>NC_091977.1:249532477-250132477 GCF_044704955.1 Pristiophorus japonicus | reverse complement strand
CTTCTTCACCGCCTGCTGTACCTGCATGCCAACTTTCAATGACTGATATACCATGACACCCAGGTCTCGTTGCACCTCCCCTTTTCCTAATCTGTCACCATTCGGATAATATTCTGCCTTCCTGTTTTTGCCACCAATGTGGATAACCTCACATTTATCTACATTATACTGCATCTGCCATGCATTTGCCCACTCACCTAACCTGTCCAAGTCACCCTGCAGCCTCTTAGCACCCTCCTCACAGCTCACACTGCCACCCAGCTTAGTGTCATCTGCAAACTTGGAGATATTGCATTCAATTCCTTCATCTAAATCATTAATGTATATTGTAAATAGCTGTGGTTCCAGCGGTACCCCACTAGTCACTGCCTGCCATTCTGAAAAGGACCCATTTATTCTTACTCTTTACTTCCTGTCTGCCAACCAGTTCTCTATCCATGTCAATACATTACCCTCAATACCATGTGCTTTAATTTTGCACACTAATCTCTTGTGTGGGACCTTGTCAAAAGCCTTTTGAAAGTCCAAATACACCACATCCACTGGTTCTCCCTTGTCTACTCTACTTGTTACATCCTCAAAAAAATCCGAGAAGATTTGTCAAGCATGATTTCCCTTTCATAAATCCATGCTGTCTTACCGATCCTATCACTGCTTTCCAAATGCGCTGTTATTGCATCTTTAATAATTGTTTCCAACATTTTCCCCACTACCGATGTCAGGCTAACCGATCTATAATGCCATGCTTTCTCCCTCGCTCCTTTTTTAAAAAGTGGGGTTACATTAGCTACCCTCCAATCCATAGGAACTGATCTAGAATCTATAGAATGTTGGAAAATGATCACCAATGCATCCACTATTTCTCGGGCCACTTCCTTAAGTAGGATGCAGACTATCAGGCCCTGGGGATTTACCGGCCTTCAATCCCATCCATTTCCCTAACACAATTCCCTGACTAATAAGGATTTCCTTCAGTTCCTTCTTATCGCTAGACCCTCGGTCTCCTAGTATTTCCGGAAGGTTATTTGTGTCTTCCTTAGTGAAGACAGAACCAAAGTATTTGTTCAATTGGTCTGCCATTTCCTTGTTCCCCATTATGAATTCACCTGATTCTGACTGCAAGGGACCTATGTTTGTCTTCACTAATCTTTTTCTCTTCACATATCTATAGAAGCTTTTGTAGTCAGTTTTTATGTTCCCTGCAAGCTTACTCTAGTACTCTATTGTCCCCCTCCTAATTAAACCCTTAGTCCTCCTCTGCTGGATTCTAAATTTCTCCCAGTCCTCAGGTTTGCTGCTTTTTCTGGCCAATTTATATGCCTCTTCCTTGGATTTAACACTATCCCTAATTTCCCTTGTTAGCCACGGTTGAGCCACCTTCCCCATTTTATTTTTACGCCAGACAGGGATGTACAATTGTTGTAGTTCATTCATGCGGTCTCTAAATGTCTGCCATTGCCTACGCACCATGAACCCTTTAAATATCATTCGCCAGTCTATCCTAGCCAATTCACGTCTCATACCATCGAAGTTACCTTTCTTTAAGTTCAGGACCTTAGTCTCTGAATTAACTGTGTCACTCTCTATCTTAATGAAGAATTCTACCATATTATGGTCACTCTTCCCAAGGGGCCTCGCTCAACCAGATTGCTAATTAATCCTCTCTCATTACACAAGACCCAGTCTAGGATGGCCTGCTCTCTAGTTGGTCCTCGACATATTGGTCTAGAAAACCATCCCTTATGCACTCCAGGAAATCCTCCTCTACAATACTGCTACCAGTTTGGTTAGCCCAATCTATATGAAGATTAAAGTCACCCATGATAACTGCAGTACCCTTATTGCACGGGTCCCTAATTTCTTGTTTGATGCCATCCCCAACCTCCCTACTACTGTTTGGTGATCTGTATACAACTCCATTTGGTGTTTCGCAGCTCTACCCATATAGATTCCACATCATCCAAGCTAATGTCCTTTCTTACTATTGCGTTAATCTCCTCTTTATCCAGTAACGCTACCCCACCCCCTTTTCCTTCCTGTCTATCCTTCCTGAATATTGAATACGCCTGGATGTAGAGTTCCCAGCCTTGGTTACCGTGGAGCCATGTCTCCATAATCCGAATTACATTATATCCGTTAACAGCTATCTGCGCAGTTAATTCATCCACCTTATTATGAATGCTCCTTGCATTGAGGCTCAGAGCCTTCAGGCTTGTTTTTTTTAACACTCTTTGTCCTTTTAGAATTATGCTGTAATGTGGCCCTCTTTGATTTTTGATTTTTGTCCTTGATTTCTTTGCCCTCCACTCCTGTTTTTCTCTTTCTACCTTTTGCTTCTGCCCCCTTTTTACTTCCCTCTGCCTCCCTGCGTAGATTCCCATCCCCCTACCCTCCCCAACATCACTCCCCCTAGGACATCAGTTCCGGTCCTGCCCAGGTGCAGACCGTCCGGTTTATACTGGTCCCACCTCCCCCAGAACCGGTTCCAATGTCCCAGAAATTTGAATCCCTTCCCCTTGCATCATTCCTCAAGCCACGTATTCATCTGAACTATCCTGCTATTCCTATTCTGGCTAGCACGTGACAGTGGTCGCAATCCTGAGATTACTCCCTTTTAATTTAACTCCTAACTCCCTAAGTTCAGCTTGTAGGACCTTATCCCGTTTTTTACCTATATCGTTGGTCCCTATATGCACCATGACAGCTGGCTGTTCACCCTCCCCCTCCAGAATGCCCTGCAGCAGCTCCGAGACATCCTTGACCCTTGCACAGGGAGGCAACATGCCATCCTGGAGTCTTCTTTGCGGCTGCAGATACGTCTATCTACTCCCCTTACAATAGAATCCTCTATCACTATAGCTCTCCCACTCTTTTTCCTGCCCTCCTGTACAGCAGAACCACCCATGGTGCCATGAACTTGGCTGCTGCTGCCTTCCCCTGATGAGCCACACCCCCCAACAGTACCCAAAATGGTATATCTGTTTTGGAGCGAGATGACCGCAGGGGACCCCTGCACTACCTTCCTTCCCGTGCTCTTCCTGCTGATCACCCATTCCCATCTGCCTGTGTAACCTTTACCTGCGGTGTGACCAACTCACTAAATGTGCTATTCACGACATCCTCAGCATCGCGGATGCTCCAGAATGAATCCATGTGCAGTTCCAATGCAGCAATGTGGTCTGTCAGAAGCTGCAGCTGGACACACTTTCTGCATACATAGTAGTCAGGGATAATGGAAGGAGAAGCATGACATGGGTCTGGGCTTTCCTGCCATGACTTAACCCTTAGATTAACTTAATTTAGCAACCCCGCCAAAGGTTTCCTACTGATAAGAAAAGAAAAAGAAAAAGATAAAATACTCACAAATCCACCAACCAATCACTTATCTGCTTGGTTCTGACGTCACACTTTGATTTCTTTTTACTTCTTTGTTTACCTTCTGCCCCTGCACCAGTTGGCTCCTCCGACTGCCCGAACTCCCGAACTCTCGGGCCTTTTATAGGACCAATTGTACCAGTATGTATCCGGGAACTGGCCGGAGAAGCAGGGAACAACGGAATATGTCCGCAACAAGACTGTCATCTTGGTACAAGAAGGCAATCACCTGTACTTGCTATCAATGTTCCCTGTATGCTGTATGGCCGCGCAGCGCTCCAGGAATCTTGCGCAGCTGGCTTGCCAACTTTTCAGTGGAAAAAACGCACATGTGTGATATTTTGAATAGGGCCGTGCAGCCCAAAAAAGAATTACAAGGATTATTGCTTGCGATACCAGGGAACATGAATGGAATATATTGGTTTCAATGTTAACAACCAATGGAAAGGCAAACCAATAACTGGCTTTATTCCAAATCAAGAAGGCAACAAGTGGTGCTGGACCTGTTTCTGGTCTTGTAATCAAGGAAACCATAGTTGTTGGCAGTCAGAGAGACAATACTCTTGGGCTGATAACCAAGGGGCTGAAACAAACCGAAAAGACCATCTAATCGAATTGCAAAGCGTGCCAAAAATAAAGAAAGCCATAAAAGAAGAAAAGGCCACCTGCCTGAAAGAGCAACCAGGACCTAAGAATGGACTGGTTAGTTACCATTTTGGGTAACTGCTATCTGATGATGAGCATGAACTTTTTCCGATGTTGGTTAATTTTTAATAATGTTACTTTACGAATGCCTCTGTGTGAAGAAAAGTATGTTACCTTTTATAAATAAATCATTGTACATAAGATGGAATTTTCTTTAGCTCGAAACTCTCAAAACCCCGGGTGTGATGATTCAGAACCTAATTACGATCACCAGTCCTCAACTACTGGTATCAGCTTTGGTACATCACCACCAGATACAAGTGGAGCAAAAAAGCATAGGAGGAGAGAAATCTTGGAATGAATGGTAATAGGTATGGCAGGAAGCTTGGCAGATGCAAACCAAATGGGTATTGATTCTATGTGGGGATGGATAAAAAAAAATCAAGACAGTTAAAGGAAATAGTGAAGATAGAATGCAGTGTATCAGAAGGAATTCTGATGGAAAGACACCAGGTATGATATTAATTTGCTGTGCGTGACGCACGTTGACAGTCATCAACAGGTGCCAACAAACCATTGAATTACTCAAGGTAGAAGTTGAATTGTAGGTGAGGAATCAGAAACTGATGTCTTCATTCTCAAGGTGGGGACTGTAAGATAGGGTTAACTTTGCGCGAAAGCTTGGCAATAGCATTTATACTTAATTAACTGTAGAGAACAGCAAAGTCAGCAAACTGTATGCTGTTATTGAAACTGGAACAAACCTCACCTACAGTACTAAAAGACAGGACATAAGAACATAAGAACATAAGAATTAGGAACAGGAGTAGGCCATCTAGCCCCTCGAGCCTGCTCCGCCATTCAATAAGATCATGGCTGATCTGGTCGTGGACTCAGCTCCACTTACCCGCCCTCTCCCCGTAACCCTTAATTCCCTTATTGGTTAAAAATCTATCTATCTTTGACTTGAAAACATTCAATGAGCTAGCCTCAACTGCTTCCTTGGGCAGAGAATTCCACAGATTCACAACCCTCTGGGAGAAGAAATTCTTTCTCAACTCGGTTTTAAATTGGCTCCTCCGTATTTTGAGGCTGTGCCTCCTAGTTCTAGTCTCCCCCACCAATGGAAACAACCTTTCTGCCTCTATCTTGTCTATCCCTTTCATGATTTTAAATGTTTCTATAAGATCACCCCTCATCCTTCTGAACTCCAAGGAGTAAAGACCCAGTCTACTCAATCTATCATCATAAGGTAACCCCCTCATCTCCGGAATCAGCCTAGTGAATCGTCTCTGTACCCCTTCCAAAGCTAGTATATCCTTCCTTAAGTAAGGTGACCAAAACTGCACGCAGTACTCCAGGTACGGCCTTATCAATACCTTATACAGTTGCAGCAACACCTCCCTGCTTTTGTACTCCATCCCTTTCGCAATGAAGGCCAACATTCCATTTGCCTTCCTGATTACCTGCTGCACCTGCAAACTAACTTTTTGGGATTCATGCACAAGGACCCCCAGGTCCCTCTGCACCACAGCATGTTGTAATTTCTCCCCATTCAAATAATATTCCCTTTTACTGTTTTTTTTCCCAAGGTGGATGACCTCACACTTTCCGACATTGTATTCCATCTGCCAAACCTTAGCCCATTCACTTAACCTATCCAAATCTCCTTGCAGCCTCTCTGAGTCCTCTACACAACCCGCTTTCCCACTAATCTTAGTGTCATCTGCAAATTTTGTTGCACTACACTCTAGATAATGATAATTATAATAACTAGATAATGTTTTGGTTGTGTTGATTGAGGGATAAATACTGGCCCAGGACACCGGGGATAATTCCCCTGCTCTTCTTCGAAATAGTGCCATGGGATCTTTTACATCCATCTGAGAGGGCAAACCGGGCCTCGGTTTAATGCCTCATCTGAAAGATGGCACCTCCAACAGTGCAGGACTCCCTGAGTATGACACTGGAATATCAGCCTAGATTTTTGTGCAAAAGTCTCTGGAGTGGAACTTGAACCCATGACCTTCTGTCTCAGAGGTGAGAATACTACCAACTGAGCCACGGCTGACACACAACAATCTATTGGTTCTCTTAATTGCTACTCTGCATTAATTGGACATGTTGAGTATCAAGTCTACTTAGACTCCTAGGTCTCTTCCAATTTCATCCTCAGTTATTTTAACACCATTTTTGAAGAACACGTGTCACATGTTTTCCCTTCCTAAGTAAGTACTTGGCATTTGGCTGCAGTAAATTTAATCTACCATTAATTCTGCCCACATACATATTTTGTCTAACTCGTCCTGTCATTTCTCAGCTGCCTCCTTTGATTCTATTGCCCCTTTCTAATTTAGTGACATCTACAAATGTGACCAATTTGCATGGTGTTTCTAAATTCAGGTCATTGATATAAATTAGAAACAGTAGTGGTCTTGACACCGAGCCTTTGGGACACCTCACTCTGTACTTCATGCTTCCCCTGCCCGCCCCATGTAACTCCTCTAACATGTACTTGTGTTTTTATCCCTCAGTTGGTTTCTTCTCCATTCCTTGGGGTTTAAGCAAAATCTCCATAGCTCCAGCTGCTCCTCAACTTTTGGCAACATTTTAAGAACATAAGAAATAGAAGCAGGAGTAGGCCTATTGGTCCTTCGAGCCTGCTCCGCCATTCAATGAGATTATGGCTGATCTGCTACCTCAATGCCATCTTCCTGCACTATCTCCATATCCCTTGATTCCCTTAATATCCATAAATCTATCGATCTCTGTGTTAAATATACTCAATGAGAAACCACAGCCCTCTGGAGTAGAGAAATCCAAAAGATTCACAACCCTTTGAGTGAAGAAATTTATCCTCATCTCATTCCAAAATGGGTGATCCCTTATACTGTGACCCCTGGTTCTAGACTCCCCATCCTCCCTGCATTTATCCTGTCAAGCCCTGCTGGTGAGGCTCCAGCAAAGGCCGCCGCTGTTCCGGCCTCCTGTCTCCGGCCGCGCTGCTCCCATTGCCTGGTTACCGCCCGAGGCTGCTGCCACCAAGCATACGCCACCTGACATCAGAAGGTTTCAATGAACCTCTATCATTCTTCTAAACTCTAGAGAATATAGGCCTAGTCTATTCAATCTCTCCTCATAGGGCAATCCCCTCATCCCAGGAATCAGTATGGTGAACCTTTGTTGCACTCTTGAGGCAAGTATATCCTTCCTTAGGTTAGGAGACCAAAACTGTACACAGTACTCCAGGTGTGGTCTCATCAAGGTCCTATATAATTGCAGTAAGACTTCTTTATTCTTGTACTCCAATATTTTTGTAATGAAGGCCAACATACCAGTTTAGCCCCACTTTGCTAATGTTTGGCCAACCAGTGCAGATGGGGGGGAGGGGGGCAGGTCGGAGGATCTTCTCATGGGCCTGGCTAAAACAGCAATTTGTCAGTGCAGGACTGGTGGGTCCCATGGCGAGGGTCGGTCTGGTTGCCTGCCTCTCTCCGCAGTCCTGTCTGTGCCCGGGTGGCCCTGGAGAGGCAGCATACGGTGTCCAGCGGTGCTTCATGCCTTCCGCGACCAATGGGCACTGCAGGGTCGTGTAGGCGTGGTACTTGGTGCTTATTTTGGCATCTCTTTAGTTTGTTTGGACCATCCTATATTAGTGGTGTTCTTAAAAATTGATCGTGTTCTAATATTTCTTATTGTGATCATTTTTGTTTGGTGACCCTGGGATAACCTTACTGCTCCCTCAGACAAGGCCCACTGCTGCAAGTTTCACTGCTGGCCTTTCAGGTCAGGCTCCAGCAAAGGCTGCTGTTCCGGCCTCCTGGCTCCGGCCGCGCTGCTCCCGTTGCCTCTTGATCCGGAACAAGGGAAGCAAGTGTGGTGCGTACTGATTGGATTAGGCTGTGTGCAGTTCCGTTTTCTGGTATGTAAAGTGTGAGCGCTCAGGCTGTTTAGAGTAGAAGAATTTCGAGGTGAGAGGCAAGCATCAAAGAGGAAGGGAACAGACCTATCACTTTACATCAAGAGGACTGAGTGGGTGATATACTATCTGCTTGGTTCTGTAAACTATTGTTCATGTACTGTAATGTGTTAAGTTTTACAAGTCTTTAATAAAGTATCATTGTATCCAATGGGCGTTGAATCGAATTTCCGACAGTGGTGTTCCCAATGCAGCTTCTGATTTCTGGCTCTGCAGATTCTACCCTGATTTCTGCTCTCCTGATTTGTCTCTGAGTTGTCTCAAACTTAGCCTTACGTGTGGACATGAACATCCCCTGCCCTTCCTTTTCTGGATGTCTTTTGCAAGTGAAATACAACACATAGTGGCTTAGCACAGTCCACTTTGGATGTCATTTCCTCAAAGAAGTCAAAAGGCTGTCAGGTAGGTTCCTCCCCTTCTGAATCCATGTTGACCACTGCTGAACTTCTGCTGCCATTCATTGCTTATCTTGGACTCAGCACTAGACTTTGGGCTGCTGCCTCCAACATGGACTTTTGTCCTGGACTCCACTTCCTGTAGTCTCTGCATCAATGTTTGGTGGAAACTCAGATTGATGTGGTCCCCCCACCCACCCCACCTCTCTCTCTCTGCCCTCTGCTCACTATTGGACTCCTTTTGTCTTCCTGTTCTACACATCCACAGGCTTCACCCCCAATTTCAGGTGGTTCTGAACCATCTCCAGACACTGTTCCCAACCTATTCATCCACCTACGCTATCTGTTCACTACCTCTGGTCCACACTGTGTACTTTTATGCATTACCTTCAGATGCTATCCACCACCCATCTTCACACTGGCTCTGATCTGTTCTCCTTATTCAACCTGCTGCTACTGGTCTTGTGTATGTTACTTGCTCCTTGGATCATTTTTCTCATCCCTATGGTATCTGGATGACTCTTCATCCTCCTGTGTATTCCCAGTCTTTGCTGTTTCTCATTCTTATGCTTCTTCCTCCATTGTATCATACTCTTCTGCTGCCTCCCTGGATTCATCCATCTCCTTACATCATCAGATGCCATTCCACTGGGTGCCAGTCAATCTCCACTGGTTCCTGATTGATGCTCTGCTCCTCACTTGGCTTGCTGAATCTACTGGAGTTCCTGGTTTCAATCTCTTCTTGGGCCTCAGCTGATTAACCGACACCTCCATTGGTTCCCGGATCTATCTCTTCCCTGATCATCTCCAAACTGTTCCTCTTCTTGATGATCAGTTGGCTGCTGATACTCCTCACATTATCTACAAGTGTACTTCATTCCACTGTTGCCTCGTGGCCTCGTCTCCAGTTTGCATGAAAGCTTGGCAATAGCATTTGTACCTAAATAACTAACATAGTGAGCAGCTACTGTGTAGAGAACAGAAATGTCAGCCATAAATCTCTGTTTCACTAGTTCAACTTTCATAGAAACATAGACATAGAAACATAGCAAATAGATGCAGCAGGAGGCCATTCAGCCCTTCGAGCCTGCACCACCATTCAATATGATCATGGCTGATCATGCAACTTCAGTACCCCACTCCTGCCTTCTCTCCATACCCCCTGATCTCTTTAGCCGTAAGGGTCGCATCTAACTCCCTTTTGAATATATCCAATGAACTGGACTCAACAACTTTCTGTGGTTGAGAATTCTGTAGGTTCACAATTCTCTGGGTGAAAAAGTTTCTCCTCATCTCGGTCCTAGATGGCTTACCCTTATCCTTAGACTGTGACCCCTGGTTCTGGACTTCCCCAACATCGGGAACATTCTTCCTGCATCTAACCTGTCCAATCCCGTCAAAATTTTGTATGCGTCTATGAGATCCCCCTCTCATTCTTCTAAATTCCGATGAATATAAGCCTAGTCGATCCAGTCTTTCTTCATATGTCAGTCCTGCCATCCCGGGAATCAGTCTGGTGAACCTTCGCTGCATTCCCTCAATAGCAAGAATGTCCTTCCTCAGTTTAGGAGACCAAAACTGCACACAATACTCAAGGTGTGGTCTCACCAAGGCCCTGTACAACTGCAGCAAGACCTCTCTGCTCCTATACTCAAATCCTCGCGCTATGAAGGCCAACATACCATTTGCTTTCTTTACTGCCTGCTGTACCTGCATGCCTACTTTCAATGACCTGATGTACCATGACACCCAGGTCTCGTTGCACCTCCCCTTTTACTAATCTGTCACCATTCAGATAATAATCTGCCTTCCTGTTTTTGCCACCAATGTGGATAACCTCACACTTATCTGCATTATACTGCATCTGTCATGCATTTGCCCATTCACCTTACCTGTCCAAGTCACCCTGCAGCCTCTTAGCATCCTCTTCACAGCTCACACTGCCACCCAGCTTCGTGTCATCTGCAAACTTGGAGATATTACATTCAATTCCTTTGTCTAAGTCATTAATATATATTGTAAATAGATGTGGTCCCAGCACTGAACCTTGCAGTACACCACTAGTCACTGCCTGCCTGCCATTCCTACTCTTTGCTTCCTGTCTGCCAACCAGTTCTCTATCCACATCAATACATTACCCCCAATCCCATGTGTCTTAATTTTGCACACTAATCTCTTGTGTGGGACCTTGTCAAAAGCCTTTTGAAAGTCCAAATACACCACATCCACTGGTTCTCCCTTATCCACTCTACTAGTTAAATCCTCAAAAAAATTCTAGAAGATTTGTCAAGCATGCATGTGTCTTGGCTGCTGCTTTGGACCCAAAGCCCACTACTCCCATCACCTTTCTCTGTTGTGTCAGTTGTGGCTTAGTGGGTAGCACTCTTACCTCTGAAACAGAAAGTTGTGGATTCAAGTCCCACTTCCAGGACTTAAGCACAAAAATCTAGGCTGTCACTCCAGTGCAGTGCTGAGGGAGCACTGCACTGTTGGAGGTGGCGTCTTTCGGATAAGACATTAAACCAAGGCCCCATCTGCTCTCTCAGTTGGACATAAAAGATCTCATAGCAGTATTTCTTAGAAAAGCAGGAGAGTTATCCCTGAGGCCCTGGCCAATATTTATCCCTCAACCAACATAAGAACAGATTATCTGTCTTTATCACATTGCTGTTTGTGGGAGCCTGTTATGTGCAAACTGGCTGCCGTGTTTCCTACATTACAACAGTGACTACACTCCAAAGGTACTTCATTGGCTGTAAAGCACTTTGAGATGTCCAGTGGTTGTGAAAGATGCTATATAAATCCAAGACTTTCTTTTTCTTCCTGATCTCCACTCACCTGTCACCCAATCATGTCACCTTTTATTTCCTCTGTCACCGACAACTACCACCCAATCCCTATTCCCTCTGTCATTGCTCTGTCTGCCCTCTCTCCTGCTGCTCCTCCATAAATGGGCCCCATGGTCTTCCCTCTGTACCTCTCTCAGTGTTCTCTACTGGGGCCATTGTGGCACCCTCCGCTGCCTCTCTATGAGCAGCAACTCCAGCTGCCACACCCTGTACTCCTGCCAACCAAACCACCCATTATGCTCTTTGGGAGTTATCCCAACACTGCCACCCTCCTGTCTCTTACAGTGGATCAACAATCCCCACCCCTCTTCAGAACAGCTGCCCACTTGCAAGCAAGATCCTTGCCATTTATAACCTCATTCTGGATGATTGCATTCACATCCTAACATTAACTGAAGCATGGCTCACAAGTAGACTCTATCCCACTTAGCAATATAGGGATAGACATTAGTCTGGGCCCATTTCTGGGCTGTGCAAGTAGTGCATGCTCGAACAGAGAGGCCATTGGCTGACCTGAAATTGAGTCTGATATATTCAGGAGGATTGAATCTTGGCTGCTTGCCTCACCAGAAGTGCCTCAGGTAACTCCTGGGAGATAGGGGAGGGGGAGGACAGCAGGAAGGTTGGGGACCCATCCTCAGTGATTTAAATCTTCCTCAACTCACCATGCCATCTTTCTCCAATTGATATTTATTTATTTCATTGCATTTGAAGTCGAAGTTACTTAATTTGAGTTGTTTAAGTCTGTTTATTTGATGCCTTACCCGTGGGGTGTTTTGGCTGGTAATAGGTTATTTAATTGGTTGCCTATCAATTTGATGAACTGTTCTCCAAACGACTGTATTTTCCAGCCATTTTGTAAGTCAAGACAGTTTTAATTTGAGCAGACAAGTGAGGGTTTAACGTCAAGCTACGAGAAACCGGTGGAGTGTGAATGGCCAGGAGCATAGAGTTTAGCCTCAGTGAGAGGGACTGGGCCTTAACTATTGAAACTTTCATATATACTTTATTATATTCTGAATTTAATTCCCTTCGATTAACAATGAGACCTATGGTTTCAAATATGAATGTGCAAATATAGGTAAATAAAGCCAGAAAAAGGCCAACTTGGATTTTATAATCAGGATATTGAATACGAGTAAATAAGTCATTATAAATATGTACAAGCATTGTTTCGGCCACAGTTAGAGTACCGTATATAACTTTTGACTACCTGCTTACAGAAAGGATGTTAAAGCCATAGAGAACACAGCGTATATTCACCAGGATGATGCCAGGGATGGGAAACTATGGCTATGAGTAGAGACTTGTCGTACAGAGACTGTTTCAGCTGGAGCAGGGAAGGGCATTTAATAGATCATAGAATCGTACAGCACAGAAGGAGGCCATTCGGCCTATTGAGTCTGCACTAGTTCTTTCGGAGAGCAATCCAGTTAATCCCACTCCCCCACTCTTTCTCCATAGCCATGCGATTTTTTTTCTCCTTCAAGTATCTATCTAATTCCTTTTTGAAGGCTACTATTGAATCTGTACCCACCACCCCCTCTGTCAGTGCATTCCAAATCATAACCAATTGTTGCGTAGAAAAGTTTATCTTCATGTCGCCTCGGGTTCTTTTACCAATCACCTTAAATCATTGTCCTTTGCTTATCGACCTTCAGCCATTGGAAACAATTTCTCTTTATTTACTCTATCTAAACCCTTCATGTGTTTAATCACTTCTGTCAAATCTCCTCTTAGCTTTCTCTGTTCTAAGGAGATGGTTTTTAAAAAAAATTATGAAGAGATTTTATAGTGAATATTTCCTCTGATTGGGGTATCAGTGAAGAGGGGGTGATCACATTTAAAATAGTCACTGAGAGTGAGGAGACAGATTAGGAGAAATTTATTTGACTTGAGACTTATATAATTTATATAGATCTAAATTTATATTAATATAGGGAACGCTTGATACATATATGAAGCAGAGGTAGATAGAGGGCTATGGGGAAAGTGCTGGGCGTTAGTTTGGGACCACTCTAGCAGTGAGCTGGCACAGACACAATGGACCAAATGGCCTCTTTCTATGCTATCAATACCTATGATTCTATCGCATTAATAAGTACTAGCTTAAAACACAGTTTACCAAGATCGTGCTGCTCACGTGGTTAAAACGGAGCTTGCAGAACTGCATCAAATGGTAAAACCACAAGATAGGAAATCAGCATAATAAAGTGTGTGACTTCCAGCAATAACACGGTAAGAGAGTTATCGGAAGGAGAAAAGATCAGAAAAAACACAAAGAAAACAAGAAGGGAAACCGGGGAAGAAAAGGTGGCAAGTTATGTGTAAGAAGTGGTAGTGGAGCCTGCGCACAAGACAGAGAGAAAAGCTGAGAGTGTACCGAATGAGAACAGGAGAAAAATGTTCTTTAAGTGAAATAATAGTAACGGATTGAGTAGTGAGAGAATTGAAAGAAGTGAGATTAAAACTATGGACAAAGCTGGAAAAAATGAAAGCTAGAAAGAAAATTGACAAAGTATTTTGAGGGCGGCAGGAGATAAAGGGATCGCTGAATGCTGCACTTTCCATTCGTTTCCTACATTGTAAATGTGATAATGAGAGGACGGGAGCGTTGCAGGAATCTCCGAGAGAGAGAGGGACAAGTTATTTAAAAAAGGCGGTGAGTCAGAGCAGAGGAGCTGAAACAGCTATAAAAGGGGGTGAGGGATCAGAAACATGCAGAAGATAGGAGAGATCAGCAGACATCCGGCACCAGAAGCAGCGAGTGAGAAGACTAGTTTTCGAGAGTAGCCCAGGCTGGAGACTCGTGAGCTGAGATGAAGTGTCTGGTGTGCGTTCTGGTAATCAATCTGTTCTTCACCTCCTTTCCCACTTCTGTCTTGACCCAGTCCTCGAGGAATGGGGAATCGGGGATCAAGCTATGCGGCCGGGAGTTCATCCGAGCCGTCATCTATACCTGTGGCGGGTCTCGCTGGAAGAGACTTCTGGATAACCCAAACGGTGAGTATCCCAAATCTCTCTTCCCCATATCCCCGCCCAGAAAGGTAAGCGTGTTTAACATCATTGCAAGCGAGAGGTTAGAATGTTGGAGGCTCTCAGTGAGCCAAGAGTCATATTATTGTCACTGGCATATGCATCTTAGTGTTTATATATAAAGGCTCACTCCTTACACAATGACCTGGGGTATGAAGATTGTAAATCAGAGAATGTTTAGTTCAACTCTATTTGCCACTCTTTTAGATGCTGGTGGGAGAACGTATGTATTAACATTAATATTACTATTATGTCATGCTGTAAAGTGTGTGCGGATTTCACCCTCAGACAAGGGCGAGTAGGAATGCTGGAAATACAGAGTGGCTTAGCTTACACTACTTGAAAGACAAGTTTACGCGAGACTCGGCATCGGAACCGTTATTGTCAGGAGAGAACAGCTGTCTTATAGATGTTGACTGGCCTGATGCTCATATCCAGGACTGCAGGTTCTGATTTCAGATTATGCAGCAATGACTCTGTTGTCTGTCGCTCTGGGTGGGTCGAGTTGGAGGTAGTCACCTGGAGACGATGTCACCCAGCAGTTTACTGTTTATTTGAAGCCAAAGCCTCTGTGATAGAACAAGGCTTCCCACCATATGAGCGTTATCCTGGGTAAATCAATCACCACATTGGAATGGGATTTGCCTGTGCTTTTTACATGTTAGTGGCGTATTTTAGTTTAGCGTGAACATCATTTATTTAACACTCCACTCTTTTCTGATAAACTTTTTAGAATTAGAAAGCCTAGTTATTGTTTTGAGATGCTACTATACTGCAAGTGCGGTGGCCCTGTAAAGAGTAATGCACAACTGGAAGACCTGAAGTAGGCTGTTGGCTGCAGGAGATCCTCTGCATAGTCAGTGCCTTGCAAGCATAAATGTGCACCCACCTGATGCTGAACGTTTTAATGTTGCCAGATAAAGGCTGATGGCAATGTTGACTCTTTCATAATACTGAAAAAAAATCACATTTCAGTTTAAGAAGCCATAGAGTGAACTGCCTGGGAACTGGTCCAGCTCAGCCTGACACTGCACACCTGGTGTGCAGCTCAAGTGGTGATCCTACCTTCTGGAGATGGTCTCATAGCACAGGAGGCCATTCGGCCCATTGTGCTTGTGCTGGCTCGTTGAAAAAGCTATCCAATTAGTCCCACTTCCATATATATGCCTTTTTGCTTCATCAATTGCCTCATACCCTTTGCCTTTGATATACTGGGTAACCCAACTCCTTCAGTGTACTGTATCATCACGCCACCTTTAGATCCATACAAGGCCGTAAAATGACACAGATAAAGTGACACCTGTAATTCTAAACAGGAATCAGAAAGGAAGGCCAGTGGCATAGAGATTTAAAATTAAAATACGTATTTCCACTGACATAAACCACTGCTTTATTTGGCTAACATTTCCTCTTTGAGGCACTGGGGTGAGGCAGCCAATCAGCTCTCAGATTCAGCCACTGGCAGAACAGTTGAGTGTATGCATGAAGAAGGAGGCAAAGGGAAGATCATCCACCTGACAATGTTCCAACACATCACCTTTGAATGTGGCGGATGGTGTCAGACAATACAATCCCTGATGTAGCAAATATATTGTTGGTAATTATCAACATTTCACTTACATCTATGGGGTGGCCTCAGTTTATCTAAGTTTGCTTCTGGTTTATCTTCTTTCCAAATCTGGATCTTGGAAATAATGATAGAGATGAATGGTGTGATATATTGTTTTTGAAGGGGCTGGCTAAAAACTGCATTAGAGAAACTGATGAAACAAAGAAAGTTTTGGGATAGGTTCAGAATTCTGAAGTGCACCACCTGGTTCCAGGAAAAGTGATCAACTTTCATTCTGCAAATAGCTACGAATAATGTGTGTAATGTAGTGACAAAAGAGCAGAATTTCCAACTCTCAAGCAAGGGTTAGGAATTTTCAAATCACAAATATAAACATGAAATTCCCATTGGCAAGGGTGGGGGGGGGGGAATGAAGAGAAAAAAAAGAGGCTACATTCTAAGATTTAGGGAGAAAAATCTGTTAACAGACAAAATGGCTACCTGAACACATGTCAGAATGGTTAAACGCTCTCATATCGTCACTCCACTCGAGAATTGGTGGTCCATCGACAGGTACTTTAATCAACTTTCTGTCACAACTGCAGTGTGGAACTGTTCAACTGGTTTACCAGACATTGGTTACTCACTCTGGATAGTTGTCAATTATTTGCCTGACTACGTATATAGCAATGTGTATTAAATAACTATGAGCAGTCAGAATACAGTGGAGTACAATATGCAGAGGAGCTCTGAGAGCCCAGGGACAAGAACATTCCTCTGTCTAAGACAGAGGAGAGCAGGTACCTGCAGTTGGAACAGAGAGAAGGAAAAGACAATCAATTTCAATCACCTCACAGATAGAGTTTTATTTCTGTTCCAGATCCCTTCCAGACATCAGCTGATGAAGACTACTTCAAGGAAATGGACAACGTGAAGAAGCTTCAGAGGATGCTCGACAATGACAGGAACCAGCAACATGAGCCATCCTTTGGAGAGCAAGCCTTCGACGATTACTACAACCAGTACGATCAGATACCAGTAGATTTCAATGAGTACATCCACCAGATTGACGGAGGAAACAATAAGGATCGGGCATTCGCATCATCACAGATGCAGCTTCTACCCTGGGCCAGATCCTTCAGGAAGAAAAGGGGAGGATCGCCAGGAATGTCAAGCAAATGCTGCACTTACGGCTGCACCAGAAAAGATATCAGTATGCTCTGCTGAAAACTGTACAGCTCTATTGAAAGAATATGCTATACACATGGACTCTGTTTCAGTGAGATTTTAAATCAAGTAGTCTATTGAAAATCTCACAAATGTGGAATAAAGCAAATGTAATTTACATGTAATCCCTAGTATGGTCTATGTGACAGACTTGTGGTAGTCATCCTGATGATCTTAAAACAAATTAAAAAAATTGCAGTTGTAAAGGTTTCACCTCTTAATTTCTTGTGATGTTTATATTTTGTAAATAGTTTATTCAATTTGTTAAATATTGTAGTCCATTATAGTACAGGTTCAACCTCCCTTATCCAGAACTCTGGGGACCTGGCCTGTTCTGGATAAGGGATTTTTCTGGACGAGGGGTGGTCACATTAAATTGGATGGTATAGATACTGAGCAAATGGATATTAGGGCTGGCTGGCTTGGGGCTGGGAGTGCGGCAAAGAGATCATTGGGGGATTGGGGGGGGGAGGGGTGGATCGAGGGGTCAGGCCAACGATTGCAGGAGGAAAGACTTAAATTTGTTCATGTCAGAGTTATGTGCATGCGCCACCCGGTAACTGGGAATGGTTCCGGCCGAGGGGTGGTTCCGGATAAGGAAGTTCTGGATAAGGGAGGTTCAACCTATATTATATATTGCAGTCTATATCAAATCCAGCACAAAAATCTAGGCAGACAGTACAGTACTTAGGGAATGCTGCACTGTTGGAGGTGCCTCCTTTTCGATGAGATGTTAAACCGATGCTCCGTCTGCTCTCTCAGTTGAACATAAAAGATCCCACAGCCTATTTTGAAGAAGAGCTGGGGCGTACTCTCAGGTGTCACAAGAACACAAGAAATAGGGGCAGGAGTAGGCCATTTGACCCCTCGAACCTGCTCCGCCATTTAATAAGATAATGGATGATCTGATCATGGACTCAGCTTCACTTCCCCGCCCGCACCCCATAACCCCTTATTCCCTTATCGCTCAAAAATCTGTCTATCTTCACCTTAAATATATTCAAAGACCCAGCCTCCTCAGCACTTTGGGAGTAGTGAATTCCACAGATTTACCACCCTCAGAGAAGAAATTCCTCCTCATCCCAGTTTTAAATGGGTGGCCCCTTATTCTGAAACTATGACCCCTAGTTTTAGTTTCCCCCATGAGTGGAAATATACGCTCTGCATCCATCTTGTCCAACCCTCTCATTATCTTATACATTTCGATAAGATCACCTCTCATTCTTCTGAAGTCCAATGAGTATAGATCCAACCTATCTTCATAAGTCAACCCCCTCAGCTCCAGAAGCAACCGAGTGAACCTTCTCTGAACAGCCTCCAATGCAAGTGTATCCTTCCTTAAATACAGAGATCAAAACTGCACACAGTACTCTAGGTGTGGCCTCACTAATATCCTGTACAGTTGTAGCAGGACTTCTCTGCTTTTATACTCTATCCCCCTTGCAAGAAAGGCCAACATTCCATTTGCCTTCCTGATTACTTGCTGTACTTGTATACTAATTTTTTGTGTTTCATGCACAAGGACCCCCAGGTCCCTCCGTACTGAAGCACTTTGCAATTTTTCTCCATTTAAATTATAATCTGCTTTTCTATTTTTTCTGCCAAAGTGGATAACCTTACATTTTACTACATCATACTCCAGCTGCCAAATTTTTCCCCACTCACTTAGCTTGTCTACATCCCTTTCCAGATTTTTTGTGTCCTCCTCACAATTTGCTTTCCCACCTATCTTTGTGCCATCAGCAAACTTGGTTACATTACACTCGGTCCCTTCATCCAAGTCATTAATATAGATTGTAAATAGTCAAGGCCCCAGCACTGATCCCTGCAGCATCTCACGAGTTGCCAATTGGAAAATGATCCGTTTATCCCGACTCTCTGTTTTCTGTTAGTTAGCCAATCCTCAATCCATGCTAATATATTACTCCCAACACCATGAACATTTATCTTGTGCAGTAACCTTTTATGTGGCACCTTATCAAATGCCTTCTGGAAATCCAAATACATCACATCCACTGGATTCCCCCTTACCCGCCTTGCTTGTTACATCCTCAATGAACTCCAGCAAATTTATCAAACATGATTTCCCTTTCATAAAACCATGCTGACTCTGCTTGATTGAATTATGCTTTTCCAAATGTCCTGTTACTGCTTCCTTAATAATGGACTCCAGCAGTTTTTCAAGACAGATGTTATGCTAACCAGTCTATAGTTTCCATCTTTCTGTCTGCCTCCTTTTTTAAACAGGAGCATTACATATGCAGTTTTCCAATCCACTGGGACCTCTCCAGAATCCAAGGGAATTTTGGTAGATTACAACCAATGCATCCACTATCTCTGCAGCCACTTCTTTAAGGACCCTAGGATGTAAGCCATCAGGTCCAGGGGACTAGTCCAATTTTAATCCTATTATTTTACCAAGTACTACTATAGTGATAGTAATTGTATCCTCCCTCCCTATAGCCCCTTGATTATCCTAGCCAATATTTATCCCTCAATCAATGTCTCTAAAAAAAACTGGTACCTGGCCATTATCACATTGCTGTTTGTGGGATCTTGCTGTGTGCTAATTGGATGTTGCATTTTCTACATTACAACAGTGACTACACTTCAAAAAGTACTTCATTGGCTTTAAAGTGCTTTTGGATGTCCTGAGATTGTGAAAGATGCTATATAAATGCCAGTTATTTGTTTTTTTTAATTTCCCATAGGCCTTTGCTCACTATTACCAGTACCCATGCACAAATCTGGAGTGAGATTCAAAAATGATCCATTCCAGGCAAATTTAGTGTGTATTTATTTTATCATATGTGAAACCATATTAGCTGAAAATAAAATATGTATCATGATGATTTCACAATGACAGGCAACATTAAATAGGGGAAAAGTTAAGATCACACAGTTTTCACAATCCAATTCAAGTGCTCCTCCTGTACTACAACAACAACTTGCCTTTATATCGTGCTGTTAACATAATAATACATCCCATGGCACAATATTATTTATTAATTTAAAGACATCATCACACAACATGCTAAATGGGTTTAACTGTTAACTGTGAGACAAACTCTTCAAAATATAAACTGAAAGCATTCCATTAAGTTCCAATGCTTGAAGTGATGGCGAACCCAGTAAAGGTATTGCAATTATCAAATACGCTTTTCCTAAAAAAAAACATTATTTAAGGTGAAAACAGGTCTGATCACAAAAACTTGTTCCGCAGACAAAAATCAAGACTTAGTGCAAGCTGGTCGATATGGTGCAGCTTCGTGATAGGGCACTTAGCATTACTGTTCATATCCAACAAAGGCAAAGACTCCAACCTTTACACCTTGTAGTGAGTGGTTACCACCTGCCACCCAGCCCCCCCAACCGCCCCCCCCCCCGCCCCCCTGCCCCCTCCCCCCACCAGTTCCGCCCTGTTGGCTTCTTCATCCAGTAAAATATTCTTGATACAGTGATTCATGGCAACAACAACTTGCATTTATATAGTGCCTTTAATGTAATAAAATGTCACAAGGCGATTCACAGGAATGTTATCAAACATAATTTGACACCGATACAAAAGCAAAATACTGTGGATGCTGGAATAAAAACAGAAAATGCTGGAAATCGCACCATGTCAGGCAGATATATAATTTTACACCGAGCTACATAAAAAGAGATATTAGGAGAGGGAATCCTGATGAAAGAGGTAGGTTTTGAGGGGCATCTTAAAGGATGAGAAAGAGGTAGAGAGGTGGAGAGGTTTATGGAGGTAATTGCACAACTTAGGGCCTAGGCAACTAAAGGCATGGCTGTCAATGGAGGGCCGAAGGGAATCAGGGATGCACAGGATGCCAGAACTGAAGGAAGCAAAATAAGTAAACTCCAGGGTATTGAACTGCTCATCCCATAAAACATGGTCAGAAAATCGCCATGGAACAACAGGTAATATTAGGGTCGCCAACCCTCAGTGGTGTCATGGAGTCTCCTGGAATTGAAGATTGATCTCCAGGGAACTGCTGTGAGCGGCCCTGCATAAAAAGCATCAGAACATTTAAAATATTGTGGGTTTTCTTTGTTTATTTTTTTTGAACACTTTCTTTTAAAAGTAATGGAGATGGATAAAAAGGTTGTTTGATCGAGAGTCGAGAATCATCAATTGGGTAACTTGGGAAGGCGGTGCGGTGCGAGTATGGACATTTTGGTCGACCAATGCTGGGGGCTGGAAGCGGGAGGTCATGTGATGGAACCTCCAGGAATACAAGCAACCAAAGTTGGCAACCCTTGGTAAAATATCAGAATAAAAGTACCTCCAAATTGCTAACCCTGCCAGCAACACACTTGAAACACCATAAAATTGTAAAGGAGGAAGGGGCACTAATTAGAATTACCTTCATTTGGCAATACGCTATCTTAAACATGAATGATTCTAACATGTCTTTACTATACAGTACAAATGCACACGAGGCCCATACTTGAAAGAAGGTCACTCTGTGACCAGTAAACTTTATTAGCCAGCAGTGAAGTGAAGAAGGTGGGTGGAGCTTCCCCTTTGAAACCTGAAAGGCCAAGTTAGGAGTGTCTCCCACAAGTTCACCACCTAGTGGTCAGTGTTCTCACGGTGTACAACTTAGGTCAGTTTATACATGGGTTACAATGACAGTTGAATACATGACATCCCCTCTCCCCCAAAGCCTTATTGGGATCACAGGTTAAGTTTCTCTGGTGGTTTACGCTCTCTTGTAGAGCGCCTGATTTGGGGCTCCGGTTGTTGGGTGCTGGCCTGAGTGTCTGCTGTTTGCGGTGCCTCAGGCCTGTCTGGACTGCCCACAGTGACTGGGCTCTCCTCCACTTGGTTCCGATGTTCGGTCACCTGTGGTGGAATGAACTCTACATCGTCTTCTTCCTCTGCTTCTTCTATGGGGTTGCTGAACCTCCTTTTTGTTTGATCCACGTGCTTGCGGCAGATTTGTCCATTGGTAAGTTTAACTACCAGAATCCTATTCCCCTCTTTAGCAATCACAGTGCCTGTGAGCCATTTGGGCCCTGCAGCGTAGTTGAGGACAAAGACAGGGTCATTGAAATCAATACATCGCGCCCTCGTATTCCCGTCATGGTAGTCACATTGTGACCGGTGCCTGCTCTCAACAATTTCTTTCATGGTGGGGTGTATAAGGGATAACCTAGTTTTGAGCATCCTTTTCATTAGCAGCTCTGCGGGTGGAACCCCTGTGAGCGAGTGTGGTCGGAATCTATTGGCCAACAGGAGGTGTGATAAGCGGCTTTGTAGGGAACCCCCTTGGATTCTGAGTATTCCCTGTTTGATTATCTGCACGGCTCGTTCCACCTGGCCGTTTGAGGCTGGCTTGAACGGTGCCGTTCTGACATGGTTGATACCATTTCCTGCCATGAAGTCCTGGAATTCAGTGCTTGTAAAGCACGGGCCATTGTCGCTGACCAAGACGTCCAGTAGACCATGAGCGGCGAACATTGTCCGTAGACTTTCTACCATGGCAGAGGATGTGCTTGAATTGAGAATGTCACACTCGATCCATTTGGAGTAGGTGTCAACTACTACCAAAAACATTTTTCCCATGAAAGGACCTGCGTCGTCCACATGGATGCATGACCATGGCTTGGCGGGCCAGGACCAGGGGCTAAGGGGGGCTTCCCTGGGCGCATTGCCCAGCTGGGCACACGTGTTGCACCTGCGAACACAAAGTTCCAGGTCTGCATCTATCCCTGGCCACCAAACGTGTGACCTGGCAATTGCTTTCATTATGACAATGCCCGGGTGCTCATTGTGGAGTTCTCGGATGAACAACTCTCTGCCCATCTGGGGCATGACTACTCGGTTTCCCCATAGTAGGCAATCGGCCTGAATCGAGAGTTCATCCTTGCGCCTGCGAAATGGTTTAAATTCCTCAGGGCATGCACCGTACGTGGCTGCCCAGTCCCCATTCAGGACACATTTTTTGACTAAAGACCGTAGCGGGTCTCTATTTGTCCAGACTTTGATCTGCCGGGCTGTCATGGGTGAGCCTTCGCTTTTGAAAACTTCAACAGCCATGACCATCTCAGCAGCATGCTCGGTTGTACCCTCGGTGGTGGCTAGTGGGAGCATGCTGCGTGCATCGGCGCAGTTTTCAGTGCCCGGTCTATGTCGTATTGTATAGTCATAGGCGGCTAATGTGAGTGCCCACCTCTGCATGCGGGCCAACGCATTTGCATTTATGGCCTTGTTGTCGGCCAAAAGGGACGTTAGGGGTTTGTGATCTGTCTCCAGCTCAAATTTCCTGCAAAACAGGTACTGATGCATTTTTTTTACTGCACATACACATACAAGCGCTTCCTTTTCTATCATCCCGTAGCCCCTTTCTGCCCGGGACAGACTTCTGGAGGCATACGCTACGGGCTGTAACTGACCCTTGGCATTAACATGCTGCAACACACACCCGACCCCATAGAACGGTACATCGCACGTTAAAACAAGTTTCTTACATGGGTCATATAGCATTAACAGACTGTTGGAGCATAACAAATTGTGTGCTCTATCAAAAGCCCATTCCTGGCTGTCCCCCCCAGACCCATTCGCGCCCTTTGCGTGGGAGCACGTGTAGCGGCTCTAACAGCGTGCTCAGTTTGGGAAGAAAGTTACCAAAATAGTTCAGAAGCCCCAGGAACGAACGCAGCTCCGTCGTGTTACGGGGTCTGGGTGCTCTCTGGATCGCTTCCGTTTTGGACGCAGTAGGTCTGATCCCGTCTGCTGCTACCCTGATCCCCAGGAATTCTACCTCTGGAGCTAGGAAGAAGCACACCGCCTTTTTCAGTCGCAGACCTACCCGGTCCAGTCTGTGAGGCACCTCCTCCAGGTTGTGGAGGTGTTCTTCAGTATTGCAACTTGTGATGAGGATGTCGTCTTGAAAAACCACCGTCCTTGGAATCGACTTGAGGAGGCTTTCCATGTTTCGTTGGAAGATTGCGGCGGTCGAACGAATCCCGAACGGACATCTGTTGTACTCAAACAATCCCTTGTGTGTCGTGATGGTGGTCAGCTTCTTCAACTCACTCGCCAGCTGCTGGGTCATGTAAGTTGAGGTCAGGTCCAATTTTGAAAAATGTTTGCCACTGGATAGCGTCGCAAAGAGGTCCTCCGCTCTCGGTAGCGGGTACTGGTCTTGGAGTGACACCCGATTGATGGTGGGCTTGTAATCACCACATATCCTGACCGAACCATCCGTCTTGAGCATCGGCACAATCGGGCTCGCCCAGTCGCTGAATTTGACTGGCGAGATGAAGCCTTCCCTCAGCAGATGGTCCAATTCGCCTTCTATCTTTTCCCGCATCACGTATGGCACTGCTCTGGCCTTGTAGTGTACTGACCTGGCGTCCGGGTTTATGTGAATCACTACCTTGGTCCCCATGAAAGTGCCAATGCCGGGTTGAAATAATGAGTCAAATTTGTCCAGGACCTGTGAGCATGATACTCGCTCCACAGAAGAAATTGCATTGACATCGCCCCACTTCCAGTTCATGACAGCAAGCCAACTCCTCCCCAGCAGTGCAGGACCATCCCCCGGGACAATCCAGAGTGGCAACCTCTTCTCCGACTCTTTGTGGGTCACGATTACCGTGGCGCTGCCTAGCACCGGAATGATCTTCTTTGTATATGTCCGTAGCTGTGCGTCAATCGGCACTAATTTTGGTCTCCTGGTCTTGGACGCCCACAACTTGTTGAACTGTTTGATACTCATCAGGGAGTGGCTGGCCCCCGTGTCTAGCTCCATTGATACTGGGGTGCCATTGAGGAGAATTTTCATCATTATCGGTGGCGTCCTGGTGTATGAACTGTATATGTGCTCCACATGAACTCGCTGCACTTCAGCTTCCAGCGATTTCCCCCAGTGTCCATTTGGCCTCGTAGGGCTTACCTCGAGCCCGTCCTCCTCGTTCATCAACCTGGCTTCAGGCTTCCTGCACATACGCGCCAAGTGACCGCTGACATTGCAATTTCTGCAGGTGTATTGCTGATACCTGCAAGCTCTGGCTGTGTGTTTGCCTTCACACCTCCAACATGAGCCGTTGTTGGAAACAAAAGGTCCATTACCAGTCGATCGTCTCTGACTGTCTCTGTAACTGTCCATAAACGCACCATTGACAGGTGTTGATGGCCCCATTACTGGCCGCATTGTCCCTTGCGATGGCATGAATCGCCATTCAGCTAGTCATTGTCTTGGTTGAATTCCCCCTTTGGGTTCGACTACATGCTCAGGCATGTCCGATTGCCCCTGTCTGCCTGGAGAGCTGTGCGCCGCGTTAACAATGTTGACTCCCTGTCCATTTGCTGCATTTAAACCAAGATTTTTGTCAAACATCATTCTGGTCTCTTCCTCACCGAGATAAATGTCTGGACCATCAAAGCCGCCGTTTACAGGGTCAAGTCTTTGGTCTCAATCAGTTTCCTGAAAACCCCAGCGTGCCCGATGCCCTCAATAAAAAAGTCTCGCAGCATCTCTGCTCTGCATGCATCTGGGAACTTACATAGGCTCGCCAGTCGCCGGAGGTCTGCCACGAAGTCTGGAATGCTTTGCCCTTGTCGCGCCGGTGTGTGTAAAACCGGTGTCCCGCCATGTGCATGCTGCTCGCCGATTTAAAGTGTTCCCCGATCAACTTACTGAGCTCTTCAAAAGTCTTGTCCGCCAGCTTCTCTGGCGCTAGGTCCTTCATCAGGGAGTACGTCCTGGATGCACAAACCGTCAGGAGATGAGCCCTGCGTTTGTCGGCCAAATCCTGTCCCAGCCATTCCTTAGTGACGAAACTTTGCTGTAGTCTCTCAATAAAATCATCCCAATCATCACCAACACAGTACCTCTCGTCTGTGCTGCTAGTGGCCATGCTCGCGTGGTTTAAATCCCAGTTTCTCGTCACCAATAATATGTCCTTACTATACAGTACAAATGCACATGAGGCCCATACTTGAGAGAAGGTCACTCTGTGACCAGTAACCTTTATTAGCCAGCACTGAAGTGATGAAGGTGGGTGGAGCTTCCCCTTTTATACCTGAAAGTCCAGGTTAGGAGTGTCTCCCACAAGTTCACCACCTAGTGGTCAGTGTTCTCACGGTGTACAACTTAGGTCAGTTTATACATGGGCTACAATGACAGTTGAATACATTACAGATTCCTTACAGATGACACTTCATAGAGTAAGAACTCATATCCCGATGCTGGCCCTCACAGTGGCTGCTATCTCTTGCATGAAGGATAGATAATGATATCCTCCTCTTGATCAATGGCCCTCTTCTACACATTGCAAACTGGTTTCTTTTGCTACATTGCAGCCCAGTGAGAGGTTGATTCCTGAGATGAAGGGGTTGTCTTATGAAGAAAGGTTGAGTAGGTTGGGCTATACACATTGGAGTTAAGAAGAATGAGAGGCGATCTTATTCAAACGTATATGATTCTGAGGGGGCTTGACAGGATAGATGCAGAGAGGATGTTTCCTCTTGTGGATGAATGTAGATCTCAGGGGCATAGTTTCAGAATAAGGGGTCACCCATAAAACGGAGATGAGGAGGAATTTATTTTCAGAGGGTCGTGAATCTTTGGAATTCTCTACCTCAGAGAGCTGTGGAGGCTGGGTCATTGAATATATTTAAGGTGGAGAGACACAGATTTTTGAACGATAAGGGAGTCAAGGGTTATGGGGAGTATGCGGGAAAGGGGAGTTGAGGCCAAGATCAGATCAGCCATGATCTTATTGAATGGCGGAGCAGGTTCAAGGGCCGAATGGCCTACTCCTGCTCCTATTTCTTATGTTCTTATGGCTTAATCTTCAGTCCACGGCTTCAAACTGTATACATCTTTCTCATCACAGCCTGGTAGTCTGAGACTCTACACAGTCCATAATACATTCTGCAAAATTAAAAAAATAGATAAATTCACCTCAGTAGCAGAAAGCTGAGCCGGGCCGGGCTGAACACTAAGCAGGGCTGGTGCAAGGGTAATTGGCACTCTAGGTAAACTGTTCATCTGGCACCCCAACCAATTCCAATATAAAGGAAAAAAACATTGCAAGATGTCTTACATGCACTGGTTTATCATATCCAAAGTAAAATTATTAATGATAAACACATTTCAATTTTCCTAATTTATGACCAAACACTGTCCAGCAGATGTTCCACACACTGGGAGAAGAGTTTCATTTTTTTCATATGCTACTTGCGAAGTCTTTGCCATGGTAAAGATTGAGAGACAGAAAACCCCAAGCCTGCTGCACAATGTTTGGTCATAAATTGGGGAAATTGAAATAAGCAGTGATTATTTCGTGTGTTCACAGCATGCTGGGATATATTATTATATGACTTACAATCTGCTGATTAATATTCCTTGAAAGCTCCAAACACTGGAGAAAGGACGACAGCTGATCGCTGCTAACACAGTAAAACCCTGCGTTCAAAAGCTGCAATAGGTACTATTGTGATCAAATATATTCCACTTGTTGCATAATCAGGTTGTCCAATAATACTTACAGTGCACAAATAATATACATTTGTATATTATACGTTTTATAAGTGTACCTCTGTGTATGTTACCTGCGCACCTATAGTACCATACACCAGTAGTACGATACACAGTATGGCATGCGGACAATGTGGCCTGCCCAGCGGAGCTGATCAAGTGTGGTCAGTGCTTCAATGCTGGGGATATTGGCCTGGTCGAGGACGCTAATGTTGGTGCTTCTGTACAAGGGGATTTGTAGGATCTTGCGGATACATCGTTGGTGGTATTTCTCCAGCGACTTGAGGTGTCTACTGTACATGGTCCATGTCTCTGAGCCATACAGGAGGGTGGGTATTACTACAGCCCTGTAAACCATGAGCTTGGTGGCAGTTTTGAGGGCCTGGTCTTCGAACACTCTTTTCCTCAGGTGGCCAAAGACTGCTCTGGCGCACAGGAGGTGGTGTTGAATCTCGTCATCAATGTCTGCTTTTGTTGATATGGGAGGTATGGGAAATGGTCCACGTTGTCCAGGGCACCGCCGTGGATCTTGATGGCTTGCGGCGAGGACAGGCTGGTGGAGGACCTTTGTCTTACGGATGTTTAGCGTAAGTCCCATGCTTTCATACGCCTCAGTAAATACGCCGACATGCCAGACATGAGATTCCCAAAGCAAACGCTCTACTCGGAACTCCTTCACGGCAAACGAGCCAAAGGTGGGCAGCGGAAACGTTACAAGGACACCCTCAAAGCCCCCTTGATAAAGTGCAACATCCCCACCAACACCTGGGAGTCCCTGACCAAAGACCGCCCGAAGTGGAGGAAGTGCATCTGGGAGTGTGCTGAGCACCTCGTGTCTCATCGCCGAGAGCACGCAGAAATCAAGCTCAGGCAGCGGAAAGAGTGTGCGGCAAACCAGTCCCACCCTCCCTTACCCTCAACGACTATCTGTCCCACCTGTGACAGGGACTGTGCTCTCGTATTGGACTGTTCAGCCACCTAAGGACTAATTTTAAGAGTGGAAGTAAGTCTTGCTCGAATCCGAGGGACTGCCTATGATGATGATGATGATGACGATGACGACGAAGACACCAGTATATACAACACAATCAGTATTGGCGCGTATCCTGTGACCATCCATGTATCATGACCCAGATATGTTTCACTCAGCAGAGGACAATACTGTTGCATTTTAAAGTAGATTATATAAAATGACACTTCATTTTTTTGGACCAGACGATGCTAAAAAAATACAGCACCACAGTTGCCAGAGAGTTGATGATTTACTGGGGAAAGAGAAGTGTGATAAAGATGGGAGAGAGTAGAACATTTTCAAGATTAGTATCTGTATTGGGGAATCATTCGGAAGACAAAAAGGATCTTAAAGGGATAAATCAGAAGCAGCGGTCAAACTCTGTGTGACAGAGCTGTCTCCATTTAAAGGATGTTTTCACCCACTGTTCATACAGTGCTTATCATTTTAATGCGTGGGACTGGATGGTTGTCTCATCTGATCTGAGCTGCGCTGATCTGCATGGGATGGCAGGAGTGTGTCGGCCGCCTCCCATTGTCAGTTTCACTCCGTGTCTCTGGGAGGCCGGCTGGGCTACGCCAGGGAGGGGGGGCAAACATGGTGCGCCGTGTGAACAGCAACACAAAAACCCGACTCTCCACAAGCGAAAAAAATCAAATGAAAATTAAATAAAAAGGAGGTCACTGAGCGGCTGCAGGGCTTTCTGGGGGGAGAGGGTGAACAGCCAGAGGTCATGGTCCACATCGGTACCAATGACATAGGTAGGAAGAGAGATGAGTTCCTGCAGGCAGAGTTTAGGAAGCTAGGAGAGAGATTAAAAAGCAGGACCTCAAAAGGTAGTAATCTCTTGATTACTCCCAGTGCCACGAGCTAGTGAGTACAGAAATAGGAGGATAGAGCAGATGAATACGTGGCTGGAGAGATGATGCAGGTGGGAGGGCTTCAGTTTCCTGAGGCATTGAGACCGCTTCTAGGGGAGGTGGGACCTGTACAAGCCGGATGGGTTGCACCTCAACAGAGCCGGGACCAATATCCTCGTAGGGGGAGTTTGCTAGTGCTTTTGGGGAGGGTTTAAACTAGCTTGGCAGAGGGATGGGAACCTGAAAATAGATTCAGTTGGGAGGGGAGTAAAGCTGGAATTAGAAAGCAAAAATAAAGAAAGTGAGTTTGAAGGAGAGAGGAAACAAGCAGGAAAAAAGGGTAAAAAAACAAATTTAAAGGCGCTTTGTTGAAATGCACGTAGCATTTGTAACAAAATACACGAGTTGACGACTGATAGCCATCACAGAGACGTGGTTGCAAAGTGACCAGGACTGGAAAATAAATATACAGGGGTATTTGACAATCCGGAAGGACAGACAGAAAGTAAAAGGAGGTGGGGTAGTTCTATTGATAAAGGGTGGAATTACTGCAATAGTGAGAAACGATATTGGCTCAAATGATCAGGATGTTGAAACAGTTTGGGTGGAGATAAGGAATAATAAGGGGAAAAGGTCACTGATGGGCGTAGTCTATAGGCCCCTAACAGTAGCAACTCTGTTGGTTGGAGTATAAACCAGGAAATAGTGGAGGCTTGTAAAAAGGGAACAGCAATAACCATGGGTGATTTTATCCTCCTTATTGATTGGACAAATCAAATTGTTCTGGGTAGCCTTGAGGAGGAGTTCACAGAGTGCATAAGGGACGGGTTCCTTGAGCAGTATGTAACGGAACCAACCAGGGGGCAGGCTATCTTAGATCTGGTCCTGTGTAATGTGACAGGATTAATAAACAATCTCCGAGTAAAGGATCCCCTTGGAATGAGTGATCATAGCATGGTTGAATTTCAACTTCAGATGGAGAGTGAGAAAGTTGGATCTCGAACCAGCGTACTAAGCTTAAATAAAGGAGACTATGAAGGTATGAAGGTAGAGTTGGCTAAAGTGAACTGGGAAAATAGATTAAAGTGTAGAATGGTTGATGAAGAGTGGTGTACATTTAAGGAGATATTTCACAACTCTCAAGAAAAATATATTCCAGTGAGGAAGAAAGGTGTAAGGGAAAAAAGAGCCATCCGTGTCTAACTAAAGAAATAAAGGACGGTATCCAATTAAAAACAAGGGCATACAAAGTGTTTAAAACTACTGGGAGGACAGAAGACTGGGAAGCTTTTAAAAGCCAGCAAAGAATGTATTGTGTTCCTAACACAGTTGAGACTGCACACAGGGAGGTTAAAGTAACAGTGACCTCAGTCTTTATTAAAACACTCCAGAGTGAGGAACAGGCCTATCACTTTTGAGTACTGGAACAATCGGGCTGGCCCACTCGCTGAATTCCACTGGGGAGATGATGCCCTCGCGTTGCAGCCTGTCCAGCTCGATTTCCACTCTCTCCCTCATCATGTGAGGTACCGCTCGCGCCTTGTGGTGAATGGGTCTTGCCTCTGGGACCAAGTGGATCTGCACCTTCGGCCCGGAAAAGTTTCCAATGCCTGGCTCAAAAAGGGAAGGAAATTTGTTAAGAACCTGGGTATATGAGGCCTCATCGACATGTGATAACGCTCGGATGTCATCCCAGTTCCAGCGGATTTTGCCCAGCCAGCTCCTTCCAAGCAGTGTGGGGCCATCGCCCAGGACAATCCAGAGTGGCAGTTCGTGTACCGTGCTCTCGTAGGTGACCTTGACCATGGCACTGCCCAGGACAGTGATAAGCTCTTTGGTGTATGTTCTCAGTTTCGTGTGGATGGGGCTCAGGGCTGGTCTGAGTGCCTTGTTGTACCACAGTCTCTCAAACATCTTTTTACTCATGATGGGATTGGCTAGTGCCAGTGTCCAGTTCCATGGCTACGGGGAGCCATTCAATTTTACATTTAGCATTATAGGTGGACATTTCGTCAAAAATGTATGCGCCCCATGTACTTCAGCATCTGCCTCCTCTCTCTGAGGCTCGAAATTGCTTTGATCCACCATGGACCGCTCTTCCTCTGCCACGTGGTGGTTAGCAGGTTTTGCAGAGCCTGCAGCTCATCTAAAAGCTCGTTGGAGGTGCCCCATTGTTCCACAGCTCTTGCAAACATACCCTTTGAAGCGGCATGAATAGGCTGAATGGAAGCCTCCACATCGCAAACAAGGTGTGAATTGCCTTGCATTCATTCTTTGTTGCGGACACTGAGTCATCTGGGTCATCTGAGGCCTGCTGGCAGTTGCAGACTCGTAGTTTCTGCCCTGTACATTTCTGCTCGCAAACACAGTTCCAGTTAATTTATGAACATTGCTAGCACTTGTGTGCTGAGTGATTTGTTTGGTGTTATCACTGGTGGACATAAACGCCTGTGCAATCGCAATGGCCTTTCTGAGGGTCGGTGTCTCTGCAGTCAAAAGTTTTCGTAGGATGGTCTTTTGGCCAATGCCCAGTACAAAAAAGTCTCTGAGTATCTGCTCCAGGTAGCCATCAAACTCACATTGTCCTGCAAGTCGCCTTAGCTCGGCGACGTAGCTCGCCACTTCCTGACCTTCAGATCGCTGGCACGTGTAGAACCGATACCTCGCCATCAGCACGCTCTCCCTCGGGTTAAGATGCTCCCGAACCAGTGTACACAGTTCCTCATACGACATATCTGTGGGTTTCACCGGAGCCAGAAGATTCTTCATGAGGCTGTAGGTCGGTGACCCGCAGACCGTGAGAAGGACGGCTCTCCTTTTTGCAGCACTTCCTTCTCCGTCCAGCTCATTGGCTACAAAGTACTGGTCTAGCCATTTGATATAGGCTTCCCAGTCCTTACCCTCTGAGAACTTCTCCAGGATGCCCACAGTTTGCTGCATTTTTGCATTGGATTCGTATACTCGTCGCCAGTTATTGTGTTCCTAACACAGATGAGACTGCACACAGGGAGGTTAAAATAATAGTGACCTCAGTCTTTATTAAGACACTCCAGAGTGAGGAACAGACCTTAAGGGCCGGCTTATATACAGTGCTCCCAAGGGATGCAAGGAGAGATTGCTGCAATCTTAGCAGGGGACGTTAAGGTCAAAAAAGAAAGAGACCCGTAATTTTTTAACTTCAGTAACTGAAGTAAAATGTGAATAAGAACTAAAAAGTTAGTCTTATGGATAGAAAATTGGCTAACTAACAGAAAACAGAGAGTTGGGATAAATGGTTTATTCTCTGGTTGGCAACCAGTAACTAGTGGGGTGCCGCAGGAATCAGTGCTGGGACCCCAACTATTTACAATCTATATTAACGACTTGGAAGAAGGGACTAAATGTAACATAGCCAAGTTTGCTGATGATACAAAGATGGGAGGAAAAGCAATGTGTGAGGAGGACATAAAAAATCTGCAAAAGGACATAGACAGGCTAAGTGAGTAGGCAAAAAATTGGCAGATGGAATATAATGTTGGAAAGTGTGAGGTCATGCACTTTGGCAGAAAAAAAAATCAAAGAGCAAGATATTATTTAAATGGAGAAAGATTGCAAAGTGCTGCAGTACAGCAGGACCTGGGAGTACTTGTGCATGAAACACAAAAGGATAGTATGCAAGTACAGCATGTGATCAGGAAGGCCAATGGTGCCTTGGCCTTTATTGCAAAGGGGATGGAGTATAAAAGTAGAGAAGTCTTGCTACAGCTATACAGGGTATTGGTGAGGCCACAACTGGAATACTGCGTGCAGTTTTGGTTTCCATATTTAAGAAAAGATATACTTGCTTTGGCGGTAACTCAGAGAAGGTTCACTAGGTTGATTCCGGAGATGAAAGGGTTGACTTATGAGGAAAGGTTAATTAGGTTGGGCCTCTACTCATTGACATTCAGAAGAATGAGAGGTGATCTTATCGAAATGTGTAAGATTATGAGGGGGCTTGACAAGGTGGATGCAGAGAGGATGTTTCCACTGATGGGGGAGACTAGAACTAGAGAGCATGTTCTTAGAATAAGGGGCCGCCCATTTAAAACTGAGATGAGGAGAAATTTCTTCTCTCAGAAGGGTTGTAAATCTGTGGAATTCGTTGCCTCAGAGAGCTGTGAAAGCTGAGACATTGAATAAATTTAAGACAGAAATAGACAGTTTCTTAAATGATAAGGGGATAAGGGGTTATGGGGAGCAAGCAGGGAAGTGGAGCTGAGTCCATGGTCTGATCAGCCATAATCTTATTGAATGGTGGAGTAGGATCGAGAGGACATATGGCCTACTTCTGTTCCTATTTCTTATGTTCTTATGTTCTTATGAAAGCTGGGAACCCACTGCTAAGTTTGAAGCTCTCCCGTTGCTCAGCAACCAGCAGCGCCTGGCTACATCTTTTTTCCGGTTCCAAATCTTTCCACTTGCCCTGCTCTTCAAACATGTCAAGATGTTTAAAATAAATCAGCGCAGGGCAGTGTCAGATAAATGAGCCAGGGAGAAAGAGGGAGATATCACTTGGGTACCTTTATTGTCACCCCCCAGCCACCTCTTTCTCCAACCTGCCCCCCTTTAGTTCTGTGGGATCTCAGTGTTCTATATAACACTAAATACACCGCCATTCGGCCCCAGTTACAAAATACTCAAGGCAGGTTCATTATTAAGGGCTCTAGTTAGGAGAATTCCCGTTGGATTCTGTGATATTTCCAAAGAGCACACAGCACACACAGCCTTTAAGATGGCAGAAGCTTCCAGAAGTCACCAGTCAGGTGACCTGGCCTCTATTATAAACAGCACTGGCTGCAGTAACATAGGCATCCACAGTGTGGAGCTACAGACATTACACTTCTCCCTCCTTAATGAAGAAGTTATTATAACAAACAATCATCATACATAACTTGCATGTTTATACATAACAAGGATATGGACTTATTTTGCCATATTTACAAATCAAGCTTAACCACTTGTTTTCTGTTTCGAAGAGGATATCTTCGCTCTCGAACAGAACCTTCTAAACATGGTGTCGAATTTAAACTCATTCGAGGCTGATCCCGAGGAAAGTTTTCCTCCAAGGGATGCCCTTGATTTCCATTTGAACTCTCTCTAACTTCAGACTGTTTATCTGCCTGACTCTGACTTAAATTCTGACTTTCTCTTGGACTTGTTTCCAGTACATTGGATGTAGGATATGCTACTAGTGTATCAAAACTATCTGATGAATCATTCCCACCTTCAACTACTTCCACGTCTGCAGGAAAAATATCAATGTGAACAAACCTAGCCTGTCCATGATCAAACATCTTGACCAAATATGAACGAGGACCACATATCTTCACCACTCTTCCTAGTAACCACTTTAACCATTTATGGTGATGGTTCTTCACTCACCTTCTGATTTAATTTCACACTTCTCTCTTTTACACTACCTCTATCATGATTCTCTTTCTGTTTTAATTGTGTCTCTTCTATGGACTGTGCCAAGTTTGGTTTTAACATCGAGAATCTGATTCGTGACTGTCGTTTGAGAAACAACTCTGCTGGTGTTGTACCAGCAGTTGTGTGAGGAGTATTACGATACGTAATTTGGAAATTAGACAATTTGCGGTCCAATGACAACTGATGTTTCTTTGGATTTGAATCCAACATCTATTTGATGAGGGCACGTTTTACAATTTGTACAGTGCGCTCTGCTGCACCATTCGAAGCAGGGTGGTAAGGTGGAACCTTGGTATGTTTCACACCATTTTTGCTCGTCAACTGTGCAAATTCTTCTGAATGAAATTGTGGTCCATTATCAGAAACAATTTCTTCTGGGAGGCCAAATGAAGAAAATAATCTTCATAAAATGTCTAATGTTTTACTTGTTTTTATTTTCCACATTGGAAACACCTCGACCCACTTCGAATGGCTATCAATCACAATGAACAACTGTTGTCCTTCTAGCTCAGCAAAATTGATATGTAGCCTTTGCCACATCCTGGGAGGCCATTTCCATGACTATAATGGTACTGATGGTGTTGCTTGCTTACCGATTGACATGTCGTACACTGACTGATGATGTACTCTACATCTTTATCAAGACATAAGTAACTGCGTGCAAAACTCTTGGTCAAGCACATTCCCAGGTGTTGGTCATGGAGGTCTCCTAATAATTTGGACCTGAATTTATTTGGTATAACCACTCTTGCACCCCACGTGATACAATCTTTATCGACTGATAATTCATTCCTACGAATGAAGAATGGATGAATATCTTTGTCTGTTACCTGGTTTGGCCATCCATTTGCAATGTAATCATACACCTTTGACATCACTGGGTCATGTTTGGTTGCTCTACCAATCTCTTCAGCTGTGACTGGCAGTTCATCAATGTATGAAAAATAGAACACTTCTTCCCTATCGGGTATAACTTGTGATGGGGAAGGCAATCCAGACATAGCATCAGCATTACTGTGATCAGCTGATCGTCTGTATTCAATAGCATATGTATAAGCTGACAAAATCAAAGCCCATCTCTGCATTCGGGCTGCAGCTAATGTTGGAACTGAGGACTTTGGGTGGAGGATTGCTGTCAGGGGCTTATGGTCCGTAACGATGGTAAACTTATGACCATACAAGTATTTGTGGAACTTCTTGACCCCAAAAATTAATGCCAAAGCTTCCCTTTCGATTTGCGCATAATTATGCTCACTGACACTGACAGTGCATGAAGCAAAAGCAATTGGTCTCTCCTCCCCACTACGTAATACATCAGAGATCACTGCCCCAACTCCATACGGAGAGGCATCACATGCTAGCTTGATCTCCTTAGATAAGTCATAGTGAACTAACATGTTGCTCTCTACCAATTTGCTTTTACACTCCTTGAATGCTGTATCGCATTCTTCTGACCACTTCCAATGGACCTGTTTTTTCAATAGTTCATTCAGTGGATGTAATACTGTTGCCAAATTTGGTAGGAACTTCCCATAATAGTTCAAAAGACCCAAAAATGATCGAAGCTCAGTGATATTCTTGGGAGTGTGTGCATTTCCGATTGCATCCAATTTTTCCATGGTTGGATGTAAACCATCTTTGTCTACCCTGTACCCTAAGTACTCCACTGAGTTTCGAAATAACTCGCACTTGCGAGCAGACATTTCTACTCTATGCTTCTCTAGCCGTTTGAGTACTTCATTCAATATGTTATTATGAATTTGCCTATTAGGTGTTGAAATTAGTATGTCATCTAAATAACATACTACCCCTTCAATACCTTGCAAAATCTGGTTCATCACCCCTTGGAATATGGCAGGGGTGAAAGACACTCCAAATGGTAGCCTATTAAATTGATATAGGCCTAGATGAGTCTTTATAGTCAAGCATGACTTGGACTCCTCATCTAGTTCAAGTCGTAAGTAGGCATTTGTAAATTCCAACTTTGAGAAGATCTGACCACCTCTCAGCGTTGTGAACAAATCTTCTACATTTGGCAATATATTTCGGACATTACCCTCCAGAACCTGGTTTACGGTTACTTTATAATCACCACACAATCGTACCTTACCATCGGATTTAGGTACAACAACAATGGGTGTAGCCCAATTACTCCGATCTATCTTACAAATAATGTTCTCAGTCTCTAGTCTTTTGAGTTCTTGCTCAACTTTCTCCTTGAGTGCATATGGTACGGAACGTGGCTTGCAGTAAACCAATCTAGTGTCCTTCTGTACCCTGACACTCACCTTGAAGCCTTGGATCGGACTGCCCGTTTCGCAGAACACTTTCAGATAATTCTTGATGACATCATCCTTTGATGCCAATCTCGTTTCAACATGAAAAGTCTCACTCCAATCCAGCTTCAGTGATCCCAACCAATTTCTTCCTAGTAAGGCAGACTTGTCTCCTGCCACTACTGCGTGTTAAACAATGTGTTAATGGCTTTGCATTCATCACTCTTGATGGTGAACTCAGACATCTGCGGACGTGTAGCTGCAGGAATGTGTGATCTGCCCAGTACGTTATGATTTGAAAACAACATCACTTTGTTCACAGTACTTGTAGCAGCACTTGTGTGCTGAGAGATTTGCTTAATATTGTCACTGGTGACAATAAACGCCTGGGCTATCGCTATGGCTTTACTCAAGGTCGGGGTCTCTACATTCAAAAGTTTGCGAAGTATAGTTTCGTGGCCAATGCCAAGTATGAAAAAGTCTCTGAGCAAGTGCTCCAAATGTCCTTCAAATTCGTAATGTCCTGCAAGGCGTCTCAGCTCGGCGACATAACTCACCACTTCCTGGCCTTCGGACCTTTTGTAGATGTAGAACCGAAACCTTGCCATCATAACGCTTTCCTTTGGGTTAAAATGCTCTCGGACCAGTGTGCACAAATCTTCGTATGATTTCTCTATGGGTTTCCCTGGAGTGAGCAGATTCTTCATGAGGCCATATGATGGTGCCCCACAGACGGTGAGGAGGATTGCTTTACGTTTGGCAGCATTCTCTTCCCCATCTAGCTCGTTGGCCACGAAGTATTGGTCGAGTCGCTCCACAAAAGTTTCCCAATCATCTCCCTTCGAAAATTTCTCCAGGATGCCCACTGTTCTCTGCATCTTTAGTCGCTATCTGTATCTTGTCGCTAGTTGTAGTGTATGGAGAAAGAGTCAGACTGAACATTGTGAGCTCAAAGTAAAGTGTGACCTTAGTCTTTTATTGCAGGTCTCCAGAGTGCCTCTCCAACCTGTGAAGCCTTCTTAAATACCTGTGCTCCCAAGGGATTATGGGATCCCTTGGGACTCCGGGGAATGAGCCCTCTGGTGGCTGTACAGAGTAAATACAAGTCCACATATATAACAACATTTCCCCCCCCCCCAAAGTCAACAGTGTAACTATTTATATTGTGAGTCGATCTGGGGCCTGTCTTGCCCCGGTTGATCGTCTCGGTGTGAAAGCTGGTGTTGTTGAATCATTTGTTGGGCCCTCGCTGGGCTGCTGTGCAGCTGGCCTTGCTGGGCTGCCTGGTGTGTTGGACCCTGCAGGGCTGCTGTGGATAATGGGTTCTGTTCGTGGTCAACCGTGGTGTCGGGTGTTACTGGTGTGTGTGTTGGGGGATCAAAAAAGGTAGGGCCCAAGGTGGGTTGCTCAGGATAGTCCGTGAATCTGAGTTTGATTTGGTCCAAGTGTTTCCGGTTAATGAGTCCATTTGAAAGTTTGACCCAAAATACCCTGCTCCCCTCTATGGCTATGACAGTGCCAGGAAGCCACTTGGGACCTTGTCCATAATTTAATACAAATAAAGGATCATTGACTTCAATCTCGCATGACACATTTGCACTATCATGGTATGCACTTTGTTGAAGCCGCCTGCTCGCTACCTGTTCATGAAAATCAGGGTCAACTAATGTGAGCCTTGTCTTAAGTACTCTTTTCTTGAGCAGTTCAGCAGGTGGGATCCCAGTGAGTGAGTGGGGTCTCGTGTGGTAGCGAAGCAGGACTCGGGATAGGCGAGTCTGCCTTCAGTTGCCCTCTTCAAGTCTTGCTTGATGGTTTGCACTGCTCTCTCTGCCTGACCATTGGACGCTGATTTAAACGGGGCAGATGTGACATGTTTGATCCCGTTACGGGTCATGAATTCTTTGAACTCAGCACTGGTAAAACTTGGCTCGTTGTCGCTCACCAGGACATCGGGTAAGCTGTGTGTGGCAAACATGGCCCGCAGGCTTTCAGTGGTGGCAGCGGACGTGCTAGCCGACATTATATCACATTCAATCCACTTGGAGTATGCGTTTATAACCACAAGGAACATTTTACCCAAGGACGGGCCTACATAGTCGAGGTGTACCCTAGATCACGGTTTGGAGGGCCAAGACCATAAACTTAGTGGCGCCTCCCTGGGTACATTGCTTAACTGCGAGCATGTATAACATCTGTAAATGCAGTCCACATCGATACCGGGTCACCACACGTGGGATCTGGCTATAGCTTTCATCATTACAATGCCTGGGTGAGTACTGTGGAGGTCATTGATGAAGGTGTCCCTGCCCTTCTTGGGGACCACTACTCGATTGCCCCACAGAAGGCAGTCTACCTGTATCGACATTTCATCTTTGCGCCGCTGGAACAGCTTTACCTCTTCCTGCATTTCTACTGGGACACTGGACCAGCTCTCATGAAGCACACAGCTTTTGACCAGAGATAATAAGGGGTCCTGGCTTGTCTAGGTTTTGATCTGCCAGGCAGTGATGGGTGATTGCTCACTCTCAAATGCTTCCATAACCATGGCTAGATCTGCGGGCTGTGCCATTTCCACCCCGTGGTGGGCAATGGCAGCCTACTGAGAGCATCGGCGCAGTTTTCTGTGCCTGGCCTGTGGCAGATGGCGTAGTTGTATGCGGACAACGTGAGCGCCCATCTCTGGATGCGGGCCGAAAGGGGTGGTATTCATCCCTTTACTCTCGGAAAACAGGGATATAAGTGGCCTATGGTCAGTTTCCAATTCGAATTTTAGCCCAAACAGGTAGTGATGCATTTTCTTTACGCCATAGACACACGCTAACGCTTCTTTCTCAATCATGCTGTAGGCTCTCTCGGCCTTAGACAGACTCCTGGATGCATAAGCAACTGGTTGCAGTTTCCCAAAATCATTAGCTTGTTGCAATACACACCCGCGCCATATGACGACGCATCACATGCTAGTACCAAATGCTTACATGGATCATACAACACAAGCAATTTGTTTGAGCATAACAATTTTCTCGCTTTTACAAAGGCATTTTCTTGGCTTTTGCCCCATTCGCCCCCTTTTCGTAGTAAGACATGTAGTGGTTCTAGCAGTGTGCTGAGACCCGGTAAGAAGTTACCAAAGTAGTTCAAAAGTCCCAGAAACGACCGCAGCTCCGTCACGTTCTGTGACCTCGGTGCGTTCTTGATTGCCTCTGTCTTCGCGTTGGTGGGCCTGATGCCGTCCGCCTCAATCCTCCTTCCCATGAACTCCACTTCAGGCGCCAGGAAAATGCATTTCGAGCGTTTTAACCTGAGACCCACGCGATTGAGTCACCTAAGAACCTCCTCCAGGTTTTGCAGGTGCTCGACTGTGTTCCGACCTGTGACCAAGATGTCGTCCTGGAAGACCACGGTGTGCGGGACCGACTTCAGTAAACTTTCCATGTTTCTCTGGAATATCGCCGCCGCTGATCGGATTCCAAATGGGCATCTGTTATAAACAAAAAGACCTTTGTGCGTGTTGATCCATGATTCCTCCAGTTCCTGCGTCATGTAGGCTGAAGTCCGATCCAGCTTCGTGAACGTCTTTCCTCCCGCCAGCATTGCAAAGATGTCGTTGGCTTTTGGTAGTGGGTATTGGTCCTGCAGGGAGAAATGATTGATAGTTACTTTGTAATCGCCATAGATTCTGACGGTGCCGTCTCCCTTGAGGACTGGGACAATCGGACTGGCCCACTCATTGAATTCGATCGGTGAAATGATGCCCTCTTGTTGCAGCCTGTCTAGCTCGATCTCTACCCTTTCTCTCATCATGTACGGTACTGCTCTCGCCTTGTGATGGTGGGTCGCGCCCCTGGAATTAGGTGGATCTGCACTTCTGCTTCTTGGAATTTCCCGATGCCTGGTTCGAACAGCGAAGGAAATTTGTTTGAGACTTGACGACACGAAGGGTCGTCAGCGGGCGATAGCGCTCGGACGTCATCCCAGTTCTAGCGTATCTTTCCCAGCCAGCTCCTGCTGAGCAGCGTGGGACCATCACCCGGTACCACCCAGAGTGGGAGCTTGTGCACTGCTCCATAGTAGGAGACCTTTATGGTAGCACTGCCATATCAGTTCTTTAGTGTAAATTCTTAGTCTCGTTCGAACTGGAGTTAAAACTGGCCTTGAGGCCTTGTTGTACCATAACCTTTCGAAAGTCTTTTTGCCCATGATGGACTGACTCGCATCCGTGTCCAGCTCCATTGGCACCGGGAGTCCATTTAGTTCAACATTCAGCATTATCGGGGGACAATTTGTGGTGAATGTGTGCACCCCATGTACCTCTGCCTCCTCTATCTGAGGCTCTGGTTTGTAGTGATCTGCTGTGGATGTGTCCTCCTCTGCAACGTGGTGGTTTGCAGGTTTAACAGGATTAGCAGCTCGCCTGCACACTCGTTGGAGGTGTCCCATTGTTCCTTGCAAACGTATCCTTTGAATCGGCATGAATGGAAACAATGATCACCCCCGCAGCGCTAACAATGTGTTAATGGCTTTGCATTCATCACTCTTGATGGTGAACTCAGACATCTGCGGACGTGTAGCTGCAGGAATGTGTGATCTGCCCTGTATGTTATGATTTGAAAACAACATCACTTTGTTCACAGTACTTGTAGCAGCACTTGTGTGCTGAGAGATTTGCTTAATATTGTCACTGGTGACAATAAACGCCTGGGCTATCGCTTTGGCTTTACTCAAGGTCGGGGTCTCTACATTCAAAAGTTTGCGAAGTATAGTTTCGTGGCCAATGCCAAGTACGAAAAAGTCTCTGAGCAAGTGCTCCAAATGTCCTTCAAATTCGTAATGTCCTGCAAGGCGTCTCAGCTCGGCGACATAACTCACCACTTCCTGGCCTTCAGACCTTTTGTAGATGTAGAACTGAAACCTCGCCATCATAACGCTTTCCTTTGGGTTAAAATGCTCTCGGACCAGTGTGCACAAATCTTCGTACGATTTCTCTATGGGTTTCCCTGGAGTGAGCAGATTCTTCATGAGGCCATATGATGGTGCCCCACAGACAGTGAGGAGGATTGCTTTACGTTTGGCAGCATTCTCTTCCCCATCTAGCTCGTTGGCCACGAAGTATTGGTCGAGTCACTCCACAAAAGTTTCCCAATCATCTCCCTTCGAAAATTTCTCCAGGATGCCCACTGCATCTTTAGTCGCTATCTGTATCTTGTCGCCAGTTGTAGTGTATGGAGAAAGAGTCAGACTGAACACTGTGAGCTCAAAGTAAAGTGTTCAGTCTTTTATTGCAGGTCTTAGAGTAACTTTTAACCTGTGAAGCCTCCTTAAATACCTGTGCTCCCAAGGGATTATGGGATCACTTGGGACTCCGGGAATGAGCCCTCTGGTGGCTGTACAGAGTAAATACAAGTCCACATATATAACAATAACTGCTTAAAAATACAAAAAGAGTCTGAACGGGATTAAAAACACTGGCTAGGCGAAGTGGCACTGGCTTTGAATTTGGCGGGAATTGGGCTGCCTTGGTACTACTTTCGCAATCGTGCACAAATGTTCAACCCCCCAACGAGGGAGCAGCGCGAAGAAGAAACTTTCAAACTGTTGGTCGGCCAAACACCGCAGCATTAAAAATATAAACAATACTCTTAAAAAGATTGTTAAACTACCTCGCTCCGCGTGAGTGGGGTAGGATGGGGCCGGCTGCGCGATTCAGTCGTGTCCCAGCCGCCAGCTGGTTGGAGTGTCCAACAGAAGCCAATGATGCCGGCTTCGGAGGGCTGAGGGCCCAGGGGTAGCACGGGCCAGCCCACACTGTGATATGTGTGTGCACTAGGTCCATGCAGCAGAGCTGGTCTCCAGTCGTCTTGGTTAATCCTTGCCACTGGACAAGGGGAACCAGTGGATGTGGTGTATTTGGACTTCCAAAAGGCATTTGACAAGGTGCCACACAAAAGGTTACTGCACAAGATAAAAGTTTACAGGGTTGGGGGTAATATATTAGCATGGATAGAAGATTGGCTAACTAACAGAAAATAGAGAGTCGGGATAAATGGTTCATTCTCTGGTTGGCAATCAGTAATGAGTGGGGTGCTGCAGGGATCAGTGCTGGGACCCCAACTATTTACAATCTATATTAACAACTTGGAAGAAGGGACCGAGTGTAACATAGCCAAGTTTGCTGACGATACAAAGATGGGAGGAAAAGCCAATGTGTGAGGAGGACATTAAAAAGCTGCAAAAAGACATAGGTTAAGTGAATGGGCAAAAATTTGGCAGATGGAGTATAATGTTGGAAATTGTGAGGTCATGCACTTTGGCAGAAAAAAAATCAAAGAGCAAGTTACTATTTAAATGGAGAAAGGTTGCATAGTGCTGCAGGGACCTGGGTGTCCTTGTGCATGAAACACAGAAGGATAGTATGCAGGTTCAGCAAGTTTTCAGGAAGGCCAATTAAATCTTGTTTTTTATTGCAAAGGGGATGGAGTATAAAAGCAGGGAAGTCTTGTTACAGCTGTACAGGATATTGGTGAGGCCACACCTGGAATACTGCGTGTAGTTTTGGTTTCAATATTTATGAAAGGATATATTTGCTTTGGAGGCAGTTCAGAGAAGGTTCACTAGGTTGATTCCGGGGATGAGGGGGTTGTCTTATGAGGAAAGGTTGAGTAGGTTGGTGTCATGTATTTAATCCTGTGTAACCTGTATGACACCTGACCACCAGAGGGCCCACCTGTTGGAGTCCCAAGGAATCCCAGCATCCCTTAGGAGCACAGTATAAAAGCAGGCACCCACGAGGTACCTGTACTCTGGAGTCTTATTAAAGGAGCTAAGATCACACTTGCTCACTGTACACAGTACTCAGTTTCATCCTTTATTACGAGTGTACCAATTGGCGACGAGGTAACGAACAACAAAAATGCAAAGAACAGTCGGTATCCTGGAGAAGTTCTCAGAAGGGGACAATTGGGAGGCCTTCGTGGAGAGACTTGACCAATACTTTGTGGCCAACGAGCTGGAAGGGGACGAGAACGCTACCAAACAAAGGGCGATCCTCCTAACTGTCTGTGGGGCAACAAACTATGGCCTCATGAAGAATCTCCTGGCCCCGGCAAAACCAACAGAGAAATCCTACGAAGAATTGTGTACGCTGGTTCGGGAGCACCTAAATCCTAAGGAAAGCGTTTTGATGGCGAGATATCGGTTCTACACGTGTCAACGATCGGAGGGCCAGGAAGTTGCGAGCTATGTTGCAGAACTAAGGCGCCTCGCAGGACATTGTGAGTTTGAGGGTTTCCTAGAACAAATGCTTGGAGACTTTTTTGTACTGGGCATTGGCCATGAGACAATCCTTTGCAAACTGTTGACTGTAGAAACTCTGAACCTAAGTAAAGCCATAACGATAGCCCAGGCATTTATGTCCACCAGCGACAACACCAAACAGATTTCGCAGAGTAAGGAAGTTTCGGCCAGTACTGTGCACAAAGTAACGTTGGTCTTGAGCAGAAATGTACATGGCAGAATGTACACACTGGCTGCTGTGGCCCGACCTCAATTGACCCAGAATCCGCCATCAATCGTTAATGCGAGGCAGTTCACACCTTGTTGGCATTGTGGAGGTGATCATCGGCCCCATTAATGCCGCTTTAAGCACTATGTGAGCAATGGTTGCAGAACAATGGAACACCTCCAGCAAATGTGCAGGCGAGTTGCAAACCACCATGTTGCAGAGGAAGATCAATCCACTGTGGATCAGGCTGAATTGGAGACTCGTACCGAGGAGGCAGAAGTGTACAGGGTACACACATTCACCACGAAATGTCCACCAATAATGTTGAAAATTGAACTGAACAGTATTCCAGTATCTATGGATCTGGCCACGGGTGCAAGTCAGTCCATAATGAGTAAAAAGGCCTTCGACAGGCTGTGGGGCAAAAAGGCACACAGGCCCAAGCTAACCCCCTTGTCACCAAACTCAGGACTTACACCAAAGAACTAATCCCTGTAATTGGCAGTGCAGAAGTCAAAGTCTCCTACGCCGGAGCAGTACATGAACTCCTGCTGTGAATTGTGCTCGGGGATGGCCCCACGTTGTTTGGCAGAAGCTGGCTGGGAAAAATCTGCTGGAACTGGGATGACATCTGAGCGCTTTCGTCCGTCGATGATGCCTCATGTACCCAGGTGCTGAGCAAGTTCTCATCGTTGTTTGAGCCAGGCATTGGAAGCTTCCAGGGGGCGAAAGTGCAGATCCATTTGGTTCCCAGTACGTGACCCATCCACCACAAGGCACAGGCGGTACCGTACATGATGCGTGAAAAAGTGGAAATTGAGCTGGACAGGCTGCAACGTGAAGGCATCATCGCGCCGGTGGAATTCAACGAGTGGGCCAGTCCAATTGTCCCGGTACTTAAGGAGAACGGCACGGATAGAATTTGCGGGGACTATAAAGTAACGATTAACCGTTTTTCGTTGCATGACCAGTACCCGCTACCCAAGGCAGATGACCTATTCGCGACCCTGTCTGGAGGGAAGACGTTCACCAAGCTGGACCTGACCTCGGCCTACATGGCGCAAGAGCTGGAGGAGTCTTCGAAAGGCCTCACCTACATCAACACGCACAAAGATCTGTTTATCTACAACCGGTGCCCGTTCGGGATTCGGTCGGCCGCAGCAATCTTCCAACGGAACATGGAGAGCCTGCTAAAGTCGGTTCCTTGCACAGTGGTTTTCCAGGAGGCCATATTGGTTACAGGTCGGGACACCATGGAGCACTTGAAAAATCTGGAAGAGGTTCTTAGTCGGTTGGATCGCGTGGGATTCAGGTTGAAACGCTCAAAGTGCATTTTCCTGGCACACGACGTCAAGTTCTTGGGAAGAAGAATCGCAGCAGACGGCATCAGACCCACCGACGCCAAGACAGAGACCATCAAGAATGCGCCGCGACCACAGGACGTGACGGAACTGCGGTCGTTCCTGGGACTTCTTAATTATTTCGGTAATTTCCTACCTGGGTTTAGCACCCTGCTTGAACCCCTACATGCGCTACTGCGCAAGAGAGACGACTGGGTATGGGGGAATTCACAAGAGGCTGCCTTTAAGAAAGCCAGCAATCTGTTGTGTTCAAACAAACTGCTTGTCCAGTATAACCCTTTTTAACGATTAGTGCTAGCTTGCAATGCGTAGTCATACGGGGTCGGGTGTGTGTTACAACAGGCTAATGAATCGGGGATTTTGCAACTGGTCACTTATGCGTTCAGGAGTTTGTCCAAGGCAGAAAGGGCCTACAGTATGATTGAAAAAGAGGCTCTGGTGTGCGTCTACGGAGTGAAAAAAATGCACCAGTACTTATCTGGCCTCAAGTTTGAGCTTGAAACTGACCACAAGCCATTCATATCGCTGTTCTCTGAGAGCAAAGGGATTAATACCAATGCTTCTGCCCGCATCCAAAGATGGGCGCTCACCCTGTCGGCATCCAACTATGTAATCCGCCACAGACCGGGCACTGAGAACTGTGCAGATGCTCTCAGTCAGCTGCCATTGCCCACCACTGGGGTGGAAATGGCGCAGCCAGCGGACTTGCTCATGGTCATGGAAGCATTCGAGAATGAGAAGTCCCCCGTTACGGCCCGCCAGATCAGGACCTGGACCAGTCAGGATCCTTTACTGCCTTTGGTAAAAAAAACTGTGTCCTCCATGGAAGCTGGTCCGGTGTCCCAGTGGAGATGCAGGAGGCGATTAAGCCGTTCTACAGACGCAAAGACGAGTTGTCCCTGCAGGCGGACTGTCTATTGCGGGGCAATCGCGTGGTCTTGTCCAAGAAAGGCAGAGATATGTTCATACGTGAACTGCATAGCACCCACCCAGGCATCGTAATGATGAAAGCTATAGCCAGATCTCATGTGTGGTGGCCAGGCATTGACTCAGATTTAGAATCATGTGTGCACCAGTGCAACACTTGCTCTCAGCTGAGCAATGCACCTAGAGAGGCACCGCTAAGTTTGTGGCCCTCCAAACCGTGGTCGAGGATCCATGTAGACTATGTAGGCCCATTTCTCGGCAAAATGTTTTTCGTTGTCGTTGACGCTTACTCAAAATGGATCGAATATGTAATAATGTCAGTAAGCACGTCCACGGCCACTATTGAAAGCCTACGAGCCATGTTTGCCACGCACGGCTTGCCTGATGTCCTAGTCAGCGACAATGGGCCATGCTTCACTAGTGCTGAATTCAAGGAATTCATGACCCACTCCGGGATCAAACACATCACATCTGCTCCATTCAAGCCCGCATCCAATGGCCAGACAGAACGGGCAGTTCAGACCATCAAGCAAAACTTGAAACGTGTGTCGGAAGGCTCCCTGCAGACCCGATTGTCCCGAGTACTGCTCAGCTACCGCACCAGATTCCACTCACTCACCGGGGTTCCCCGAGCCGAGCTGCTTAGGAAAAGGGCGCTCAAAACAAGGCTCTCTCTTGTCCACCCTGATCTCCATGATCACGTGGAGGGCAAGCGGCATCAACAAAGTGTGTACCATGACCGCGCAAATTTGTCACACGATATTGAGATCAATGATCCCGTGTTTGTGCTCAATTATGGACATGGTCCCAAATGGCTCGCTGGCACAGTCACAGCCAAAGAGGGTGTTTCGGATCAAATTGGCCAATGGACAAACACACAGAAAACATTTGGGTCAAATCAAATTGCAGTTCACCAACAGCTATGAACAACCCGAAGAAGACACCACTAACTTTGACCCTCCAACACACACACAAGTGGCAACTGACATCATGATTGACCACAAAGCCAAACTCACCATCCCCAGCAGCCCGGCAAGGCCGGCTGCCCTGCAGCCCAGTGAAGAACTGACCAACCCACCCATACCTGCATTTGTACCGAGACGATCGACAAGGGAGCATAAAGCCCCAGATCGTCTCACCTTGTAAATACTGTTGACTTCATGGGGGAATCCTGTGTAACCTGCATGACACCTGACCACGAGATGGCCTACCTGTTGGAGTCCCAAGGGATCTCAACATCCCTTGGGAGCACAGTATATAAGCAGGCCACCCACGAGGTACCTGCACTCTGGAGTCTTATTAAAGGAGCTAAGGTCACACTTGCTCATCGTACACAGTACTCAGTTTCATCCCTTATTATGAGTGTACCAGTTGGGCCTCTACTTATTGGAATTCAGAAGAATGAGAGGTGATCTTATCGAAAAGTATAAGATTATGAGGGGGCTTGACAAGAAGGATGCAGAGAGGATGTTTCCACTGGTGGGGGAGACTAGAACTAGAGGGCATGATCTTAAACAGAAATAGACAGTTTCTTGAACGATAAGGGGATAAGGGGTTATGTGGAGTGGGCAGGGAAGTGGAGCTGAGTCCATGATCAGATCAGCCATGATCTTATTGAATGGCAGAGCAGGCTTGAGAGGCTGTATGGCCTACTCCTGCTCCTATTTCTTATGTTATGTAAACTTTGCTCTTAACCCTTCCTTTCCTTATCTTCAGATCTCTATTGTTTCCACCTGAACCCCACCCTCACACCCCCAATCGCTATTAGTTTAAAATCTTTTCTACCAAACAGCATGTGTGCACTTGCATGCCCAGAGCTGCACTGTGGATGGGCAGAGCGTGATGCACAGCCAACAGTTTGACTTGTGTCTGCCGACTACCCACTGCTTCTTGCAATCTGAGTTTGGAATGCCACTGTTCTTTTATTTGCTTCTTTCTTCCATTGCCTGTTCAGAATTTCATGTTTTGTTATTTTAAACTTTCCATTGCCCGACCTGACAAGCTGGAGGCCCTGTTCTTTTTGCTATTACATTTCACTTGATCGCACTTTTATTGTTAACTGTCTGTAGAATCCAATTTGACCAACAGGAGTTAGGATTGCCAACTCTGCTTGGACATATTCTGGGAGGGTTCACCACATGACCTCCTGCCTCCAACTGCCTTGCCCCCACACTCCCGCTATTGGTCGCCCGACGTGTCCATCCTTACTGTGCCCTATCTTCCTACACCAATCAGAATAGACTCTTCATTACTCGGTGGGATGGTTCTTCACGGTCGGTCAACTGTTTTCCCTCCCATGTTTTATAACTAATAACACAAAAGAAAATTAAGCAAAGAACATTTTATTGCCCCTATGATTTTTCTCCTGGGTTGCTTGCAGCAATGTCATGAAGGTTAGTCTTTAATTCCTGGAGGCTCCAGGACAATCCTGGAGGGTTGGCAACCCTAGTCCGAGTCTAGTTTTCAGTCAGTAAATGACCATCCCAGTGGGTTTGCCATCACATTGAAAGATTGTAGCTGACAGACCACATTTCAGGAGCGATGTTTCCAATGTAGCCTTGCAAATTTCCTAACAGTTCTCTTTCCTGTTCCAATTTGTATTTCTTGGATTCTCTTCAACAACGTTTCTCTTCAGCAGTGTGTACCATCTACAAAATGCACAGCAGCAACTCGCCAGCACCTCCCAAACATGCAGCCTCTACCGCCTAGAAGGACAAGGGCAGCAGGAGCATAGGAGCACCACCACCTGCAAGTTCCCCTCCAAGTTACACACCATCCTGACTTGGAAATATATCGAAGTTCCTTCATCGTCACTGGGTCAAAATCCTGGAAATCCCCTCCCTAAGGGGATACCTTCACCTCACGGACTGCAGCAGTTCAAGAAGGCGGCTCACCACGACCTTCTCAAGGGCAATTAGAGATGGGCAATAAATGTTGGCCTTGTCAGTGACGCCCACATCCCAGGAACAAATTTTTTAAAATCCTGTTAATAGAAATCAAGAAATAAGGTTGAAGTGGAAGAAAAATGGACAAAATATAGGAGATGCAGCATTTTGTAAAGAAACATTCATTGTTTTAAAATACTTTTAAGGGTTGAATTTCCACGAGGGTTCTCTGACCTGTCTACGGTAACATCAGCCATGGACAACTAAGAAAAACATCGAAGTTTTAGCAGATCTTCTGCTGTAGTTATGGCATATAATCGGAAAACCCCCACAGAAATTCAACTCCAAATTGATTAAGATTTAAGAGGGTGAGACTTTTCTTACCATTTCAAAGCAATCCTTGAACAAGAGTCTATACAATCTGCTATTTGATTATGGTATTTGATATTTTCACAATAAAACAGGCGCTGCCCTTGGAACAACAGTAGAATCTAAAGCTCTGACTCCTGTAAAGGTGCTCGCGCGGCGATGTGCATACAGTCAATGGCACCCTGAACCTTGGGGAAGCCAGCAATTCGTACAAAACCCACAGCCCTCTCATTCTGTGCCTTGCTTGTCATTGGGAAGTTTATAACGTCCATCTGGCATGCATACAGTACAGCAGTCACCTGGCGAATGCAGTGATGTGTAGCATACTTCGAGATGCAGCATATGTCCCCAGCTGATGCCACAAAGGAGTCGGAGGCATAGAAGAAAAGTGCCGCAATCACCTTGTCCTCAACGGTCAGTGAAGTCCTGTTGGTGCTGGTGGGCTGCAGGTCTGCCTTTATGAGTTGGCATATCTCTGTGACCACCTCTTTTCGAAAGTGCAGTCTTCTACTGCACTCTGCCTCAGATAGGTGCAGGTATGAGCACCTCTCCTTGAAAAGTCATTAGGAGTAAGGCCGCCACCTCATAAGTCTGCGAGCTCTTCAGTTAGGCACATAATGCTCTTGAATAAACCTTCCAGCTCTATTCTGCATCATATAAGTAGTCAGCAATATTGGTAGATATTTTAAGCCACTTTCCTTTAAATGTTCTCAAAATGTCCTCAAATGTCCTCCCATTTTCTTAAATATCCTCCAATTTACTCAAATAATCCACTAAAAACCTCAAATAACCTTAAAATCTAACTCTGAACTCACACATAAAGATGTCCGTGTAAAACTCAACCTGCTCTCATGTGCAATGGACTGCAGCTCCACTTTTTAAAATGGCGTCGGTAGGACTGGATTCGATCAGGAAGACTGCACTTTTCTCGATGGTAATTTAGGCCAGTGGTAAAAATGGTGGTATAGATGAATTTACCTCTGTTGGTAATTTTCGGTGATAGTTTGGTGTTGCACACTTAGGGCTCAATTTTTCCTAACCCCATTTTGTGGCGTATTGCCAGAGTTACGTCCATTTTTCTATGCCAGAAATAATTTGCCAGAGTTTCCACGATCTATAATTCGAAATTGGCGCTGCGCAGTGCATCCAGTTGCTTCGGGGGTGGAGCCTGCTGTCTGCGCTGAAAAATGATGCTGCACCTTCTGCACATGTGCAGAAATTTTTTTTTATTTCTGACGTCGTTGCAATGGACACGCATGCGCAGTGCAGATCCGAGTTGGCAATCAGCCATTTTTAAAGAACCTGTTGTGTGTGTGAGAAGAAGTGCTGTGTGAGAGCATTGGAAAAATCACAGCTGCAGCAGTACAAGATGCAACGCGGTGCAAGGACCAAGAATTTCTTACAGGAAGAAGTGGAGGCACTAGTTACTGTGATTGAGAAACATAGAAACATAGAAAAATAGGTGCAGGAGTAGGCCATTCGGCCCTTCGAGCCTGCACCACCATTCAACATGATCATGGCTGATCATTCACCTCAGTACCCTTTCCCTGCTTTTTCACCATATCCTTTGATCCCTTTAGCCGTAAGGGCCATATCTAACTCCCTCTTGAATATATCCAATGAACTGGCATCAATGACTCTTTGCGGTAGGGAATTCCACAGATTAACAACTCTCTGAGTGAAGAAGTTTCTCCTCATCTCAGTCCTAAATGGCTTGCCCCTTATCCTTAGACTGTGTCCTCTGGTTCTGGACTTCCCCCAACATCGGGAACATTCTTCCTACATCTAACCTGTCCAGTCCCGTCAGAATTTTATATGTTTCTATGAGATCCTTCTAAACTCCAGTGAATACAGACCCAGTTGATCCAGTCTCTCATATGTCAGTCCTGCCATCCCGGGAATCAGTCTGGTGAACCTTCGCTGCACTCCCTCAATAGCAAGAACGTCCTTCCTCAGATTAGGAGACCAAAACTGAACACAATATTCCAGGTGAGGCCTCACCAAGGCCCTGTACAACGACAGTAAGACCTCCCTGCTCCTATACTCAAATCCCCTAGCTATGAAGGCCAACATATCATTTGCCTTCTTCACCGCCTGTTGTACCTACATGCCACCTTACAATGACTGATGTACCATGACAACCAGGTCTCGTTGCACCTCCCCTTTTCCTAGTCTGCCGTCATTCAGATAATATTCTGCCTTCGCGTTTTTGCCCCCAAAGTGGATGACCTCACATTTATCCACATTATACTGCATCTGCCATGCATTTGCCCACTCACCTAACCTGTCCAAGTCACCCTTCAGACGCTTAGCATCCTCCTCACAGCTCACACCGCCACCTAGCTTAGTGTCATCTGCAAACTTCGAGATATTACACTCAATTCCTTCATCTAAATCATTAACGTATATTGTAAATAGCTGGAGTCCCAGCACCCCACTAGTCAATGCCTGCCATTCTGAAAAGGACCCGTTTATCCCGACTCTGTGCTGCCAACCAATTCTCTATCCACGTCAGTACATTACTCCCAATACCATGTGCTTTGATTTTGCACACCAATCTCTTGTGTGGGACCTTGTCAAAAGCCTTTTGAAAGTCCAAATACACCACATCCACTGGTTCTCCCTTGTCCACTCTATTAGTTACATCCTCAAAAAATTCCAGATGATTTGTCAAGCATGATTTCCCTTTCATAAATCCATGCTGACTTGGACTGATCCTGTCACTGCTTTCCAAATGCGCTGCTACTTCATCTTTAATAATTTATTCCAATTTTTTCCCCACTACTGATGTCAGGCTAACCGGTCTATAATTACCCGTTTTCTCTCTCCCTCCTTTTTTAAAAAGTGATGTTAAATTAGCTACCCTCCAGTCCATAGGAACTGATCCAGAGTCGATAGACTGTTGGAAAATGATCACCAATGCATCCACTATTTCTAGGGCCACTTCCTTAAGTACTCTGGGATGCAGACTATTAGGCCTCGGTGATCTATCGGCCTTCAATCCCATCAATTTCCCTAACACAATTTCCCTCCTAATAAAGATTTCCTTCAGTTCCTCCTTCTCACTAGACCCTCGGTCCCCTAGTATTTCTGGAAGGTTATTTGTGTCCTCCTTCGTGAAGACAGTACCAAAGTATTTGTTATACTTGTCTGCCATTTCTTTGTTCCCCATTATAAATTCACCTGATTCTGACTGCAAGGGACCTACATTTGTCTTCACTAATCTTTTTCTCCTCACATATCTATAGAAGCTTTTGCAGTCAGTTTTTATGTTCCCGGCAAGCTTCCTCTCATACTCTATTTTCTCCCTAATTAAACCCTTTGTCCTCCTCTGCTGAATTCTAAATTTCCCCCAGTCCTCAGGTTTGCTGCTTTTTCTGGCCAATTTCTGTGACCAGCAGAGGTCACATAAAAGTTCCACCCAAAGAAATGAAGAAACACTGGAACCAAGTTGCAAAAGATTACTGTGCAATAGTGACCACCACGAAATATGGAGGCCAGTGTGAAAAGAAGTGGCAGGACCTTGGTCAAGTAGTTAGTTGAAGTAATATTTTCATTTATTCAATGCAATTGTAAATGTGACTAGCTGTATATGTCCCACGACATATGCAGAACAACACCTGCTCTAAAAAGTTATGTTTTCATCTTTGCAGAGAAAAGTGGCACACAACAAATGGGAAAGAACTCGAACAGGAGGAGGCCCGGCAAATCTGCACCCACTGACACCCTTGGAAGAGAGGATCGCTGCTTTGATGGGTTCTGCCTGGAGAAGAGCAATCGCCACTGTACACCACTTGGGGGAGAGGGTGAGTCCTGCAAATTCCACAGTCTGGCTTTGCTAAATGTTAAGTACTGTGCAGGCTAGCTATGCTTCGGTTCCTTGGGATGTTTCCATCAGCTACGCTTCGGTTGATGCAATGTGCTATCATTCATCATGGTCCCTCAAATCAGCCTGCTGCCTGGCCTGCACTGTGTGAGCCTACTCATGTCACCCACCCTGCCCCCTCCTCTGCTGCTAACCATTTGTCTGTGTTCTGTTATATTTTGCAGCACTTGAGGCCGACCCTGACGATCTAGAAGAAAATTCAGACAAGGACCAGCCTGAACAGGATAACATCTTTGAATCCAACCTTCCAGACCATGGGGGTGAGGGGGAGGGGATGGAGCTGGATGAAACCCGCACTGTTTTACTGACTTTGGAGGAGGTGCCGCTCATTGTGGTGACAACCCCTTCCGTGACTAGTGGCTTGAGTGCTGGTGGGTCATTCCATGGTTTCCGAATGTCTGAGGCTGAGGGTCCCAGTGGTGTGGTGCAGTGAGGCACGCCCAGGGCCCCACCTTCTGAGTTTGCGGGTCCCAGTGGTGTGGTGCAGTGGGAACACCCAGGGCTCCACCGTCCCAGGCTGTGGGTCCCAGTGTTGGGGTGCGAGCCATACCCGTGGGGAGGAGGTGCAGGATCTAACAGATGTGGTTCAGATGATGTGATTGAGTATGGAGAGCACTGACCTTACCCGATCACTCTTGGAGTGAATGATGAGGTAGCGGGACTGTCAGGAGAAGTAACAGCAATGACACGAGAAATGGGAACGATGACCGGGACTATCAGTGAGGGAATAGTGACCATGATGGAGGGAATGTCAGAGGTAGCTGATGCGCTCTCAGTGACCATCAGAGAAGGAATATCTGAGATGGTGCAAACACGGTCACTGACCATGAGGGAGGGAATGTTGCAGGTTGTTGAGACACTGTCAGGGCACATGAGGGACAGCATATTGGAGTTAGCTGCTGCAATAAAGGAACATGCCCAGACCCTAAACCCATTGACACAATCAACTGTCACTCCCACTTCAATTCCCACACCAGCCTCTGAAGAGCCCAAAGCCGGGCCCTGCAACTTGCCGCCTGGGCCCTCCAACCTGCCACCGACCCCCTCCCCGCACTACCCCCCCCCCCCAACAGGTGCGTAGTACACGAGATCTTAGAAAGAATAAGCTTGGTACCAAGCCCAGAAACAATGCGCCACCCTCTCTGCGGGCAGGGTTGGTGGCGTGTCCAAGACCAAGCACAGCAGACAGTCTTAGAATAAGGTGGAGGAGAGATAGGTGGGTGCAGCCTTTCTTTGCTGCTGTAGTTGTTATTGTTATTGTTGTTACAAAAAACATTTAATTTGAGAACAGTAAGTTGTGTAAATTTACAAGTTTAAAAGTTTGTAAATGATCTCAAAGAGTGATCTTAAAGTAAAGTTTGATACAAGAATAATTTTATTAAAGTTAAGTGCAAAAGGACTATTTGTTAAACTTTTGAATAAAATATATTTTACATTAAAACGGAATCATTTCCATTATTTGGTCCATTCTTAACACATCCTTTGGAACTTAAGAAGAATCACTGAAGGTCTTGTAACTTCTCCTCTCTCTCTTCCCCGCCCCCCACTTAACTAATTGTCGTTTTGTGACTTCTCCCCTTCTCTCTCTCTCTCTCTCTCTCTCTTCCCCCGCCTCCCCCCCCCCGCCCCCGCTAATCATTGCAGTCTTTAGAAACCTTCCAATCGGCACCTCGCTCCCCAGGCTCAGTCTGCAGAGAAGCCTTCCGATCGGCACCTTGCTCTCTCTCTCTCCTCCCTCCCCCGGACTTGTTTCCCAGCCGACCCCCGACCCCATGTCCGGGCACAGAGTCGAATTTGCCGGCCAAAGCTACGACCCTCCAGCCCTGCTTCAAGACGTTTGGTGGTGGCGTGTGAGTAAGTTTAAAAAAAAACTTCTGAAATCCAACAAACTTCCATTTATTACATTGACAGGTAAAAAAAAGTTGAACTTTATCATTGATTTTTACAGTGTGCTTGATTCCCTCCAAAATCTTCAATTGAAAACAATGGCGTCTTTCAGTGTCGAATTGTCAACATGCGCTGGATTTAAGTGCCCAGAAGGGTTTCAGGATTGGCCAAATACACCGACCTAGGAGACATTTTTTTGGGCCAAACTGCAGAAAATTATAAAAACCGTCGCAGACATGAGGGAACTGGCCTAGAAAAATCATAACTAAGTCAGTTACGCTGGCGCAGATCGCAGAGGGAAACTTTGGAAAAAAATAAATACACCAAAAAAAAAATGGCGCAAATGACTCGGGGAAAGTTGAGCCCTTAATAATGTCAGAAAAACTGCAAAAAAATAAGATTGGTGGTATGCAAATCACTGATGAATTTAACCAGTGGTGTTTCAGTGCTAAATTATGAAATCGCCGATTTTTCGGTGGTTATCTGCGATGAATTTACCACTGGTGGTAAATGATCGAACAAATGATGAAAATCCAGCCCAATAGTCTGTCTGGGGTAAGGATATCCTGATGTTCTATTGTGATACACTTTTCCCCAAACAAGCTCCGTTCAGTAACAGGCTAGTTCTACTGCCCTCTACTCCAGGCTCCAACATGGCAAGCAGATCCCAGGAGGGCAGAGAAAATGCTTCAAGGACACACTCAAAGCCTCCTTGCAAAAATGTAACATCCCCAACGACTCTTGGGAATCCCTGGCCCCAGACCCCTCAAAGTAGAGGAGAATCATTCGAGAAGGCGCCGAACACTTCGAGTCTCTTCATCTGGAGCACATGGAAGCCAAATATAAACAGCGGAAGGAGCATATGACAAATCAAGCACCCCACCCACCCGTCGCTCCAACCACCATCTGCCCCACCTGTGACAAAGACTGTATATCCCGCATTGGTCTCATCCGTGACCTTAGAACTCATTGTAGTGTGGAAGCAAGTCATCCTCAACTCCGGGGTTCTACTGCCCATTTTATGTCAACAGAAATCAATTTTAGATGTAAATCAGCTCAAAACCAAGTGTATAACTGGATAACCACAAGTTTAACGCAAGCTATTAAACCCATTGAAGCTCATCTCTTTAAAACTCCATGGCGGGTTTTCCTTTTCGTCCGCCCTCCCTTTGGTGGACGAGCCCTGGAATATCTGGAAAAGTGGCGTTTAGAAACAGTCGGGTGAAAGCACTGACCACTGTTAGATTCTGCTCAACACCTCCACTGTTCTGAAACATTCCTCTCCTGAGCACTCTCACAATACTTCGCTTTCACGCAGACCTCCGTGTAATCCTAGTCCATTGCAAAACCTAGTTTAAAACGTTCCAAGTGGTGTTTTGGGCTTCCTGGGAACTTTTTGTACTTAATTTGGAATCTTTTTACGGTTATCAGAGAGCCAGTGGACCATCAATTTTCTCCTAACATTTTTTAACCTGTGTTTAGTAGTTGTTGGGCAACAACTTACATTTATAATCGCACCTTCAATGTAGAAAAATGTGCTAAGGTGTTTCTTGGAGTCATAATGAAAGAAAATGATACTGAGATATTAGGAGAGGTGACAAAAAGCTTGGCCAAAGAGGTGGGTATTAAAGAGGGTTTTAAATAAGGAGAGGGACATGGAGAGGAAGTGGGGTTTAGGGAGGGCCTGCAGAGCATGGGGCCCACATGACTGAAGGAACGGAAACTGGAATTAGAGGAACAAAGAGTACGGGGGAGATGTTACAGTGCTGGAGCAAAACTCAACATGCAGAATGACATTGGTCTCTGACATACAGAGCCTACACAGGAACTGACAGCATACATTGGGTCTTCTAACCCTATATTGTACGCAACGAGACTAATAAGTGTAGTACAACTGGCACCATGGATTTGAAAAAAGCCTTAATTTTTTATATTTCACTATAATGCCAATTATGCGCCCCTGCAGCATGGCCAGTGGGTGCATAACTATTGTGCACCCAATTTATTTATCATCTGCTTTATTTGTCATGGTATCAAAAGAATTTCCCTGATCACTTGGAACTTGCATTTATATAGTGCCTTTCATGATCGCAAGATGTCCCAAAGTGCTTCACAGCCAATCCCCAATATACTTTTGAAGTGTACAACAACAACAACTTGTATTTATATAGCGCCTTTAATGTAGTAAAACGTCCCAAGGCGCTTCACAGGAGTATTATAAGACAAAAAAATTGACACCAAGCCACATAAGGAGAAATTAGGGCAGGTAACCTAAAGCTTGGTCAAAGAGGTAGGTTTTAAGGAGTTCTTAAAGGAGGAGAGGCAGAGAGCTTTAGGCAGGGAATTCCAGAACGTAGGGCCTATTCAATAGAAGGCATGGCCACCAACGCTTGAGCGATTATATGCAGGGATGCTCAAGAGGGTAGCATTAGAGGAGCGCAGATATCTTTGGGGGGGGCGTGGGGGTGAGGCTGGAGATTACAGAGATAGGCAGGGGCGAGACCATGGAGACATTTGAAAATAAGGATGAGAATTTTGAAATCGAGGCATTGCTTAATAGGGAACAAATGTAGGTCAGCGAGCACAGGAGTAATGGGTGAACGGGACTTGGTGCGAGTTAGGATACAGGCAGCTGAGTTTTGGATGAACTCAAATTTACGTCGGGTAGAATGTGGGAGGCCAGCCAGGAGTGCATTGGAATAGTTACGTCTAGAGGTAACAAAGGCATGGATGAGGGTTTCTGCAGCGGATGAGCTAAGGCAAGGGTGGAGACGGGCGATGTTACAGAGATGGAAATAGACGGTCTTAGTTATGCTGCAGCTATGTGGTTGGAAGCTCATTTGAGAGTCAAATATGAACCCCAAGTTTGCAAACAATGAGGTTCAGCCTCTGTAATTACTGTTGTAATGCAGGAGGCAAGGCATCCAATTTGCATACAAGGTCCCACAATCAGCAAAGAAATAATGATCAGATATTCTGTTTTACTGATCTGGGTTGAAGAATAAATATAAGCCAGGATACCTCCCCTGCTCATATTCAAATAGTGCCATGGATTTGTTACATGTACCCGAGAGAATAGACAGGGCCTCATTTTAACATCTTATCCAAGAGATAGCACCTTCAACAGTGCAGCATTCTCAGTACTACAATGAATTGTCAATCTAGATGATATGCTCAAGCTCTCTGGAGCAGAGCTTGAAACCACAGCCTTCTGGCTTGGAGGAAAGGGTGCTACTACTGAGCCAAGGACAATACCTACAAACAACACGTTAGTAACTTTGGTGGCTGCCTGTCGTGGAGTATTTAAAATAAACACTCAACACCAGGTCAGGGTTCGAAGATTCAAGTAGTTTTTATTTTGCATCGGCAGGGAATTTGCCTGCTGGTTGACTGTAGCCAGGCCTCTCCAATGATACAAAGTTCCAAGCAACCTTTTATACACTTAATGATGCATGTCAGCCTCGTGCATGCCCCCCCTCCCCCCCCCATGCCGTTTAATTGGCCCAAAGCCCCCATGCACAATTGCTGCTTGACAAATTCCCTTTCGCATCATACAATTTGCTATGTCTCATACCAAATGGAGTTTTTCCAACTTGTCTTTTGACCCCTTGCCCTGTTTAGCTGGCCCTCCTGCGGTTCAACAGTTTGGCTATTTGTGGTTCAATGGTTTGGCCTCCTGTAATTGTCCTCAGGTTACACAGTTTGTAAAGTTGACCACTACACAAAAGTCCTTTTGTTTTTGAGATCCATTCTTAACCCTTTAATTATAACAGAACTCGAAAACCCCACTTCACTGCCCAAAATGTCTACGGCAACTAAGCCGTTAAGCCAATGTTGTTTGCAATTGATTGCCTCTGATTCTTGGCTATTGCAGAAATTTGAGTAGCTGTCTGAGCCAATCTGGTACACTGATTGAACAAACCTCACCTCGTGTGCTTAGTGAGAAACTGAACTTGAACCATTCCCTGAAAATAAAACTTCTTTCCCCATACATCTGGGTCTTTAGACTCCTTCTCTGGAACTTTCGGCTGAATTGGGAATTTGCCGTTATTTGTATTTGAAAGATGATAAGTGAGGCAGCAAGTGAATAAAATTCAAGGCAATGATTTTCTCTGAACAGAAACTCCAAGGCAGACCACTAACACATTAATTCCCATCAGGCCTGGAGGCTATACCCGTTGCCTGGGACACAATTTTCAAAAGTTAATTTTCTCACATTTGAATTACAGGTGGCAGCTAGAACTCTAAAATATGACGAAGTATTGAATGATCGCAGTGCTGCACATTGCAATTTACTTCATAATATTATGGAGATGACTAAGCTGTTCCGCCAATTCACTGGTGATGCTCCCTGGGTGTTAGTGCTTGTTCTCCAAGGAGTATTTGTATCATCGCTGGCATATAGATTTCAGGTCTGTTGGTAGACCTCCAGCTGAGAATCTTGAAACGATCTAGTACTTTTTAAGAAACACGAGCATAATCCCAACGATGTCAGACGGCCAATATGGGGTATACAGTTTTAAGGAAGTTGGCTGCAATTTTCAGCAGCTCCATTTGAGCAATCACATTTATCTAATAATTACAATCAGCAAGGCAATTACTTCTATAATTGTGTTCAAATTTCATTTTTTGTGCTATGATAGCAAAACTAGTGAGCCAGGAGCAATCCTGAAGTTATTTAGGGTGAGAACACCCAAGACAGACAATCTGGACAACTTGACCAAAGCATAGGGCTCTTATGAACTCTGCCCCAGAATCTGTTTGTTTGATGTGAGGTAACACTAAAAATTAAGAAATGGGAAAGGGAAAGGGAGTTAAAGTCTAGCAGCTCTGTTTAACGCTCCATCCCAGTCTCACAGCAGCTTTAACCCTTCTGGTTTTTTTGGCAGCAGCCGAGGTACTTGCCTGACTCAGGTGGAAGCCTCATTAATATATTCTAATCTGACATTTCAAAATTATCATTCATATTCCTCCATGGCCTCGCCCCTCCCTTTTTCTCATATAATACTCTTGTGAAGCGCTTTGAGACGTTTCACTATGTTAAAGGCGCTATATAAATAAAAGTTGTTGTTGTAGAACCCCAATGGCATTTCAATGCTCACTGAAACCTGCTGGGGAAGCAGCAGAAGCCTTAAAAGGCAAGCTGTATACTTCGCTCTGAGGGTAGGAGCTGCAGTGCTCTTCTGGGCCCACAACGCAAGTCTGGGACTCTGCTCACCCAGCTTTCCTCCTTCCCACCTGCCGAACCCTTCCCCCCACACCACCACCTGATCTTCGCCTGTCTGCAGGCAGCAAGCTGCCACTTTATGCCCATTTCGGATAGGCCAGCGGGCTTGTGAGATGTAAATGAGGCCCGGTAATTAATATCGGCTAGGCCTTTCATGGAAACTACCGCTCAGGAGTTAAAATTTCCCCTTTTTTTCCCCCTGTGTGTCAGTCTAAGGCTCTCCTTATCATTGGACCATAGTTGAAGCTCACATTTATTTGTCTTTCATTATCGAATTGATGAATCCACACTGCATCCCATTATATGTTTGTGGTTGGTTGCTAGGATCCGAGCTAAATAATTCTGAACAATCTCAATCCAGTTCCTTGTGGGCCACAGCACAAAATGGTCCCTAATTTGGCAATCCCACTCAGAGATGCCACAGGATGACTGGAAAAATTCACTCATGTTGCAATAGCTGTTTTTTCTGAGATTGTGGGGGAGCAGAGGCAGCTGGACTCTGCATCTGACATAATATGCCTGGTCTAGGAGTGTCTGACACCGATAAAATAGATTTCATTCCTTAGAACCAACAACCATCACCTTGACGGGCATCATAAAATTGAAAAAGCTCAAAGTATATGGATGCTGTTCTAGCTAATACAATCCCAACAATACTGAGGAGATGCCGCCTTTTGGATGAGTCAAGGCCCTGTCTGCACTCAGGTGATGTAAAAAATCTCATGGCACTATTTCGAAGAAGAGCAGGAGAGTTATCCCCAGTGTTCTGGCCAATATTTATCCCTCAATCAACATAACAAAAACAGATTATCTGGTCATTATCCCATTGCTGTTTGTGGGAGTTTGCTGTGCACACGTTGGCTGCCGCATTTCCTGCATTACAACAATGACCACACTTCAAAAGAAAAAGTGCTTCATTGGCTGTAAAGTGCTTTGGGATGTCCAGTGGTCGTGAAAGGCGCTATATGGCATTGAATTTTCAGGAAAGAATTTCCTTCTTGTCCGCTGTCACTTTGGTGGACGAGCCCTGGAAAAGTGGCCTTTCTTTTAACAATACATCACAGTACAATTCTGAAGTAGGTACCTAAATGTGCACTGCACATGCAAAGATAATACAATTTAACTCTATATTTCAGGGTGTGATACATAAATTACCTATTTACGCAAGTTCACTGCTTAAGCACATTTGCAGACTTACATATAAACCACCACTCAATTTGTTCTAGGAGTTATAACAGCTGTTTGTAACATAATATAATATTTGAATGAAGTACAAATCAAGGCACATTTCTTTTAATCCCTTTTCAGCTCGTCGTGAACAAAACCAGCTGGAACTTGTCACACACTAGAAAGTACAGTAATCAAAATATGTTTAATCTCAGAAAAGTTGAACAGCAAGCGACATTGCAAGTTGTAAAAATAATCATGATTTGATTTTATTATTTTCTCAACAAACATTGCACACCGATTAAAATGCATGTAAAAAAATATGCATGTTGGACAATAGTTTACAAGCAGTGTAACATTCTGAAGCTGTGTTGAGATTATTTAAATTTGCGATAAAGTAGTGAGTCAGCAGCAGAATACAGACTTTTTATATTTAATCACAAAAATATATATATGCATTTACTGCTGTTTGTCACAGTATCTGCATTTTTATAGTACAAGGTACAATAACAAATGCAACATTGTCCATAACATTAAAAGGAGGAAATAAATGCACTTTTCAAACTACAGGCAACTAACCCAAAATATACAACTTTATACAATACCTTTTTCTATTAAAATGAATATAAGATGACATTATTTTGCCTCAAAAAAACGATAGCGGTGAGTTTTCATGGATTAAAATTGTAGTAGCACAACTTAAAATCAAACGAATCTTGAAATCATAAGATTATGACTGATTATTGAGGGGAGGAACAATTGTAGAAAAAGCTCAGCAACAATCAGGATTGTTCGGCAAGTAACGATGCTTAGTTTACCATCAGCGCATGTGTCACCTACATGACCCAGATTGAAGTGAATCATGCGGATAGGATGGGCTATAGCCCAACTCTGCGAGTTCCGCAGGCATGAGAAATGGTGCCCGTCAAAAGCATAGTTTTTAAAAAATGAATTCAGGAACCAAGATTCATAGAGTGTACGCAAATTTGAAAAGAGAAGATCGGAACAGGGATAATCAGGAAGTAGTGATTACCTGACACCAAGTATGGTTTAAAACATTGCAGGAGGATGAAAAGGGCTAAGCTTCTACAGTTCTGAGATAGTAACAGGAGGCCATTCAGTACCTCGAGCCTACTCTGCCATTCAATTAGATCATGGCTGATCTGTACCTCAACTCCATTTACCCGCCTTGCCTCCATGGCCCCTCATACCCTTAACAAACAAAAATCTATCGCTCTTGAAAGCTCCAATTGACCCAGCATCCACATCCCTTTGCAGAGAGAATTCCAGATTTCTACTACCAATCGCATGAAAAAGTACTTCCTGATTCTTAAATGGCCAGCTCTAATTTTAAGATTATGCGCCTTGTACTCGTTTCCCACATCAGAGGAAATAGTTTCTCTATATTGACCCTATTGAATCCTTTTAATATTTTAAAGACCTCAATCACATCACCCCTTAATCAAGGGAATAAAAGTTTATGCAACCTGTCTTAATAACTTAATCCTTGAAGCCCCATGAGACACTGTGATGCAATTGGATTTCAAAACAATAAGCAAAACTGTGTAAGATGGGATATTGGAGCTTACAAGGAATGAGAAGGTAAAGTTCAGAGGAGCAGTGACCATTGTATTAAAGCAGACTAGAAAGGTTGCAATGGAGAATGAGTCAAGAAATAAGAAAAAGATCTTTCAGATGCTGAGATTTTGAGGTGCAGGAACAGCTTCCCTACATATGGGAACACTATTGTGACCTGTATGGAACTGGACATTACAGAGAGTTAAAAATTATTGAGGAGAAACAGAAGTACTTGACATGAAAAGGGAAACTAATGTTCTTAGAGGCACCTTGCGCAATGGAGAAGTGGGAGATCCATTTAAGCCAATAGAAATAATGAAGTTAATGAAGAAATTTTAAGGATGGTAGCTATTGGTTAGACGTGTTAAGAGACCACAAATGGTCCTTGTAGAATTGAATGAAACAAGATTTTTAATGCCCTTGAAAAGCATGTAGGAGATCAAGCTGTATGTAGATATTCAGTCATGGCACTAGCAGAGAACTAGAACTTGTGTGCATGTGAACTGAATATAGGGTTGGATAATGAGTGAAAGGAGCTCTTTGATATGAAGACAGTGCACAACCTTGAGAACCCCCAAGTTAAGAGAGGCAAAAGATGATCAAGAACTACAATACATTTGCAGTAATTTAAGATACTTGATTCTGTGAATATAGCTTTGGCCAAAGGCTACATAAATGGTAATTTTTCCCCCCTCAAATATTGCAAAATGCCAGACTGTCAATGACAAGGGTGTATCAGTGCCTTGGATATCTCCAAAGTGTCCAAGAGTTCCAGGGATTTGTAAGTAAGGCATAGGATAACTGAGAGGTTGGGGTGGTCTTAGACCTGGCCTGGAGACGGCAAAGGTTGAACAGATTCCCAGTGGTTCTGTAGTTTAGTTCAACACCAGCGGGGAGCTTGTTGACTGTGAGGTGGAGCATAGCAGCGAGGAAGATTGGGAAGAGGGTTGAGGCGATGACGCAGCCCTACTTGACCCCGGTCCGGACGTGGATTGGATCTGAGATGGATCCATTGGTAAGGATCACGGTCTGCATGTCGTCGTGGAGCAGGCGGAGGATGGTGACGTACTTTTGGGGGCATCTGAAACAGAGGAGGACACTCCATAGACGCTCACGGTTGACAGTGTCAAAGGCCTTTGTAAGGTCGAAGAAGGCCATGTATAAGGGCTGGCGTTGTTCCCTGCATTTTTCCTGCCTGTGTCTGCGCACATACAGAGGCTGAACTCCAGCACACAATCGACGTATTTACTGAGGCGTACGAAAGCATGGGCCTTACGCTAAACATCTGTAAGACAAAGGTCCTCCACCAGCCTGTCCTCGCCGCACAGCACTGCCCCCCAGTCATCAAGGTCCACGGTGCGGCCCTGGACAACGTAGACTACTTCCCTTATCTCGGGAGCCTCCTACCCCATTCAATAAGAGCAGGCATTGACGACGAGATCCAACATCGTCTCCAGTGCGCCAATGCAGCCTTCGGCCTCCTGAGGAAAAGAGTGTTTGAAGACCAGGCCCTCAAAACTGCCAGAAATATGGACCATATACAGTAGACACCTAAAGTCGCTGGAGAAATACCACCAACGATATCTCTGCAAGATCCTACAAATCCCCTGGGAGGACAGACGCACCAACGTTAGCGTCCTCAACCAGGCCAACACCCCCAGAACACTTGATCAGCTCCGCATGCCAGACACGAGACTCCCAAAACAAGCGTTCTACTCGAAACTCCTTCACGGCAAACGAGCCAAACGTGGGCAGCGGAAACATTACAAGGACACCCTCAAAGCCTCCTTGATAAAGTACAACATCCCCACTGACACCTAGGAGTCCCTGGCCAAAGACCACCCTAAATGGAGGAAGTGCATCCGGGAGGGCGCTGTGCACCTCGAGTCTCGTCGTCGAGAGCATGCAGAAATCAAGCGCAGGCAGTGGAAAGAGTGTGCGGCAAACTAGTCCCACCCACCCCTTCCCTCAACGACTATCTGTCCCACCGTGACAGACTATGGTTCTCGTATTGAAACGTACAGCCACCTAAGAACTCATGTTAAGAGTGGAAGCAAGTCTAACTCGATTCCGAGGGACTGCCTATGATGATGATGATGATGATGATAGGATAACCAGCAGGGTGGATATGTTGAACATCATACTGGAAATCGTCAATTAGGTTTGAATGTTCAATCTTTCGTAACTTCAGATAGTCTGATTTAAGGGTTATAAGGCAGTCATTTCAAGGTTAAAAGGTTCATTGTTCTTAAATGCATTTAGTTAACATTCTCTGAATAAGTTTGCACAACTTATCAATTGGCAACTCCTATACAGTCATTGCTGATGCTGGACACAACTATTGTTTTTTTAAAAGGCTATCTGCAAGAAATTAATCATAATCTAGAGATACGTAGGTCCTAGTAAAACTACAAGAATTCTAGATCACTGTGGATTACTACCGAAGGTGTAGTGTCATTTTATATATTGACAGAGAAAGGGTCAATTGGATTCATGCAAAACATTTGTATTTTGAACTCCAATGCTTGCTCAGTGATGATGGATGTTTCATGGGTTAAATTACTACCAACTGCAAACACCATAACAATTCTGCAGAAACAGCAATATACAAAGGACCAGCATTTTTTTTTAAAAAGCACACTCGCAGCTAGAATATGGTGTCTCTAAAGTAAGCAAACATTTTTTTCTCTCCATAATTACAAGCAGTTAACATTTATATTGAAAATTAAAAGGTGTTGCTGTGGAGTTTCTTTCTTGCACCATTTTACTCTAATGACTTTTAAAATGATTCACGTGCATTGTGAACGTGGAAACTTGGCAGGAAATACCTAATCATGCCTACAAATCTGCTCTGCTGCTTATTTAGAATGAAGCTCAAATGCCTGCTGATTGAAATTGCATCACTTATCATCTGAAGAGGTCAGGTTATTTCAAGTTTTTAAGCAAATTATGTCCCAGTAGCTCCACTTTTGAATTTATTCTGACTGATGCACAAAATAAAATAATATCTGTTCACAACCAACATAATTATAATTGTAAAAATCAACTGAAACACAAAGGTATTCTCTCCGCTCCTAGGAACGTAGCGGAAGTCTTTTGGCTCGTATTAGATCAACATTACCTGCAGATAGCGCTGTCTTACTCTGGAGTCCTTTTTGGATGCATTAAATGTTGTACGCTGAACATTAGTGCATTTCTGTTGTAAGGAATTGACTAGATTATGGTGCATAGCAAATAATAAACTGCATTTTGTTCTTGATGAATTGCAACTTCAAAACAGCTACCAATTCCTCAAACATAATAATCCAACAACAACTTGCATTTATATAGTGCCTTTAACATAGTAAAACATCCCAAGGCGCATCACTGGAGTGTTATCAGACAAAATTTGACACTGAGGCAATTTTAGCAGAGATGACCAAAAGCTTGGTCAAAGAGGTAGGTTTTAAGGAGCCTCTTAAAGGAGGCAAGGTAGAGAGGTTTAGGTGAAATTCCAGAGCTTGGAGCCTAGACAGCTGAAGGCATGGCCATCAATGGTGGAGCAAAGGAAATCAGGGATGCTCAAAATGCCAAAATTGGAGGAATGTTGAGTTCTCATAGGGTTGTGGGGCTGGAAGAAGTTACAGAGATGGAGAGGGGCAAAGCCATTGAGGGCTTTGAAAACACACGAGAATTTTAAATTTGAAGCCAATGTAGGTCAAGCAAGCACAGAGGTGATGGGTGAACGCGACTTGGTGCGAATTAGGATACGGGCAGCAGAATGTTTGATGAGCTCAAGTTTACGGTGGGTGCAAGATGGGAGGCCGGCAAAGAGAGCATTGGAATAGTAGAGTCTGGAGGGAACAAAAAGCATGGAGGAGGGTTTCAGCAGCAGATGGGTTGAGGCAGGGGCGGAGATGGACAATATTATGGAAGAGGATGTAGGTGGTCTTAGGAGCTCAGGGCGCCGAGGTTGCAATCAGTCTGATTCAGCCTCAGATACTGGCCGGGGGGCGCGGGGGATGTAATCTGTGGTTAGAGGCTGCAGACGTACGTCTGCGTAAAGGCCCACACATCCCAGGGGTGCTTTCAGTTCACAAGCGTCCCTGGGATTACATGGGCCAGGCCAACCAATGCAAACGGGAATTCCCAATATGCATATAGAGATTCCATTTATGTACGGAATCCCCATGAGCATAATAAAACTCACCAAATAAATATAATTTCACAACACTGAAATAAAAATAAACCATTACTGGTTCAAAGTTAATTAAAATACCATTTAATTAAACATTTAAATAAAAGTTAAATATTTTGAAAAATAAATGTAAACATTTTTAACCAAGGCAAAATTGACTTAAACTAACTTTGAATGTAAGTGAATGTTTAAATCATCAAAAAAAATTATTTTAAGATTTATTTAAACCCTTATGCTGATAAATGAAGGCCTTATGCCTGCTTTTACCAGGCATAAGGGTTTGCTGGATATTTGGATAGCAGTAGTTGGGCTGTGTCAGTGAAAATTAATGTCCAGCGGGTGGGCACGATCGGTCAAGGACAGGAGAAACTTGCCAGATCGCAAGTTCTGGGTTTTCCCACATGCGCATGCGGGGCACTTAGGATGGTGTTCGCTGATTCATCATTGGCCTGTAAAATCCAGCCATGTCAAATTTCACCTCCTTTCTGTGGGTACTTTAATTGTAATGATAGGAATATGAAACAATGCTGGGGAGCAGAGCACACTCCAAAATACACTGGAGTGATAGATGTTGATTCAATGTGAGGTATGTAGGTTTAGTCTAGCTTTGGCGATGGTCTTCTCACGATCAATCTGCAAAAAAACGAAATGACAAAAATCTATTGAGGTATTTGGAGGGCTGTGCCTTCAGCAGTCTTGGCGCTAAGCTCTGGGGTTCCCTCCCTAAACCCCTCAAGCTCATTATCCTCCTTTCAGACGCTCCATAAAGCCTACCACATTCTTGTCCTATCTCCTTATATGGCTCAGTGTCAAATTTTGTTTGATAACGCTCATGAAGTGCCTTGGGACATTTTACTATGTTCGAGGTGCAATATATAAATGCAAGTTGTTGTTGTATATCTATGTATAGGACCAGAGCGGCCACCATATAAAGTAAGTGCACAGTTTTTACAAACTACTTCAGTGGCAAAACCTTGCCAGTCTCGGGAAAACATTCCAAATTTGGCATCCACCAAAATATAACATTACATAGCAGGCACGGGACGGCTGATGCTCCTAACCAAAAACGTAAATAGCAACTTTACTGAGAGTTCGATACTGAGCAGGGCTTTAAATATACTATTGTTCAGGTAATAAGGTATGATGGCTTTAATGGATGCAGCTGTTCTGAAAGCTGTAAATGTCTGCTTATTAAAGAATATTTTTCCTTATTCAGAGCAACAGCAAAGAACTTTAGATAGTCGAGTTGGAGAAACTTTGCAGACAAATGAAAGTGTACACACAGTCCATTCAACATTGTTGAGTAGGTATCATTTAAAACAAAATCAATGTAGACGCTGGAGTTGAGGAGCAGATTTTACTTTTTTTTTTCAGAACAGATAAAGTCAAAACGCATGTGTGTTAAGGATCTAAGCTGCTTCTGTTTCTTCAAACAAGAAAAGTCGCTTCTGAGGATATACGAGCATCAGAGACAAAGTGAATAGAAGCTCTTCATTTTTGACTTAGCCTATAAGAGCTATCTCCTAGTTTTCTCTGATCAAAGCTTCAATCTGCAGCAGCCCAAGGAGCAACCATAGCAACTTAGAACTGTTTTTCTCTCTGGCTATGTATTTTTAATTATTTATGACTATACTGCAATACTTTCCGTTAGTAACCTGTGTGAACCCGATTAGTATTGTCACTTGGCTTATTTAGCATATTGGTAGTAATACAATATAGAAGTAGTACTTAAGCCAATATGCTTTAATGCACCAAGACACGTTTAGTGCCGTACTCTTCATTCATCACCTCAAATTGCTCCTTTAACTACCACTGCCAATGAGAACACTCCCAGGCTTTTACACTGTTCAAGTGAACATTGTACGAGTATTCCATAAGCACAGTACCTTTTAGTGAAATCCTAGCGATAACACTGGTCATATAACTAGCACTGGTAAGTACTGCTTAATAGTTGAAAATGATATTTGATGGAGAGATTCTGCTGGGAACAGAGCTACTGATAAAACAGTTCAGTGATAACCATTTGTTGATTGCATCCCTCCAATCCAGAGGTGGTCTTTCCAGACCGAGCCGAGAACCCAAAAGCTGAAGAGCCACGGAGTACAAGTAACAGAGGGAAGTGGCTCTGTTAAATATGCAGTGCTGGCGTGAAAATGCTGCACTATGTGTTTGCGTTCCACTACCCTACAGTCAACCAATACCAGACTTATCTCAGCACAATACTTTATACCACACCTTACCCATCAAAAAACAGTCCATGTAACCACTAAAGTGCTGCATTCTTTGCCTTGTAACCCAATGGGAAAAGCAAATGAGCACACATCTTACACTATTGTTATCAGTTGCATAACTCTAATCATTAACAAATGAAAGATTTGAATGTATGTATTAATCAATGCTGATAGCAGTGCAATGGTACTCTTGCATGGTTTGTGTACAGAATATACAGTGTCCCAAAAGGCTGCATTTTCAGCTAATGTTCTGTGCATGGAAACACTGAATCATTGATACTTGCTGAGAGTACGGCACATACTTTGAAATGATTCAGTTCAAATGTCTCAGGTGCTGTACAGCTGTAAGAACTTTTATAAGAGTGTAGAAAATTAAAATAAACCAAATGAGAGAGAATGGGAAGCTATATTGCAAACAGGTAGCAATTAACATTGCATCGCCAAAGTTTCCTTGCTTTGCATGTACCTATATAGCTATATATGCAACTGCATACTTCTTAACACAGAATTAATCCCAACTGGAATGGCTAACTTACTACAGTCAAACGGAAAAATATAAAGTTATGATGCTGGTCCCTTTATATTTACGTTGCACCTCATGACTTACTGAAGAATGATTTCCCATCGAGGAGTAAGGGCTATAAATCATGATCTGGTTAAAACTGATTCTCGGGATGTGGGCGTCACTGGCAAGGCTGGCTATTTGCTGCCCTCCCCTGCTTGCCCATGAGAAGGTGGTGGTGAGCCTGATTGACAGACTGAATTTAAAGATGGTTTGGCATGAGCTCCTTTCAAACTAATGTAAATTAATTGATTTGTGAACTAAACAGCTTTTCTTCATTGTAAAAAAAAATACAAAAATGTCCCTGAGCTTTTGTTCATACAATTACCTAAGCAGACTCCAATCGACATCATCCTCCTTCACAGCTGATCCAAGTGTGAAAAACATATCAACATAATCACAGTATACTAGATATGCCTGAGCAGGTTGGCTATTTGCTATTCATTGCTGTACATCCCAGATCACAAACAACATAGTAAATATTTTATCTTGGTGAATGTGGTCACTTCAAGACATTATGTGGTGGCAATTTCCAAAACCGCACACCACTGGCAAATCATTTAGGAAATTTATCACCGACCCAACATGCACATTATTCTACAGTAATGCACATTTTCTAAGTCATTGTTTAATGCATCACTGTATTTGCATTCACAGCACAGTTGATTCACGAAACTATTCAGCTCCAGATACTGTTCCTTTTCCTTAGTAGTTAATAGAGTTAAGTTAATTTTAATATATAGATTAAATGGCACCCATTTATATTACTGTCAATATTGCATTAAATTCTAATTATGACAAATGTAAATGAAAATGCTATTTAGCACAGTGAAACTATTCTCCACTCTTTGAACGAATCCAATGTTAGAGTAATTTTAGGTGACAAAGGGCAAATACAAAATTAGATTTTTTTCTTTAGCCAGTTCTTGTGCAAATAGCACAGACAACATAATGTTTTGCATTCGCCACTGAAGACTACTTGATGTTCATTAGAAAGGAAAGCTCCTAGTATCATTATAAAGGAAGTGTTACCTCAGTAGAGGCAAGTCCTACTATTATAAAGAGCTGCAATACAAAATCCTTCTGTTGCCATGCCTGAAGTGGGCATATCATGGCACGGTTTATAACACCCACTCCATTACTTTGTGTTCGCACAGCGGTTTGTCCTGATAAATTGTGACTTCACTGTGGAAGGACTGTCATTTCCCAGTGGCTTTGAAAGAAGTCCAAAGTGATCCCACCTGGCTGAACATGGTGGGATAGCGATCAGTCCCCTCGATTGGGTTCAGTGTCCAAGAGTGGACGGTGCTGGCCAGCGACAGACTGCATAAGCAGCAGTTCTGCTTGGACAAAAGCGCACTCGGTTGAAATTCCTGCACATTCATCCTCCCATAGAATCCCTCATCGAGTCCACTTTCTGCGCAAGTTCCCTAAAGGTTGGGCGCTGAGTTGATCCATTGTCCCAGCAATCCATCATTGTAGAATACATCTGAGGTTGGAAACAGAAGCATGAAGAAGATTAGAAAGTAAGTTTGAGAACATTGCATGTCACCACCATAACATTGCTACAAAAAGTAGTTTAAAAAACTAAACTTGTATTTATATAGTGCCTTTAATGTAGTAAAATGTCCCAAGACACTTCACAAGAGTGTTCTAAAACAAAATTTTGACATCGAGCCACATAAGGAGAAATTAGGGCAGATAACCAAACGCTTGATCAAAGAGCTATGTTTTAAGGACCATCAAACAAGGAAAGAGGCGGAGAGGTTTCGGCAGGGAATTCCAGAGCTTTGGGCCTAGGCAATGGTTGAGCGATTAAAATCAGGGGTGCTCAAAAGGGCGGAATTAGAGGAGTGCAGATATCGCAGTGAGTTGTGAGGCTGGAGGAGATTACAGAGATAGGGAGGTGCAAGGTCGTGGAGGGATTTAACAAAAAGGTTGAGAATTTAAAAAAATCAAGGCATTGCTTAACCGGGAGCCAATGTAGGTCAGCGAGCACAGAGGCGATGGATGAATGGATCTTGGTACGAGTTAGGACAAAGACAGCTGAGTTTTGGATGAGCTCAAGTTTAGAGGGTAGAACGTGGGAAGCCAGCCAGGAGTGTGTTGGAATAGTCAAGTCTAGAGGTAACAAAGGCATGGCTGAGGGTTAAATATATAAAGGTTTTTTAAAAAAACAACTCGTGCTCAACAAGGTGCTGGAAAAAATATTTTTCCCCTCTTTCATCACTCTCAGAAAAAATCATGCAATCCTAGGCTAGGTTTATTGTGAGCTAGTTGTATCATAAGCTCAGCCTGGGAAGATGGCTCTCGACTGCACCAGTAGGGAATATTATTTTTTATACTTCCTACACCAGCCTGAACGAAACTGCCCAGTTTGTACCCACGAATATGGAATTATGAGCAGTATTGTGGTATTGGCTCATACACACTAGGATCAGTTAGGGTTAGATGAAGAAGTGAGTGTGGGAGGAAACACCGGTATAGACCATGTGGGCCGAATGGCCTCTTTCTGTGGGTGATGTAAATGCTATGTAGTGCTAATACAGCCCAAACTTATTTCTCATAGTGACTCTTACAGCTGGCAGAGAGGAGACTTGTATCTCATTAGATGGACTGGTTCATACGAATGCAATGAGAATCTCCTCCCTTTGCCATGTAAGTTCATGCATGAATTAAGCTGTATGCCCTGGTAACTGCTGCAATCTCGACAGGACAATATTGGCTTCCAATAAGAAGAATATTTGAAACATTAAAAGGGAAGAGAATCAATTAGCACACCAAAAATAACAGCAGCTAACAAATATCAGCTTTCAAAATACAGACAATACAGATTATACTCTGCAATTATCATTTCTGCAATTCAAATGAGTTGAACGATTTGGGACAGCACTACGGAAAGACAGCAATCTGAAATATATCTGGTTCAGCCACTCCTGGCCTCTGTGCGTCACCTCACTAACTAGTGCTGCCAGGATGCCCATTATGCTCTTCACATCCCAATAGCGGAGAAAAGCTATTTTATTTCGCTTGCTGCACACAAGTTGATGACTCCCTGTAAAACCCCAATAAGGCTGTAGAAGTCACACCATTATGAATTTCTATAATGTCAATGTCTTCTTCTATAATACACCACCTCACATTATAGGAGTCTTTAAATGGCACGAATAACCACTTGTTTGCTAGTTTTTAAATTGGTACATAATTACTTCAGAGAACACTAACTAATTGCACATAACCCATTTTTGCAAACTACCTTTTCAAATGAAAAGACAGCTATCTACATAAGCCAAGCACAAAGTTAAAGAGCAAGTTGCCTGTGAACAGTACCATGTCAGGACACCCATCCGGTCTCGGCAGCCTTCGACACGCTTTAAGAAGCTCGATCAAATGGAAGACGATCATCTGTCCTTGCTTATCACTGCCAATCATGCGCATGAATTCCTGAAAATGCAATTAAAAAATGATACTAAATAGAATTTATTGAAGAGAAATATCAGAAAACCAGTTAACATTTAAATGAGAAAAACTGGGAAAACAAACAAAAAACACTAAATAGACAAATTTAAGAATGCACTATAACAACTCAGACCACACTTCGAGTACTGTGAACAGTTCTGGTCGCCATCTTATAAAAAGGATATTGAGGCACTGGAGAGGGTACAGAGAAGATTTACAAGGATGATACCGGAAATGAGAGAGTATAACGATCAGGAAAGGATGAACAAGCTGGGTCTCCTTTCTCTTGAACAAAGAAGGCTGAGAGGTGACTTTATAGTGGTCTTTAAAATTATGAAAGGTTTTGATAGAGTGGATACAGAGCAAATGTTTCTACTTGTTTATACAGATTTCGATGAGGAAAGATGGGAAGAGACTCGAGTGGAGCATAAACGCTGGTATGGACTGGTTGGGCCGAATGGCCTGTTTCTGTGCTGTATATCCTGTGTAACAAATATTCAGAGCCTGCAGTGAATATCCTTTAGATAGTAATATTCATGATTTCCAAACCATATTTCATATAACAAGCAGTACTGGCAGTGCAGAGTTAACAAAGTAGGAAGAGAAAAAGTTCAGTTGGGTTGAAGAAGATGGAGACTCACAGATGGTGGGCTTTTGGTCTTCTCGCTGTATGTGAAGAGCTCGTATAGCACCACTCCAAAACTCCACACGTCTGAAGCCACCGAGAACTTGTTCTCCATCAGGGACTCCAGTGCGTACCTGTTTCAGATATTCACAAAAACAGAACGTATTCAATCATCACAACCTGAGCTGTTCTGCTATCTCGCCCAAACGCAAGATCGATCCATGTGGTTCCATGCAGTGGTGCTTCAACATGCTGTGTAAAGAAGTGGTGGGATGTGAGCTCGTACTGGTAACTTTACTGAACTCAATGGTGTTACAGTTGAGTGTCCCGAATCCGGCAACCTCAGGACCGAGACCGAGCCAATTTTCATGCTTTTCCAGACTTCGGAACGTGTTTCTGACATCCGAAATCCGGAAATACCCGAACCTGGATTTCTGAACGTCAGAAAGGGGGGAGGCGGTGCTCATCGAGGAGCTGTTCGGTCGCCGGCTAGGTGCTTGGGTGGGTTCCGCCGCCGGAGAAGTGCCTGGGTGGGCCCCACCGCCGAGGAGCTGGTCGGGCGAGCCCCGCTGCCGAGGAGCTGGTCGGGCAGCCCCATCGCGGAGGAGCAGATCGGGCGGGCCCCACTGCCGAGGAGCTGGTTGGGCAGCCCCATCACGGAGGTGTTGTTCGGGCGGGCCAGCAAGGAGGCCTCGAGGTAAGGGCAGTAGCGGCGAGACGAAGCTCGAGGTCGGGCAGCGGCAGGACCTTGAGGTTGGCAGGTTCGGCGGGTCCGGATTCCGGAACATTTTATGGATTCCGGACAACCTTGCCACCAATCGGTCTGGAGTCCGGATTCCGGAACTCTGGATTTTGGACACTCAACCTCCATTAGGCACAATCCTCATAGAGAGAAGGGACAATCCCCATGGAGGCTAACCACAACCTTAGGTGTTCAACTCGGGAGTAACCCTGACAGAGCTGTGAGGGGGCACAGCCTATCCGCCTCCTTGGGAGGCAAATACTGCCAGGTGTCGAACAACCAAAATAGAGAGAAAATCAAAGAAAGATGGGGGTGTGGGACAGGAGTAAACTTAACATTTTATATAGTCTGCCATATGATGCGCTTCATTCTACAGGTGTTGCTGGTACAGGTAGAGCATCCAAAATCCGGAAACCTTGGGACTGAGGATTTTGGGTATTTGTGGATTTTGGAACGTCTTTCTGATGTCCCAAATCTGGAAATGCCCAGGCCGAGGTAAAGGCGGGGGGGGGCGGGGTCGAGCAGGAGTTGGTCGGGGCCCGCCGAGCGGGGTCCGGATTTTGAAGATTTTCCAGTTTCCACATGACCCGGCCACAGACCGGCCCTGTGACCGGATTCTGGAAAATTCTGAATCCGGAACTCCGGATTTCGGACGCTCAACCTCTATCATCAAAATCCTGAGTGATGATGTTTCTATTTAAGTAATTATTTTTTCTTCGGTCCTCCAAGTGTTGTGCACCATTTAATGGTTGAGGCAATCTTCTCCCAGAAGTTTGCCAATGGTATGCATTTGATAGCTACAAGATGCGCAATGGTGCTGTCCTTCTCCTGGTCTGGAAGCACCTCACTTCCATTTGCAACTTCCCCCAACAACAGAGATAAGGATTGAGATGAGGAGAAACTTCACTCAGAGGGTGGCGAATCTTTGGAATTTTCTGCCCTAAAGGGCTGTGGAGGCTCAGCCTTTGAGTTTTTTCAAGACATTGATCGATAGATTTTTGAATCTTAAAGGAATCAAGGGCTATGGGGCTAGTACAGGAAAGTGGAGTTGGTGTGGATGATCAACCATGATCTTATTGAATGGCGGAGCAGGCTCGAGGGGCCGAATGGCTTACTCCTGCTCCTAATTCTTATGTTCTTATGAACCCCTGTCCTACCATTCTGTGGTGCACCATTCTGGAGCATGTGCTGTGTCACTGAATGGACCAGTTGCTGCAGGCAAGAGGTCTTGCTCCCCCCACAGGCTTTAATTATTGCTTTGTGGGTGAAAAAGAACTTTTTTAGAACTGCCAAAGAAATGGCAATGGGGCTGAATTTGCGGTCCCTACAGGTGCGTACAAGTTGCACATGTACCGGAAACCCGGAACTTGCGATCTGTCAAAAATCTTCGACAGATTGCATGCATCTGAAAGAAAAGGACCGCCGTGAGCGGAGAGACCTTCTGCCCAGCGAATGCCCGTGAAATTCGTAAGAGTTTAAAAAAGAGAAAAATAAAATGTTATTACTCATTTATGCATTAAAAACCCTGTCCAATAAGGAAAGTTTATTTTTAGCCCCGTTAACACATTCAAAAAAATACATTTTTGTTTAAAATATTTAATTAAATGGCATTTGAATTAATTTTAAAAATTGAATGTTTGTTTTATTTATTTCATGTGTCTATATTTTTTTGTGAGATTCCCATTCATATTTATGGGTTTTCGGTACAATCAGAACTCCCCATAAGTATGAATGGAGATTCTCTTCTTTAATTGGTTGGGCCGGCCCACGTGATCTCAGGGGCACTTGCGAACCACCTGCGCCCTGGGATATGTGGGCTTCTACCTGCGGGTAACCGGAGAGGCCCAGGAGCCCGAATCTATGAACCTCCCGGACCACCAGGTAAAAGTGTAGATTTTTTGCAGGTAGGAGGCATCCGCCCGTGCAAAGCCTCCATCTGTGATTTCTACTTCTATTATGGGTGTGATGCCTACCATGAGTTTGTGCTTTTTATTTTTCTCATTTTGCATCGCATCCCATCCCTCTGCTGATGGGCAAATGCCTGGGAGTCAGTTGCCTATGTGATTCCCTAACCAACCAGTAAGTGGGTGTTTAAGAGCAGTTAGGGGTGAATTATCTTTCAACTCTTCCCGTGGAGAGATATGCAGATTCCAGCTATTAGCGAAGATTTGTGTGGGGTGACTGCTACTACTTTTCTGTGGCTACTATCAATTATTTCATTTTTTGCTGCCAATGATGAGTTTTCCATTAAGTTACACTTCTTCCCAGCAGTCAGGTGTCACAATCAAATCAGATGGCTTTCCAAGCACTCAGGGTTTATAATGGTTGCGATTAAGTTAAATCAACAATGCTAAGTGTACCATCATATCATCATATTGTGTGTACAAACATGCTGAGGTGTAAGGATTTGTATTGTGTATCTTGTATTTCATTAAATACATAATAATGTAACCAAAAGTAACTGTTCTGACACCGACTGCAAGATGTATTAGTGTTCTACATTAGTTAAATGGCACAATTTAGGAAAAAAAGCATAATCATGAGTTTCATAAGAAAGTTTGAATAAATTTCACTGAATCTGTTTGTTACTTCAGCATCATTACTTTATGCAAGGATTGCTACTCTGCTTCACTTTGAGAAATCTGCTGGCCACATCACTTCTAACTTGGATCAAGGGAAGATGTCAGGAGGATTAATTGCGTAAAGTTGCACTATGCTAAGAAAGATGAATTTTTACATTCGCAACTGTCTTAACGTGAAGTCACTTAATTTGAATTCACTGAATTCAACATATCTGATCATTCAATTTTCAAGCACTGAATTCCCACTTTGTTGTATTTTACATATTCCTTAATTATTGTATAACTCAAATTGCTTTGTGCAAAATAACATTCTTTGATTTATCAGTACACTGGCTTGCTAAAAATGTCTTCACAGAAAAAACAGCAGATTCCTGACCCTACTCCCTACAAAGTTACTTCAATGCACAAATAAGATATATAGCTTATTTTGAATAGGGCTTACCAAAAGATTGGGCTTTCCCCTGGTTCTTTCACCTTGTAATACTCCTTGTCTTGCGGTAAAACTTTGGTCAAACCAAAATCGCCAATTTTCACTCTGTTCTCATTCTCTACGAGAATGTTTCGCGTTGCTAGATCTCGGTGTATATATCGCTTAGTTGCCAGATACTCCATTCCCTGCAATGATCCGACATAATCAGTATCTGCTACAGTTAAACCAGCGATGATTTCTTGCAACCGTGAAAATGACATGTTTGTAGCTGGGCTGTGAATATGCTTAGAACATTAATGATTTAGATGAGGGGATTAAATGTAGTATCTCCAAATTTGCGAATGACACTAAGTTGGGTGGCAGTGTGAGCTGCGAGGAGGATGCTGTGAGGCTGCAGAGCGACTTGGATAGGTTAGGTGAGTGGGCAAATGCATGGCAGATGAAGTATAATGTGGATAAATGTGAGGTTATCCACTTTGGTGGTAAAAACAGAGAGACAGACTATTATCTGAATGGTGACAGATTAGGAAAAGGGGAGGTGCAAAGAGACCTGGGTGTCGTAGTAAATCAGTCATTGAAGGTTGGCATGCAGGTGCAGCAGGCGGTTAAGAAAGCAAATGGCATGTTGGCCTTCATAGCAAGGGGATTTGAGTACAGGGGCAAGGAGGTGTTGCTACAGTTGTACAGGGCATTGGTGAGGCCACACCTGGAGTATTGTGTACAGTTTTGGTCTCCTAACCTGAGGAAGGACATTCTTGCTATTGAGGGAGTGCAGCGAAGGTTCACCAGACTGATTCCCGGGATGGCGGGACTGACCTATCAAGAAAGACTGGATCAACTGGGCTTGTATTCACTGGAGTTCAGAAGAATGAGAGGGGACCTCATAGAAACATTTAAAATTCTGACGGGGTTAGACAGGTTAGATGCAGGAAGAATGTTCCCAATGTTGGGGAAGTCCAGAACCAGAGGTCACAGTCTAAGGATAAGGGGTAAGTCATTTAGGACCGAGATGCGGAGGAACTTCTTCACCCAGAGAGTGGTGAACCTGTGGAATTCTCTACCACAGAAAGTTGTTGAGGCCAATTCACTAAATATATTCAAAAAGGAGTTAGATGTAGTCCTTACTACTAGGGGGATCAAGGGATATGGTGAGAAAGCAGGAATGGGATACTGAAGTTGAATGTTCAGCCATGAACTCATTGAATGGCGGTGCAGGCTAGAAGGGCCGAATGGCCTACTCCTGCACCTATTTTCTATGTTTCTATGTTTCTAACATGCACCAGTGGCATTTATTTCGGGTTGCAGGTTATACTTTTCCCTCAAAATTTGGGATTGTAATTTGCAGATTTTATTACATGACAAGTAATTAGAACTCTTGCCATGAAATAAAACTGCCAGTCGAGCATGGTGACAGCAAGTGACTTTGACTGCTGAACTAGTACAATCTGCACTGGTGTGCAGAGCAAGCAGTGAGAAATTATCAATCGACCTGATTTCACTTATCTGTACAGAGGGATCTGTGCTGATCCAGCAGGCAATGATCCCGGTAAGATCCTGCATTTTGAGAACATTATACTGCAGACACTGAACTGCAACTTGCAAGAGAGACTGCAGTGCAAACCACTTTCTGCTAAGAGTTATATACCATGGGCTGGATTTTCCATTCCTGTCCACCTCTGTTTCCTCCCCAGAGCGGCAGCAATGGTGGGGGTGAGCTCTTCTGGGCAGGTAGCCAGCTTCCAGCGCCCCACCGGGGTTTTCGGCGGGGCACGGAGCATTACGGCCCGGAAGAGGCGAGCCGGTGCGCAACGCCCCTGTTGCTACACTGGATCAACTTGTGAGTCCTGCCCGATCCATCGCGCTGCGTAGAGTGCCGTGTGCTGGGACCGTCTGTGAAAACGGGTGGTCTGAGCTGTAGCGGCTGCAGAGAGGTCAGTAATGTCGACCTCAGGTAGTTGTGATTGTTTTTTTTTGGCGATTTATATAGTGGTGCCATGAGGTATTTTTTGGGAATGTTTTTGGTGGTCTTATTTCAGGTTTTCTTTTCTCTTCAGGTTCTCTTAGAGCGCTCTGAGGCCGGCTGTTTAGCTCAGGATTTTCGCATGCTAAGCCGGCCCAGTGCCCCAAAAAAGGTGTGCAACGCCTCCCTTAGCGCTCTGCCCCACACTCAGGGCCCAGCTGCCCAATTTTGCGGACGGAGGCGTAAACTTTTTCCAGGTGGTATCAGGACCACCCGCCATTACCATCCCAAAATCTTAAAAGCCGAAAATCTAACCCAATATATTCTGTTCAGCACACTCTCTTCCACAATCAAGGCAAACATCATGCATCATCATGTCTTCTCGTTCTCTTCCTCCCACCACCCACATAGAAAACACTGCACACTTCTTCTCAATAAGTTAACCAACTTGCAGGGGAGAATACTGATTTTTAATAATAATTACCGAACAATTTATTTTTTTGGTCATCTTAACTCTGGGTTGTAAAACCTGAAGATTGTAGGAGATCTGACACAATGAAAAGAGTGGCCTTACTAAGCACTGGAATACATCTTACTTTGCTGGCACAGATAGAAGAATGTGAAAAGGGAAAGCATCATCAGCAAATAATTCTCAAAAGCTCTTCCAGTTGGGTGGTACCAAAGGCAGAAATTGAGAGGCTCTGTGGCTGGTACCCAAGTGTGAGATTAGTCTACAACATCATAGCCCCAATTCTATGCCTGCACTCTTGTCTGTGAACTGAAGGTACAGGCCTCGTAATTTCTGCCCTATGCCAATCAAGACAGAATAGGTGTACACGGTATAATTTGTTGGAGGGTATACTGCAAGATACAGACATGGCAATGGATTACCTTGCAGATCTGAGAAGCATAAGCTAGTAGTTTCTTGTGATCAATCCGATCTTTGTTTTTCTGTAAATAGTCACGCAAGCTTCCATGAGGTAAGTACTCCATAATCAATCTCAGGTTTCTCCGTCCTGTTAAGACAAAAAAACACTGTTATGTGCGATAGTCATGGGGGGAGAAGTTCAACATTTGCTGCCCTGTTTTTAGGCATAAAATCAATGTTAGAGGCATCAATTTGGGGTCATGACCTCCTGTGCCCGGAAGTGCGCTGATTGCGCGTTAGTTGCTTTGCATATGCAAATCTGAGTCCTAACGCTGGTTGCAGGACCACGACTGAAATTGGTCCGGCAAGCTGTTTTGGGTCTTGAGCAGCCTACCCATTGCTTCATAAGGAGGCCGTGCAGAAACAGCCCGAGCCAGGAGGAAAAGAAATTGCCTCCTTCTGGCTCCCCCCAAAAACATTGCGGGGTGCTGGCAGCTCGGGCCCATTCCCCTCCCCTGCCCACGGGTCGGCTTGGCATCAGAACTGGCCAAAATTGGTCAGGCCCGGCTGGTGAGTTGTCTCGGAATGCCCGATTGGCATCTCCAGCTCGCCTGTTTAATACAAACGGGCCCCGAGCCCCAATTTCGATCAGGCCTTCAGGCAATCGTTCAAATTCCACTGTCCATTTTTCCTAGAAACCAGCGCAAGTTGAATTCCTCCCGAGAACTTCCCTTTCCGTTCCAGTGTATTATCTATTGTGTATGCAAGAGCACACGTAGGGCCCAAGTTTCGGATGTTTCGCGCTTTTTTTTGCAAACAACAGACTTAACTAACGAAGGTGCACACCTCCGTCAGTTAAGTCTGTTGTTTGCAAAAAATAACGCGGCAAAATCCTACTTTGGAATTCTCGGGTCCTCCAAGAGTGTGGCGCATCGGAGTCTGAGGGGGGCGGAGCTAGTAGTATCGCAGCCAGCAGGGGTGCGGAGCCAGGCCCCGGCGCTGAAAACAGTGCCGGGACCTCTGCACATGCGCGCTAGAGTGTGCGCGCATGTGCAGTAGCTCCTCGCAGCCCGACGCTCTGCAGGCTGTGTGGGAGGGGCCTGAAGCACACCGGCCCTAGCCCTGGCCGAATGGGCTCAGTCATCAGCAGCCCGCTGCCGCGTTCAGACTCCACCCCCCCTCCCCCCCCCCCCGTGTTCAGCCTCCGTTCATCCCCCCTCTTCCTTCCTGCAATTAAGTGCTTTATCTCTGCTCAATGCCTGCCAACAGTTGGGTTTATGCTTTGAGAAGAAATTAATTTATTTAAATTTGCGTTGATATGTATGTAACTACTAGTTTGGTGGCTTAAATTGCTACATAGATGAATCAACTCCATGCACCTTTGAGAAGCAAGACAAAGCCATTCCTTCTCTGCTGCAGCAGTTTTTATACAAGTCTCGCAATTCATTGAGCAGCAGGAATTCCCAGAAAGTACCTGCATTGGCCAATTAACAAGCAATCGCATGCATTGTAAGTTACTATTTGGCTCAGTACACAGTGAGATTTCACAACTAGCGTTCACAGCGGAAGGCGGCTTTACTTCCTGCGCTAAAAATCCCACTGGAGGAACATAGATTTTGGGGACATGGTAATATAACTAGGAATAAATCATAAATGCTAATGGCAGAAAATTACACTAGATTCTTGAACACTTCAATGTACTTTTATCGCTAGCATGCAAATTTGATGATTGCACCTAATTACCTGTTAAAAACGGTGTTGTAATAAATGCACATTTACACAAATTATGTACATCATTCTTTCCTGACATGAAAGTCAATTAATGTTTTATATAGCTTTGCGAGGAACAGAAAATCTTAATATAATTAAGACTGCAAAACCACAATGCAGTGAAAATATCAGAGACCAGCTTCTTCACATCGGTGGCTAGGATTTCCAGTTCTAATTTCGGCTGCAAGCACCCCCCCTTGGTCAGGTATAACACAGGTTCAATAGAGTTATGCCTTTGCTGTACTAGAATTATTGCACTAGATTCATGTTGCTGTAAATTTGGAGCAAAAATTCTGCCACAAAGCAGCTAATTGATGGGTTCTGCTTCTAACGATGCAATCTGAAAGTAATGTGAAGCCATAAAAAGTTATGCAACTCCTGTAAACAAGTGGAATTGACACATCACACAGTGCACTCAAAAGAGGCGTTCAGCCTCCGTTCACCCCCACCCCCATCCCCACCCACCCCCCCCACCCCGCGTTCAGCCTCCGTCCCTCGCTCCCGTTCAGCCCCTCCTCCTCCCCCCTCCTCCCCAACTGTCAGAAACACAGAGAGAGACACTGACAGAGACAGAGAGAGAGACATGGACAGCCTAACCTTCACATAAAGGTAGGACTTCTATTTTTTATTTTATTTGTTATTGATTGGTTGCTTATTACTTTGGTCTTGGTGCTTTAGGTGCAGGGTTCCTTTTATTTTTTATTTGTTAATTAATTGCTTATTACTTTTTGTGCGTTCAGTGCTTGATGCTTTAAATGTACTGCTTTGTTTAGTGCTTAGTGCTTTAAATGTACTTATGCTTCTTTAATGTTGTTGTGAAAATATTTAGTGCTTTGAAAAATCCTCTAACTTCCCTTCCCTCCCTCCCACCCCTGCTGATGTTGATGTGTCTGCCTCAGCCGGGAGCCTACACTTGCTTATTTATAAAAAAAGAGAAACAACTGTCCTCACTTAGCAGCTATAAGGCAAAATATTATCGTAAGAGGTTTTAGGTCATTTTAAGTGATGTATTTAATGCTTTCATCCTTTGTGTTTAATGCTTCCCATCCCCCGTCTCTGGCTGTGCCTGCACTGAACTTAACTTAGGTAAGGTTTTTCAGAACTTACAAAAGTGGACACTTACTCCATTCTAAGTTAGTTTAAGTAAATTTTCGCTGCCTAAACTTCAAAACAGGCTTAAGTGACTGGACACACCCCCTTTTGAAAAAAAAAACTGAACTAAAACGAAACTAAACTAACTCACTAGAACTGGAGCAAACTAAATGCCGAGAATTGCGATTTCTAAGATACTCCATTCTAAACTCGTTGCTCAAAAAAAATTGGAGCAACTCCACCCGAAACTTGGGCCCATAAGATGGACAACCTTTCAATGAAATGCATACACGATAGGATGGCACGCAGCGAGATGCACAAAGTATTTCCACAAGTGAGTTAATTGATTGTGCGTGTCGATGTGTTTACATTAGTTTGCTGCTGGTCAGGATATATTAACACTACACAATTAAAACTTTGTCACATCCCACAAACCACACTTAGCAGAATTTCCTTGCTGCTCTAGAGTTACGGAGTTCTGTAATGGGCTGCTGGGAATTGTGTGTGTAAAGTTGTCTTCCCTGTGATAAAGAATTTCTTATACGTAGAGAACTGGAACAAGTTGACAGCTTCAAAAATTCGCAGCTTGACAGTCAGTGAGACATTATTGTGTGTAACGGTGTCTTGTTTATTTTTAAATGTGAACCGACCATACATACCAGCGCTGTAGCACACTCCTTTGTACTTGACAATGTTGTCGTGCTGAAGAGACTTGAGGATTTCAATTTCTCGTTCAAAGTCGCGTACGTGCTCTGCAGTGCTATGCTGCAGCTTCTTCACCGCCACCACATCGCCCGTGCTGTCCTGGAGTGGGTCATAGCGGCAGAGCTCCACACTGCCAAAGTTACCCTAGGAGGAGGAGCATTGGGTTAGTATGGCAATCGTGGCGAATGGATGTAGAGGTTAGGCACTTTGGGGGTAAAATTACCCAGCGCCCCGATTGGGGGCCATAACTGACTCGGGGCGGGACTTCCTGTGCTCGGCGTGCAAGTTCCGCCCCAGCCGCGAAATTGCAGTTAGCGCAGCCTCCACGGGGCGTGGAGCACAATGTTGAGCGCAAATGTCGAGTGGAGCACAAATGTCTGCCGGGGTGGTATCCAGGGCGCTACGCGGGTGCGTTCGTCAGTGATATGCGACTGCTCCGGGCCTCTGATGGCCTCCACTAGGCCACCAGGGTGGCGTGGTGCAGAGACCACAGCTTGGCACCCAAATGGAGTGCAGGGTTGCACAATGGTGGCCAGTCCATGCCAATGAAAGACAAAAGTTGACCGGAAAAAAAAAATAGCGGCACGCGGCGCTCCCAACCTCCCCTTTAACATCCGCACTGGGAGCAGAGGTCGACCTCATTCGCTACCCACGAGGCTGGTACTGACACCACACACCGCGAGATGGAAAGGGGTCGGCCTGTGGCGCTAAGGATGTCATCGTCGGTTGCACGGCGGCCCAGGGCGGTACCATCAGGGAGCTGCATTACCTTGGCAGTGCCTCCGCCAACTCCCGCACAATTTTAGGGGAGACAATATTGTTGCCCCCTCCCCCTCCCGGGATGAAAACAGTTTTGCGGCACATGGAGGAGCAAACAGGGGTCGCAAAACGGGGCATTTTTGGCCCCTTTGTTTTTATGTACCTCCGCCTACATGGACAAAACTTGAGCAAGAACACCATGTAAAGAATTGTGGGAGTGAGCCAGGTTCTCTCCACTTTGTAAAAATGACTTTTCACCCGCAAGTGTGCACTTTAACTTAGTAAAAGAATTGTACTCATTTTGAAATGACTTGTCTTGAAGAAGGCACGTGTCGCAAAATATTAGGGAGTTTTCGAAGTGTGCTCTATTCCTGGGTATGTTAGAACAACCTGCTCTGCAAACTCGGCTACTGTTAAATGGGCCTCTGCAGCAGATAGGATGCAGAAGATTTACTTGTTCGGACTAGAATGCTGATTTCGTGTAATGGAACTACAAAGAATCATAGAACCTTAACACACAGAAAGAAGCCATCATGTCTGCTGGCCGAAAAAGAGCTATCTAGCCTGATCCCACTTTCCAGCTCTTGATCCGTAGTCTTGTAGGTTACAGCATTTCAAGGGCATAGCCAAGTACTTTTTAAATATGATGAGCGTTTCTGTCTCCACCACCCTTTCAGGCAGTGAAAAAAGTTCTCTTCAACTCCCCTCTAATCCTTTTACCAATTACTTAAATCTATACCCCTGGTTATTGACCCCTCTTCTAGGGGAAATAGGTCCTTTCTATCCTCTCTATCTAAGCCCCTCATCATTTTATACAGCTCAATATATATATAACTCACCAGTGTGTGTAAACTGCTGATTAAAAGAGGATTTTTACAATTGAAAATTCAGATTAGAGACCAGATTTAAGCAGTAAACTGCATGAATCACTACCTTGCCCAATTGTTGCAAAAATATGAGATGCCTTTCCTCAAACTGTGCAGGATCATGATTAGCACAGGCACCAAGGAAGCCAAGTCCACCACCTCTCACATTAGGCAGCAAGTCACTTTCGACCAATAGCTCGTAATCTGTAGGACAAACAATAATCTGTTATCGAGAGGCTTTTCAATTTGATAAAAACAGTCCCTTCTCTGATCAAGGTCGCTTGTCTTCGCACGTTCTCATTCACCTGGATATGTGGGCCAAGACTCAACATCCATCCTCTGCTAAGAGAAGGTGAGCTTTCCATAGGGATTGTGCAAGACAAACAAAATGCTTAAATGTCAATACTGTACTCCCAAGTAAAGTTTCCAATATGAGAGACAGGGTTAAGAAATGCTATTATGGAAGATGGTTTTAACTGTGCCCTCAATTTCACAATAGATGGAATAGACAGGCTCTTCCAAAACATCTGTGCCCTTTGAAGGGACCATGGACATTTGGGGCTCGGGGATATGTCTAGTATCAGATTGCCCACCTAAGTGGATGTTCCTTTTTAACTGGCCTTTGTAATGTATTTGCTTCATGAATGGGCAGGACCGGAACCGATGTACTAGGGGGGAGTGTTTGCTAGTGCTGTTGGGGAGGGTTTAAACTAAAATGGGATTGGAATCTATGCAGGGAGACAGAGGGAAGTAAAATGGGCGGAGAAGCAAAAGGTAGAAAGAAGATAAGGAAAATTGGAGGGCAGAGAAATCAAAGGCAAAAATCAAAAAGGGGCACAGTACAACATAATTCTAAAAGGACAAAGAGTGTTAAAAAAACAAGCCTGAAGGCTCTGAGTCTCAATGCGAGGAGCATTCGTAATAAGGTGGATGAATTAACTGCACAGATAGCTGTTAATGGATATGATGTAATTGGGATTACGGAGACATGGCTCCAGGGTGACCAAGGCTGGGAACTCAACATACAGGGGTATTCAATATTCAGGAAGGATAGACAGAAAGGAAAAGGAGGTGGGGTAGTGTTGCTGGTTAACGAGGAAATTAACGCAATAGTAAGGAAGGACATTAGCTTGGATGATGTGGAATCTGTATGGGTAGAGCTGCGGAACACCAAAGGGCAGAAAACGCTAGTGGGAGTTGTGTACAGACCACCAAACAGGAATAGTGAGGTTGGGGATGGCATCAAACAGGAAATTAGGGTTGCATGCAATAAAGGTACAACAGTTATCATGGGTGACTTTAATCTACATATAGATTGGGCTAACCAAACTGGTAGCAATACGGTGGAGGAGGATTTCCTGGAGTGTATAAGGGATGGTTTTCTAGGCCAATATGTTGAAGAACCAACTAGAGAGCTGGCCATCCTAGACTGGGTGTTGTGTAATGAGAAAGGATTAATTAGAAATCTTGTTGTGCGAGGCCCTTTGGGGAAGAGTGACCATAATATGGTAGAATTCTTCATTAAGATGGAGAGTGACACAGTTAACTCAGAGACTAGGGTCCTGATCTTAAAGAAAGGTAACTTCGATGGTATGAGATGTGAACTGGCTAGGATAGACTGGCGAATGATACTTAAAGGGTTGACGGTGGATAGGCAATGGCAGACATTTAAAGATCACATGGATGAACTTCAACAATTGTACATCCCTGTCTGGTGTAAAAATAAAATGGGGAAGATGGCTCAACCGTGGCTAACAAGGGAAATTAGGGATAGTGTTAAAACCAAGGAAGAGGCATATAAATTGGCCAGAAAAAGCAGCAAACCTGAGGACTGGGAGAAATTTGGAATTCGTCAGAAGAGGACAAAGGGTTTAATTAGGAAACACTAAGGAAGACACAAATAACCTTCCGGAAATACTAGGAGACTGAGGGTCTAGCGAGAAGGAGGAACTGAAGGAAATCCTTATTAGTCAGGAAATTGTGTTAGGAAAATTGATGGGATTGAAGGCTGGTAAATCCCCAGGGCCTGATGGTCTGCATCCCAGAGTACTTAAGGAAGTGGCCCAAGAAATAGTGGATGCATTGGTGGTCATTTTCCAAAATTCTATAGACTCTGGATCAGTTCCTATGGATTGGAGGATAGCTAATGTAACCCCACTTTTTAAAAAAGGAGAGAGAAAACAGCGAATTATAGATCGGTTAGCCTGACATCGGTAGTGGGGAAAATGTTGGAATAAATTATTGAGGATGTAATAGCAGCACATTTGGAAAGCAGTGACAGGATCGGTCCAAGTCAGCATGGATTTATGAAAGGGAAATCATGCTTGACAAATCTTCTAGAATTTTTTGAGGATGTAACAAGTAGAGTAGACAAGGGAGAACCAGTGGATGTGGTGTATTTGGACTTTCAAAAGGCTTTTGACAAGGTCCCACACAAGAGATTAGTGTGCAAAATTAAAGCACATGGTATTGGGGGTAATGTATTGATGTGGCTAGAGAACTGGTTGGCAGACAGGAAGCAAAGAGTAGGAATAAACGGGTCCTTTTCAGAATGGCAGGCAGTGACTAGTGGGGTACCGCAAGGTTCAGTGGTGGGACTCCAGCTATTTACAATATACATTAATGAATTAGACGAAGGAATATCTCCAAGTTTGCAGATGACACTAAGCTGGGTGGCAGTGTGAGTTGTGAGGAGGATGCTAAGAGGCTGCAGGATGACTTGGACAGGTTAGGTGAGTGGGCAAATGCATGGCAGAGGCAGTATAATGTAGATAAATGTGAGGTTATCCAGTTTGGTGGCAAAAACAGGAAAGCAGATTATTATCTGAATGGTGACAGATTAGGAAAAGGGGAGGTGCAATGAGACTTGGGTGTCATGGTACATCAGTCATTGAAAGTTGGCATGCAGGTACAGCAGGCGGTGAAGGCAGCAAATGGCATGTTGGCCTTCATAGCGAGAGGATTTAAGTATAGGAGCAGGGAGGTCTTACTGCAGTTGTACAGGGCCTTGGTGAGGCCACACCTTGAATATTGTGTACAGTTTTGGTCTCCTAATCAGAGGAAGGAAATTCTTGCTATTGAGGGAGTGCAGCGAAGGTGCACCAGACTGATTCCCGGGATGGCAGGACTGACATATGAGGAGAGACTGGATCGACTAGTCTTATATTCACTAGAATTTAGAAGAATGAGAGGGGATCTCATAGAAACATATAAAATTCTGACGGGATTGGACAGGTTAGATGCAGGAAGAATGTTCCTGATGTTGGGGAAGTCCAGAACCAGGGGTCACAGTCTAAGAATAAGGGGTAATCCATTTACGACCGAGATGAGGAGAAACTTCTTTACTCAGAATTGTGAACCTGTGGAATTCTCTACCACAGAAAGTTGTTGAGGCCAGTTCGTTAGATATATTCAAAAGGGAGTTAGATGTGGCCCTTATGGCTAAAGGGATCAAGGGATATGGAGAGAAAGCAGGAATGGGGTACTGAAGTTGCATGATCAGCCATAATCATATTGAATGGTGGTGCAGGCTCGAAGGGTCGAATGGCCTACTCCTGCACCTATTTTCTATGTTTTTATGTTTCATGGGTTCTTTGCTTAAGAATTCATAGCAGCACATTGCTATTAAGAACTAGTTGGTTTATTAACAAAGGTTTAACAATCACAATACACATTACCAGTTCATCCACTAGGCTCACAACCACCTGCCTCGTCGTGGATGACCTGGACCCAATTGACTGGGGTTTTATTGAGTCTTGGGAACATCACATGACTTGCTAAGTCACTCACAATGCAACAGCTCTACAAACCGGTGAACATACTCACAGGTGCATATATTAGAGCCTTCTCTTCATACCAATGTAAAACATTTTGCACAGAAAGACAGCTGTGGTGTTGGCCTATGCCCCAATAACTGTACATATTGCCAAAGTCCCTCCCTTGAAAAGGGCCATGGGGATTGAACATGTCTCGTAACAGTTATCAGGAAAATTCTACAGCGTAATCTTAAAGCGGATGTTTTACCAGTATGTTGGAAAGTGCCAAAAAGCAAACTAATATTCCACACGATGGGAGAGACACAATTTTGGAAACTTGTAAGACAGAAGCAATTTGAAGAAACATCTATGTGAATAAAACAACAAAAATCTGCCTTAATCTGAAGATCAGGATGAGGATTGTAAATTTAATGTTTTGGGCGTCAGGAGGAGAACAATGGTCAGCTCGTATTGCAACTGGTTTAAAGAGCTGCATCCAAGACTCTGAGAAAGTAATTCATAGGCTATTTGAATCAAACTTTGCCAAGGATAGGATTAAGTCTCGCATACATCTTTTAAAAAAAAAGAAAAACCTCTTTTGTGAGCACTTTCTATTTTATATCTGCTGCATTTGCAAATTTGTCATTTTCTCTGATTTCTCCATTTTCTCACTTGTTTTGTGTGTGTGGGGCTCTGTCATGTCTTTTCACCCTCCACTAGGGACATATTCTTTAGGCCTTTTTATGTCTCTTCATCACCTCACAGATTTGGCACCGATTTTAACTCCAGCCTGGGCTAAAATTAGTCGGGTCTCAGTGATGTCATTGGGCCACTACATGCAGATATAAAGGAAGATTCCGGGCGCATGTCCTTGCTGCCTGCTCAGGAGAGCAGGTTAAAATTGCAGATGTGCGATCATGGCGGCTTTTGGACAGGTAAAAGCCAGGGCGATTTTAACTGCCCACCCGTCAGGTTTCTGCTGAGCGAGTAGTGTTAAAATCAAACCCATATGAATATTCTTGTTAATTAAGCAGTTTGCAGATTATTCAACCCATTAACTCCCTTCTCTGTGATTGGAAAATCTGCTGATCCTCTCCCTTCTATCTCTCCATTTTTTTCCTATTTATTCCAACCTTACTAAAATGCCTATTTATCATTTAGTTTTCAGTTCTGATCTAGGTGATATGACTGAAAGGTCATGACCTGTTTTGTCTGACTGACTTGCTGTTCATTTTTGGTTTTATTTCAGATATCTAGCACTTGAGTTTTTTAAAAACTTTTTATTCAGATCACATACAACTGTTGGGATCTTTCTAATTTCTAACATTTTTCCTGCAGGTCTACAGGGCTGTAGTAATACCCGCCCTCCTGTATGGATCAGAGGCATGGACAATGTACAGAAGACACCTCGAGTCGCAGGAGATATATCACCAACGATGTCTTCGCAAGATCCTGCAAATCCACTGGGAGGACAGGCGCACCAACATTAGTGTCGTCGTCCAGGCTAACATCCCCAGCATTGAAGCACTGACTACACTCGATCAGCTTCGCTGGGCAGGCCACATGGCTCGCATGCCAGACATGAGACTCCCGAAGCAAATGCTTTATGCGGAGCTCCTTCACAGCAAACGAGCCAAAGGTGGGCAGCGGAAATGTTACAAGGATACCCTCAAATCCTCCCTGGTGAAGTGCGACATCACCACTGACACCTGGGAGTCCCTGGCCGAAGACTGCCCTAGGTGGAGAAAGTGCATCCGGGAGGGCATTGAGCTCTTCGAATCTCAATGCCGAGAGCCTGAAGAGTTCAAGCGCAGGCAGCAGAAGGAGCGTGCGGCAAACCAGTCCCACCCAACCCTTCCCTCAGCGAATGTCTGTCCCACCTGTGACAGAGTCTGTGGCTCTTGTATTGGACTGTTCAGCCACCTAAGAACTCACTTTAAGATTGGAAGCAAGTCTTCCTCGATTCTGAGGGACTGCCTATGATGATGATGATGAAGAATTTATAACAGTCCTGGCTAAAACCAATAATTCAACTGGATCACTAATGTCCGTTAGAAAAAAATAGGAGCAGGAGTCGGCCTATCTGCCCCTCAAGCCTGCTCCGCCATTCAATAAGATCATGGCTGATCGTCTACCTCAACTCCACTTTCCTACACTATCCTCATATCTCTTAATATCCAAAAATCTATCGCTCTCTATCATGAATATACTCAACGACTGAGCCTCCAGAGCCCTCTGGGGTAGAGAATTCCAAAGATTCACAACCCTTTGAGTGAAGAAATTTCTCCTCATCTCAATCCTAAATGGCCGACCCCTTATTCTGAAACTGTGACCCATGGTTCACGACTCCCGCATCTGAGTAAACATCCTCCCTGCATCTACCCTGTTGAGCCCTGTAACAATTCTGTCCGGCTTACATGTCACTCCAGTCCCAAACTATGTGGTTGATTTTTAATACCCTCACGACAACTAGGATTGGGCAATAAATACGGTCTCGTCAGTGCCTCCCACATCCCGAGAACAAAGAAAATAATTCAGCCATTATTGTCGCTCTGTCCCTCAGATATTCTTGTCCAAAGCAAACATGTCGCTTGAAGAATCTAAATTTTTAAAACCAATGAGTAATCCGTGCACATTAACGAAGAAAGATGGGACACTGCAGTCTCATTCAATTTCTGTTTGACTTCAGAATTGAGGGGGGGGCGGGGGAATAGCAAAGAAACACACCTGGGGTAAATAGGCTGTTGAGATCACGTATTATTGCACGAAATGAAGGCCTGAAGTCTGGTTCGTAATTCATGCAGTGATTGATGAGGTTGGCCAGCTCTAACCACTTTGGAGCAGGAAGTTGATGCCTATCTTCATAAAACTGCAGTTTCTGTCAAAAAGAAAAAAACACAAAAGCATTCAAAATAAAGTTCCAGATAATAGATGGTGCGAAAAACTTTGGGACATTCCGCAGTTTCAATGAAAAAAAATAGCGATTATATATAAAGATACACCAAAGAGCTGACAATCCCAGGGAACATAAGGAGCTATCCATCAATATTGTAACTGTACAGAAAGAAACCTTCCATAACAAGCATACTAATTTTCCTGAGGCTGTATTACTTTGTACAGTATAACATTGCTTACGCCAAAATTAATGGCCCCAATATTAATATAAAGGCAGCTTTTGAGCAGGGGGTGGAATTGCGTGGAGTAAACCTGGAAGTGAAGTGAATGGGTCGGAATCTGCGATCAAAACTCAACTGCACCAATTAATTTTGACTTCCAGATTTCACGTCTTCAAGCTGCACAGCGGGCACGATTGTGTACCCGTATGATGCAATCCCAGCTATGTTTAGAAGGAAATAGGAGGTGTTCAGCATGGATGGTGGACATACAGCAAGGGCAGCACCCAGATTTAGTGACGCACTGCTGGGTACACTCAGAAACAGGAAGGACATATTTTTCCCCAGCAATGAGAGGTAGAAACCTGCGGGTCTCACCAAGGTGGTGTGGTTGGAGGTAGCTGAGGGGGTGAGCAACAGGAACATTGTTTCCCGGTCTCGAATTTGATTGACTTAACCAGGTCTGGAAAAGTGAGTACTGTAATGTATTTGCTTCAAGTGTTCTTTGCTTAAGAATTGATAGTAAGACATTGCTACTTAGAACTAGTTGATTTATTGGCAAAAGGTTTAAAAATCACACTACATATTACCAGTTAATTCACCAGGCGTGCAACCACCTGCCTCATCATGTGTTGTAGGAGGTAGGCACCTTTAGATTATACCAGAATACTAGGCATTAGGCACCTGCTAGATATATCAAAACTCACATAAGCTTAAAATGGACACACACATAAAATGGCTGCCCAGGCATGATGGGAAATCAGGTAGTCAAGCTGTGAACTGTTGAACGTTCAATGACCAAGCAATAACCCTGTGAGGCCCACTGTAGGAATGCCTGGGATGCGGGAAGACAGAGATAAGAAGGAAACCATCTCCTGTGAACAAGGTCATAAACCAATTAATTCCCCAGGAAGAAAGATAAGAGGGAAACCATCTCCTGTAAACAAGGTTATAAACCAATTATTTCTCCCAGATGAAAGAATTAGGGAGAGAACCTATAAAGTCATCGATCAGCCCAAGCTGACAATAACCGAACATATGGTTCCCTGGATACGAGGGGAATTCTATTGGGTTAAAATAACCTATATGTAATCTATAATCATTGTGATTGGCTTGTGTCCAGCCGTGATGGGCTGTGTAGCTGTAGTAAACTGTTTGGTAACTGTTGTGAAACATATAAAGGTGCATGTAATCCTTTGTTCTGTGGAGAGAAACCTGGATACGGTCCTGAGTTTTTCCTCCCCGCTGAGCGTAATAAAAGCTGCATCAGCATTGGAACCGACTCTGAGTGTTGAGTGATTCTTCTAAGAAAACACTAACGCTAACATCATGGATCCCCCAAACCCAACTGGCTGGGGTTTTATTGAGTATTGTGAACATCACATGATTGGCTAAGCCACTCCCAACTCAACAAGTTCTTCAAACCTATGAGCATACTCAAGTACATTTGTTCATTCAACTACATCCTGTGCTTTAAGCCCACCCCCTTTACTCCGTCTCGCTAACATTCTCCATCACATCATTCCTCATACCGACTCAACATTCAGCAGTACCCAGCCTTCACTCTCTACGCATTTCATCACCTTCCCATTTATCCATCCAGCGTTGCCACTCACCTCAATCCTTTTGCAATGTGATGGAACTATCTCATAGAGGGCAATTTTAACCGCAAAAAACGGGTGGATTGGGGTTGGATGGGAAGTTAAAGTTGTAAAAATCTGAATCCGACCCCAACCTGCCCACTTCCGGTTTTGACGGAGGCGGGATGGGAGGGGGCAGCCAACCCGCTCCCCAGAGCGGTGTGGCACTTTAAATATTATAATGAATGCCTCATGATGAAGTTCCATTTTAATTTTAAATTTAACTCTGGCTGATTGGGTTTGCCAGGCCTTGGGGAACCCGCCTATCTAAAGGAAGGCCAGGACTGCTGGATCCAGCGTTCCTGCCTCCTCAACCCTCCGCGAGTGGACACCACCCGACCCTTCTGATCTCCTCCCGACTATTCCTCTCCCTCCACCCACAAGGCTTCCGATCTGCCCTTCTGACACCCCCACCCCCCCCGCCCCATTTGGCCTTCTGACCCCCCCCCCAACCTCCAGCTCCTTGACACCTATTATGTCTGTAGTGTACCTATGAATGATTCCACGGGGCAATGTGTTGTACTCAAACTGCAGTGACCTTTGTCCTTTATTCGTAACTCCAGAGTGAGGCAGCCGCATAGTGGCTCCCCTTTTATACTGGGCCCTGCCACCAGGGCAGGAAACCTGGGTCTCCACCAGTTGCATCCAGTGGTGTCAGCATGTATATACACAGTGTAAATTTTATTGATAGTACATTAGGTAAACAAGTCTCCATCTTATGCAACTATGCAGTGACTACACAGAGAGCATATCTATAGTCTGCATATATAACAACCCCAGTCATCCACAGCTGACAGAGCGACTGTGCAATCTGCCTCCAAGCCTCTGCTTATGCTCAGCACTAGCTCCACAATGATTCTCCTTATGCATCTGCAGCACAATGGGAATGTCAAATCACTACTTTCCAAAATTACTCTTGGCTGTGAAACATGTCCAATACCATATCATCTTGGCGAAACTTTGGCTGATGTTTGAAAGAAATAAGGATTTCATTACCCTATTGACAAATATGTTTGATATGAAGGTGCACTGATTCATCCCTTGTACTTACGAGTACCAGAGATTGTAAGAACCCAAGAACATAAGAAATAGGAGCAGGAGTAGGCCATTCGGCCCAGTGTCTGCTATGGCTCTGTGGGTAGCACACTCGCCTCTGAGTCAGAAGGTTGTGGGTTTAAGTCGCACTCCAGGGACTTGCGCATATAAATCTAGGCTGACATTCCAGTGGAGTGCTGAAGGAGTGCTGCACTGTTGGAGGTGCCGTCTTTTGGATGAGACGTTAAACCAAGGTCCGGTCTGCTTTCTCAGGTGGACGTAAAAGATCCCACGGCACTATTTCGAAGAGCAGTGCAGTTATCCCCGGTCTCCTGGCCAATATTTATCCCCCAATCAACATCACTAAGAACAGATTATCTAGTCATTATCACATCGCTGTTTGTGGGAGATTGCTGTGCGCAGGTTGGCTGCCGCGTTTCCCACATTAGAACAGTGCCTACACTCCAAAAATACTTCATTGGCTGTAAAGCGCTTTGAGACATCTGGTGATCGTGAAAGGCGCTATACAAGTGCAAGTCTTTCTTTTCGAGCCTGCTCCGCCTTCAATAACATTACGGCTGATCTTCTACCTCAGCTCCACCTTCCCGTACTATCCTTATACTCTTTGATTCCCTTAATATTCAAACATCTATCGATCTCTGACTTGAATATACTCAATGACTGAGCATCCACACCACTCTGGAGTAGAGAATTCCAAAGATTCACAATCCTTTGAGTGAAGACATTTCTCATCTAGAGTCTTGCTACAGGACCAGTATCCGCTACCCAAAGCACCTGTTTGCAACACTAGCAGCGGGGGAAGTTGTTCACCAAGCTAGATCTAACCTCTGCTTACATGACACAGGTGCTGGCTGAACCTTCAAAAGAAATTGACGTGCATCAACACACACAGAGGATTGTTCATATACCACAGATGCCCCTATGGGATTCGATCGGTGGCGGCCATCTTCCAGAGGAACATGGAGAGTCTGCTGAAATCGGTTCCACGCACCGTGGTGTTCCAAGACTGAGAACTGTGCGGATGCCCTCAGTCAGCTACCATTGCCCACCATCGGGGTGGAAATGGCGCAACCCGCAGACTTGCTCCTTGTAATGGATGCCTTTGAAAGCAAGGGGGTCACCCGTCACGACTAGCCAGGATCCGGTGCTATCACTAGTAAAAAGCTGTGTCCTCAATGGGAGCTGGTTGGCGGTCCCAGGGGAAATGCAAGACGAAATTAAGCCGTTCCACTGACGTAAGAACGAAATGTCCATCCATTCGGACTGCTTCCTATGGGGTAATCGTGTAGTTTTGCCACAAAAAGGCAGGGAACCGTTTATACGCGACAGACACAGTACCCACCCAGGCAGAGTCATGGTGAAGGCTATCACCAGGTCGCACTTTTGGTGGCCCGGCATTGACTCGGAATTGGAGTCATGCGAAAACCAAAGCAACATTTGCTCACAGTTGAGCAATGCACCAAGGGGGGCCCCACTGAGTCTGTGGTCATGGCCCTCCAAACCGTGGTCCAGGGTCCACGTAGATTTCGCTGGCCCCTTTCTAGGAACGATGTTCCTAGTAGCAGTGGACGCTTACTCCAAATGGATTGAATGTATAATAATATCATATACGTCCACTGCCACCACTGAAAGCCTCCAGGCCATGTTCACCACCCATGGTTTACCCGATGCCTTTGTTAGTGACAATGGACCATGATTCACCAGCTCGGAATTCAACGAGTTCATGACCCGCAATGGCATCAAGCATGTCAGGTCTGCGCCGTTTAAGCCCGCATCCAATGGTCAAGCGGAACGGGCAGTCCAAACCGTTATGTATGTAAACCTGTAAATACCATGTCTAATCACCAGGGGGCTTATCCCTTGGAGTCCCAAGGGATCCCACAAAAATTCCTTGGGAGCACCTGTATATAAGGAGACCTCACATGCTGGAGGCACTCTGAGATCTGTAATAAAGGACTACGGTCACACCTTACTTTGAGCTTGCAGTATCTAGTATGACTCTTTATTCAAGACATAACACAAACCATCAAGCAGAGCTTGAAACGCGTGACGGACGGTTCCCTGCAGACGCGGTTATCTTGGATTCTGCTCAGCTACTGCACGTGAGACCACTCGCTTACCGGGGTTCCCCCTGCAGAATTGCTAATGAAGAGAGCATTCAAAAACAGGCTCTCCTTAGTCCACCCGGATCTCAATGATCATGTAGAAGCCCGGCGTCACCGGCATAACATGTACCACAACCGTGCGGCTGTCTCATGCGACATTGAAGTCAATGACCCTGTGTTTGTTTTTAATTATGGTCATGGTCCCAAATGGGTTGCTGGCACTGTGTTAACCAAGGAGGGGAATAGAGTGTTCATCTACACTCACTGAATCCTGGTATTGTATCATTGATGCAGAAAATTCTAAATAAATGACAATGCCCTCTGAACAGCACCGCATTACAATTGTTGAAATTTACAACAATTTTGAACAGACAAACGTGCAGAAAGCACTTGGATCAGACCAGACTGCGGTTCACTGACAACCAAGAACAGTTTGAAGAGGACATTACCATCAATGATCCACCCACACACACCCAACCAACAATCGACCTCGCGGTCAACCACGAGGATGAACCCACCATGCTCGACAGTCCGATCAGACCAGCCACACGGCAGTGCAGCAATGATCCGACCGACTCACCCATGCCAGGACTTCAACTCAGGCAATCAACCCGGGAACGCAGAGCCCCGGATCACCTCAACTTGTAAATAACTTGTATGTAAGACTTTTTGGGGGGGAATGATGTTACGTATGTAAACATTACCAATGTGTAAGACTTGCCACCAGGGGGCGCACCTGTGGGAGACCCAAGGGTCACCTGCACACCCTGGGTAAGCAAGTATAAAAGGCAGTCTACCATGCTGCCTCCTCACTCTGGAGTTACAATAAAGAGACCAAGGTCACAACAGTTTGAGCTTAAGACGTACAGTCTTGTGGAGTTATTCGAAACGTAACACTAGGATCTTGAGAAGTGGTGGCAGGGATTGTGGATGCACTGGTTGTAATTTACCAAAATTCCCTGGATTCTGGGGAGGTCCCAGCAGATTGGAATGCAGATGTAATGCCTCCATTTAAAAAAGGAGGCGGACAAAAAGCAGGAAACTATAGACCAGTTACCCTAACACCTGTGGTTGGGAAAATGTTGGAGTCCATTATTAAAGAAGCAGTGGCAGGATATTTGGAAAAGCAAAATTTGGTCAGACAGAGTCAGCATGGATTTATGAAGGGGAAGTCATGTTTGACAAATTTGCTGGGAAGCTTTGAGGATGTAACGAACAGGGTGGATAAAGGGGAACCAGTGGGTGTGATGTATTTGGGCTTCCAGAAGGCATTTGACAAGGTGCCACATAAAAGGTTACTGCACAAGATAAAAGTTCACAGGGTTGGGGTAATATATTAGCATGGATAGAGGATTGGCTAACTAACAGAAAACAGAGAGTCGGGGTAAATGTTTCATTCTCGGGTTGGCAATCAGTAATGAGTGGGGTGACGCAGGGATCAGTGCTGGGACCCCAACTATTTACAATCTACATTAACGACTTGGAAGAAGGGACCGAGTGTAACGTAGCCAAGTTTGCTGATGATACAAAGATGGGAGGAAAAGCAATGTGTGAGGAGGACACAAAAAATCTGGAAAAGGACATAGGCTAAGTGAGTGGGCAAAAAATTGGCAGATGGAATATAATGTTGGAAAGTGTGAGGTCATCCACTTTGGCAGAAAAAAAAATCAAAGAGCAAGTTATTATTTAAATGGAGAAAGATTGCAAAATGCTGCAGTACAGCAGGACCTGGGGGTACTTGTGCATGAAACACAAAAGTTTAGTATGCAGGTACAGCAAGTGATCAGGAAGGCCAATGGAATCTTGGCCTTTATTGAAAAGGGGATGGAGTATAAAAGTAGGGAAGTCTTGCTATAGTTATACAGGGTATTGCTGAGGCCACACCTGGAATACTGCATGCAGTTTTGGTTTCCATATTTACAAAAGGATATACTTGCTTTGGAGGCAGTTCAGAGAAGGTTCACAAGATTGATTCCGGAGATGAGGGGTTTGACTTATGAGGAAAGGTTGAGTAGGTTGGGCCTCTACTCATTGGAATTCAGAAGATTGAAAGGTGATCTTATCGAAACGTATAAGATTATGAGGGGGCTTGACAAGGTGGATACAGAGAGAATGTTTCCACTGATGGGGAGACTAGAACTAGGGGGCATAATCTTATAATAAGGGGCCGCCCATTTAAAACTGAGATGAGGAGAAATTTATTTTCTCAGAGGGTTGTGGATCTGTGGAATTCGCTGCCTCAAAGAGCTGTGGAAGCTGGGACATTGAATAAATTTAAGACAGAGATAGACAGTTTCTTAACCGATAAGGGAATAAGGGAATAAGGGGTTATGAGGAGCGGGCAGGAAAGTGGACATGAGTCCATGATCGGATCAGCCAAGATTGTATTAAATGGCAGAGCAGGCTCGAGGGGCCGTATGGCCTACTCCTGCTCCTATTTCTTATGTTCTTATCAGGAGGAAGCCAATATGGATCATCCACTCAACTCTTCTGGCTGAAAATGGTTGCAAACGCTTCAGCTTCCCCTTTTGCTGGGCTCGGATGGGGATATTCATGGAGCCTCCTCCTCCCATTAGTTGTTTAATGGTCCACCACCATTCACGAATTTGAGAGAAAATCAGATAGCCAGGAAAAGAGATACAAAAGCAAAATACTGTGATGCTGGAAACATAGCTTTGGTGGGACGCTAAATGATGGTAACTTGTTTTACAAGTGGATGGAGTTAGACTGTCAAACGCTTTGGAGATGTCTAAGACAATTACAGACGATTAAGTAAAAGATATTCAAGAGCAAAATTCTGGAGGTGTGTAGCATAGACAGGAAGATCAGTGAAATGGCTATGCTGAAAATGATATTGCTGATAAAGAAGCAAGCCCTGTGCTATTTACATGACCAAGGGGCAACAGGCAAGACCGGTGATGGCAATAAGGCCAGGAAAGTCAGGGGCAACTGCAAGTTTAGCCTGAGTGATTGAGCGCTTCTGGTTGCTGATGAAGATAACTGTTGGACTTCAGGATCCTAGGCAGAGGGGTTAGCAAACTGCAGAGTCCGACCGCACAATTTTCAGCCTGCCACCAGAAACACGGCACTGCCCTGCAGCAGGCATTTTCTTTGGCTGCTTCTGTGCTTGGGTGCCCTGAGCCTCTTACTGAGGAAGTGACTCACCCTGCCCTATGTCTACTGGTATGGTAGCAGGACCCCGTGACTAACAGTAGAACACTTTTGTGACCTGAACCAAATATCCATGTCTTTTATGCATGTGTTTCTTCAATTTCCATGAAAGTTTACCGAGTCAACACTAGATGAAGCAAAGTTTGGTTCGAATCACACGTTTTCATATATATATATATATATATATATATATATCACATCACTATTCTCTGTGCTTAGCCCCAGCCAGAATGCCCAGGCTCTGAGATGTTTGGGCAATTCCTCCAAAGATAACACCTGACTGCAATGTGAGCATTTAGCCAAAACTGGCGACCCCGACCAGTGTCCCCTGTGAACTGCGCTTTATTCTGCACGGCCAGTTTCTTTTACTGCGCCGTCCCTTTAAATCTCCGTGCATGCGCGGTATTTACAATGTAAAGCCGGTGATCAGCCGGTGTGGGACCGTTCCCATGACTGGGCGGCCACGTAGCTTTGAGGAAACATTGGCCCCCTACCCCCAAAAGCGAGTCCACCGGTCTAACTTCATAATGACCCCTGCTGAGTTTCAAATAAATAATACTGTTGGAGCAGCAATGAGTGCGAATGACTGCTGGAATATTAAATTATCTTTCATTGTTTGCAGGATGCCATTTTCAGACACCCCACTTATAACCTAATGCACAGCTACTCCAGATATGTAACAAAGGGTGATACTCAAAACGTTATCTTGTCTTTTCTTTTTACAGATGCTGCCTGATCTGCTGTGTATTTCTAGCATTTTTATTTATATAGTGGGTCTTGCAGACACACACCAGGAGGATAGAGAGAAATCCTTGCCATCATAGTCCTTTGCAAAAAGGTGTTGTTTGCCTATCCCCCATTTATAGAATCATAGAAATTTACAGCATGGAAGGAGGCCATTTCGACCCATTGTGTCCACGCTGGCCACCAAAGAGCTAAGGAAGACTTGCATTCATATAGCACTTTTCATAATCACAGGATGTCTGAAAGCGCTTTACAGCCAATGAAGTACTTTTGGAGTGTAGACACTGTTGTAATATAATGTGTGCACATTATAACAAAGGTGGATTGTATTTACATCCAGTGTAACTCACCCTTGTGTTGTCAAATGGACTAAGTGGTTTATCTCCTCCACTGCAAATCTCCCATAAAGTGGCACCAAAACTCCATTTGTCTGTCGCCAGGCTCAAATTCTTGGGATCCTCAATACATTCAGGTGGAACCCAGGGAATCCGTTCAACGAGAACTGTAAAATGTAACAGATTAGCAACATTAGATGGCAAGCAACAAATATTTACTGATAACAGAATGTAAAGCTAAAATGACATCAATCACAAAACCATACAACACGACCTCGAAGAGACGGTAACAAGCATGGACTTTCTGATTAATGGGGAACAAATTTTAATACATGGATTACTGACGATTGGTTTAACCTTATTATTTGAATAAAGCAAAATCTCCCACATACGAATAGGTTATTTTGACTTCTGCACAAGGTTCAAGATACCTAAAATTGCTGCCCCTTTAACACCTTCCCCGTGCATTGGGTCACATGCCAATGGAAGCCATATTCAATGCCAGAGGTTCTCATATCTCTGGCCAACACTTCACATAAGTGCTTCCTTTTTTCAATAAATATATACCTTGTGATGCACCAGTCAAAGAGAATACTGACCTACTTTATTCACAAGATAATTTCAGATAAGGAAGGCTATTTGGCCCATCTTCATTCATCCATCCAGAGAGATCCTTGGGTCCTCTCTATGGCAGAATTCAGTTGTTTCTTAAATGATTCCGGGGCTTTTGTCTCCAAAACTCTATCCAGAAGTTTTATCCATGTATTGATCACATTGTGTAAGAAGATAAATTTCTTAGTTTGAGTCCTTAAATGACCGCTTACCACCTTAAACCCCTGTTGTTTAATTTAAAGTAATATTCTGGGTAAAACATTTTCTACACCAATAATAATTTTATGGCTTAGAAATTCCGTACCACCATGGGGCGGTAAGACTCGAGAGATGTGAGACTTTGCAAAAAATAAGGGGGTTATTTTGGTCAAAGGGTGAAAAAAGGCACTAAGTGAGAGCTGTGCTAATATGACTAGCCGATTTGAAAGTCTGGATTTAGCACACAATTTTGATCCTGATTACCATAATTTGAATTTACCGAGAGGGGTAAAACAAGACACCTGTAGGTTTAGCATCCAAGTGCTGATTAGGCGCAATTTCCATGGAGCAGTATATGTGGGCTCCTCGCACCCTTTTCCACTGAAGGTGTGGAGTGCGCTGGCTGGCACACAGCGGCACATTGCAGGATGGCTCAGGGACAGAGGGAGAGGGCGCACAGGTTCTCGGATGAGGTACCGGGGGCCCTGGTGGGGAAGGTGCAGAGGAAGGAGGAGGTCCTATATCCGCGGGGGGTGGGGGGGGAGGAGGAGGAGCCCACCTCGTCCTCCTGTCTCTCTCTCTCTCCTGTAACATCAAGTGCTGCTCTGCCTGACTACGTCCTCCTCCCATTCCTCTTCCAGACCAAAGGGGACCCCTAAAAAAGTCTCCCAATGTGTTTCTGAGGTCCTCTTTACAGCTCCAGCAGCAGTGACCATGAAATGGTGAGTATCCCTTTAAGCAGTTCTCGAAATCGACATCAACACCGTGCTTACTCTCATCTCAACTAATTTGTCGCTGTTAGGAGAGGGCGTTAGTTGAAGCACTAGCCACCAAAATGCCGTGCAGTCTCCTTAATGAGCGGCAGCAGACATTTTACGTGGCAATCAGCTGTTCAATGAGCCTCTGACCGTCCGTTCCTAGCGCTGGCTTTAACTCCTTTACCAAGATGGTGTCTTGTGCTAAATGTGGGCTAAACTGGCATTGCAGCTTAAGATCCCATCTTGGCCACCTAAAGTATTCGGCAAAACTCGCCCCCTAAGTTTCTCCAGTCTTTCCTCATTAGTCAGATTTCTGACTGGAGATCAGGCTCATGGCTCTTCTCTGCCCCTGTACTTTGAATGCCTCCCGTTTCTTGGTGACCAGAACTGGATGCAACATTCACGGTGTAGTCTGACCAGAGCGCTATAAAGTCTGAATAATTGAATTTACTTTAAGTAATGTTGAGACCATTAGTAAGTCAATGAGTTATAACAAGTTTAGGATGACTTAAGATCACAGCTGTATTTTAAGACCAGCAGAAATATTGTACAGTTTCTGCCATTTGTAGAAAGCACATTTCCCTCAATTTGTGCGAAGAAGCTTGAATGAAGCACAGCAGTAGTTTATTACAGCACTTTTTAGAATCACAGAATGGTTACAGCACAGAAGGAGGCCGTTCGGCCAGTCAGGCCCACGCCAGCTCTCTGCAAGAGTACTTTAGCTAGTCTCCCCCCATGCTCCCCCCCCCCTTTCCCCCTCACCCTTTCCCCATAGTCCTGTAATTTTTTTTTTCTTCAGGTACTTATCCAATTCCCCTTTGAAAGCCATGATTGAATCTGCCTCCACCACCCTTTCAGGCAGTGTATTCCAGATCCTAATCACTCGCTGCGTAAAAATGTTTTTCCTCACGTCACCATTGGTTCTTCTGTTAATCACCTTAAATCTGTGTTCTCTGGTTTCAACCCTTCCACCAATGGGAACAGTTCTCTCTATCTACTCTGTCCAGAACCCTCAGGATTTTGAAGAGCTCGATCAAATCTCCTCTCAACCTTCTCTGCTCCAAGGAGAACAACCCCAGCTTCTCCAGTCTATCCACGTAACTGAAGTCCCTCATCCCTGGAATCATTCTCGTAAATATTTTCTGCACCCTCTCCAAGGCCTTCACATCCTTCCTAAAGTACGATGACCAGAATTGGACACAATACTCCAAGTTGAGGCCGAACCAGTGTTGTATAAAGGTTTATCCTATAAACAAAACTAGAAAAACCCAGTGAATAAAAGTGCACTACCACAACTGAATGAGTAAATATCCATTAAACTCCAAGTGTTCTCACCATCTTTTGACAGAACAGTCAAACCAACTCCAGGATCGGCAAGCTTTATGAATGGAGGGTTTCCAGCCTTCCTGTCCTCTTCTCTGATCATCAGGACATTCTTGGCACAGACATTTCCATGGACAAGGTTTCGGTCTTCCTACACAAGGGATAAAAAGAATCGGACTCACCACAGAAGCCCAACTACAAGTGGTCTCAATTATCCTTTAACAATAAGTGCAACTAAAGCCCAACATAGAAACATAGAAAATAGGTACAGGAGTAGGCCATTCGGCCCTTCAAGCCTGCACCACCATTCAATAAGATCATGGCTGATCATTCACCTCAGTACCCCTTTTCCTGCTTTCTCTCCATATCCCTTGATCCCTTTAGCCATAAGGACCATATCTAACTCCCTCTTGAATATATCCAATGAACTGGCATCAACAACTCTCTGCGGTAGGGAATTCCACAGGTTAACAACTCTCGGAGTGAAGAAGTTTCTCCTCATCTCAGTCCTAAATGGCTTACCTCTTATCCTTAGACTAAGTCCCCTGGTCCTAGACTTCCCCAACATTGGGAACATTCTTCCTGCATCTAACTTGTCCAGTCCCGTCTGAATTTTATATGTTTCTATGAGATCCCCTTTCATCCTTCTAAACTCCAGTGAATACAGGCCCAGTCGATCCAGTTTCTCTTCATATGTCAGTCCTGCCATCCCGGGAATCAGTCTGGTGAACATTCGCTGCACTCCCTCAATAGCAAGAACGTCCTTCCTCAGATTAGGAGACCAAACTGAACACAATATTCTCGGTGAGGCCTCACTAAGGCCCTGTACAACTGCAGTAAGACTGCCCTGCTCCTATACTCAAATCCCCTAGCTATGAAGGTCAACATACCATTTGCCTTCTTCAACGCCTGCTGTACCTGCATGCTAACTTTCAATGACTGATATATCATGGCACCTAGGTCTCGTTGCACCTCCCCTTTTCCTAATCTGCTGCCATTCAGATAATATTCTGCCTTCGTGTTTTTGCCACCAAAGTGGATAACCTCACATTTATCCACATTATACTGCATCTGCCACGCGTTTACCCACTTACCTAATCTGTCCAAGTCACCTTGCAGTCTTTTAGCATCCTCCTCACAACTCACACCGCCATCCAGCTTAGTTTCATCTGCAAGCTTGGAGATATTATACTCAATTCCCTCATCCAAATCATTAATGTATATTGTAAATAGGTGGGGTCCCAGCTCTGAGCCCTGCGGCACCCCACTAGTCACTGCCTGCCATTCTGAAAAGGACCCGTTTATCCCGACTCTCTGCTTTCTGTCTGCCAACCAGTTCTCTATCCACTTCAGTACATTACCCCCAAATATCATGTGCTTTAATTTTGCACACCAATCTCTTGTGTGGGACCTTGTCAAAAGCCTTTTGAAAGTCCAAATACACTACATCCACTGGTTCTCCCTTGTCCACTCTATCAGTTACATCCTCAAAAAATTCTAGAAGATTTGTCAAGCAGGATTTCCCTTTCATAAATCCATGCTGACTTGGACCGATCCCGTCACTGCTTTCCAAATGTGCCGCTATTTCATCTTTAGTAATTGATTCCAATATTTTTCCCACCACTGATGACAGGCTAACCGGTCTATAATTACCTGTTTTCTCTCTCCCTCCTTTCTTAAAAAGTGGTGTTACAATAGCTACTCTCCAGTCCATAGGAACCGATCCAGAGTCAATAAACTGTTGGAAAATGATCACCAATGCATCCACTATTTCTAGGGCTACTTCCTTAAGTACTCTGGGATGCAGACTATCAGGCCCCGGGGATTTATCGGCCTTCAATCCCATCAATTTCCCTATCACAATTTCCCGCCTAATAAGGATTTCCTTCAGTTCCTCCTTCCCACTAGACCCTCGGTCCCTTAGTATTTCCGGAAGGTTATTCGTGTCTTTCTTCGTGAAGACAGAACCAAAGTATTTGTTTAACTGGTCCGCCATTTCTTTGTTCCCCATTATAAATTCACCTGAATCTGACTGCAAGGGACCTACGTTTGTTTTCACTAATCTTTTTCTCTTCACATATTTATGGAAGCTTTTGCAGTCAGTTTTTATGTTCTCAGCAAGCTTCCTCTCATACTCAATTTCCCTCCTCCTAATTAAACCCTTTGTCCTCTTCTGCTGTATTACAAAATTCTCCCAGTCCTCAGGATTGCTGCATTTTTTCTGGCCTATTTATATGCCTCTTCCTTAGCGTTAACACTATCCTTAATTACCCTTGTGAGCCACAGTTGAGCCACCTTCCCCGTTTTATTTTTACTCCAGACAGGGATGTACAATTGTTGAAGTTCATCCATGTGATCTTTAAATGTTTACCATTGCCTATCCACCGTCAACCCTTTAAGTATCACTCGCCAGTCTATTCTAGCCAATTCACGTCTCATACCATCGAAGTTACCTTTCCTTGAGTTCAGGACCCTAGTCTGTGAATTAACTGGGTCACTCTCCATCTTGATAAAGAATTCTACCATATTATGGTCATTCATCCCCAAGGGGCATCGCACCAACAAGATTGTTAATTAGTCCTTTTTCATTACACATCACCCAGTCCAGGATGGCCAGCCCTCAAGTTGGTTCCTCGACATATTGGTCTCGGAAACCATCCCTAATACACTCCAGGAAATCCTCCTCCACCGCATTGCTACCAATTTGGTTAGCCCAATCAATATGTAGATTAAAGTTGCCCATGATAACTGCTGTACCTTTATTGCACGCATCCCTAATTTCTTGTTTGATGCTGTCCCCAACCTCACTACTACTGTTTGGTGGTCTGTACACAACTCCCACTAGCGTTTTCTGCCTTTTGGTATTCCGTAGCTCCACCCATACAGATTCCACATCATCCAGGCTAATGTCCTTCCTTACTATTGCATTAACTTCCTCTTTAACTAGCAACGCCACACCACCTCCTTTTCCTTTCTGTCTGTCCTTCCTAAATGTTGAATACCCCTGGATGTTGAGTTCCCAGCCTTGGTCACCCTGGAGCCATGTCTCCGTGATGCCAATTACATCATATCCGTTAACTGTTATCTGTACAGTTAATCCGTCCACCTTATTCCGAATACTCCTCGCATTGAGGCACAGAGCCTTCAGGCTTGTCACCCTTTGCCCCTTTAGAATTTTGCTGTAATGTGGCTTTTTTTGCTTTTTGCCTTGAGTTTCTCTGCCCTCCCCTTTTACTTTTCTTCTTTCTATCTTTTGCTTCTGCCCCCATTCTACTTCCCTCTGTCTCCCTGCATAGGTTCCCATCCCCCTGCCATATTAGTTTAACCCCTCCCCAACAGCACCAGCAACCACTCCCCCAAGGACATTGGTTCCGGTCCTGCCCAGGTGCAGACCTTCCAGTTTGTACTGGTCCCACCTCCCCCAGAACCGGTTCCAATGTCCCAGGAATTTGAATCCCTCCCTTCTGCACCACTCCTCAAGCCACGTATTCATCTGAGCTATCCTGCGATTCCTACTCTGACTAGCACGTGGCACTGGTAGCAATCCTGAGATTACTACTTTTGAGGTCCTACTTTTTAATTTAGCTCCTAGCTCCCTAAATTTGTCTTGTAGGACCTCATCCCGTTTTTTTACTTATATCATTGGTACCTATCTGCACCACGACAACTGGCTGTTCACTCTCCCTCTTCAAAATGTCCTGCACCCGCTCCAAGACATCCTTGACCCTTGCACCAGGGAGGCAACATACCATCCTGGAGTCTCAGTTGTGGCCGCAGAAACTTCTATCTATTCCCCTTACAATAGAATCCCCTATCACTATAGCTCTCCCACTCTTTTTCCTGCCCTCTTGTGCAGCAGAGCCACTCATGGTGCCATGAACTTGGCTGCTGCTGCTCTCCTCTGAGTCATCCCCCTCAACAGTACCCAAAGTGGTGTATCTGTTTTGCAGGGGGATGACTGCAGGGGACCCCTGCGCTACCTTCCTTCCACTGCTCTTCCTGTTGGTCACCCATACCCTATCTGGCTGTGTACCCTTTACCTGTGGTGTGGCCAACTCACTAAACGTGCTATTCATGTCATTCTCAGCATCGCGGATGCTCCAGAGTAAATCAACCCGCAGCTCCAATGCCGCAATGCGGTCTTGTCAGGTGCTGCAGGCAGATGCACTTCCCACACACGTAGTCGTCTGGGACACTAGAAGCGTCCCTGACTTCCCACATATTATAGGAGAAGCATAACACGTGTCCGAGCTCTCCTGCCATGACTTAACCCTTAGATTAACGTAATTTGACAACAACAATGCTAAAAGGGTACTTACTTATAAAGAAAAGAAAAACAAAAACTACTCACCAATCACTTACCCCCTAACCTGCCCAAACCAGAGCAAAATCTGATGACATGCCACAAATCACATTATTTTGTATTTTGGACTAATTTGGATTAATAAAGGAATATGGTTCTACGATTTTGTAAAATGTTTCCTTCGGCCTTTGGTATTGAATAAATCTGTGGACTTGTTTAGATTTTTTAATGTCCCATTTTTGAAAACTGGAAACTATTTGGTGGTGTGATACTGTCTGTGCTGTAATTCATTGTCAGAAAAAGTCACTGGACCTTAACCTGTGCCCATTGAGCTGTGTGAATAGGGAAGAATTGGAAGAGGCTACAAGAAAGAGAGCACTGAAGACTTGCATTTATATAGCGCCGTTCACGACCACCGGACATCTCAAAGCACTTTACAGCCAATGAAATAGTTTTGAAATGTAGTCACTGTTGTAATGTGGGAAATGCGGCAGCCAAATTGCGCACAGCAAGCTCCCACAAACAGCAATGTGACAATGACCAGATACTCTGTTTTAGTGATGTGGATTGAGGGATAAATATTGGCCAGGACACCGGGGATAACTCCCCTGCTCTTCTTCAAAATAGTGCCATGGGATCTTTTACATCCACCTGAGAGAGCAGGTTTAACGTCTCATCCAAAAGATGGCACTTCCAATAGTGCAGTACTCCCTCAGCACTACACTGGAGTGTCAGCCTAGATTTTTGTGCTCAGGTTCCTGGAGTGAGACTTGAACCCACAACCTTCTGATTCAGAGGCAAGTGCGCCACCCACTGAGCCACAGCTGACACTGCAAGAAAAGGACTTACCCGCAGAGTGACCAATGCACAAAGTAGATGAACAAAGAGGAGAAATAGGAAGAAAGAGGAACTAGCCTGCAGGTCATGCAAATGTGATGAGTTTGAAATTTGCATGTTTCAGCACTGGTTCTCAAGACTTATAAACAAAGTATGCAATGTGCTGTTAAATAAATAATATCCCTTCTAAATAGTGCAGTTTTAGAAAAGCTCATGATACCCATAATATAACTTGCTTGCTTCAGTACTAATTTTAAACAGGGCAGTGGAATTGAATTCTAATGCATTCGAATTCCAATTCTGCCCTCGAGCATCCTTAATTATAATCGCTCCACCATTGGTGGCCGTGCCTTCAGCTGTCTAGACCCCAAGCTCTGGAATTCCCTCCCGAAACCTCTCCGCCTCTCTACCTCTCTTTCCTCCATTAAGATGCTCCTTAAAACTTACCTCTCATCTGCCCTAATATCTCCTTGCATGGCTCAGTGCCAAATTTCATAATGCTCCTGTGAAACGCCTTGCAACGTTTTACTAAGCGAAGGCGCTATATATCTACTGCACACACTGACACAAAGGTTAAAAAAAATGGCTTTACAAATCATTAGGAAAAAAAAAAATCAACTCTTCAGCAACTTCACTTACTAGGAAATGCATTGCCCAAGCCAGCTGTTTGGCCACCTCGAGCTTCCATAGGATGTTCACATTGTTTTTGTTTCTCTTCAGGTACGTGTCGAGTGATCCAAACTTCACATACTCCTGAACCATGACATCTGATTCCAAAGTAAAAGGAGAAAAAAAGAGAACAGATCCAACATAAAGTACACCCACTAGCTTATTGTTCAAAGACAGAAGTCTATTTTCATCATTGGTAACTTCTGAAAGATACTTAAAACAATAGAAAGCACAGTTATGAAGCAATTAGTCTCCAGGCAAAGCAGGCCTTAGTCCAGGGAGCTTAGGTCTCAGAATCAGACCCGTTATGTCATCGCTAACCCCTACTGAAATGGATTCCTCCACTGCGCCCAGAGTACATGTCTTAAGATTGTTTTTGCAACAAATGCATGCTGGCAGCAGAGCAGTGGGTTCTCCTTGGAATAGCATAGCTCCCCAGTACAGAGTTTTAAACCGTCTGTAAATAGCAGAGAAGGATCCATTTTATTTTTGAACCTGCTCAGCTTTACAGTCAAACTGGCAACAATTTATTAATCATGTGACTTTATCTGAGTGTTATAGCTGTTGTAAGTATCGCATGATGTAACTGTGAGCAAAATTAAGCATGTTTTTCTCATATCTTCCTTTGTTGCAAAATGGCAAAGATTGAACAGTGCTTTCAACAGGAAAACCTTTGTGCTGGATTTTCGGCTTTCTCAGTTTCGGGGCGAAAGCAGAGGCGGGGCATGAAAATTACTGCCCAATTAGCATTAACGATTAATTGCCTAACTTTCGGCATTTGGGGTCTGCACCAGGGGCACAGCACAAAGCGAGGTGTTACACTATTTTCGCGGCGCAAAACGGGATCCTCGCCAACTTTAGCGTGGGGCCGGGAGCGCTCCAAGAGGGACCTTGGGAGGGAAAAAACATTCAAAAAACATTACCGACACCCTTACCTAACAAATCGTTGCAAAAATATTTAAAAAAAATTAAAACTTCAACTTACCTTTTTTTCAGTTTTTCCAACTTACTGCTGCCAGCAGGGTCGGATCACTGTGTTTTCCCTGGCGGTCATCGGGGTGCCGCATACAGGTCGGGTGAGTCTCGGACGTTGTTGCAATCCAAGTAATTACACCCCGGCGCAGCTCTCCCACCGCAAAAAACGACCCAAGGATCGCGACCGGACGAAAAATAACTGACGCCCGTTTTTCGTCGCGGAGGGTCAAAACGTGGCGAAAATCCAGTCGCCAAACACCCGAAAATCCAGCTGTTTAAATGCTAAACAGCAGGAATGATAGTTGTATTTATTGTTTCAACAGGGGAGTTCACCGTCTAATATATCACATTTTGTCCTCCACCTCTCTTTGCATTTTGTTCCAATCTGTGCTTCTGAGAAGACAAGCAGGTGATCTTCTCCCAGGCCACCACATTCAATGCTAATCTTTTGCTGGAAATCAGGAGGTACATGCATGGCCCGGTGAGGACTTAGTTCAACCCCCCACCCTCCTGCCCTTCCTACCACAGGGAAATATCTGGCCTCTGCTCAGTATGGTTCAGAATAGGAACCAAGTGGCCCACCACTCTCATGCAGCATGACCCCGTTATCAAAGATAAATTGAGCTTCATGGTCTGGGCGGAAAACTGGAATCAAAACAAACGTATAAAATTCTTAGAGGGATTGTCTGGGTAGATGCCAAGAGGCCCGTTTCTCCTGGCTGGAGAGTCTAGAACCAGGTGTCACAGTCTCAGGATAAAGGGTCGGCCATTTAGGACTGAGATAAGGAGGAATTTCTTCACTCAGAGGGTTGTGAATCTTTGGAATTCTCTACCCCAGAGAACTGTGGATGCCCAGTCGTTGAGTATATTCAAGACAGAGAACGATAGATTTTTGGACACTAAGGGGATGAAAGGATATGGGGATCAGGCGGGAAATAGTTGAGGTGGAAGATCAGCCATGATCATATTGAATGGCAGATGGGCCAAAGGGCCTGCTCCTGCTCCTATGTCTTATGTTCTTATAAAACTGATTAAATTCAGTCACTATCCTTATCTAATTAACACTAAGTGAACTGAAAAATCAGTTGCAGATTATTCCTAGAATTCTCTATATTAAGAAGTCCTACATTTTTCTAATTTTATGGTATTCAATTTTGTGCTGTTTGTTTAGTGGGTGTTTTCAGTAATTAAAAGCTCTTTCAAGAGTTAATACAGGTGCAACGTCCCGAATCTGGACTTCTGAAAACCGTAATTGTCCGAAAACCGGACATTTCGGCAAGCGGTGAGGAGCGGAGGGCGGTGAAATCCGAAATCCAGCAAAACCCAAAATCCGGCACGGATTCGGTCCCAAGGATTCTAGATTTCAGACTATTGATTTTCTTGTCTGAAATCCGGATCAACCCAAAATCCGGATCAACCCAAAAACCGGCACAGTCAATCCCGAGGATTCTGGATTTCAGACGTTGTACCTGTACTGATTTGACTCCGTTAAATAAACATCAAGGATCTTTTTGGCTTTGGGATTTCTGTTACACATTTGTATAAATCTGGGTGAAACAGAATGACTGATAGCAGTGCCAAACATCCACCAGCTGCCTCGACATGAAAAGATAGCTTCAGAAACTGTTTACTCACTCTCTTCACCACACACACATACTCCGTAGTTCAACACCAAGTGCTTATAGGACAGTTGGCTCATCATGCTTGCGGCCTCAAAAAAAGACTGAAAAAGAATCCAGAAACAATAGCTTACAAAACAGTTACTGCATTTGAAAGTCATACAAATATTTCACAGCGCTTCACATATTGAGAGATGTGATAAAGTTGAGAGATAACATTTATCCCCGCATTGTAATTTTCCATTGCACCGTTCTTGGCTCAGTAGATGCTGTACAATCAGATAGCTGTAACAGGTTATTTGCCATTATGCCCAAATAATTCTTACTTACTGAGCAATATTATGCCTCTCATTCAAGGCAGCGCTAGAGACGCAAGCATGGTTGCTGTCCTGCAATTTGAATATCACTGTTAGTTTACTGACTGAAGAGAAAGAGTGACCAAAATAAAATGAGGCCGGTAACTGGAAGGTACTGCAATAGTCCCGATGAAGCTAACAGCAGCTGGGCTCTGTAAAGTTGTGGCAAAGCTTGCTCTGAGGGATTTAACTCTTGAGGACCAACAAGCAACTACATTTTAAACCCACTTTATCCAATGCAAGTTACATTTTCATGGAACTAAGACAGATGTTTCAGCAAGTCCCCCACTAAATCCAGCACCGGCTTTAGAGATACTGATCAATCTGGGTGGAGGGCGGGGGCAGGAACTGTCAACTGCAACTTTTTATTCATCATTACAAGGCAAGCTGATAAGGTTGACGTGAATTTCACACAATTGGTGAAACCCGGCAGTGAAACCGAGGTGGGGACTGCTGGATCCAGGATGCAATTGGCTTTAAACCTACTGCCTGGATCTAGGGTCCCTGCCGAACCCAGCCACCACGATCGGAATCTCCCCACGCGAGGCCTCCCATCGCATTCCCAGGCCTCCCCCATCCCTCAACGATGAGGAGGCCAGCCCCGATACCCACCCCCGCCACATTCCCCGACCACCCCCCATCGCCTGCCGATCGCCCGATCCCAACCCCGGTTAGACCTCTCGCAACTGAGGCCTACCCGCCCTGCAGCCAGCCAGCCTTTCAAGCTGAGGCTTCGCATTCAAGGGTTTCCCACAAAAATACAACAGTAACGACATTCCAAAAGTACTTCATTGGCTGTAAAGTGCTTTGAGATAAAAACAGAGAATGCTGGGAGTCTCAGCGGGTCAGGCAGCACCTGTGGAGAGAAAAGCAGTGTTCACGTTTCAGGTCGGCGACCCTTCGTCAGAACTGCTGAATGTTCGAAAATAACTCATTCTTAAGACGCACTGAAAGGGGGAGGGGAAGAAAGAAGAAAAGGGAAGGTCTGTGATGGGTGGAAGGCAGGAGAGATTAAAAGAGACAAAAGGGATGACGGGCTGAATTGAAATGGTAATGACAGAAGTTAGAAAAAGGTTAATCTGTGAATGACGTAGTAATGACCAGCTGCCGTTCGAGACAGAGAAAAAAACCCACAAAAAAAACATAAGGGCAGGGGAGGGAGCCAAACATGGCCAAAGGTTACACTCTGAAATTGTTGAACTCGATGTTGAGTCCAGAAGGTTGTAAAGTGCCTCAACGAAAGATGAGGTGTTGTTCCTCGAGCCATCTTTGGCTCCCTTTCCCCGCAGCACCCCCGCCCCCCTCCCCCTCCGCAGCCCCGCACTCCCCCCACCATCTTAGGTTTTTTTTCTCTTTGTCTCTCCACAGATGCTGCCTGGCCCGCTGAGATTTCCAGCATTCTCTATTTTTATTTCAGATTCCAGCATCCGCAGTATTTTGCTTTTGTATAAGTGCTTTGAGACATCCGGTGGTCAAGAAAGGCGCGATATTTTCAAATTAGGCCCAGCCAGTACGTTAGCAGAGGCTGCCTGCCTTGGATGCCCCAACCCCCGTCCAGAACCCAGCTCCCCAAAGAGAATTCCGGCCATAGTAGCCACTTTTTAAAAAAGAGTTAAATCGATTCAGTATTCATTGATTTTTATGCATCCTGTTCCACATTTCCTGCTTTGCGCAAAAAAAAAATCAAACCTGTAGTCACACTCAAGGTTAATTGGTCCTTGTGTCCTATAGTTCTGAGATCACAATTCAGCATGTTATTCATTCCTCTTTGCATTTTTTAAATACCTGGCTCAGATTCCACCTTAATATATTTTTCTCTAATAAACAAATTTAGTTTTCGCTTCTCTTCTCATAACTCAAGAGTTGGAAACTGGGGAATGAGAGTCAGCGAATCGGGGAATTAGAGTCAGCACCCCATGGAATCAGGATTGGAGGATGAAAGCTCGCACATGACAATCACTAGACTAAGAGGCTGCAAAATGGGGAGAACCAAACTGATGCTGTTCTGGAGCCCTTTTTAAACTGCTGGGCTCTACACAAAGGTTAACTCAGAACCTAGCTCAAACCTGTCCACAAATAGCGATCATAAGGAATACAGTTGGCTGATTTAATTAAATTTAATGTAACCCTATTCACATTTAAAAAGTACTTGCTTGGATGTGCTCTTGAAGTGCTGCAATCTACAGGGCAACGGGCCAAGAGCTAGAAAGTGGGATTAGGCTGGATAGCTCTTTTTCGGTCGGCACAGACACGATGGGCCAAATGGCCTCCTTCTGTGCCTTAAATTTAGATGATTTTCCCTGTGTCTCGTCTGAAAATGCTGAGGTCAGTTGCAGCACTATCTATCACCTGCTGTGAGTCAGTTGGTCTGTATATCTCAGTACCACACAATTTCTTGCATTTTGACACAATGAGCCATTCAGTGGAGATATTCAGATTGTACTCCTAAATCTATTTTTATCTGCTGTCAGTCTATAGATGCAATATTAAACAGATGCGCCTATGTACAAAAAAATATTTTTGCATTTTCTGTAAAAAAAAATTTGTAAAGTTTGAAATCACTTAATAGGCAAACAAACCTCAGAGTAATTTCTGTGTGCCCTTTCTAGGACTTTTAGGAGAACTTCTGTCTTGTGTATCTGACCATAGTCTCCCAATTCTTTCCTTACTCCTTTGAAGATTTTGGTGAATGTACCTTGCCCAAGGCTTTCACCCTGTGAACAAGACAGCACAGATGTATTACTAATTACTCCAGCCAACACTGATTACAAGTCCATGTACATAGATCATTAAAATGTCATAGGCAGGTCCAGAAAATAATCAAAAAGGCCAATGGAATGCTAGCCTTTATATCTCGAGAACTCGAACACAAGTGGGTCGAAGTTATGCTGCAGTTATACAAAGTCCTGGTTGGACCACACCTGGAGTTCAGTTCTGGTCACCACATTCGAGGAAGGATATAATGGCCTTGGAGGGAGCATTGCGTGGATTTATCGGAACGATAGCCGGACTCCAAGAGTTAAATTATGAGGAGAGATTACACAAACTCGGATTGTAGTCCCTGGAATTTAGAAGGATATGGGATGATTTGATCGAAGTTTTCAAGATATTAAGGAGAACAGATAGGGTAGATGGAGAGAAACTATTTCCACCGGTTGGGGAGTCGAGGACCAGAGGGTATATTCTAAAGCTTAGAGCCAGATCTTTCAGGAGTGAAATTAGGAAACACTTCTACACACACACACACACAAAGGGTGGTAGAACTCTCTTCCGCAAACAGCAATTAATGTAAGGTCAATTGTTAAGTTTAAATCTGAAATTGATAGATTCTTGTTAACCAAAGGTATCAAGGGATATGGGGCAAAGGCTATGGAGTGTTATGTATGCAACCCTAGGCAACCTGTATCATACCGCCACCAGAGGGCTTACCTGTTGGAGTCCCAAGGGATCCCAGCATCCTTTGGGAGCACTGTATATAAGCAGGCCTCCCATGCTGTGCCAACACTCTGGAGTTTGAATAAAGGAGCTAAGGTCACACTTACTCATTGTCTACAGTACTCAGTTACATTACTTTATTAAGAGCTTAACATGGAGTTAAGTCACAGATCAACCATGATCTCATTGAATGGTGGCGGAACAGGCTCGAGAGGCTGAATAGCCTCGTTCCCATGTTCCTCGCAATTATTCTGATTTTGTTCCTTTACTTGCAGGATTTAAGAGAGTCCTATTTTACATTAATTTTCTCCCTTCTGCTCCTCGCAATTGGGACATCCCAGCAGATAAAAATAAGTGCTGAAGCAGGCAGTAAATAAAAGGACTGAGCCCTTCAGAAGGAACATGAAATAACTACACTGTTAAGTTAAAGAGCTGTCCAAATTTTAGTTGAAATGATGAGTTATTTCGCCTGATGTAAAATACTTTTATTTCCCCTTTTTTCTCTCAATGCCAATGCTTTAATAACGGTGGGCTGTACTTTCTAGCAGGAGTCACTGGATAGTGATTGAGAGTGCATACGCCACCTGATTTCCCCCTCAGTGGCACAGGGACTACTTGGTCAACTGCAAGAGTCCAACTACAATCCCAACTGAGAAGGGTTAACTCAGCGATGACCAGGGATTTAACACCGACATTTTGGTTAGTATGAACAATATTTTTAAACATTGCCCCATCTTTATGCTAACCCACTATTTCAGGTCGGGCTCCGTAGGGAGTCACCCAGCTGATGTCAGTATCCTCTGCAGGAAGGAGCCTAGATTGGAATCTTTATTGGGTCCCGGATGCCAATCAGGGAGCACCCTAATGTGGCATTACCACTTGACATTCTAAGTGATATTGGTGCCAAATTCACCAGCAGTGGAACACTACTGGGAATTTGTGTCCACTCGGAACTGAATTCAGATTGAGCTAATCCATTTCAGTTTACCCTGTGAGGGAGAGTTTTCTTCAGTGCTGACTTCAGACCCAGCAAGCCCTCTAATAAACTACATTAGTCAGTGCCCTGCTCGATCTCCTTCATCATTTAAACACATCATACAAAGTGTACCCACTTCATTAATTTCAAAAAAAAGTGAAACTCCACAATATTATATTGTTGAACAAGTACAACTTTAAAAAAAAGAACAGTAAAATAATTATTAACCAGCATATGTTCCAAGTCAGTTCCGAAGTAGAACTGTGTGTCAACAGTGGCTCAGTGGGTCGTACTCTCGCCTCGGAGTCAGAAGTTTGTGGGTTCAAGTCCCACTCCAGAGACATGAGCACAAAAATCTAGGCTGACACTCCAGTACAGCGCTGAGGGAGCACTGCATTGTCGTTGGTGCCGTCTTTTCATGGCAAACGAGCCAAAGGTGGGCAGCGGAAACATTACAAGGACACCCTCAAAGCCTCCCTGATAAAGTGCGACATCCCCACTGACAGCTGGGAGTCCCTGGCCAAAGACCACCCTGTGGAGAAAGTGCATCCGGGAGGGCGCTGAGCACCTCGAGTCTCATCGTCGAGAGCATGCAGAAATCAAGCGCAGGCAGCGGAAAGAGCGTGCGGCAAACTAGTCCCTTCCCTCAACGATTATCTGTCCCACCTGTGACAAGAGTCTGTGGCTCTCGTATTGGACTGTTCAGCCACCAAAGAACTCACTTCAGGAATGGAAGCAAGTCTTCCGCGATTCCAAAGAACTGCCTATTATGATGATGATGATGATGACTTTGACATTAAACCAAGGTCCCGTCTGCTCTCTCAGGTGGACATACAAGATCCCATGGCAATATTTCAAAGAAGAGCACGGGAGTTATTCCCGGTGTCCTGGCCAATATTTATCCCTCATCCTCATCATCATCATAGGCAGTCCCTTGGAATCGAGGAAGACTTGCTTCCACTCTTAAAATGAGTTCTTAGATGGCGGAACAATCTAATACGAGAACCACAGTCTCTGTCACAGGTGGGACAGATAGTCGTTGAGGGAAGGGGGTGGGTGGGACTGGTTTGCCATATGCTCTTTCCGCTGCCTGCGCTTGATTTCTGCATGCTCTCGGTGATGAGACTCGAGGTGCTCAGCGCCCTCCCGGATGCACTTCCATCACTTAGGGCGGACTTTGGCCAGGGACTCCCAGGTGTCAGTGGGGTTATTGCACTTTGTCAGGGAGGCTTTGAGGGCGTCCTTGTAACGTTTCCGTTTCCCACCTCTGGCTCGTTTGCCGAGAAGGAGTTCCGAGTAGAGCGCTTGCTTTGGGAGTCTTGTATCTGGCATGCGAACTATGTGGCCTGCCCAGCAAAGCTGACCAAGTGTTGTCAGTGCTGCAGTGTTGGCCTGGTCGAGGACACTAACATTGGTGCGTCTGTCCTCCGAGGGGATTTGTAGAATCAACATAACAAAAACAGATTATCTGGTCATTATCACATTGCTATTTAGGGAAGCTTGCTGTGCGCAAATTGGCAGCCGCATTTCCTACATTACAACAGTGACTACGCTTCAAAAAATACTTCATTGGCTGTAAAGCGCTTTGGGATGTACTGAGATCATGAAAGGCACTATATACATGCAAGTTTTTCTCTTATTTAACTATTCACAAAGAGCAATTACTTACAAATACCAAATCCTCTTTCCTGATCTTGTGAAATACCATTTGGCTGACGTTGTGCCTCTGTAATGTTGGGGATGTTGGCACTTCAGAAGCACTGTTGCTTCTCAAGACCAGAAGATTAGATTTATCTGTAGATGTATATAAATACATAAATAAAAAGCAAAGCATTAAATAATTAAAGCATTGAACATTACAGAAGATCATTTGCTGTTCACTAACCATTTCTCTGCCAGACTTAACTCATTGACTATGATTGTTATTCTTCTTACTGACAAGAGATTTATCTGTCCTGGTCTAGCAAGTCTCTTTCTCCCTCCTGTCTGGTCGCCAGCATTCCGATTCCCTGACTGAGGGAGGGAGATCAGACGGCCACTTCGAGACGTCTTACCAATGCGAACCATGGACAGCCACCAAGAGAAACATCCCAGAGTGATCCACCTTCCAATTATATCTTTCTGCCTGCTGGCAGGAGCCTCACATCCACGAGGTATCTGCCCCACTCTGGACAGCCTTGCCAATACTAAGGAGCGTGTGCGCGTTCAGGTTTGGGGGGATGGCAAGAAGGATGTCATGTCACCGGCTTAAAAGTGCACCCGACTTTACCAAGTCATGTTGAGTTATACGCTATGTTAATGAAAGCATTTTAAAGTTATTGTGAATGAAAAGAAAAAAAATGTTTTTGCCAACACTAGAAATTTGGGGGAGAAAAAACGAAATGCTGGCAATACACAGTAGGCTAGTCAGCATTTATAAAACAAAAGCTAACATTTTGGGTACAGCCCAATGTTTCAGTTAGTGTGCTCTCACTATGAAATGTTTCCTTTCAAAACCATGAAGATATTGCAACTAAAATTCTCGCATCTCCGGGTCCGTAAGGAATATGTACGGACTCAGCGAGGCCCCGTAAAAAGCCGGTTTTCCGATCTGTCCAGTTTTAGCTTCGCATCGCCACAGCCAGGACCATTTGCATGGGCAAGATTTCGATATTTGCCCAACTCATGCCCAGCTAATGTCCTTAAAACTCTTGCACCTGGTAAAAGCAGGCGCATAGCCTACTTTTACCAGTGTAAGAGTTTTAAAACATTTAAAAATAAAATTTAAAAGCACATTTTTATGTTAAAAACCCTTCCACTAAAGTAAGTTTATTTTAAACCCTAATTAAAACACAAAAAAAAGCCAAATATATTATTTTTCTATAACATTTCATTAAGTTTAATTTCAATTAATGTTAAATATCTGAGGTGTATTTTTTTATTTTTTTACATTGTGTTTGGGTGTGGTTCTCATTGATAATAATGGGAGCTTGTACTTATGGAGTTCCCATTATTATCAATGAGAATACTGAAACTTTATTGGGAAATTAAGGATAGTGTTAAATCCAAAGAAGAAGCATATAAATTGGCCAGAAAAAGCAGCAAACCTGAGGACTGGGAGAAATTTAGAATTCAGCAGAGGAGGTCAAAGGGTTTAATTAAGAGGGGGAAAAGAGAGTACAAGAGGAAGCTTGCCAGGAACATAAAATCTGACTGCAAAAGCTTCTACAGATATGTGAAGAGAAAAAGATTAGTGAAGACAAACGTAGGTCCCTTGCAGTTGGAGTCAGGAGAATTTATAATGGATAACAAAGACCAATTGAACAAATACTTTGGTTCTGTCTTCACGAAGGAAGACACAAATAACCTTCCGGAAGTACGAGGGGACCAAGTAGTGAGAAGGAGCAACTGAAGGATATCCTTATTAGGCGGGAAATTGTGTTAGGGAAATTGATGGGATTGAAGGCCGATAAATCCCCGAGGCCTGATAGTTTGCATCCCAGAGTACTTAAGGAAGTGGCCCAAGAAATAGTGGATGCATTGGCGATCATTTTCCAACAGTCTATCGACTCTGGATCAGTTCCTATGGACTGGAGGGTAGCTAATGTAACACCACTTTTTAAAAAGGGAGGGAGAGAGAAAACAGGTATTATAGGCCGGTTAGCCTGACATCAGTAGTGGGGAAAATGTTAGAATCAATTATTTAGTGATGAAATAGCAGCGCATTTGGAAAGCAGTGACAGGGTCGGTCCAAGTCAGCATGGATTTATGAAAGGGAAATCATGCTTGACAAATCTGGAATTTTTTGAGAATGTAACTAGTAGATTGGCAAGGGAGAACCAGTGGATGTGGTGTATTTGGACTTTCAAAAGGCTTTTGACAAGGTCCCACACAAGAAATTGGTGTGCAAAATCAAAGCAATGGTATTGGGGGTAATATACTGACATGGATAGAGAATTGGTTGGCAGACAGGAAGCACAGAGTCGGGATAAATGGGTCCTTTTCAGAATGGCAGTGACTAGTGGAGTGCCGCAGGGCTCAGTGCTGGGACCCCAGCTCTTTACTATATACATTAATGAATTAGATGAAGAAATTGAGTGTAGTATCTCCAAGTTTGCAGATGACACTAAACTGGGTGGCGGTGTGAACTGTGAGGAGGACACTAGGAGGCGACAGGGTATCTTGGACAGGTTAGGTGAGTGGGCAAATGCATGGCAGATGCAATATAATGTGGATAAATGTGAGGTTATCCACTTTGGGGGCAGAAACACGAGAATATTATCTGAATGGCAGCAAACTGGGAAAAGGGGAGGTGCAACGAGACCTGGGTGTCATGGTTCATCAGTCATTGAAAGTTGGCATGCAGGTACAGCAGGCGGTGAAGGTGGCAAATGGTATGTTGGCCTTCATAGCAAGGGGATTTGAGTACTGCAGTTGTACAGGGCCTTGGTGAGGCCTCACCTGGAGTATTGTATTCAGTTTTGGTCTCCTAATCTGAGGAAGGACGTTCTTGCTATTGAGGGGGTGCAGCAAAGGTTCATCAGACTGATTCCCGGGATGGCTGGGCTGACATATGAGGAGAGACTGGATCAACTGGGCCTTTACACACTGGAGTTTAGAAGGATGAGAGGGGATTTCATAGAAACATATGAGATGGGACTGGACAGGTTAGATGCGGGAGATTTGTTCCCAATGTTGGGGAAGTCCACAACCAGAGGACATAGTCTTAGGATAAGGGGTAGGCCATTTAGGACTGAGATGAGAAGAAACTTCTTCACTCAGAGAGTTGTTAACCTGTGGAATTCCCTACCGCAGAGAGTTGTTGATGCCAGTTCACTGGATATATTCAAGAGCGAGTTAGATATGGCCCTTTCGGCTAAAGGGATCGAGGGGTATGGAGAGAAAGCAGGAAAGGGGTACTGAGGGAATGATCAGCCATGATCTTACTGAATAGTGGTGCAGGCTCGAAGAGCCGAACGACTTACTCCTGTCCTTATTTTTCTATGTTTCAATGTCTAGTGCCATGTGACTCCAGCTTCTTCCTCCGTATCCCCAAGATGTGGTTACACAGGAAGAGAAGGCCTCAGAATGGAATCGCTGGAGGATGCCGGAGCAAAGGTAGGTGCAGATCTTTTTTCTTATTTTCTGGCCAGCGTCCGCGGGATGCCCAGAACCGGGATTTCCGGGGCCAGTATTTTTTAAACTGCACTGACAAGACCTGGACAAGTACTTGGTACATTTTGTTTGTGATGGCTATGAGTTGCACAATTCCATTCCAGTTAAAATGCCCCGCAATTCACACACATCCTTCATTGCTAAAGCTGCAATTAAGAAGCTGGTGTTTTTTTGTGCCAAATACTTATTTTCTCAACAACTCTTCACACTCTATGAAGCCCAAGTCAATTCAAGATTTGAATACTGCTCTCATTATTGGGTGGCCGTATTCCAACACCTCTCTCACATTCTAGGAAAGAATAAAAGTTCTGCGAGAGGCGACCTGTCTCTCAACTCCAGACTCGAGTATCACACATGACAACGGTCAGTGTTTTAAGATGATAGACAAGCTTTGAACCCAGGTGCCACAGTCTCAGCATTTCACAAGGAAAATCAGTTCTAAACTGGGACTGAAGGTGGTTAGCACAGTCCCCACCACTTGGTGTTAACGCGATTTGCCTGCTTTCGGGGGAGGAAGGGAAAACAAGTACTGAGGAGGCAGAAGGCAGCCGTGAGACTTTCTGGGTCTGTAGCCCCTGACCTCTTATCCAACCGAGCGGGAGAGTATCGAAGTGGCAGAGCCAGAAAGGAAAGCGAGAGTTGAAGGAAAACAAACTCTCAAGCAGCTGCCGGAAGAGGGAAAATGAATGAGGGATGAAAACCTGCAGTTATTGAAGCAAGCAAATCTGTTAAAAGAAGGATTCCAGGACAAAGCATGCTGGAAACAGCCACTGCACTTTATAGGTTATAAGCAGCGCCTTTGTAATTGACTCCCATAGTAATGCCAAATAGCTAGTGCCATTTGCCCGAAATAGGTGGCTGCCCGTGATAAGCATGGTCAATATAAGTAGCGGACCGCATCAACCGAGTAATTTATTTAAAGGGTGGAATCGAAGGCTGTTACAACCGGAGGACACAGATTTACAGTAATTGGAAAAGAACCAGAGGCAACATGAGGAAAAACATTTTTATGCAGCGATTTTTGTTATGATCTGGAACGGTGGTGGAAGCAGATTCAAGAGTAACATTTCAAAAGGGAATTGGATAAATACCTGAAGGGGAAAGATTTACAGGGTTATGGGAAAGAGCAGGGGAGTGGGACTAATTGGATAGCTCTTTCAAAGAGCTAGCACAGGCATGATGGGCCGACTGGCCTCATTCTGAGCTGTATCATTCTATGATTCTATCAGAGTGCACTTTCTCCCAATGTGGATTGCACATGAACACAGGGCAACAACTACATGTATTTCTATAGCGCCTTTAATGTAGCAAACCATCGCAAAGCACTTCAGAGGAGCATTATAAAACAAAATTTGACATCGAGCCACATAAGGAACTAGTAGGGCAGATGAAGAAGTAGGTTTGAAGGAGCGATTAAAATCAGGGATGTTCAGGAGGCCAGAATTTGAGGAGCACAGATATCTCAGAGGGTTGTGGTCCCATGCAGTCCTGAACCGGCTTTTCCAAAGTGAAATTTTGTGCTTGCATGAAATTTTGAATGGGCCTCAGCCAAAACAAATTAGGGGGAACATTGGTTGTGGGGCTGGAGGAAATTACAGAGATAGGGAGCCCATGGAGTGATTTGAAAACAAGGATGAGATTTTTAAAATCAAGGCATAGCTTAACCGGGAGCCAATTTAGGTCAGCGAGCTCAGGAGTGATGGGTGAATGGCACTTGGTGCGATGTAGGACATGGGCAGCAGAGTTTTGGGGGATATTCGGAGGGAAGAACGTGGGAGGCCGGACTGCATTGGAATAGTCAAGTCTAGAGGCACCAGAGGTATGGATGAGGGCGGTAAATTAAAATGAGTTGTTGGATTCAGAGAGACAGTTACAGGCATGCTTATTTAGTGTTTGTTTCTAAATAAATTATATATAAACAAACTGCTAATTGTAGCTTTTAATCACTTTCCATTTTCTTCACGGGAACTTTCTGGGGTATGTTATCTTGTGAAGGTTTATTTTCTTCAAGATTCACTGAGGCTGCTTTGTTTGAGAGGCAAAGAGGATATTCCCTGGTATAAATGTATTAGCTAGATTTATTTGAGCATTTCTGCCACGAAACTTTCAGAATTGGCAGAGTGTGAAAACAACACAGTTATGACTTTATTTAATAAAAAAAAAAATACACTCAAGACTTACACAGCAGGCTCGAAATGCTGGCCAAAGCAGCGAATCAAAGGTCAAAAAACCAAAACCACTAATGGAAGTGGTGCAAGCCTCCAAAGGTGCCACAAAAAACAACTTATGCCTTTAACATTCACATCCCCTGGAATAAATCTACCAAAATTGTCGATTCTGTTTTTGTGCACTGCACGATCAAAGTCTGAAGTGCATATCCTCAGCTTAAGTTGTGACACGTTCCTGTCCAGTGCACTCTCGGTCTCATTCCTTATCCTTACATGTGACTATATTTAGATTAATCATCGGTCAGCTTTTTTTTTTAAAGATGTTGCTCATTTTTGCTAGGTTTTTCGGTGGGCACAGATTATTGATAGCTCTTCCTCTCCCCAATAACTCCCTGCTTATCAATACTACTTTACTAACTGCTCCTCTGGACTTTCTTTTCTCAGTCCTTCTGAACTGCAAATACACTACTATTCCTCCTCTCGAAATGTGTGGAAATCAAGACTCGCTGCATCATCCTCTGCTCGCGTACTTTCCCCAGGGCCTTAAAACTGCAGACTCCTGACTTCCTTCAGTCTTCCCATCCCGCTACAATGTTCAGGGATTAAACTTTGCCTAGCTACACTATTGGTGATCGTTGTAAATGTGACCCGATTATTTGTGCAGCTTTGAACACGTCCTTGTGGTCTCACTCATGTCAGCATGAGGAAACTGCCAAATAAACATAACTGCAAGAACTGTAGTTAAATGCAATCATGGCCAACACTGAAAGTGTGGCGGTCTCCTACAGAAGGTACAGCATGCTCAACTCGTCTGCCTCACATGGAGGAAGGGAAGGAAAACCAAACAGGCCATTTAAAACCTCGCCACAGTTAAAATCGCCCGAGAAGATTTATCCACCGACATTCCACTCCCTTTCCCATAGACTTCAACTTTATCTTGCTCAACTGAGCAGGCAGGAGGGGGCTTCTTCGAATATGCAGATCGGGTTTCGATGACGCCATCTGGGCCCTGACTGCATTTTAACTTGTGGCCTGATTGGGGAATCCATCGTGATTTCCTCCGCCAGCGGGAGGAAATGTCAGAGCCACAAGAGGCCCACAAAGGGTTAAGTTTTTAAACTTTCCTTGTAGGGCCAGTAAGTGCTCCCCCAAGCCCCCAAAAAGGAATGTTTAGACATCCCCTGCCCCTGGCTTCCCCTTCCTGATCACAGAGCCCTCTCAGAACCCCCTCTCTGCAACGTACCCGAGTGCCAGAGAACCATTCCTTTGGTTCCCGCTGGTGGCCTCATGACACCAAGCATCCCGCTCCCACCCGCCCATTTCAGGCAGGCAGCTGACCGGGGTCATACAGATGAGGCCCCGCAGGTTGAGAATCACACTGCCAAAGCCAGAACGGTTTGCTACTCGCCTCGGCTCACCTGCCTCGAGTTAGAATCGGGGCTCACATCTCTAAATCTGTGCACAAGTCACAAGAACATCTCCATGGGTAGAACGTCTGCATAGTCCCAATCAATGAGAAAAAAACACAGTAGAATTTGGAGCCAGCAACTGACCAAACATTTCATTTAAATCTAAAAGGACTGGCTATTTTTGGTTAATGGAAACATTACCTTTCGGTTTTGGTGGACAGCATTTAGTGAACTGAAAGATAATACCATCAGAACGAACAGTCTCCTTTTTGTAGCAGTTCAGCAATTCTTTGAGACTGCTAAAACTCTTCTTTGCTCCATTCAGATTATATTCACTGTTCTCATTCTTGGTAATCAAGCAGTGCCTGCATTCAGTCACATTGTCCTTCTAAATAAAAACCAGAGGACAACTTAAGAAAATACATTCTACCACTGCTATGGATTTTAAAATCAGGTATCAATCAGAAGCTTGCATATTTTCTTCCTCACAATGACTCTATACAATGGAAATGTTAGACTGTCTACCTTGCGATATTGTCCTCACTGATCTAAATATACATATTGCCAATGTCACACTGGGGAACAACGTCTGGGGATATTGTTTCTTTATTAAATTCCCGCTGTTCTGAGCCTCAGTTTTAGCTTTTTCACAAGATGACTTGGCACGGAAGCTCCAAGCAGAACAAAGGGCAGGGAGGGAGGGAGGAAAGGGGAGAGAGGGAGTGAGGGAGGAAAGGGGAGGGAGGGAGTGAGGGAAGAAAAGGGAGGGAGGGAGTGAGGGAAGAAAGGGGAGGGAGGTAAGTGGAGGGAGGGAGTGAGGGAGGGAGGGAAAGGGGAGGGAGGGAGGGAAAGGGGAGGGAGGGAGGAAAAGGGGAGGGAGGGAGGAAAAGGGGAGGGAGGGAGGAAAAGGGGAGGGAGGGAGGAAAAGGGGAGGGAGGGAGGAAAAGGGGAGGGAGGGAGGAAAAGGGGAGGGAGGGAGGGAGGAAAAGGGGAGGGAGGGAGGGAGGAAAAGGGGAGGGAGGGAGGAAAAGGGGAGGGAGGGAAAGGAGAGGGAGGGAAAGGAGAGGGAGGGAAAGGAGAGGGAGGGAAAGGAGAGGGAGGAAAGGGGAGGGAGGAAAGGGGAGGGAGGAAGGAAAGGAGAGGGAGGAAGGAAAGGGGAGGGAGGGAGGAAAGGGGAGGGAGGGAAAGGGGAGAGAGGGAGGAAATGAGGGAGGAAAGGGGAGAGAGGAAATGAGGGCAGAGAGGAATGGGGAAGGAGGGAGAGAGAGAGAGAGAGAGAGAGAGAGAGAGAGAGAGAGAGAGAGAGAGGGAGGGAGGGAGGGAGAGAGAGAGAGGGAGAGAGAGAGAGAGAGAGAGAGAGGGAGGGAGGGGGAGAGAAAGAGAGAGAGAGAGAGAGAGAGAGAGGGAGGGGGGCGGGGGTGAGGAACAGACAGAAAGGAAAGTAAGCAAAGAAAGAACAATCTTTTGGAAACAATCACACTGATCAAATGATTACACTAAATGATGATAACAGAAAGCAACTTCTGCTATAAGCATTGTTTTAAGAATATGCCCCATCACTCCAAGTTTAATCCCCAAGAACAACAGCACGTTGTCATGCAGTCTGTCCAACTCGCACTGAAAGAACTGACGGCTGTGATCTGATCTGTGAGAAAAAGGCATCTAATTGGGAGGGAGCATCTGAGTTATGACTGGAAGGTAACTAATGTAACACCACTTTTTAAAAAAGAAGGGAGAGAGAAAACGGGTAATTATAGACCGGTTAGCCTGATATCAGTAGTGGGAAAAATGTTGGAATCAATCATTAAGGATGAAATAGCAGCACATTTGGAAAGCAGTTACAGGATCGGTCCAAGTCAGTATGGATTAATGAAAGGGAAATCATGCTTGACGAATCTTCTGTAATTTTTTGAGGATGTAACTAGCAGAGTGGACAAGGGAACCAATGGATGTGGTGTATTTGGACTTTCAAAAGGCTTTTGACAAGGTCCCGCACAAGAGATTGGTGTGCAAAGTCAAAGCGCATGGTATTGGGGGCAATGTACTGACGTGGATAGAGAACTGGTTGGCAGACAGGAAACAGAGAGTCGGGATAAATGGGTCCTTTTCAGAATGGCAGGTTGTGACTAGTGGAGTACCGCAGGGCTCAGTGTTGGGACCCCAGCTCTTTACAATATACATTAACGATTTGGATGAAGGAATTGTAATATCTCCAAGTTTGCAGATGACACTAAACTGGGTGGCGGTGTGAGCTGTGAGGGGGACGCTAAGAGGCTGCAGGGTGACTTGGACAGGTTAGGTGAATGGGCAAATGCATGGCAGATGCAATATAATGTGGATAAATGTGAGGTTATCAATTTTGGGGGCAAAAACACAAAGGCAGAATATTATCTGAATGGCGGCAGATTAGGAAAAGGGGAGGTGCAACGAGACCTGGGTGTCATGGTTCATCAGTCATTGAAGACTGGCATGCAGGTACAGTAGGCAGTGAAGGCAAATGGTATGTTGGCCTTCATAGCTAGGGGATTTGAGTATAGGAGCGGGAGGTCTTACTGCAGCAAGGCCTTAGTGAGGCCTCACCTGGAATATTGTGTTCAGTTTTGGTCTCCTAATCTGAGGAAGGACATTCTTGCTATTGAGGGAGTGCAGCGAAGGTTCACCAGACTAATTCCAGGGATGGCTGGACTGTCATATGAGGAGACACTGGATCAACTGGGCCTTTAATCACTGGAGTTCAGAAGGATGAAAGGGGATCTCATAGAAAAGTATAAAGATTCTGACAGGACTGGACAGGTTAGATGCGGGAAGAATGTCCCCGATGTTGGGGAAGTCCAGAACCAGGGGACATAGTCTTAGGATAAGGGGTAGGCCATTTAGGACTGAGATGAGAAGAAACTTCTTCACTCATGAGAGTTGTTAACCTGTGGAATTCCCTGCCGCAGAGTTGTTGATGCCAGTTCACTGGATATATTCAAGAGGGAGTTAGATATAGCCCTTACGGCTAAGGGGATCAAGGGGTATGGAGAGAAAGCAGGAAAGGGGTACTGAGGGAATGATCAGCCATGATCTTATTGAATGGTGGTGCAGGCTCGAAGGACTGAATGGCCTACTCCTGCACCTATTTTCTATGACGAGAGGTTCAGGACCCCGAGATTGATTACTCTGGAGATGAGTAGGTGCAGGAGAGACACCATTCATGATTCTGACGAGAGTAGATTGAGATTGCCACAAATTGCAGAACCAGCAGAAAAGGGTATTGAAGATGGAAAGTACACAGACGGTTTAGATTCAACTACTTTAAGGAGAGGGTGGTGAGTACATGGAATGGACTGCCCAAGGTGACTGTGACAACAGACAGCGCATAAATACTGAATGGAGAATTGGATAGATGTTAAAGGAGTGGCCAATTGGAAGATACTATATTTTGGGAGGTTCCTGATGCACAAGTCTTTTTTGGTTCTGTACTTTTCCATATACAAACATGAACCACTGTCACAGATGTGCACTTACCTCTACAGATACAGTAAGAAAGTACTTGTTGAACTCTTTAGGACTACATCGAAGAATGTAAAAGCCTTTCTGATTCCCTGCCTTCTTGAGTTTATTTACAGCAAAGTCCATCCTGTTGCAGAAAGAAAAGTAGCAATCAAATTATTTTTGAAGAACCTACTTTCTTTATTATTTTATTCCTTGAAGATTGACATACCATCAATGCAAAGTGGGTATGGACCTGGAATTCCTCATCTCACCCAAGATGCCAGGGGAAGCAATGAGAGTTTGCTTGTTACAGTTAATTCACTTTAAATCGGTTCAGGAGACTGGACTGGCCTGGGAATTGACCCGGTGAAGTCTAACCCTGGGAAAATGTGCTTCTAGTTGGGTACTGCTATTGGTATGCTGCTACGCTGCTCCTTCCGCTCCCCGGCCTGCTCCGATGGTGCTCGCAGGCCGGGGACCGCGCAGACTGCTGGGCCAGGCAGCATACCACTCCAGGGAGCAGCACGTGCTGGAGCAGGAGAGCAACGGCAGTGAAAAGGGACGTCAGCAAGGTCCAGGTCGGTGATTGGAGCGTGGGCAGGTACATCAGGAGTGGCGAGATAGGGGCGAAGGAGCAGCGAGAGATTGTAGAGGGACGTGATCGGGGCCCAGGAGAGGCGCGAGTTCGGGGCCGAGAAGAGGCGAGGGCATAGGGGCAGCACGGGCCAGCCCACACTGCGATATGTGTGCGCACTAGGTCCGTGCAGTCATCTTGGTTAATCCTTGCTACTAGACCAAGACCTAGCTCTGTCAAGCCCGTGTGGTGGCTGATGTGCAACGATCACCACACGTTAAAAAAATCCAAGCACAGGCATCTTCCACCCTTCAAGATTTAGTTCGGACCTGGAATTTTAGGTCCATCATTGAAACACCTATGAACTTTTTGACGTGGAAGCAAGTCATCCTCAGTTCGAGGGACTGCCTATGATGATGATGGCTATTGGTAGAGTGTTCATTTTTTTTCTAGCCACATCTCTTCACCTAATCCACGAATAGTAGCCAGCACTGGGTTTGGAAGCACAGAAGTGGTCAGCGGAGGAGCATCATCAGCAACAGAAACTCTCAGTTTTGCTGTGTTACCCAGCTCTGATATAGCCAGCAGCAAAACTGATATTAGAATTGACTAATTCAATGCATCTCTCAAATACGATATGGAGCAAGATATAAAACCACACTTAATCCATCATTAAATTTTTGTGTTGCATTCAAAGCTGTCAAAATATTATTCTTTGACATTTTTGTTTTGAAATACAAAGGGAAAATTGTCCCTGTTGACATGGATATGAAGTGATGTTTAATGCCCGTGCAGTGTCCCGATATATAACTATTTGCTTCCGAGTTTGAAACTCAATATTATTCTTGCAATTTCAGCAGCAGTCACCACTCCCATTCACTTCTCGTCTACAACACATTAGAATCTTGTCACCAGCGACAGCACCACAGAATCTGAATTGGACTTACACATGCTTATAATAAGCAGAGACAATCCCCAACGTACACCTGAGAATTTACAAGGTGCTGGAGATCCACTTGGGGGCAGCACCAATTCATGAATCAAATGGAGAACAAAACCATGGAACTGTAGAAAAGCAATAATGTTTTCAAAATTGTCATTGGTATTTGCCAAACAAACTGTGAATTAAAGTAAGAGCCAATTTTCAGTATTAAAAATCTTTTAGTTTCATTTTTTTTTTTAATTGACTGTGAATCACCTTTTCCTGAAATTGCAAGTAAAGTGTTGGTCGACATTCTCTCATACTTTTACTTATTTCTTTGATCAAGTTTCCTCCACTGCCCGCTGCACCCCCACTTCATTCCCATCTTTATCCTCTCGCTCTGATTGCGCCACACACACTATTGAAAATTGAAAATTCTCATCCTTGTGTTCAAATCCCTCCATGGCCTCACCCCCCATCTCTATAACCTCCTCCAACCCGCCGAGATCTCGGCGTTCCTCCAATTCGGGAGTACTGCGCATCCGCGATTTTAATCGCTCCACCATTGGCAGCTGTGCCTTCAGCTGCCGAGACCTTAAGCTCTGGAATTCCCTCCCCAAACCTCTTCCCCTCTGTGCTTCACTCTCCTTCTTTGAGATGCTCCTTAAAATCTAACTCCTTGACTAAGCCTTTGGTCATCTGTCCCAATATCCCTTTATGTGGCTCGGTATTGTACTCCTGTAAATTGCCTTGTTATGTTTTACAATGTTCAAGACGCTTTATAGTGCAAGTTGTTATTGAAAAGAAGACCCAACCAGCCCAGTTGCAGCTCTATGGCTTAGCTTCTAGCTGTGGGAGTGCAAGCTCAGATGGAGCTGAAGGGGAAGGAGGAAGAGGCAAAATGAGGAGTCCTTCCCTCTCTGTGGGGTGAGCAGGTTTGATGGTACGGCTGAGATTGGGAATTCGCTGCTGGGTTACTGTGGGTGTGAGCATAGCCACACTTTGCTGAAGTACCAACCAGAATTAGCCAAGCATGCTGCTTCCCTTCTCCCCCTCCCAATTTAATATGAGAGAGTTTAAGGTTGTCAGACAACATTGTACAGAGTTCCCATTTAATACTTTCCCTCATACAGTTCAAACAGTGAACAAAATTGGTTTAATAACAGGTTACACTTTTCAGTTTGTATATAGTATTTACTTAAACGAACAGCTCAGCACTTACGAGATGGGCCCATGACAATTGCTCTGAATGTTTTCCAACAACCTCGGAGGTGCAACTTCTTTACAAAGGTAGTGATGAGCATCTGCAGTTAGCCTGTAGTATCCATCAATTAATGACACAAATGAGAAGCCTTCTTTCAGGGACAGAAACTCAACTTCCTATTTTAAAAACAAATGCAAACTGAATAAGCAATTGAACGTATGCAAAGAGACAACTTAAAGAGGAGAAACAATCTTGCACTAGTTCTTATATCACTGACAATGCATTAATGCTGTTGCCATTTCTGAGGTGCACAATTCGGAACAAAATTGGTCCTGAGCTAAATAAAAATTAAGTGCAAATGTTAAACTGCACTCCTGAATCGCTTCTGCAGATGGCGCCACTCGAGATCAGCTGCTCACATTGTAGGGAATTCTAAATCATGACAAGTTTGGTCTTAAAAACACTTGTGCCCCCTCACACTAGACACACCCATCCCTCCTCAAAATCACTCTATTCTAAAAGGGATCTTAATTGTGGGTTGTGGCATGAACCATACATTGTAATTTAAAAACATGATTTGGCCTTTCTCTTAAGTAAAGATGTATATAACAAATTGCAGAATGTTCAAAAAAAAAGTGGTTACACCACAGACAAGAGAAGTGCTCCCCTAGCACCTGCTTCCATATCACTGTTGATGATGTTCGACGATGGGGTTGTGTTTGGTTCCACCTCAAGCTGTTCCATCTTAAGAGTCCATAGGGTACTAGTCGACTGTTGTTTGTCCGATGTGTGTGTTTAATAAACTTATTCCAGGTTGTTTTAAAAGAATTGTCCCTGCTATCAATTTAATGCCAGAGATTTAGAAATCTTACATCGGTCCCAAGGGTGATGCAAATTGAAATGTTATTACCCAGGAGCCCGACAGTAGAGCCACCATCTTCGGTGTAAGAATAAACATGTATACAGGTATTAATGATAACATTGATTCAGTGTGTATGTATAAATGGAACAAGTTAGAGTTTGAGCTGTTATCTATTAATATAATTACAATTAATTTTTCAAAGATTAGAACATTACTACCACTATGAATAAAGGTGACAGTGAACACAGAGTTTTGTAATGTATCCCATTACATTGTCTCACATAGGTTGAGGATTCTGATTCTGACCTGTAACAGGACATCTGGTTCAACATTAGAGAAAAGTGTTTGAAAAGATGCTGCATTTAACGAGTAGAATTTTATAAAATTTATTCTTCATCAAAAACTGTTATTTCAAATAACACAAAAGAAAATGATTCCAAAAATCTATTTGGTCAAGATGGAGAACTAGTGCAACGAAAAGCTGCAACAGGTCATTAGAGGTCAAAATGCACTACTAAAGCAGAGAAAGGAAGAACAAAGGAATGGAAATGGAGGTACAGTACGGTAACATAGTGGTTCTGTTACTGGATGAGTAATCCAGAGGCCTGGACTAATGATCTGGAGACATGAGTTCAAATCCCAACCATGGTAGCTGGAGAATTTAAATTCAATTAATTAAGTAAATCTGGAATAAAAGGCCAGTATCAGTAATTGTGAGCATGAAACTACCGGATCGTTGTAAAAACCTAGGGAAGGAAATCTGCCGTCCTTACCTGGTCTGGCCTATATGTGACTCCAGACCCACAGCAATGTGGTTGACTCTTAACTGCCCTCTGAAATGGCCCAGCAAGCCACTCATTTGCATTCAAGAAGGTTCACCACCAGCTTCTCGAGGGCAATTAGGGATGGCCAATAAATGCTGGCCTTGCTGGCAACGCCCACATCCCAGGAATAAAAAAACTTCCATTAAAAAAAATTTCAGTTTCTATTGTCTCCTTAAAGGTGGTAAATAATTCTCTCCCTCCATGCCTCCCCTAAAGCAAGATGGAACTGAAACAAGCAAATTAAATCCAGAGTAGCAATTTCCCTTTTCTATACCTATTACTGTCTTATACACCTCAATACAACACCTTTCAGTTGCATGTGGGGCTATTCTGAGACACCGAGTTCACCTTCTTTATACCGTGGCTCAGTGAGTAGCTCACTCGCCTCTGAGTCAGGAGGTTGTGGGTTCAAGTCCCACTCCAGGGACTTGAGCACATAAATCAAAACTGCCACTCCAGTACAGTGCTGAGGGAGTGTTGCACTGGAGTGTTGGAGGTGCTGTCTTTCGGACGAGGCGTTAAACTGAGGCCACGTCTGCTCTCTCAGGTGGATGTAAAAGCTCCCTTGCCACTCTTTCGAAGAAGAGCAGGGGAGTTATCCCTGGTGTCCTGGCTAATATTTATCCCTCAATCAACATAGCAAAAACAGATTATCTGGTCATTATCACATTGCTGTTTGTGGGAGTTTGCTGTGTGCACAAATTGGCTGCCGCGTTTCCCACATTACAACAGTGACTACACTCCAAAAGTACTTCATTGTTTGTAAAGCACTTTAACACGTCCAGTGGTCGTGAAAGGCGCTATATAAATGTAAGTCTGTCTTTCTTTCGTATGCCAGTGGCACCAGGACTAACCCCGATCTAAACACCGACTGTGGATGCAAAATTGCCTATTAACTTCACAGCCTCTGTAAATGATTGACCAGGCTACACAAAAAATGTCACCAGAAAATCAAAACATCACAGGGGCGCCTTTTCCCTGTAAACTTAAATCTGCAGTTTATACTGTATACACAAGACTGAGCCCGAACTTACACAAACTTATACATAGTACACCAGATGCTACATTTCTCACAAAACATCATCAGTTGCACACAATATCAAAGTCTGAAGTGATCAGGGAAAGAAAAAGCCACAAGCAAACTTACAAATCAAATAACGTGAGCTACTAGGCACCTGCTCCTACAGACATAGTTTTACTACTCAGCACATTTCAGTCGGGAAATGAGAAGAGACGGCGAAAATACAAATTAAAATGGGAGAAGTAACTGTAAAAATTTACTGGAGACAGCAAACAATATTTTGGACACTACTGAATATTCAACCAAAGCCTTTGCAGGAAATGTTGATTGAACTACATCACGCACTGCGTCAAGGATGTCGGCACAACTTGGTTATGCATTCTAGGGAAAATACCCGAGATGGAGGCATAGTCACATAATAAGCTCCCTACCTTTAAATGATGCACCGCGCACCCCCCCATCCCCCACCCCCGCCAAACTTAAAGCTGAGAGGTGTCTCTTGACTGCACTGCTGTGCAAATGGGAGCACATTTGTGAAAGAGTTAGCAGGCAGATTAAGAAAGATGAGCTCAATCACAAGTCATATGTCTGCTCAGCACATGGACTGATAAAGGAGATAAGCAACAGAACAGAAGGAGCTGTAGAACTGAGGGAAGAGACTGGAAGATGCAGCCTGATGCAATTATTAGGGCACAAAGCATGCCTTTATAGGGTAGCAAGGCAGGTGAATCAACCTGTGCATCTGACAATTAAAACAGTAATACAACCACATGGTATACTTGATTATAGCATACAATAATCCTGGCAGTGCAGAAATGCAGAACTTTGTTCCTAACCCTCAGGTGTGTATGAGAATCAGGGTACACATGCCAAACTATTCTATGCAGGCAGATATTAGCTACAAAAGGGTTGTTTATACTGCCCAGGAGAGGACGTTGTGTATCAAGGTGATAAAACATGATACCTTATTATTGTTTATAGAATACAAGGTAGTATGCTGGATTGCAAATCCAAGGATAAGGAACTCTAATTGAGTTGACATACAAGGATAACAGTTTAGTAAGTACGTTTCCAAAGTATTTAGGATCAACATATGTAGAAATATCCACTGAATTATGTGTTTTGTGAGCCTCAACTGTATCACTCACCACACTGCAAAACTATCAGGATGCTGTTATATATGTAAACCTGTAAATACCTTGTGTAGCCACCAGAGGGCTCATCCCCTGGAGTCCCAAGGAATCCCACAACACCTTGGGAGCACCTGTACTTAAGGAGGCCTCACAGGCTGGAGAGGAACTCTGGAGACCTGCAATAAAAAACTATGGTCACACTTTACTTTGAGCTCACAGTATCTAGTCGGACTCTTCATTCATACATAACAACTGGCGACGAGATACAGATGACGAACCCAACGATGCAGAGAACAGTGGGCATCCTGGAGAAATTTTCGGAGGGAGATGATTGGGAAACCTTCGTGGAGCGACTCGACTAATACTTGGTGGCCGACGCTGGAAGGAGAAGCGAACGCTGCCAAATGAAGAATGATTCTCCTCACCGTCTGCGGGGCACCAACATATGGTCTCATGGAAAATCTGCTCGCTCCAGCGAAACCCACAGAGAAATCGTACGATGATTTGTGCACACTGGTCCGGGAGCATCTGAACCCGAAGGAAAGCGTTCTGATGGCGAGGTACCAGTTCTACACCTACAAAAGATCTGAAGGCTAGGAAGTGGCGAGCTATGTCACTGAGCTGAGACGCCTTGCAGGACATTGCGAATTTGAAAGACATTTGGAGCACATACTCAGGGACTTCCTCGTACTTGGCACTGGCCATGAAGTGATACTTCGCAAACTTTTGACTGTAGCAAGGCCTCAAGACCAGTCCTGACTCCCATTCGCACTAAATTGAGAACTTACACAAAGGAACTGATTCCCGTAATCGGCAGTGCTACTGTAAAGGTCTCCTACGATGGAGCGATGCACAAGCTACCACTCTGGGTGGTACCGGGCAATGGTCCCACGCTGCTCGGCAGGAGCTGGCTGGGAAAGATATACTGGAACTGGGATGATGTCCGAGCGCTCTCGTCCGTTGACAACACTTCGTGTGCCCAGGTCTTAAACAACTTCCCCTCGCTATTTGAACTAGGCATCGGAAAGTTCCAAGGAGCAAAAGTGCAAATCCACCTAATTCTGGGTGCGCGACCCATCCATCACAAGGCAACAGCAGTACCGTACATGATGAGAGAGAGGGTGAAGATCGAGCTAGACCGGCTGCAACGAGAGAGCATCATTTCGCCGATCGAATTCAACGAGAGGGCCAGTCTGATTGTTCCAGTCCTCAAGGGAGACGGCACTGTCAGATTGTGTGGTGATTACAAAGTAACTATCAATCGTTTCTCCCTGCAGGATCAATACCCACTACCAAAGGCAGACGACCTTTTTGCAACGGTGTCGGGAGGAAAGACGTTCACGAAGCTGGACTTGACCTCGGCCTACATGACGCAGGAGCTGGAGGAATCATCAAAGGGCCTCACCTGCATTAACATGCACAAAGTTCTCTTCATTTACAACAGATGCCCGTTTAGGATTTGATCAACCGTGGCGATATTCCAGAGAAACATGGAAAGCTTACTGAAGTCGGTCCCATGCACGGTGGTCTTCCAGGACGACATCTTGGTTACAGGTCAGGACACAGTCGAGCATCTGCAGAATCTGGAGGAGGTTCTTAGTCGACTCAACCGCGTGGGGCTCAGGTTAAAACGCTCGAAGTGCGTTTTCCTGGCACCTGAAGTGGCGTTCCTGGGGAGAAGAATCGCGGCGGACGGCATCAGGCCCACCGATTCGAAGACGGAGGCAATTGAGAACGCACTGAGGCCACAGAACGTGACGGTGCTGCGGTCAATTCTAGGACGCCTGAACTACTTTGGTAACTTCTTACTGGGTCTTAGCACATTGTTAGAACCACTGTACACCTTACTGCGCAAAGGAGACGAATGGGTATGGGGTAAAAGCCAAGAAAATGCCTTTGTAAAAGCCAGAAAATTGTTATGCTCAATCAAATTGCTTGTGTTGTATGATCCATGTAAGTGTTTGGTACTAGCATGTGATATGTCGTTGTACGGTGTCGGGTGTGCAACAAGCTAATGAATCTGGGAAATTGCAACCGGTTGCTTATGCATCCAGAAATCTGTCTAAGACTGAGAGAGCCTACAGCATGATTGAAAAAGAAGCGTTAGCGTGTGTTTATGGGGTAAAGAAAATGCATCAATGTCTGTTTAGGCTCAAATTTGAATTGGAAACTGACCATAAGCCACTGATATCCCTTTTTTCCTGAGAATAAGGGGATAAATACTAATGCATCGGCCTGCATCCAGAGATGGGCGCTCATGTTGTCCGCGTACAATTACGCCATCCGCCACAGGTCTGGCGCAGAAAACTGTGCCGATGTTCTCAGTAGGCTGCCATTGCCCATCATGGGGTGGAAATGGCACAGCCCGCAGATTTAGTCATGGTAATGGAAGCATTCGAGAGTGAGCAATCATCTGTCATAGCCCGACAGATTAGAACCTGGATGAGCCAGGACCCCTTACTGTCCCTCGTAAAAAATTGTGTGCTTCATGGGAGCTGGTCCAGTGTCCCATTGGAAATACAGGAAGAGATAAAGCTGCACCAGTGGTGCAAAGATGAAATCTCTATACAGGCAGACTGCCTTCTGTGGGGTAATCAGGTAGTGGTCCCCAAGAAGGGCAGGGAAACTTTCATAAGTGATCTCCACATTACTCACCCAGTCATTGTAATGATGAAAGCGATAGCCAGATCCCACGTGTGGTATCGATGCAGACTTAAGAGTCCTGTGTGCACAAATGTAACACATGCTTGCAGTTAAGCAATGCACCCGGGGAGGCGCCATTAAGTTTATGGTCTTGGCCCTCCAAACCGTGGTCCAGGGTCCATGTCGACTATGGAGGACTGCTTTTGGGTAAAATGTTCCTAGTGGTTGTAGATGCATACTCCAAATGAATTGAATGTGAGATAATGTCGACAAGCACATCCGCTGCCACCACTGAAAGCCTACGGGCCATGTTTGCCACGCACGGCCTGCCTGATGTCCTTGTGAGCAACAACAGGCCATGTTTCACCAGTGCCAAGTTCAAAGAATTCATGACCCGTAATGGAAACAAACATGTTACATCTGCCCCGTTCAAACCAGCATCCAATGGTCAGGCAGAGTGAGCAGTGCAAACTATCAAGCAGAGATTGAAGAGGGTAACTGAAGGCTCACTGCAGACTCGCCTATCCCGAGTCCTGCTTAGTTACCGCACGAGACCCCACTCGCTCACTGGGATTCCACCCGCTGAACTGCTCATGAAAAGGGCACTTAAGACAAGGCTCTCGTTAGTCCACCCTGATCTACATGAACAGGTAGAGAGCAGGAGGTTTCAACAAAGTGCTATCATGATAGCGCAAATGTGTCATGCGAAATTGAAATCAAGGATCCTGTATTTGTGTTGAACTATGGACAAGGTCCCAAGTGGCTTCCTGGCACTGTTGTGGCCAAAGAGGGGAGTCGGGTGTTTCGCGTCAAACTTTCAAATGGACTCATTCACCGAAAACACTTGGACCAAATCAAACTCAGATTCACGGACTATCCTGAGCAACCCACCTTGGACCCTACCTTTTTTGACCCCCCAGCGGTTGACCACGAAGCAGAACCCATCACCCGCAGCAGCCCAGCAGGACTCACTACACCAGGCAGCCCAGCAAGGCCAGCTGCATAGCAGCCCAGCGAGGGCCCAACAAATAATTCACCAAAACCAGCATTTTCACCGAGACGATCAACCAGGGAAAGAAAGACCCAGATCGACTCACCTTGTAAATAGTTACATGATTGACTTTGGGGGGGAGGGGGGGGGGCGGGGAAGGGGGAGTGTTGTTATATATATAAATCTGTAAATACCTTGTGTAGCCACCAGAGGGCTCATCCCCTGGAGTCCCAAGGGATCCCACAATCCCTTGGGAGCACCTGTACTTAAGGAGGCCCCACAGGCTGGAGAGGAACTCTGGAAACCTGCAATAAAAGACTAAGGTCACACTTTACTTTCAGCTCACAGTATCTAGTCAGATTCTTTATTCAAACATAACACATGCTGTGCCTCCTTATTTCCCAGCAGAAATCCAGAAAAGACAAAGCACCTAGAAATCAGCGCTTTCCATCATGGGAACTTCAACTCGTTTATTCACCCATTTAGGACAGAAATTTTAGGAGGAATACCCCTTGCCCTAATTGACACTCATTATTCACACAGTGAAACAAAGGCTACAAGATAGCTTAAAAGTTATAGTGCATTTAGAACACATTTTTCAGGTTGCTGCATTGCAACTGTATTCTTATGTTCTTATTGTTAGGCTGTAGAAAACCCCTAGAAAATCTGCCTGCCAAGCATTGGGTGTTGAAAAGTATTACTGAGATTTATGAGCTGGAACTGAATGAGATTATTTAAAGAGTGGAATTCTTTTGTTATTCTGCATACCATCTTGTCTCAGCACACTCTTCCCTCCATCCAAACATTGGTCTATTATCAACACCACCATATTTCGGTCAGTAATCGTGTTAGTTCCAGGGCCTCTAGCGCATGAAATAATTGTGAATGCTGCGGTTAGCTACATATTCAAAACTGCAATTTCAAATTGAACGCAAATTTAGCTAGTAAAAGACCAGCGCTAGCTTCCTCACTCACTCGCAATAGTTAAATGCATTGTCTCGTGTTGTACTGGGCCATACATATCGGGAAGGTCTCATTTTTGCATGCTGTGGCAAGTTAGATCAGGTCACCACTACTGGTCCAGGAGTTGGGAAGGAGGGAGGAAAACACTAGTTAAGCCACAGCTAGAGTACTGCGTCCAGTTCTGGTCACCACATTACAGGAGAGATGCAATTGCACAAGAGGGTACAGAGATGATGTTGCCAGAAGTAGAGAATTTTAACTATGAGGAAAGATTGGATAGACTGGGGTTTTTTCTTTGGAACAGAAGAGGCTGAGGGATAATTTAATCGAGGTGTATAAAATTATGAGTTGCCGAGATAGAGGGGATAGGAAGGACCTATTTCCCTTTGCAGAGTGGTCAATAACCATGGGACATAGATTGAAAGTAATTGCCAGAGAATTAGAGAGGAATTGAGGAGAATTGTTTTAACCCAGAGAGTGGTAAGGGTCTGGAACACACTGCCAGAAAGGGTGGTAGAGGCAGAAACCCTCATCACATTTAAAAAGTACTTGGATATGCACGAGAAGTGCCGTAACCTTCAAGGCCTCGGAGCAAGAGCTAGAAAGTGTGATTAGGCTGGGTAGCCCTTTTTTGGCTGGCACAGACACAATGGGCCAAATGGCCTCCTTCTGTGCTGTAAACATCTATGATTCTTTGCGAAAAAAAACAGCCAGGGTTCCTGTTCTTAAATCACTATCCAGTAAATGCTCGCTGAGGACAGGATAAGGCTCCCCACAATTAAACAGCCCACTGACACGTTCTACCTTTACACATGAAGAATGGGCATATGGGTGATGCACCATGCCATGAGGCAGCAACTTCTGGCAAGTATAGATGTAGGCTTGGATTGCAACCAATTGCAAACACTTGCACTATCATGTTTGGATCTTCTTGAAGATGCCCCCATGAGTGTTGAATAAAAACTTCAAATTTTGAAGAAAATAATGTAATTAAAAACAGAAGGCTCAATTTTCCCCAATTATCTGCGCCGTTTTTTTTGGCCTGCAGGTTTTTTTTTGGAGTAAATTAAAACCTCCAAGCTTCCCTAAAGTTTCTGCGCTAGCGTAATTCACTTAGGAAGGACTTTTTTAGCTACGATTTTTTTTTTTTTACCTCATTGGGGGTGTAACCTGCCAACCGCGGCAATTTTGGCCATTTAAGCAAGTTTGGCCAAATATGATTTACTCCAATTTTTCTTAGGATGGTGTATGTGACCGCTCTGGAAAAACCTTCCGGGCAGTTAACAAAATCGGTGCAGGTAAGAGAATCAGTGCAGCAGATGTAGTTCCACGGCCGGGACAGCAGCAGCAGAGGGGGCGGGTGGGGAGGCCCTTCGGCCAGGGTTAGGAGCAGCACCATGAGGGGAGATAGGCTTTTGGCAGAAACACTTAAAAAATTTAATGCTGGAATGCTGCTGCAATGTGCAAGGTGCTTGTGCAGGTTGCTGTGAGCTGGCCAGAATGTGTTGTATGTTTCACTTTCCAGCCTCAGCCTGCAGTGTGTCCCTCGTTACTCTGGCAACACAATCTTTTTGCTGCAGATCTTCGGCTCCACCCCCAAAGCTAAAGGACAGGCTAGGCGGCGCCAAAAACGGGGAAAATTGGATGATTTTTTGCTCAGCTGGATCGCCACGGTGATGGGTGGCGGCCTATTGGTGCTGCCGGCCTCCGGGTTCTCAGCATCTCAGCCGGTAAAATGAAAATTGTGGAAGAGCCCAACACCTACAGGCTAAATAATCCTTTCCTGTCCCAAGTGAATAGACTACAACCGAAAATAAGCCCCGCTGCGATCTCAGGCCCTCCTCATCTGCACAGGCTTGCTGGGAAATGCTTCAGTATGATCGAGTCTGCGTACAAGTACGAATTCTGCACTTTCCACTACATCACAACCCGAGCAGACATTTAGCTGGAATGCTTATAGTGGGATCCTGGGAATATGGCAGGAATGGGAGATTGAGAACAACACATTTGTGGGAATGTGGATGAAGGAAGGAGATTCCTGTGGCACCAGGAACAGAGAGACAAAGGTTCTTCTAACATGTGCAACCAGCCACAAACTGGCCCACGTTTCCGAGCCCAACACATGCATCTACTGGTTGACCCAGACGCCGATGGCCTGCCACTCCCACTCCTTACTGGTTTACCCGGCTCTGAAGGAAGAGCTGCGAAATAGATGGGACCACGTGGAACAGACACTGTACTATGACCTCATTACTCAACAAGGCTACAGGAAGTTGCTGCAAGCAATATTTGAAGACACGGGTTAATCTGAAAACTGCCGGAGAGAAAAAGGCTCAACGGGAAACGGAGGAGCAAAACCGCTCACAGGAGACGACCCTGGGCAGGTGCATCGAGGAGTAGAATAAACTCTCGGCTGAGGTCCAGAGGCTGCAGGGTTTACTGACTCGCCACAACATCTCCGCACGCCTGACTGCGAGTGAGGAAATCCCCATAGTGACCGGGCACCAAACCCTGAGGAATCAACGTCTACGAGGAGACGTGAGGCTGCGTGACGCTGCGCTGTGATCAGCACCGGGTGCAGGCGAGCCTGGACACGGGTTTATTCATTCTCCACCATCACCTGTTCGAAGCAATGAAAAGAGGAAAACTCCTCGTCTCCACAAGAACTCCTGGTGCCGGCTCTGCGAAACCTGCTGATTTTAAACCTGGATTCCCTGTGAAAGTCTTCCTTTATTCTCATTCTGTGTTTGCAGAATGGATTGTAGTTCAGCCCTGGGATGTTTCCAAATTATTCTCATTCTGTGTGTGCAGGGTGGATTGTCGTTCAGCCCTGGTTTCCAAATTATTTGAAAGTTGAATAAATGTTGAGTTTGTTTCGACAAAAAAAAATTTGGACCCCAAAAAACAGGCGTAACTCTTCAAGTAAGCCAAAAAAACGGCTTTGGGGAAAAGTGAGTCCATATTACTGAAAATATACTATAAACACTGCAACTATAAAAAAGTCCACTCCCCTTTAAGAGTTCCACTTCACCTCTCTTGTACCCATTTAAAATGCCTTTGAAGGGAAAAAACATAATCCCAACACAAAAAAACAATATTCATTAAAAAATGTTTTGCATAAATTCTGGAGCACAGAAAATGAAGTCAACCATAAAATCATAGGCAGAAGAAAATGGGCACATAACATAGCTCATATTCTTGCATGTCCAATTTCCTGACCCCTTGTACAACTGAAAGCAAAATCAAACCCAATGATTCCAATAAAAGTTAAAACAATGAATAAAACTTCTAATTTAAGTACGTCATTTGAATATTCTTGTGACCATTTTAGAATGGACAATCAACTGCAACATAGTTCTGCAAGGGCTAAAGGTTACAAAGCAGTAAATATTTTGGTAATTTGATCCGTCCCCCAATTTGAACTACGAAAGAAAGACTTGGATTTATATAGCGCCTTTCACGATCACCGGACATCTCAAAGCGCTTTACAGCCAATGACGTACTGTTGTAATCTGGTAAACTTGAGCTAAAGGAGCAATGACAAGTTTTCTATTGAAGGAAGCAAGCAACTCTGACATGGTCGTCACTTGGGCCAGAAAAAGCGAGCCAGAACATAAGAACTAGGAGCAGGAGTAGGCCATTTGGCCCCTCGAGCTTGCCCCGCCATTCAATAAGATTATGGCTGATCTGATCATGGACTCAGCTCCACTTCCCCGCCCACTCCCCATAACCCTTTACTCCCTTATTGCTCAAAAATTTGTCTATCTCTGCCTTCAATATATTCAATGACCCAGCCTCCACAGCTCTCTGGGGCAGAGAATTCCATAGATTTATAACCATCAGAGAAGAAATTCCTCATCTCTGTTTTAAATGGACGGCCCTTTATTCTAAGACTATGTCCCCTAGTTTTAGTTTCCCCTATGAGTGAAAATATCCTCTCTGCATCCACCTTGTCGAGCCCCCTCATTATCTTATATGTTTCAATAAGATCACCTCTCATTCTTCTGAACTCCAATGTGTATAGGCCCAACCTACCCTCATAAGTCAACCCCTTATCTCCGGAATCAACGTAGTGAACCTTCTTTGAACAGCCTCCAATGCAAGTATATCCTTCCTTAAATACGGAGACCAAAACTGTACGCAGTACTCCGGTGTGGCCTCACCAATACCCTGTACAGTTGGAGCAGGACTTCTCTGCTTTTATACTCTATCCCCTTACAATAAAGGCTAACATTCCATTTGCCTTGCTGATTAATTGCTGTACCTGCATACTAACTTTTTGTGTTTAATGCACAAGGATCCCCAGGTCTCTCTGTACTGCAGCACTTTGCAATTTTTCTCCATTTAAATTATAATTTGCTGTTTTATTATTTGTGCCAAAGTGGATAACATCACATTTTTCCACATTATACTTCATCTGCCAAATTTTTGCCCACTCACTTAGCCTGTCTATGTCCCTTTGCAGATTTTTTGTATCCTCCTCACAATTTGCTTTCCCATCCATGTTTGTATCGTCAGCAAACTTGGCTACATTACACTCGGTCCCTTCATCCAAGTCATTAATATAGATTGCAAATAGTTGAATACCCAGCACCGATCCCTGCAGCATCCCATTCGTCACTGTTTATAAATCGGAAAATGACCCATTTATCCTGACTCTCTATTAGTTAACCAATCCTCTAATCATGCTAATATATTACCCCCAAGCCCGTGAGCTTTTATCTTGTGCGGTAACCTCTTAACCTCTTATGTGGCACCTTATCGAATGCCTTCTGGAAATCCAAATACACCACATCCACTGGTTCCCCCTTATCCACCCTGCTCGTTACATCCTTAAAGAACTCCAGCAAATTTGTCAAATGTGATTTCCTTTTCATAAAACCATGCTGACTCTGATTGAATCATGCTTTTCTAAATGTCCCGCTTCTGCTTCTTTTATAATGGACTCCAGCATTTTCCCAACAACAGATGTTAGGCTAACTGATCTCCAGTTTCCTACTTTTTATCTGCCTCCTTTTTAAAATCCGGGCTTTACATTTGCGGTTTTCCAATCTGCTGGGCAGCTTCCTGACGAGTGCACCATGCTAGTACCTATCACACGAAACTCGATGTCACCAACGCTATCCACAGGCTTAGAAACTTAGAGACACCACAGTGCTATCGAACCTCCTGCACTGGGCTGAGCTGGTGTCTAGTGAGACATAGCTTGTCAAAGCAAGATCATCAGACATCATTTGCAAAGCTTGTTTTGTTGAGGTCAAGCACAAGCCCGCACGACATACTAAAATTTTTTACACTTCTAATTTTCCTTTGCGCTAAGGAGGTAACAGAGATAGGGAGGGGCGAGGCCATGGAGGGATTTGAAAACAAGGGCGAGAATTTGAAAATCGAGGCTTTGCTTAACTGGGAGCCAATGTCGGTCAGTGAGCACAGAGTGATGGGTGAATGGGACTTAGTGTGAGTTAGCACACAGGTGGCTGAGCTTTTGGCAGAGGCCAGTCAGGAGTGCATTGGAATAGACAAGTCTAGGTGATAAATGCACGGATGAGGGTTTTTTGCAGCAGATAAGTTGAGATAAGGGCGGGAGACAGGTGATATTACGAAGGAGGAAATGGGACGGTCTTAGTGACAGAACGGATAATGAGGTAGGAAGCTCAATTTATGATCTAATATGACACCGAGATTGTGAACAGATTTGGTCAGCCTTGGACAGTTGCCGGGCAGAGAGTTACTCGTTATTGAGAGAGCTTTCAGTTATTTGTCATTATTGTGCGTCTGAACAACCCAGCAAGGCCGTGGATGTGGAGCTCCTGCTGAACTTAATGGCAGCACCTCATTAACATTTCTTTGTTCCACTTCCCGCCGGAAAAATGGGCAGACTGGCCGGCAGTGTGGGAGGAAACATCAGCGGTAGGAGGCTGCAGCCGGGAACCCTCAGGAGATGCTGCAATTGGCAGAGGGGACAGCAAAAACTTGCTGGAAGTCCCTGGGGGAGCACTCCTGCAAATGGCGCTGTGAAAGGTATTGACCTCATGGAGCAGGCATCTCAGCTCCCTTCCACTGCTTCGTTTCCCGACCCCTGGGAAATTCACGTGGCATCCCAATTGCACTGCAGGAGCCCGATTTAAATTTGTTAATGAAGTGTAATGTCTCCACAGTGGGACACTCGGGCGCCACAATACCCGCTGCTGTAAAACGCCAACCGGCGCGGTGGATTGGGGGATGCATTTCTTTTCATTTTGAACCCCACTCGGACCCTCTCCTGAGTATGCTCACAAGTTTGTACAGCTGTTGAATTGGGAGTGGCTCAGCTAGTCACGTGATGTTCACAAGACTCAATAAAACCCCAGCCAGTTGGGTTCAGGGGATTCATGATGAGGCAGGTGGTTGTGAGCCTGATGGATGAACTGGTAATGTGTAGTGTGATTGGTTTATTAGCAATAGTTTTAACAACTAGTTCTTAATAGTGAAGTGTTACTATGAATTCTTGAGCAAAGACAAATACATTACAACGGTAAAAAAAATAATTGACAGACGGGGGTTTCCTTACATCTCCAGATTTTTGAAACCATTTTCTGCAACATTTTACTGAAAATCTCAGTACCTAGGTTCAACCAAAGTCCCCATGCATGCAGCCAACCATTTCAAAGTGAAGAATTACACTACATGAAATAAAGCAAACAGTTGCTTTTTTTGGCCCATCTTAGGTGCTTTTTTTAAAACTTTAGGACATAGTTTAAAAAAAAGTTACTTCTGCTTAAGATGAAAGTGACTTGAAAGCCCACAAGTAGTTAACACACGCAGTCCACAGTACTGTATATATAAAATTAAACTATAAATCACTGAACACCATATAACAAAAACATGTGTGAAAACAGAATTAAAATACCATCACTCAACAAATTGTAGTGTTTCCACTCTTTGAATTTTGGACTGTTTTGTGCGAGAGTGGGCAAGTCATTTCTAAAATGTAACTGCACCAAATGGGAAAATTTAAACACTTCACAATTTCACTATAGATATTGAACAGAGAAAATCATCCCCCAAATGACTTCTTTTAAAAGTGTAAGTACATTTTACATTTATTTCTTGTCTTGTATGCTATCAGAGTTATTTAGCTCTGTTCATCAGCAAACAGCAGATTTCTCAGTCACGAGCTTGCTTCATCAAATCGCATGTTCAGTTTTAGACTTGGCGAAAGGTGGAAACTTCAACCATGTACAAGTATCATGGCCTGAACTTTGCGGTAATGTCAACAAAACTGTCAGCGTTGCCAACATTACTCCTTTGAAACTAACAGCAACTTCTGGTGTCCGCACATGCGCAGATAAATGCAGAAATCCACAAGTTGCTGTTAGTGATTCTACGCTTCTCCACTGTTGAACACCCCGGTGCCCGCAATCAATTCAAGTCATTGAACCGACGAAAACTTACCCTTTTATGCTGGAATATTGCTGTTAAAACCTCCTGAAATTCATTCAAATTTAAGCTTCAGCTTTTGTTTTTCAATTATAGAATCATAAAGTCATTACAGCACAGAAGGAGGCCATTCGGCCCATCGAGTCCCTGCCAGCTCTCTGTAGAGCAATCCAGTCAGTCCCATTCCCCTGCTCTATCCCCGTAGCCCTGCAATTTCATTTCCCTCAAATGCCCAATTGAAATCATTGATCTTCTCCGCTTCCACCACCCTCATAGGCAGCGAGTTCCAGGCCATTACCACTCGCTGCGTAAAAGAGTTCTTCCTCACATCCCACCTGTATCTCTTGCTCAAAACATTAAATCTGTGTCCCCTAGTCCTTTAAGTTAAATACAATCCAAGCCTTTTACCTGGTCAGTTCCTTATTCTTATCTTCTTTTTACTCTCTTTAACTGAGGCTTAAACATACTGACTCGTAAGTTTCACCAGAACTGCCAAACTGCTCGTGGCCACAATCTAGTGAAGGGTTTGTCTATTGAGCAGAAGTAGCTTTCCGCATTCATCAGTAGGTCCATGAGAAGCCCTTGTATATGCTCCAGTCAGTGTCTGTCCCTCCTTAAATGTGCAAGTTTAATATTACACTCGATTATACCACCCTTACCAAAGTCTTGTCCTGTCTGTTTATGGTGACAATTCTGCCTTCTGAGGAGCCATCTTTGCTTGCTTGCTTGATGCTGACGTTGATGATTTCAGGGAAATCACAATAAGGCTGTAGATCCTGGCAACAGAGAAAAACATTATTATAGTATATGATAGCAAGTCAGCTAGAAATCAACTAACCTTCTTGTATGTCATTTTTGTGCAGTGATAATGTGACATTAAAAGGAAACAAAGATAGCTTGGCGCTTTTGGATTTTCCTCGGTCAACAACCAGATGGATTCAAGATGCATGTTCTCCCTTCTTCGGATTATTTAGCTTACAAATGATTGCTTTCTCTTAGCTTCTGTCAACAAGTAATCTCCGCTGACCTTGGTCCTACCGTTCCTCCATCAATTCACCCAGGATTCACAATCACTTAAAAGTCTCTAAATATTTAGTAGCTCATTTTCAAAAGGTAACCTGATATATCCATTTAGATTAAGTGAGAAACATGTAGTCTTGATAGAATCTTTGCAACAGTCGGCAAATTACGTTGTGGCAACTAACGATCCAAGCGAATGAGAACATAAGAAATAGGACCCTCGAGCCTGCTCTGCCATTCAATAAGATCATGGCTGATCTTCTACCTCAACTCCACATTTTTTTTCATTCATGGAATGTGGGCCAGCATTTATTTCCCATCCCCAATTGCCCTTGAGAAGGTGGTGGTGAACCATTTTACACAACTGAGTGGCTTGCTAGGCCATTTTGGAACGCAGTTTAGAGTCAACCACATTGCTGTGGGTCTGGAGTCACATATAGGGCAGATTTCCTTCCCTAATGAACATTAGTGAACCAGATGGGTTTTTATGATAATCTAGTAGTTACATGGTCACCATTACCAATACTAACCTTTTATTCCAGATTTACTTAATCAATTGAATTTAAGTTCCCCAGCTGCCGTAGTTGGGATTTGAACTCATGTCTGTGGATCATTATTCCAGGCAACTGGATTACTCGTTCAGTAACAACCACTATGCTACCATACCCTATCCCCATATCCCTCGATTCCCTTAGTGTCCAAAAATCTATCAATCTCTGTCTTGAATATACTCAACGACTGAGCATCCAGAGCCTCTGAGGTAGAGAATTCCAAAGAATCACAACCCTCAGTGAAGAAATTTCTTATCTCAGTCCTAAATGGCCGACTCTTTATCCTGAGACTATGACCAATAGTTCTAGACTCTCCAGCCAGGGAAAACAATCTCTCAGCATCTACCCGGTCAAGCCCTCTAAGAATTTTATACATTTCAATGATATCACCTCTCATTCTTCTAAACTCAGAATATAGGCCCATTCTACTCAATCTATTCTCATAAAACAACCCTCTCATCCCAGGCATCAATCTAATAAACCTTCATTGCATCCCCTCCAAGGCAAGTATGTCCTTCCTTGGGTAAGGAGACCTAAACTGTACACAGTACTCCAGATGTGGTCTCACCAAAGCCCTATTTAACTGCAGCAAGACTTCCTTACTCTTGTACTCTAAACACCTTGTAAATAAAGGCTAACATACCATTTGCCTTTCTAATTACTTGCTATACCTGCAGGCTAACTTTCTGTCATTCATGTACAAGGACACCCAGGTCCCTCTGAACACCAACATTTTCTCATTTCCCACCATTTAAAAAATACTCTGTTTTTCTATTCTCCCTATCAAAGACAATAATTTCACATTTCCCCATATTATACACTACCTGTCACCTTCTTACCCATTCACTTAGCCTGCCTATACCTCTTTGCACCCCCCTCAGCTTTGTATCATCAGCAAACATGGATACATTACACTCGGTTCCCTCATCAAAATCATTGATATAGATTGTTGCGGCACCCCACTCGTTACAGCCTGCCAACCTGAAAATGACCCGTTTATTCCTACTCTCTTTTTTCTGTCCGTTGCTGATATACCTCCAATCCCATAAGCCCTAATCTTGTGGAATGTAGCCAATTAACCAGGATATATGTACAGCACAATGCAGTAATTAAATCACCTGCAAATCTTTGTGCATGCTATTCTTCCCCAACAAGCAAGTGCACTTTTTAAGCAGACTGCACTGATGTTAACACCAATACAGCAAGCAACTTACTGCATTTCAGTGCTAAAAGTCCATTATGTCAGCACACTGAAGAGGGGGGAGGGATAGTGGAATGCAAGTGAGGGTAAGACAGATATTGCAGTCTCTCCTTGTCTAACAATGAAGAGCATGACTTACAGTTGAGCAGATAAGAGCTCCGGGTTGCTGCTAGAGCTGCGCTAACCAGCCACATTCCTATTAATCTATGCAGTCGTGTGGCCACACTGCGCTCTGGAGCTCCCGCGCAGGTCGTGCACCGGCTGTTATATGGAAAAAAATGCACTGGCGTGTACATTTAAATGGGCTGCACGGCCAGGTAAAGGGCCCGCGCACTGGGGGAAAAAAAAAAATGAGGGAACATTGCTGGGAGGTTCCCAATTATAGCCAGAAAATAACTCTCTCCGTCCTGTTGGGGAGTCTGGGACTCTGTTCTATGCTATCTAACAGCAGCATAGTTCCATTGGTTTGTGTTATAGCATGCCGATACTGCAATGTGCTGCACTATGGTATTGTTCACATCACAGGAACGCTTAAGGGGTCACTCATTCTATTTCTGCCACTCTCCTTAGTTGTTGATATATTTGCATAATTTTTTTTTGAATCACAAATACAATTAAGATCATTCTGGGCGAGTTAATTTGCAGTTTAAGGATAAGATTAACAGTATAGTGCCACTGAAAACTGCCTCAAACGCTCTTATTTATAACAATGCCCGGAGATCCAGGCACCACCTTAACAATTCTTTTCATTTCACCATTGATGGCTTGGTTAGTAAATGCATCAGTCAGTGTCCCATTGGGCCATATTAGGCCAGGAAGGCTCTCGATTTCATGTTTGATCTGTGTGGACCTTGCTGATCTCAACTGCGGTAATGGAGAGTGTTACCACATTCCTAGGCTAGGGAGGGGGCAAATCATCAAGGATTCCTGCTTCTGTTGACTGTCTGGTGAGACTTGCTGAAATGTGTGTGCATGTGGACATTGGATTAAGCTCAGCTATGATGCAACCCATATTAGAATAGCTTACAAACATCCATGGTCGAGATTTACACATGAAGAATGCACACTTGGGCACAATCCAAGAGAGATGGGGGGAGTCGGGGGTAGGGGGAAGAAACAAGTGTAATTGCCTGTTCTGGAGAAAGAAAGAGGGGGGAGAATAAAATAGGACAGTAAATATATTACTGCCACTGTAAGTAATGCTTGCAGTAAGTTTCACTTTAGCTCTCGGAGTATGATAACATACTGGGCTACTTTGATCACTAAAACAAAAGATTTTGTTCAAAGTGCTCCCACTTTTTTATGGAAGATACAAATAATTCCATTCATCCTACCTTTATCACTGAATCTATTGAAAATTAGCATTGGCCAGCTCCCCACACAGCAACTTTCTGGAGAAATCTTGTGAAGTCACTTACAGAGGGAGCTAAAATAAGATTGAATACTAAATATTAGCAATACTGCGCAGACATAAATTTAGCCCAAGGCATCCAACCACAAGCCATTCAATAATATAGGACTTCTCTGCGAACAGGACATTTAATGATGGGTTTGTCCAGCGGCATACGGAGTTGGAGTTGGAGTTGCAGAATGATATGATGCAAGTTCACAGCAGCAACTTTCCACACAAGTGAGCTTCTTGATGTCAGCACATACCAGGAAGGAGCCCATGCAGCTCCCCCAGAGATAGGAAGCAAAAAGGCAACCTTGGCCATTGTCTCACACCCCTAGTGGTCAGTTACAGAATATCATGGCAAAGCCTGGGATGCCACAGTAGAGAACTAAAAATATCGAAGCAAAGAAACCAAAACATTTTTTTTAAATAGGAAACATAAATTAAGTCATTGTGTGTTAAGATCAGTCAATCAAAAGTTGCCAGCCTGTTTTTGGAAGGGGGTTTTGTATGGAAAATTCAACATGCACTGGAACAAACGATCACACTTACGTTACACTCTTGGTACTGGTCTCCACTCAATTACTCAGACATTACACATTCACTAAATGTCATTCCTCAGAGTGAGGCTGTCAGACTTTCTGCAAAAAGTCAGGAAAATGTAAGTGTTGAACATCAAGTTATGCTTACAAGGCACTGTAGTGGAGGTGGCAGAGGATTCACATATCAGACAAAGTTCAAACAGGGTAGCAGGACCTGGCAACCAGGATGACTGCTTTTTCAGCCAGCCAGTCAATCAATTAAATCTACATGGAACTGCACTATGCACATTGGTCCCAACTTGTTTGTGCAATTATCATTATGTTTTATTTATAATCAAGACTGATGTCAGTCACAGTCAGTTTCTCGCAAGCTACATTAGTTGGCTGACAAAAGTTAAAATGCCAACAAAATTTCAGATATGCACTTTTTCAAACCTGTAAGTTCAAAATCTTCACTTTTAAAATTCTCATCCTCATCTTTAAAACCCTTTATAGCCTTGTCCCACCCAAATTCTGCAATCACCTCCGTCTCTATATCCAGCCCCTAAACATTTTGTTCCTCGGAGTCTAGTCTCTTGTGCATCCAGCCTTTCCACTCAGCTGCCTGGGCCCTACATTCACAAATTCTCCGCCTGAACGTCTCTGCCTCACTCTTCCTTTTAAAACTTTCTCAAGATCCATCCCCTTTCTGTCACCCCTCTTAATTTATCCTTTCCTGGCCTGCAATCCATTTCCCATTTCCTTAACGGTAAAGCACCTTGGGACATTTTTCACATTAAAGGTGCTCGATACATGAAAGTTGTTATTTACTTAATAGCAACAGAAAAGATGATTAAATAGCAACAATGGACATGTACAAAGAGAATAAAGGAGGACAGCAAATATATTATTGCCACTAAATGTAATGTTGGCAGTAACTTTCACTTTAGCTCTTGCTGTATGATAACATACTGGGTTATTTTGATCAATAAAACAAGACACGAGGCACATAATCTCCATCCTGTGACTCCTGATGATGCTATGCTCAAAAAGGAAGGCAAGTCTGCTGGGAGTATGTTTCTATTCAAAGTACTCCCTTTTTATGGAAGAAAATAATTGGAATATGCTCTATAAATGTCCTTATTGTTCTAGTGAAAACATCAATTTATCCCTCTTTTGGATGAGACGTTAAACCGAGGCCCTGTCTGCCCCCTCAGGTGGACGTAAAAGATCCTGTGGCACTATTTCAGAGAAGAACAGGGGAGTTATCCTCGGTGTCCTTGCCAATATTTATACCTCAATCAACATCACTAAGCACAGATTATTTGGTCATTATCACATTGCTGTTTGTGAGAGCTTGCTGTGCGCAAATTGGCTGCTGCGTTTCCTACATTACAACAGTGACTTTACTTACAAAAAGTACTTCATTGGTTGTAAAGTGCTGAGATGTCCGGTGGTTGTGAAATGCGCTATATAAATGCAAGTCTTTTTTTTTATCCCTGGCATGGAATAGGGTCGTCTTCCATTCAATGTTGCTCCCGTTACTAGTCAAGCAGGGACTGCCCCTATAGCTAATAGCGTAGGCTGAAACTGCACCGTAAGTGGGGAATGCTCATTTCCTCACCAGAAGCATTGTTTTTTGGGTCAGATGCTTCTTGCAAGGGCTGCGAGACTAGTTTGAAGTCATATGCCCTCCTCTTCTCCAACTATGGTGCTGCTCTGGAGCACATAGGAAAGCTCACCATGGGCAAAAGTCATTAAAGAAAGATTTGCATTTATATAGCATCTTTCATAACCACAGGACGACCCAAGGCGCTTTGCAGCCAATGAAGTACTTTTTGACGTGTAGTCACTGTTGTAATGTGGGAAACTCAGCAGCCAACTTGCGTACAGCAAGCTCCCACAAACAACAATGTGATAATGACGAGATAATCTGTTTTTTTGTTATATTGATTGAGGGATAAATATTGGCTAGCCTGCTCTTCTTCAAAATAGTGCCATGGGATCTTTTACTTCCACCTGAGAGCGCAGACGGGGCCTTGGCTTAACATCTCATCCGAAAGATGGTACCTCCGACAGTGCAGCACTCACTCAGCACCGCACTGGAGTATCAGCCTAACTTTATGTGCTCAAGTCCCTGGAGTGGGATTAGAGTTGCATAGGCCACCTCAAGGGTCTCAATGGCAGCATTAAATTTGACATTCCTGCTTAATTATCAATAAAAGTTATGGCATGTTTATTATTTTTTTTTCTAAAGAAAGGGGGAATACTTTCCATCTTTAAATTAGTTGCCAGGAGGTGCACATGGACAGTTGGTGGTGAGTTGTCCTCAGCATTTCCCTTAACACCTCTCACCCAATGGAGAAGTACCTATCCTCCACTCATGCTGTTCCCAGTGGCTGATACTTTAAATGTACCATGTGAAGGGCGATGACTGCAAAGCCATATTCTATTATCCACATCCACCAATCTCAGACTAAGCACCTAAACAGCTCAAAGGAAGTCCAACATTTGTATTTATATTTACAAACTCTTGATTCCTTGGCAAGCCTAACATTATATACTTGGAGTAGATACTCTGTGGAAACTGGTCTTGAATTGGCAAATTCGTATCTGGACAAAACATCCGCTGAATGTAAATCAGATTGCATTGGAAGATAAAAAACTGCAAGGGCCATCATCCTGGTTTGTAACATCGTGAGGAGTTGGGTGGAAGTGTAGAAATTGTTTGTGTTGAACCAAGGCAGGAAAACGAGAGGACATGATTATAAGATAAGGAAACCACAAACCACACAGCTTAAAGGGACCCACACAGACATCTTGAAATGTTTAACCGTTTACTCTTCTGTTGTGAATACGCATTTGAAAATAACGCTGCGATGGAAGTGATGCACATTTCTTCCCTAAACAGTAAAACGCTTGGCAAGCAGGTTTTCATAAACATCCCATGCCTCTGAAAACTACTTCAGACCACAAGCAGCTAATTTATGGGACAGACCATCACCGAGTAAAATATATACAGATTCAAATAGAGCCTTTTAAAAAAAATAAGCTAGGAGGTCTCTGATCCAACAGATACAGATAAAGTCGGAGGGAAGCAGTCTGTGCAGCCTTCTCACATGGATCTAATTGCCAGGATAAACTAGATGAATTGCATATGTTGTCATTCCATCCATTTAACATTTAAACTTCTTGCAAATGCCTACTTAAAAATACTGTTCTATTTGAGCATTCTCTTCTGTGTCTAATGTAATTGGAGCAAAAATATTTTTTTACGGACATGTGATTCAAGGAATCAACCAATATCAATCTGAATTTAAATCTGTCCATGTTAGACAGGCAAGCTCAATGGACATAAACATACAGCTTTTGTTGATGGTCTGCAAGGCATTTGACAATTGACCTGTTTAATTTTAGTCCTGAAGCAATTTCAGACACATCTTTCAAGTAGGTATCAAAGGATATTTCGACATGGTTTTTCATGAGCTAAACTGGCAATTCAGTTTATGCCATTTACTAATGGCTTGGTTCATACTATCGAGTAAGTAGTTTAGCTGCGCGGAGAATGCTGCTGTTTTACAGGCATCCTTTCTATTTATTTATATTTAAGCCATCATTTTAAACAAGATTGGTGAAACTCATATGGCTAAAATATAAAACTGTTTTTAAAATGGATCTAGGTCATATTGGATTCCTATAAATACAACAACAAAATGAGCTCTGGGTTTAGTTCATGACTACCAACTTGAAAACCATACTGTCAAATATTGATTGAGATTCACCATTAAGTTACGCAAGCTAAAGATGTGTTTGAATTATCCAGTAAGGTAACATAAACACATGAGTTTTATGTAAGCATCCTTAGCAATGGTGGAAAAGGAAAAACAATTACTACAAACAAAGATTACATTTTAAAACCAAGGGTTCAATTTTCCCCAAAGCATTTTTTGGCGTACTTGGGTTACGTCCGTTTTTTGGGGGGCCCCAAGTACACCAAAAAAAAAATGTTCTAAATTTCCCCGTTGGATTTCTGCATTTTGGCATGGCCTAACTTGTCCTTTAGTTTTGGGGGTGGAGCCTTGATCTGGGCCAAAAAGATCGGGTTGCCACGGTAACCAAGGACAAATGCGAGCTGAGGCTGCAATTTGAAACATAGTCAGCTCGCAACACATTAAAACACACTGCACCAACTTAAAAACACATGAAAATAAATTGCAGCAACTTACCTCCAACTATTAAAGCCGTTCCCGCTTCCCGCCCCTAGCCCTGGCTGAAGGGCTTGCCAGTCTGCTTGTCTAGCCCGCCCTGAGCCCCTTGCCAGTACCAGTCCAGCTCCCCCGCCCCACCACCCAGCCCCAAGTGCTTTGCCGGTCCCGGTCCCCCACACCTAGCCCTGGCCGAAAGGCTTGCCGATCCAGTCCCCGCATCTCACTACACCCGAAAGGCTTCCATCCCAACCCCTCTCTCCCCCGCCCCCGTACCCCCTCCACCTCACCTCTCTCTCCCCCTCTCTCTTACCTTTCCTGCTGCTGCTGTCCAGGCATCTGCTGCACTTACCTGCGCCGATTTCTTTAACTTTCCAGAAGGTTTTTCTGCAGAGGCCACATATGGTAGCCTAAGTAGAACTGGCCAAACTTGCCTAAATGGCCAGAATTGGTGTGGGTGGAAGGTTACGCCCACTTTGGATGAAAAAAAATAACCTATAAAAATCGAAACTGAGTTACGCAGGTGCAAATTGATTGGGGAAACTGTGTTTTTAAAAATTTAGGCCAAAAACGCAGCCTGCTCAAAAAAACGGCGCAAATCACTGGGGAAAATGAAGCCCCAAGTATCCAGTCATCAGGAGGCTTATATCAACAACACTAACATTGTGCCAGGAGGCAGTTTGAGGATACTTTGAATTCATGGTGAAATGCTATTTTGATCCAGTATAACACACTGGTAATGCCACATGTAGTATATTAGGTACAGTTTTGGAAACCCTACATTCAAAACGGCATTGATGCACTGAGAATGGTTCAGAGAAGAGATACAAGGATGGCGATGAAACCTGTATCAACTACCTTGTTTAAACTGAAACTAGACAAGTATCTGTTTAAGAGTGCAGTCAAATATCATAAAGATAAATATAGATAATAAAAGAAACAATGTAATGCTACGGGCTCAGTCCTCTTTGAGTATCACCATTCAAAGCCAGACATAGGTTGTAACGTTAAGATTGAAATTTTGGAGCTTTACAAGGTTATTTTTGGGGTTGGGTTGGGAAAATTAACTTTTTTTAAATTCTTAGCTATTTCAGCTGTGGTTAGTCACTTGCCTCAACAGATTAAATAAAGTATTGGATCTTTTTCTTTTTCTTTACTAACACTGAAAAGACTATACTATAATATTATTCCCAGTGTCCACAAGTTACTACAGTCTTTGCAGTGCCCACTGATCGCAGAAGGCCTCAAGCATACCGGCGGACACCGCATGCTCCCTCTCGTCAGACAAGACCACGAAAGAGAGGCAGGCAGTCAGAATTTTAGTCGTGTGTTATTTGTCGAGAGCCCAACACCCATCAGTGACTGCAAATGTTATTGGGAATGAATCAAGTTGGGGAACGGAATATTTTCCACTTTTTACACCAAATGTTGGCATTAACGGTTCCTGATCAGGCACTCTGCCTACCCTTTTCTCATAGTATAAACCAAAACTGGCGGCTATAAATATAAGACAGTCACCAATATAAGATAATCCAATAGGGAATTCCTTTACCCAGAGAGTAATGAGTATGAGGAACTTGCTACTAGGCAAATAGCACAGATGAATTTAAGAGAAATTAGATAAACACATGAGAAAGGAATAGAAGGATATGCAGATAGGGTTAGATGAAGAGGGGTGGGTGGAGGTTCGTGTTGGGCTGAATGACCAGTTTCGTTGCCGTTATTCTATGTAAAAAAAAAAGAGCTGTCATTTTAACGCAAGTCAATTTTTAATAAAATCATGGACTAATTAGGATATTATGTCAAAATCATTGGAAATTCATGAATAATTGGGACATGTTAGATGAATACTTTGACTATAATACAGCCTCAAGTAGAATACAACTCCAAAAAATTTTGAGTAACTCTCAGCTGGCCAAACTTCCCTAATTGGCGTAGGTGGCTGGTTACGCCCCCTTTGGCTGAAAAAAAAACTGACCTAAAAAAATCGTAACTAACTGAGTTACACTGGTGCAAATTGATTGGGGAAACTGTGGCTTTTCAACTTAAGCCAAAAAGAGCAGCCTGCTCCAAAAAAACGGCACAAATCACTGGGGAAAATTGAGCCCTATATCACTGGCTAAAAAGATAGGCATGTAGGGTTGAGGAGAATGTTCCTCTGACACTATCACCTGTCTATTAGGCTTTGCACGAGCACTACGAAGAGACTTCCTGATGACTCTGAAGAGAACCTAATCAGTGTCAACTATACATATTTGAACAGTGCATAAAAACATCATTTTCAGCTGATCAAGCCTGCTCTGTGATTGCAGTGGAACAGCTGGATGACTGGTGGGATCGCACAATGTTACTGCTGAAGGTACATATGTGAACTGCAACTCTGGGGTAGACTGACCAGTGGATGATAAATAGAAACATAGAAATATAGAAATTTACAGTGCAGAAGGAGGCCATTTCGATCCATCGTGTCCGAGCCGGACGACAAAGAGCCACACAGCCCTCGGTCAGCAGCCCTAAAGGTTATATATAAACCCATGAACAATGGGGGACCGGTACATAACATCAGAATGTAAGAAATTGGAGCAGGGGTATGCCATTTGGCCCCTCGAGCTTGCTCCGCCATTCAATATCATGGCTGATCTGTTCATGAACTCAGCTCCACATTCCTGCCCGCTCCCCATAACCCTTTACTCCCTTATCGCTCAAAGATCTGTCTATCTCCGCCTTAAATATATTCAAACACCCAGCCTTCACAGCTCTCTGGGGCAGAAAATTCCATAGCTTTACAACCCTCAGAGAAGAAATTCCTCCTCATCTCAGTTTTAAATGGACAGCCCCTTATTCTGAGACTACGTCCCCTAGTTTTAGTTTCCTCTATGAGTGGAAATATCCTCTCTGCAACCACCTTGTAGAGCCGCCTCATTATCTTACATGTGTCGATAAGATCACCTCTCATTCTTCTGAACTCCAATGTGTACAGGCCCAACCTACTTAACCTAACTTAATAAGTCAACCCCCTCATCTCCAGAATCAACCTAGTGAACCTTCTCTGAACAGCCTCCAATGCAAGTATATCCTTCCTTAAATACGGAGACCAAAACTCTACGCTGTACTCGAGGTGTGGCCTTACCAGTACCCTGCACAGTTGTAGCAGGACTTCTCTGCTTTTATACTCTATCCCCCTTGCAATAAAAGCCAACATTCCATTTGCCTTCCTGATTACTTGCTGTACCTGCATACTAACATTTTGTGTTTCATGCACAAGGACCCCCAGGTCCCCCTGTACTGCAGCACTTTGCAATTTTTCTCCATTTACCTTATAATTTGCTTTTCTATTTTTTCTGCCAAAGTGGATAACCTCACATTTTCCCACATTATACTCCATCTGCCAAATTTTTGCCCACTCACTGAGCCTGTCTATATCCCTTTGCAGATTTTTTGTATCCTCCTCACAATTTGCTTTCCCACCCATCTTTGTATCATCAGCAAACTTGGCTACATTACACTCGGTCCCTTCATCCAAGTCATTAATATAGATTGTAAATAGTTGAGGACCCAGCACCGATCGTTGCAGCATCCCATTAGTCACTGTTTGCCAACTGGAAAATGACCCATTTATCCTGACTCTGTTTTCTGTTAGTTAGCCAATCCTCTATCCATGCTAATATATTACCCCCAAGCCCGTGAGCTTTTATCTTGTGCAGTAATCTTTTATGTGCATTCTGGAAATCCAAATACACTACATTCACTGGTTCCCCCTTATCCACCCTGCTCGTTACATCCTCAAAGAACTCCAGCAAGTTTGTCAAATATGATTTCCCTTTCATAAAACCATGCTGACTCTGCTTGATTGAATTATGCTTTTCCAAATGTCTTGCTGCTGCTTCTTCAATAATGGACTCCAGCATTTTCCCAATGACAGATGTTAGGCTAACTGGTCTACAGTTTCCTGCTGTTTGTCTGCCTCCCTTTTTAAATAGGGGCGTTACATTTGTGATTTTCCAATCGTTGGGACCGCCCCAGAATCCAGGAAATTTTGGTAGATTACAACCAATGCATCCACTATCTCTGCAGCCACTTCTTTTAAGACCCTACGATGTAAGCCATCAGGTCCAGGGGACTTGTCCGCCTTTAGTCCCATTAATTTACCAAGTACTACTTCATTAGTGATAGTGTTTGTATTAAGTTCCTCCCTCTCTATAGCCCCTTGATTATCCACTATTGGGATATTTTTAGTGTCTTCTACCGTGAAGACCGATATAAAATATTTGTTCAACATCTCTGCCATTTCCCTGTTCTGCATTATTAATTCCCCAGTCTCATTCTCTAGGGGACCAACATTTACTTTAGCCACTCTTTTCCTTTTTATGTATCTGTAGAAACTCATACTATCTGATTTTATATTTTGTACTCGTTTACTTTCATAATCTATCTCCCTCTTAATCATTTTTTTGGTCGTTCTTTGCTGGTTTTTAAAAGTTTCCCAATCCTCTGGCCTCCCACTAGTCTTGGCCACATTGTATGTCCTTGTTTTCAAATTGATACCATCCCTTATTTCCTTAGATAGTCACCGATGGTTATCCCTTCTCTTAAGAGTCTTTCCTTCTCATTGGGATATATTTTTGTTGAGAGTTATGAAATATCTCCTTAAATGTCTGCCACTGCTCATCAACCGTCCCACACTTTAATTTATTTTCCCCATCCACTTTAGCTAATTCTGCCTTCATACCTTTGTAGTCTCCTTTATTTAAGCTTAGGACACTGGTTTGAGAACCAACTTTCTCACCATCCAACTGAATTTGAAATTCAACCATGTTATGGTCACTCATTCCTAGAGGACCCTTTACTACGAGATCATTTATTAATCCTGTCTCATTACACAGTACCAGATCTAAGATAGCCTGCTCCCTGGTTGGTTCCGTAACAAAATGTTCAAGGAAACTATTCCAGACACACTCTATGAACTCTTCCTCAAGGCTACCCTGGCCAATTTGCTTTGTCCAATGAATATGAAGGTTAGAATCATCCATATTAACATTCCTTTATTACAAACCTCCATTATTTCTTGATTTATACTCTGTCCAAAAGTATAGCTGCTGTTGGGGGCCTATAGACTACGCCCACCAACGACTTTTTCCCCTTATTATTCCTTATCTCCACTCAAACTGATTCAATATCTTGATCCTCTGAGCCAATATCGTTTCTCACTAGCGCACTGATTATTGTGTTCCTGACACAGATGAGACTGCACACGGAGGTTAAAGTAACAGTGACCTCAGTCTTTAATAAGACACTCCAGAGTGAGGAACAGGCCTTAGGGGCCGGCTTATATACAATGCTCCCAAGGGATGCTGGGATCCCGTGGGACTTCAGGGGATGAGCTCCCTGGTGGCAGAACATGGGAGTACATGCTTTACAGATACACAACACTGATCTCATCCTTTATTAACAATGCGACCCCAACTCCTTTTCCTTTCTGTCTGTTCTTCCGAATTGTCAAATACCCCTAAATATTTAGTTCCCAGTCCTGGTCACCTTGCAACTATGTCTCTGTGATGGCTATCAGATCATACCCATTTGTATCTATTTGTGCTGTCAACTCATCTATTTTGTTACGAATGCTACGTGCATTCAGAAAAACAGCTTTTAAATATTTTTTTTACCATTTTTTCCTGCTTTGACCCCACTTTCTGATTCACCTTTATATTTATACATTCTATCCCTTCCTGGCATGCTTTGGTTTTCATTTCCCCCAGTGCTACCCTGATCTATTGCCTTCTCCTTGTTCTTTGATTTTTTACATTTCCGCTCACCTGAATCCTCCCCCCCACGAATTAGGTAAAGAGCATCCGGCTCAACCAGTCCGTCCCACACAACCGCGATACGCCATGTATCGCAACATTTTACACTCCACCCCACCCGGAGCCATGCTCCTGGGAGAGGAAAAAACCCAGATAAAAACCCAGGTGAATTGGGGGTGAAAAAATCTGAGAAAAAAAATGTGTGGCAGCATTGGATCCAAAGATTACGGGCTCAATTTTCCCAATATTTGCGCCGTTCTTTTTTGGAGTAGGCTGCTTTTTCTGGGCTAACTTAAAAATCTCCAGTGTCCCCAATCAATTTGCACCAGCGTAACTCAGTTAGTTACGTTTTTTTTTAGGTACGTTTTTTTTCCCTCAAAAGGGGGCGTTACCAGCCACCTACGCCAATTCTGGCCATTTAGGCAACTTTGGCCAGCTCATAGTTACTCCATTTCTACTTAGGCCAGCGTATGTGGCCTCTCAAGAAAACCCTTGCGAAGAGTTAAAGAAATTGGCACAGGTAAGTACGTCAGAGGCCATTTGGCCTGGGCTAGGGGCGGGAAGTGGAGTGGACCTGGACAAAATTGGGGGCCACAGAGCGGTGGGAAGGCACCGGAGAGGCTCGGGGGGGAAGGGAGTGAGCTCAAAGTACAACCACTAGTAAAATGGAGAGTTTACAGACAGTAGAACTGTTCTTGCATAGTAGGACATCACTGTTGTTTCCATTTGCAGTGAAACTCTTTAGACTACCAGGAAATACCTCAGTTGCTGCGTTAGGTTTGCATCACTGATCTTTGATGGTATTGGGTGGTAGTTATGAGTTCAGTCTCTTGAGAGATGCATCAGTTGCCTGGTATTGTAGTCGTGATGCCATTCCTCTCTCAGATTTGTTCTATTCTATCGCATATTCTCCCCCTCTCTTACACTAAACTGTCAGACTTATTTCCTGTAATGCTTCCCTGTGATTGACATTCTCATCATGCCTGCTTTCCATCAAAATTACACTCCCTATTCATTTTACCTACCTCTGACTCGAGTCCTTTAAGCCCGGTCTCCAAACTAGGTGCTGATGTTACTTACCGCTGGACAGTCTCAAAGGACCTAAAATGAGTCCTGTGGCCTGATGCTGACTGTCCATTCCTGTTGCCACCTCACACGGCTGCCATCCACAAGCCAACACTGCCTGCCATTCGCCTTTCTCTGAGCTCTACTGCGCATGCGCGGCCATTTCAGCAACATCAAGAACGTCATACTTTTTCCCCGCGCATGCGCAGAAGGCCCGGCTCCTTTTTCCAGCGCAGACCGCAGGCTCCACCCCCCGAGGCGACTGGCCACGCTGCGCAGCTACAGACTCGAGGCCAAACATCAGGGAAACTTCGGAGATTTTTTTCTGGAGCATCTATTTACCTAATTAAGCGGCGCAACTCAGGCAATACGCCAGAAAATGGGCTCGGGGAAAATTGAGCCCTATGATTTGTGGATTTAAGAAATGCTGCAAATCTGCTAGGAATGACAATGAAAGTGGTGACCTGTGGAAGGGATGTAAACCTGGAGCTGATCTGGTAGAAAATGGTGTGAAGTAATGGTAATGATGATGACAGTTGGTGTGTGGATACTGATCACAAATTAGACAAAGTCAACTTGCATATTGTGTTCAATAAATCTGATGTAGTTCTGAATTTGAGTGGTTTTACAAGTCCTTCATTATTTCACCCTTGCTGTTATATTCCCATCATCTGTCCGTATTTCCTCGTATTGTTTAATTCACGTCTAGCACTTCAAGCTGTTTAAGAAAGGTCAAACGATCGCGGATTCAAGGCCCGCTGACACTCCAGTGCAATACTGAAGGAGTGCTGCACTGTCGGAGGTGCTGTCTTTCAGGCAAGATATTAAACCGTGGTACACTCACACACATATATTCCTACTGAACCCTCCCTCCCTGGTTTTCAGAGATCGCAGTGTAGGTGAACACATTAACCTTTCAGCAGCTTGCGTATTTGTCCATAGAACACTGACACTGTTCCCCAGGCCCCCCCGACTTCAGCTCCAGCACGCTGCTCTCCATGCACAGGGCTCTGCTGCACTTTTTCCACTCTCTCTCCAGCCGCTCACGCTTTGGTCACTGGTTCTTTATTAGTGACCATGCATATTCTGGCCTTGTGTCCCGGTCTTACTGCCGGCCTCGGGTCCCAACCTCGCTTGCTGGTCTCGTGTCTCGACCTCCCTGCTGGCCCATGCTGTTCCTTCCCTGGGTCCAGACTTCGCTGCTGGCCTGTGCTGTACCTTTCCTGGATCCCAACCTCGTTGCAGAATAAAGTGCTATTTACTCTGCTCCAATATACCCTAATCACCAAATAGCAACTCCTTCTAGACCGGTCTAACATTAAAATTTTAAATTTCCTACATCAAGTTCATGTGCCTCATTAGCACTATGATTATGACCCACTTGCAACAGCATAAAACCTTGGCTGGGAGTCTCCAAATCTCAATCCATTCTATTTGCATGACCTCTAATGACATTTGCAGCAGGCAGAGTATAAAGCCTAGTTAGCATCCCAGCAACGTGGACTGGATTCAATGTCTTTCGGATGAGACGTTAAACCGAGGCCCCGTTTGCCCTCTCAGGTGCATGTAAAAGATTCCATGGCACTATTTCGAAGAAGAGCAGGGGAGTTATGCCCGGTGTCCTGGGGCCAATATTTATCCCTCAATCAACATAACAAAAACAGATTACCTGTTCATTATCACGTTGCTGTTTGCAGGAGCTTGCTGTGTGCAAATTGGCTGCTGCGTTTCCCACATTACAACAGTGACTACACTCCAAAAGTACTCCATTGGTTGTAAAGCGCTTTGAGACATCCGGTAGTCGTGAAAGGCGCTATATAAATGCAAGTCTTTTCTTTCTATGTTCCAGAGCTAAAAATGCAGTATTCCAACAAACTGATACTTCGAAGGACTGTGTAGCACAGTGGGAGTTTCTGAATATTGGAACTAGACCCAATGTCATAAGCTGTTCATATTCATCCTATCCCAATTAGAATGAATAAAACCCAGTCATTTTATGTTCCAGTCCATTTCTTTATTACACTGTCGGGAACTACAAGTGCATTAACTGGACCTGGATTTTGGATACTCAGTTGAAAAGGTTTAGCCTATCCGTTTAAGATTTGTATCAATTACACTTCTCCACACCCCATGACAGCCGCAGCTCACAAGACCTTCAAGCAACCTACGCGCTTCCTATGTATGTTCCTTTCTATAAATGCCTAGCAGAAGTGTTCAAGAGTAGCCCAGTGGAAAACAGACTTCTGACCTTCCTGTATCATTCTTGCCGACAAAGCACAGCCGTAGTCAAGAAAACAGTGTGTCGACAATCGCGTGCCAAAAGCTGCAGTCTCTCACACTGTTGCATAGCTCTGCCTATCTAAGCAATTCCTTTCAAATTCTGTGGTTGTCAATTTTTTCTCATGTTAAACAGAAAAAAAAACAGAATAAATAATTGGCGGCTTTGTGGCAAAACACATTCAAAACTCTCTTTTTATGTATTAGCAAGACGTGATCTTACATCTGGGATTCCCTACTTGGCCATTTCTCAGTCTTCACTGTTGTTAAGGGGAAAGTAGAGTGGGGGCAGGGGTTGCCCCTCAGGAAGGGAAATAATTTTCAATGCGTCATCTTGAGGGGCTTTTACACACTCTCTGACAACCAAATATTAAGTGACTTTAGCAGTGCTTTGATGGGAACAGGGCTTAAGGTGGCAGAGAGCTGAAAAATGGGAATGATTAAAAACAAAACTAAGAGACTGTAATGCATAAGATAGAAAGTTGCTTAAAAGGATTTGTTGGGAACAGTTCTATAAAAAAAGCAAATGGCATTATTCTTGTACTTTCACCAACAAAAAAACAAGAAGCCAAGAGCTTCCAGCTTATCCAAAAGTGGAAGGGTATGGCTTGGATAAAGGATCCAAATAATAACCTCTAGGTCTTCTAAGCACTGTTTCTAAAAAAAACACTCAATAACCAGTTGTTCTTCTATTGTGCTGTATATGGAGAATCAAGACCAAGTGTAATCTTCAGGTACAGCAGGGTTTGATGTCAAGTGATAATTGGACCAGGGCACTCGGAAGTAATTCAATCCCCATTTTAAAATCATATATTCCGTCATTTTTATATTCCATTATAAACTCCCACACCCTCAAATATAATTAAAACTGCCTATGTAAACTTGTCACACTGTAATTATGCCCCTTTGTTTCTCTCAAACCCGCTCTCTCAAGCCAACCACAGACGCTCACTTTACCTCCTCCTGTCTCCCTCTAACTGCCACACTTCTCTCAGACCATCACATTCCTTTCTACTCCCTTCTCTCTCCCCCTCTCCTTTCTACGCTCACTTCCTATCTGTTTCCCACGAAGAGCCTTTGCTTGCTTTTAAAATACTTTTATTGAAAAATCAAATTAGAATGAGGAAAACTGAGAACTTTCCTCTCACAGGAGGATTGTAATGACCTTTTATAATGGTCAATAAATGCAGATGGTGATAATTAATTGGCTTCAAAATTCAGCTGCTGTTTTTTTTTAATTGAACCAATGGAAGAGAGTGGAATCGCTAAGGTGCCACATAAAAGGTTACTGCACAAGATAAGAACTCACAGGGTTGGGGGAATATATTATCGTGGATAGAGCATTGGCTAACTAACAGAAAAGAGAGTCAGGATAAATGGGTCATTTTCAGGTTGGCAAACTGTAACTAGTGGGGTGCCACAGGGATCAGTGTTGGGACCTCAGCTATTTACAATCTATATTAATGACTTGGATGAAGGGACCGAGTATAATGTAGCCAAATTTGCTGATGATACAAAGATAGGTGAGAAAGCAAGTTGTGAGGAGGACGCAAAGAATTTGCAAAGAGATATAGATAGGCTAAATGAGGGGGCAAAAATTTGGCAGATGGAGTATAGTGTGGGAAAATGTGAGTTATCCACTTTGGAAGGAAAAATAAAAAAATAAATTATTTTAATGGGGAGAGATTACAAAATGCTGCAGTAGAGGGATCTGGGCATCCTTGTACATGACACACAAAAAGTTATCATGCAGGTACATAAAAAATAGGAGCAGGAGTAGGCCATACAGCCCCTCGAGCCTTCTCCGCCATTTAATACAATCAAGGCTGATCCGATCATGGACTCGGGTCCACTTCCCTGCCCGCTCCCCATAACCCCTTATCGGTTAAGAAACTGTCTATCTCTATCTTAAATTTATTCAATGTCCCGGCTTCCACAGCTCTCTGAGGCAGTGAATTCCACAGATTTACAACCTTCAGAAGAAATTCCTCGTCATCTCAGTTTTAAATGGGCGGTCCCTTATTCTAAGATTATGTCCTCTAGTTGTAGTCTCCCCTATCAGTGGAAACATCCTCTCTGCATCCAGCTTGTCAAGCTCCCTTATAATCTTATATATGTTTCGATAAGATCACCTCTCATTCTTCTGAATTCCAATGAGTAGAGGTCCAACCACCTCATAAGTCAACCCCCTCATCTCCGGAATCAACGCAGTGATCCTTCTCTGTACTGCCTCCAAAGCAAGTATATCCTTTCGAAAATTTGGAAACCAAAACTGTACGCAGTCTTCCAGGTGTGGCCTCACTAATACCCTTTATAATTGTAGCAAGACTTCCCTGCTTTTATAGTCCATCCCCTTTGCAATAAAGGCCAAGATTCCATTGGCTTTCCTGATCAGTTACTGTACCTGCATACTATCCTTTTGTGTTCCATGCACAAGTACCCCCAGGTCCTGCTGTACTGCAGCAGTTAGCAATTTTTCTCCATTTAAATAATAACTTGCTCTTTGATTTTTTTCTGCCAAAGTGTCTGACCTCACACTTTCCAACATTATACTCCATCTGCCAAATTTTTGCCCATGTCTATGTCCTTTTGCAGATTTTGTGTGTCCTCCTCACACATTGCTTTTCCTCCCATCTTTGTATCATCAGCAAACTTGACTATGTTACACTCGGTCCCTTCTTCCAAGTCGTTAATATAAATTGCAAATAGTTGGGGTCCCAGCACTGATCCCTGCGGCACCCCACTAGTTACTGATTGCCAACCCGAGAATGAACCATTTATCCCGACTCTCTGTTCTCTGTTAGTTAGCCAATCCTCTATCCATGCTAATACATTACCCCCAATCCTGTGAACTTTTATCTTGTGCAGTAACCTTTTATGTGGCACCTTGTCAAATGCCTTCTGGAAATCCAAATACACCACATCCACTGGTTCCCCTTTATCCACCCTGTTCGTTACATCCTCAAAGAATTCCAGCAAATTTGTCAAACGTTACTTCCCCTTCATAAATCCATGCTGACTCTGCCTGAGTGAATTATACTTTTCCAAATGTCCTGCTACTGCTTCTTTAATAATGGACTCCAACATTTTCCCAACCACAGATGTTAGGCTAACTGGTCTATAGTTTCCTGATTTTTGTCTGCCTGCTTTTTTTTTTATAAAATAGGGGCATTACATTTGCAGTTTTCCAATCTGCTGGGACCTCCCCAGATTCCAGGGAATTTTGGTAAATTACAACCAATGCATCCACAACCCCTGCCGCTACTTCTCTTAAGACTCTAAGTACAGCACGTAATTAGGAAGGCAAATGGAATGTTGGCCTTTATTGCGAGGGGGATGGAGTTTAAAAGTAGGGAAGTCCTGCTACAACTGTACAGGGCAATGGTGAGACCACACCTGGAGTACTGCGTACAGTTTTGATCTCTGTATTTAAGGAGGGATATACTTGCATTGGAAGCAGTTCAGAGAAGGTTCACGAGGTTGATTCCTGAGATGAAGGGGTTGTCTTATGAAGAAAGATTGAGCAGGTTGGGCCTATATTCATTGGACTTCAGAAGAATAAGAGGTGATCTTATTGAAAAGTGTAAGATTTTGAGGGGGCTTGACAGGGTAGATGCAGAGAGGATGTTTCCCCTCTGGGGGGAATCGAGAACTAGGGGGCACGGTTTCAGAATAAGGGGTCAGTCCTTTAAAACGGGAATGAGGTGGAATTTCTTCTTTCAGAGGGTCATGAATTCTCTACCCCAGAGAGCTGTGGAGGCTGGATCACTGAATGTATTTAAGGTGGAGATAAGACAGATTTTTAAATGATAAGAGGGTCAAGGTTTATGGGGAGCGGGCAGGGAAGTGGAGTTGAGGCCAGGATCAGATCAGTCATGATCTTATTGAATGGCAGGAGCAGGCTCGAGGGGCCACATAGCCCTATTTCTTATGTTCTATGTTCTAACATTAGTCTCAAAAAGATGTACTTTCTCACCCTCTCTTCCCCCACCCCCTCACGATCAGCTGAATAGTTTCTGAAGTTCCTATAACATAACAAAAGCTGCAACTGGATGTGTACTGACATACTGACACAGCCTCTGTAAAAAATAAATTATATTTAACCTCCATTAAGATTTTAGAATTTGCTCTCTCGTTACTCAATGATTTGACGAGAAGCTACTGAGCAGAAAGTTGAAGAAGCTGGGAAAAAAATAGTGGTGATTGTGCAGTCGTCATGTAGCCTGGGATATTGGGTACACTGCACATGCTCAAACTGTATATTTCAAATTCATCTCAAAGAATCACAAAATCTGGGCAAAAATTGCAACTCTGAGCCTCGGATAGATCAGAGTGGGAGTGGATCTCCTGTCCTCTGCCTTTTATACTGTTCCAATGAAACTTAACATAAATTTGAGAAACAGCATCTCATCTTTCTTTTGGGCACGTTACAGTTTTCCGGACTCAACATCGAGTTCAACAATTTCAAAACATAACCTCTGTCCCTATTTTTTTTCTTTTTTCTCTTTCCCAGGGCAGCTGTTGATGATTCTGCCATCTCCATTTACACCCTATCTAGACCCATCTTTTATTTCTTAACTTGCCCCATTACCATCTCCTTTTGCCTCGCACCATCATCCCTTTTGTCATTTAATCTCTTCTGTCTTCCACCCGATCACAGACCTTCCCTTTTGTTCGTTCCTTCCCTACCGCCCTCCCCGCCCCGCCATCCCTGCCCCTACATTTGCTTGAAAACCTGTTACATCTCTAACTTTTACCAGTCCTGACAAAGGATCATCGACCTGAAACATTAACTCTGTTTCTCGCTCTCCACAGATGCTGCCTGACCTGCTGAGTATTTCCAGCATTTTCTGTTTTATTATCTCTTCAAATCTATGCTCTGCCCATGGAAGCTGAGTTTCTCCTGTGTCCACTTGTATGACCATTTTGGCTGCTATTCAGAACCTGAGCCCATTAATTCTATCTCTTTTTCTCTCAGTCACTCTCGGGCCCGTTTCTCCTGTTACCTCCCCTTCCCGTCACCCAGTCATACCACCTTCTATTTCTCCCTCCTTTGGGTACTTTATATCCTCCCTCCATTAATTTTTGTACTGAGCGACTCCTTATCCCCCATGATTGTTGTTATATATGTGAACTTGTATTTACTTTGTACAGCCACCAGAAGGCTCATCCCTTGGAGTCCCAAGAGATCCCATAATCCCTTGGGAGCACAGGTATTTAAGGAGGCCTCACTGATTGGAGAGGCACTCTGGAGACCTGCAATAAAAGACTAAGGTCACACTTTACTTTGAGCTCAGTGTTCAGTCTGACTCTTTCTCCATACATAACAATTTTAATCTCCGTCTCAGCTCCCCTTTCCCTCTCTGCATTGAATTAATTGCCCTCCTATTTCTCTAAACCTTCCCCCTTAACCCCTCCCGCCACAACATAAATTCTTCCATTCCAATTCATGGCCTCTCTACTCCACTTGGTCTCAATCACAGCCTCTGTGACCACCTCCCTGTAGTCCTCATCAATCATATCCACAACCCTTTCCAACGCCACTTTCTTCTATGTCCATCCCTTAAAAAACTTTTGAATTGCCAATCAACTTCCGCAATATCTTTGCAGCTATTAATCTTCTAAACAACTCCTTCATGTCCACTTTGATGCACTTGTCCGCAATAAAACCTTTTCGATCTTCTATCCCATTCAATCCCTCTAGTATGGTCTGCATCTTAGCTCTTTCAAACCCAAAAGCATACACCAAACACACAACAAATTTAGCCACCCATCACCAGATCTCCCTGGATTACATCAAGCGCTATTAAGTCTCATTATCTGCCAAAACAGCCCATCGCACCAAGATCATGTTGGAGAACAAAGATAACCATTGGTTTCTTTTTTCCCACTACCAACCAGCTCCTTAAACTCCCTCCCCCTGCCCTCTCAACCTGCACCTCGAACAAGTGAGCGGACTTCTTTGTCACTAAGATTGAGACCATCCGTTAATCTGCCTCTACTGCTTCCCCACTTCACCTTGCCCACCAAGCCAAACCTCCCCACCCTAGTTCTGAACCCACGTCTTTCTTGTACTTCTCCCCTACCTCCAGTCATGTCCCTCGGAGCTCATCTTGTAAATGAGCACAGCTCCGGCTTTCTTGACCCTATTCCCATTAAACTAATAACCAGCCAACTTCTGTTCCTGGCAATCATGCTAGCGGACATTGTAAATCGTTCCCTCTCTTCAGATGCTCTCCGCCTTCCTTTCAAAACCACCAGTACCATTCTCAAAAAAATACACCACCTTCGGTCCCTTTGACCTTACAAAGTACTGCCCCATTTCTAGCCTCCCTTTCTCCTCCAAATGTCTTGAGCATGTTGTTGCCGAATAAATCTGTGCCCATCCGAACTGCAACCCCATGTTTGAATCTCTCTAATCAGATTCTCTTGGCGACCTCATCCAAAGACATGGCGTCAGCTTCTACCTGTGCACGGACAACACGCAGATCTATCTCTCTATCACTGGTCACGATTCACTCATATAATGTTAAATATAGAAACTGCTAGATTAGCAGCATTGCCACAAACAAGCGCTAACAGTCATGATACCAGGAAAAGTTGCCAGATAGCTGTAAAAATAAAAAACAAGATGTCAAGTAAGGCGAAAGCTAGTTTCCAATTTCAAATCTGGCCCTGATGTTTATAGAGATAGCAGCTCTGGGAACCAATGAAATGGGACAATGTATTATAAGTTACTAAACATCATTAAAATAATGAGTGCAACCTGAGACACAATTAAAACCATAAAATTAAATCAAAGACTATGAAGGTCAAGCTACATCCTTAAGATCAACATGTATTAGATGCAATGATCGCTTACAGGTTTTAACATCTGAGCTCTCAAGTCATGCATCAAATGTGAGACAGCATGGATACTCTGTTCCATCGATGGTTTGGTTCCTAATTGATCATGTGGACTTCTCCCATTCTTATTGAACATTTTGGCCAGGCTCTGTGTCATGTATGTACATGCTGTTTGTAGCCACCGGATGGCGTCATTGTTGGAGGCCACTGAGCAGCATGCACATGATGCTGCTCTGATATAAAAGGCCAGCCATTTTGTGAGTCAGGCACTTTGGGCCGTAATAATGCAGAACAAGGTTGTACCTTGTTCTGTTAAACAGTACTCAGTTTGCACCTTTATTGCATACAGAACATTTGGCGACGAGAATACAAGAACCTTTGTTTGCAAAATGAGCACGATTGGATTTTTAGAGCGATTCATGGAGGGAGAAGATTGGGAAGACTTTGTGAGCCATTAGAACCAGTACTTCGTGGCCAACAAAATGAAGGGGGTCGACTATGCAGATCGGCGCCGGGCCGTGTTCCTCACTGTGTGCGGTTCAAAGATCTACGGTCTGATAAAGAATATACTCATGCCTAGTGATCCAACAGAGAAAATACGAAGAGTTGTGTACATTGGTACAGGAGCACCTCAAGCCAGACGACAGCACCATCATCTCGAGATACAGGTTTTATACACGTTCGATCGGAGGGCCAGAGTGCCGCGGAATTCGTTGCCGACCTGAGACGTCTAGCAGGACCGTGCAAGTTCGAGACGGTGTTGGCAGATATGCTGCGGGACATCTTTGTTATTGGTATCAACCACGAGGTGATCCTGCGCAAACTTCTCGCGGTGGAGGAGTTGGACTTCAAAAGGGCGATCCAGATCGCTCAATCACGTATGACGATGGACAGGAGTTTAAAGCAAATCTCGGTGAAGAACCGAACCTCGGCAAGTACTGTAAATGCGATTGATTCGGCGTTCGGCAGAGCGGCACATGGCAGGGACTATCCAGCTGCATTCGCGAAACCCGTGGCTGCCCAAAGTCCGCCAGTAGGAATGTATCCGACTTCTCCGTGTTGGCGTTGTGGGGGAAATCATCGGCACCAGCAGTGCCGATTTAAGCAATATAGTTGCAAAGGCTGTCTGAGAGTGGGGCATCTCCAGCGCAAGTGTCCGCAGATGAGCAAGCGAGCTGCGACACACCACGTGGATGATGAGAGTCAGACTAGTGCGGATCCGGATACGGAATCTGAGATGCCAGAGGAGGAAGTGTATGGACTGTACTCCTTCATAGCCAAGAGAACACCAATTTTGATTAATGTGAAGTTTAACGGGATACCGGTATCGATGGAACTGGGCATGGGGGCGGGTCAATCGATCATGAACAAGAGGGCAATTAATAAACTGTGCGATACTAAGACTGTGAGGCCCAGGCTGAGCCCTGTAAAAGCCAAGCTGCGCATGTACACCAAAGAACTGATATAGGTGATTGGCAGTGCACAAATTAACATGTCATGTAACGGTGCAGTTCATGAGTTACCACTGTGGATTGTTCCAGGCAATGGCCCAACGCTGCTCGGCAGGAGCTGGTTGGAGAAAATCAGATGCGATTGGAATGATATAAAAGACGTGGTCATCGGAAGAAGATGCATGTGCCCAAGTATTGAGCAAGTTCCCCTCGCTGTTCGAACCGGGTATCGGTAACTTCACGGGAGCCAAGGTGCAGATCCACGTGGACTCAGATGCAAGACCCGTCCATCATAAAGCTCGGGCAGTGCCGTATATGATGAGGGAGAAGGTCGAAATTGAACTGGACAGACTCCAGCGTGAAGGGACCATATCACCGGTCGAATTTAATGAAAAGGCCAGCCCCATTGTTCCTGTGCTGAAAAGTGATAGCACAGTCAGAATCTATGGAGACTACAAGGCTACGATCAACAGGGTTTCGAAACAAGATCAGTACCCATTAACGAAGGCTGATGACTTGTTTGCGACGCTAGCCGGAGGGAACTCATTCACAAAACTGGACTTGACGTCGGCCTATATGATGCAGGAGTTGGTCGAGTCATCGAAGAGATTTACGTGCATTAACATGCACGAAGGACTGTTTATTTACCACAAGTGTCCATTTGGAATTCGCTCGGCTGCAGCAATATTCCAGAGGAATATGGAAAGTCTACTGAAGTCCGTTCCCAGAACCATCGTGTTCCAAGATGACATCCTGATCACCGGTCGTGACTCCAAGGAACATCTGAACAACCTGGAAGAGGTTCTACTGCATTTGGACAGAGTGGGACTCGGACTTAAACGCTCAAAGTGGGCCTTTATGGCAACGGAGGTCGAATTCCTCGGGAGGAAAATCGCCGCTGATGGCATCAGACCTACTGACGTGAAAACCAAGGCCATCAAGAATGCACCCAAGCCGCAGAATGTGACGGAGCTGTGTTCGTTCCTGGGTCGACTCAACTACTTTGGTAACTTCCTACCTAAATTGAGCACCTTACTTGAACCACTGCACATGCTATTGAGAAAAGGCAACAACTGGGTGTGGGGCACATTACAAGACAGAGCTTTCGAGAAAGCTACCAATCTGTTTTGCTCAAACAAGCTGCTGGTACATTATGACCCATGTAAACGTTTAGTTTTGGCCTGTGACGCATCATCATATGGAATTGGTTGCGTGTTACAACAAGCCAATGAGTCGGGGTCACTTCAACCTGTCGCATAGGCATCGAAAAGTTTGTCTAAAGCAGAAAGAGTATGGCAGAAAACAAGCTTTAGCGTGTGTGTACGGTGTTAAAAAGATACATCAATACCTATTCGGTCTGAGGTTTGAATTAGAGACCTATCACAAGCCGCTCATTTTGTTGTTTACCGAGAGCAAAGGTATCAATACCAATGCTTCATCCCGCATCCAAAGGTGGGCACTGACATTATCTGCCTATGATTATGTCATTCACCACAGACCTGGCACAGAGAATTGTGCCGATGCTTTGAGCCGGTTGCCGTTGCCCACACTGGAGGTGGAAACGCCACAACCAGCAGATTTACTGTTAATCATGGATGCTTTTGAGAGTGAAGGAACCCCTGTCACGGCTCAACAAGTTAAGACCTGGACCAGCCAGGACCCAATATTATCAATGGTAAAGGATTGCATCCTCAAAGGGGATTGGTCTGCCATACCTAAGCAAATGTGCGAGGAGGCCAAACCGTACATTCGTCGCAAGGACAAACTGTCTATTCAAGCAGATTGCGTATTGTGGGGCAATCGAGTTATAATGCCTAAGAAAGGGAGAGAGAAGTTTGTGCCCGAGTTATACAGCACACATCCGAGTATAGTGATGATGAAGGCCTTCGCCAGGTCCCATGTATGGTGGCCAGGAATTGATTCTGAACTGGAAGCATGCGTGCATCAGTGCAACACATGCATGCAGTTCAGCAAAGCACCAACGGAATCGTCGCTAAGTCTGTGGTCATAGCCATCCAAACCTTGGTCCAGGATCCATGTAGATTTTGCAGGTCCCTTCCTGGGCAGGATGTTTTTAGTGGTGGTGGATGCTAATTCAAAGTGGATAGAATGCATAATTATGTCCACGGCAACCATAGAGAATCTCAATGTCATGTTCACGACACATGGTTTGCCTGACATCGTGGTGAGCGACAATGGGTCGTGCTTCACCAGTCAGGAGTTTCAGGAGTTTGTAAAACTTAACGGCATAAAACATGTAAGGTCAGCACCGTTCAAGCCTGCATCCAACGTGCAAGCAGAACGTGCAGTACAAATTATCAAGCAAAGCATGAGGAGAGTAACCCAAGGGTCACTGTAGACCCGCTTTTCTTGCATACTGCTGTGTTACAGGACAAGACCCCACACACTCACAGGGGTCTCGTCTGCTGAACTCATGATGAAAAGAGGTCTTAAGACCAAGTTATCTCTTGTACACCCAGATTTAAGTAATCATGAAGACAAGAGTCAACAAGGGTACCATAATCGCTCAACTGTGTCACATGAGATTTCTGTTAATGATCCTGTATATGTGTTGAATTATGGTCAGGGTCCCAAATGGATCGCTGGTACGGTCATGGCCAAGGAATATTTGTTATTAAGCTCAAGAATGGGCAAATTTGCAGGAAACACATGTATCAAACAAAGCTGAGGCACATACACAGATGAGTCAGAGCAGTCGGACAAAGAAACCGTCGACAACCAACCAACCTACTCTTCAGTGGACTCAAGGGTCATCAGTGAACCCGGAATTTCCATCACGGACTTGTTCAATGAAAATGGACTTGCAATTCCTGACATAGCCACTGCCACCCCCAACAAGTCAACCATCCAGCCACCAGCCACAACAGACTCCACACATTCACCCAAGGCCAGAATCAAACAGACGGTCAACCCGGGAGCATAAAGCACCGACCGTCTCAACCTGTGAAAGACTGTAATAAGATCTCAGAAGAGGGTATTGTCATGTATGTACATGCTGTTTGTAGCCACCAGATGGTGTCATTGTTGGAGGCTACTGAGCATCACACACATGGTGCTGCTCTGGATAAAAGGCCAGTCATTTTGTGAGTCAGGCGCTTTGGGCCGTAATAAAGCAGGAACAAGGTTGTATCTTGTTCATTTTAAACAGTACTCAGTTTGTACCTTTATTGCATACATAACACTCTGAAAGCACACCTCACTGCTTTTCAAAGAAGGCAGCAGTACTGCAATTCATTTGATGCAATGAGGGAGTTAAGCATGCACATAAAAAGAAAGCTCCCAGGGCATGAGACCAGATAAAAGATTGAGGAGGCAGGAGAGTGCTTTGCATATAAAGGCTAAACTCTGTTCAGAGAATGAGGAAGACCAGTGTTACAGTAATTAATCTAACATTACTTCCTTATTATTTAAACTCCACATATTCAAGTGAATTCACTGCAATATAGAAAGTAGAAGCAGGGATCTCTATTGTTGAAGGATATCTGGAGCACAAGTGTGATAGTTTTAGCAGTCAGATCAAGGCAATAATACTTGAAAAAAACATGAATATTACTTCATATAGCTGACTTGCACCAACATCAACAGATAACCTTTGCATCTTGACCTATGGTGTAGCCAAGCAGAAAGACATTTAACTTTGAGCATTTTTCACCAACTCAGGAATAACAATGCAATACATTCCTATCATCCGCTTCACTGGATGCTTGTCAATGATCGGTTAAAACCTTCCAGAGAACCCAACAAACAAACAACTTCCTAGATTGGTATATGTTCTTCGATTCATCCACATTGTAAAATTCAATAAATTGATACTTCCTTTACAAGGACAACGAATGCTGTTGTGGATAATTTTTTTTTTACCCCATTTCATTTGAATTAAACAAGTTAAACTTCAATGTTCTTTAAAGTATACATGTTATATGTGGTTTTAGATGCTAGGGAAGGAAGGTCTACAGACAGAGCAGGAAGATCTCGTAACAAAATTTACATTAATGAGTTGGACTCGGGAATCGGAAGTACAATTTCAAAATTTGCAGAGGACACCAAATTGAGAAGTGTAGTTAATACAAGGAAAGTATGCAACAAAATTCAGGAAAAAATTAAAAACCTGAAGAATGGGTGTGTAATTGGCAAATTAATTTTTATATAGTTAAGTGTGAGGTGGTGCATTTTGGTAGGAAGAATAAGGAGGCCACATACTGCTTGGATAATAAGAGTCTGAATGGGGTCGAAGAGCAAAGGGAACGAGGGGTAAAGATACACAAATCACTAAAAAAAACAAACACTGGGGTCCATTTCCAGAGGAATAGAATTCAAAAGCAGGAAAGTTATATTAAACTTGTATATAACCTTGGTCAGACCATAGTTGGAAGACGGTGAACAGTTCTGGTCTCCATATTCTAAAAAGGATATAGAGGCATTGGGGAAGGTGCAAAAAATATTCACAAGGATGACACCAGAACTAAAAGGATATACTTATCAGGAAAGGCTGAACTGGCTGGGCCTCTTTTCTTCAGAAAAGAGAAGGTTGAGAGGTGATCTGTTCGGAGGTGTTTAAGATACTAAAAAGGCTTGATAGTGACAGAAATATACAGAAAATGTTTTCACTTGTGGGGGAGTCCAAAACTAGAGACCATAAATATAAGATAGTCACCAATAAATCCAATAGGGAATTCAAGAGAAACTTCTTTATCACAGGATCGATAAGAATGAGGAACTCGCTACCACAAGGAGTATTTGAGGCAAATAGGAAAGATGCATTTAAAGGAAGCTAGATGAGGATAAGGGAGAAAGGAATAGAAGGATCTGCTGATAGGCTTAGATGAAGTGGGGTGGGAGGAGGCTCGTGTGGAGCATAAACACCGACACAGGCCAGTTGGAACGAATGGCCTGTTTCTGTGCTGTAAACTCGATGTAACTCAATGAGCCAGAATAACAATTTCTGAAAGTGAAAGAATGACAACTCCAAGCAGATGCGTTCTACTGTTTGACTTTCCACCGACACTCATGAACCTGGACATCACTGGGTGTTTACTAACTGAATTTCCTGCCAATGGTGGCAGCTTACACATTAACCTTCATAAGCTGAGTGAGGCATCTCAATCAAGTAAATATATTCAGTGAAGAAAGCTGGATTACAATTGAAATTTTATACAGTGCCAGTATATTAACAGGTATAACCTTTCTACATGCCTTACCTATAAAATCTACATCTAATGCAAGTGGAGTATTTAAATCATTGTGCCAATTACCTGATCGGACTGAAATTTGTGGTCTTTACATTTCCCCTTCATCCACTGAATGCCTCCATTTCCGGTTACAATGATGGTTGTAAACATATCTTCTCCAGACGGTCCTCGCACTGGCTCCTTCACTTCAAAATACTCAGAGAAAAAGGCAGGCTGCAGCATTTCCATGTTAATCAGGTATTTCAACTTCAAATCTCGAGCGCTTGCATTGCACTGGCTGAATTGCCGGATAAACTTGTAAAATCTGTATCGGATCCGCTTCCTTGTTACAATGTGGTAATTTTGGATCTGGAGGCGAATGTTTTTCGGCAACAACGATTTGTAACTGGAATTGAAACAATGCAATTACTAGTATAAATGGAAACCATCTCAAGTAATACATCTTCAAGTAATACAAGTGTGGAAATTATGATGAGCCTGTATAAAACACTGACTCGGCCCCAACCGGAGTATTGTGTCCAATTCTGGGCACCGCACTTTAGGAAGGATGTGAAGGCCTTAGAGAAGGTGCAGAAAAGATTTACGAGAATGATTCCAGGGATGAGGGACTTCAGTTACGTGGATAGACTGGAGAAGCTGGGGTTGTTCTCCTTGGAGCAGAGAAGGTTGAGAGGAGATTTGATCGAGCTGTTCAAAATCCTGAGGGGTCTGGACAGAGTAAATAGTGAGAAACTGTTACCATTAGCAGAAGGGTCGAGAATCACAGATTGAAGGTGATTGGCAAAAGAAGGCGACGTTAAAAAAAAAAATTTTTACGCAGCGAGTGGTTAGGATCTGGAATGCACTGCCTGAAAGGGTGGTGGAGGCAGACTCAATTTTATCTTACAAAAGTGAGTTGGATAATTACCCGAAGGAAAAAAATTTGCAGGGCTACGGGGAAAGGACGGGGAGTGGGACTGAGTCGGCACAAGCTCGACGGGCCAAGTGGCCTTTCTTCCATGCTGTACCATTCAATGATCTTCTGAAAAATCGTTGGCAAGTTGAGTTGGATTCAGGTTAATAGACAATAAACAAATGGAGCTTTTCCTTGTCCAAGACCCATGGTTATGATCATGGAAGGAATGTTCACATCCTGACTTGTCGGACTGATTCAGGCTGTGAAACCTTCCATTTCACATGATTCTCCAACGTGAAGATAAAGAAACAATAACTAGTGTAAGAAATGTGTTTGGACAATACAGATAAGGCTACTGAAGTTGGAAGCTTTTTAAACTGTTAACAACTCTTGCAAAATTCAGAGAGCTGGATATTTTCCTCACCAGGCACACAACACATCACTGTGGTATCTTCTCTTCACGAGGTGCCAATTTGAATGCTCCTAAAATGAAGGAGATGGAAGGTGCGGATATTTCTTGAAGCTCTTTCCGCTTAGCCCTACAATTTTTTCCCCTTGAAATATTTATCCAATTCCCTTTTGAAAGTTATTATTGAATCTGCTTCCACCGCCCTTTTAAACCGTGCATTCCAGATCATAATAACTCACTTTTCCTCATGTCACCTCTGGTTCTTTTGCCCATTTGCTTAAATTTGTCTCTTCTGGTTACCAATGTTCCCTTTAATTTTTTGTTTCGGTGCAGGACTCATTTAATATTCCACGCATGTGCGGTTTTTCCCATTTAAAAGCAAGTGAGCTGGCTGGCTGCGTGGAAGCTCCTGAGTGCTACACAACTTACAAAGAACATTAATACAAAAGCAAAATACTGCAGATGCTGGAATCTGAAATAAAAACTTGAAACGTTAACTCTTGTTTCCCTCTCCACAGATGCTGCTTGACCTGCTGAATATTTCCAGCATTTTCTGTTACTCTTTCAAAACCGTTCATGGTTTTGAACACTTCTATGAAACCTCTCCTTAAGCTTCCCTGCTCTAAGAACAACTCCAGTCTCTCCACATAACTTAAGTTTTTAATCCTTGGTACACTCGAGTAAATCTGACCCTCTCCAAGGCCTTGACATCCTTCCTGAAGTGTGGTGAGATTTGGACACAAAACTGGGGCCTAACCAGTGTTTTATAATGGTTTAGAATAACTTATTTGCTTTTGTACTCTATGCAGGTCATTTTAATCCCCAGGAATGGGTGGGTCTGGGTCAGGAGAGAAGTTAAAATTACAATATTTCAAACCCGACCACAACCTGCCTACTTCTGGCTTTAGCGGAGGCAGGATGGGGGCAGGCAGCCAATCTGCTCCCAGGAAGCGATTCGGGCGTTAATAGCTGTTAAAGAGGCTGGGTGCCTCCATTTTTACAGGTTTTCTATTTTTAACCCATTTCAGTTGGGTTTCCCAGGCCTCGGGATCTCTCCACCACCCTCGCCCTCTCCCAATCGTGATCTCTCTCTCCCCCCCTCCCCCCCAAACCCCCTTGACTGCGATCTCTCCCCTCCCCCAGCCCCCCCGACCGCAACCCCCCGACCCACCTCCCCCACTGCCCACCCACCCCCTCGACCCAACTTCCCCTCCACCCCACCCACCCACACACCCTCCTCTGAACCCCCCACACACCCTCCCCGACACCCCCGACCCCCCCCCCACACACCCTCCACCGACGCCCCCCCCCACACACCCTCCCCCGACCCCCCCCCACACACCCTCCCGCGACCCCCCACACACCCTCCCCTGACCCCCCCCCACACACCCTCCCCTGACCCCCCCCCACACACACCCCCGACACACCCTCCCCCAACCCCCACACACCCTCCCCCGACCCCCCCACACACCCTCCCCCGACCCCCCCACACACCCTCCCCCGACCCCCCCACACACCCTCCCCTGACCCCCCCCCCACACCCTTCCCTGACCCCCCCACACACTCTTCCCCGACCCCCCCACACATCTTCCCCGACCCCCCCACACACCCTCCCCCGACCCCCCCACACACCCTCCCCTGACCCCCCCCCACACACCCTTCCCTGACCCCCCCACACACTCTTCCCCGACCCCCCCACACATCTTCCCCGACACCCCCCACATCTTCCCCCGAACACCCCCCACACTCTCCCCGACGCCCCCTCCCCACATCCTCCCCGAACCCCCCCACACCCTCCCCGACCATGACCTCTCCCCGACCCCTCCCCACCGCGACCACCATTTCCCTCCACCACGATCATCCCTCACCCCCATCGTCCCCCACCCCCCAGAGACCCTCCCTACTGTGATATCTCCCTGTCTCTCTAGCTGCTCGCTGCTCCATGGCTTGTGCCACAGCCGGCGACCTGTCAATCAGGCTGACTTCCAGGCAGGAAACCTGCAGAAAAAATTTAAAAGACACCCTGCAGCTGTTTCGGGAAAACTGTACTTCAGGATTGCTCAACCAGAATTCTGCCCCCCCCCCTTTCTCCAAACCCACTACTCCGTAAATATCGGGTCCTATGCGTACACCCAAGTTCAGGTTATACATTAACTAGAGCAGTGGTCCCAACACCGATCCCTGGGGAACACCACTGTACACCTCTGCTTTCTGTCCCTTAGCCAATTTTGCATCCATGCAGCCACTACCCCTTCAATCCACCTCCAAGTCTATTTTGTGGTACTTTATCACTTCAATCACACTACCCTCATCAACCCTCTCTGTTCATGAAGGATATTTCTTGATGGTTAAGTTTATTTGGTCCTTCTTCATCTATATCGATCTTGTGATTACTGGCACCGAAATCCAATGAGCACCTTTTTGGTTACATGCTCACAGTGATTGCAAAGGGTCCCGTGTAGTATATTAGTTGAACATTAAATCCCCATGGGATCACAGCTGCTCCCTATCCACAGGTTATCTATCTCTAGTCTCCAAACTGAGTAAGTAGTTGCAAGGTTAATGGAATGGGAAGAAAGTGATTACAAATATTTGGCTTCTCACCTGTTTGCATGATAGATGTCCAAAGGAGATTGGTCCTTCTCCTTTGCCATTCTCATCATATCGAGCACAGCCATACCAAGGCATTCCTCTTGCGTTTCATGTGTAACTGGTATTTTTACCCATCCATTAACAAAGTCATCACGCCACTATGAAATAAATGCTACAATTAGATATTCGCTCTCCATTTCTTCATCGGGCTTGAATGTACCAGTAACATGTACATGCCTCTCTTTTGAGGCCTCCTCTTGGTATTTCTGCTGACAGGACAGCAGAGCTTGCTAACATCTTTTAAAGTGTGACTTGCATACTTCCATTCCAGTATTTGTAACACAATCCACCTACGCTCCTATATCCTTTTTTCCCATATGTCATTCACAGTTTGCAACTTATGTTTAGCTTTTACCACATTAAATCTATAGAAGTTAATTTTATACATTTCTAACTATGCAGAATTAGAGAAAGACACGGATCACATTCCAGGGTTAATGCTGCAATCCCAGAAAAGATGAAGCCCTCAAAGAAAGGGAGGGTTGGAAATTAGGCTTCATCATCAATTCTTTCACCTGCGAATGTAGCTCTCCACTGGGGACATGGGATTACAAAACTAATCCTTTCAATATTCTCTAAAATGAAGCTCCAATACCTTAATTTGTCTTTATAATAATAACTTTTATTTATATAGCGCCTATAACGTAATAAAACATCCCACGGTGCTTCACAACAATTTTATAACACCTTAGATATTGACCATTGAGGGAGAGCGAGAAAGAAAAAGTGCGAGAAGGAAGTGTAAAAAGAGGTTAAAGGCTCGGGTCTGTGAATGATGGCTGGACAGATAGAAAGAATGGCTGGGGAAATGGTACTGAATCAAAATAAGCCATTACCAGCTGCACACTGCTGTGTATCCAGCTATATTTCACAAGGGGAGGGAGGCATCGGACGCTGGGGAGGGAGAGATTGGGGCAGGGAGTGATTGGGGCCTCTGTGGCAGGCATGGGGAACCAGGGAGAGATCGGGAACTGGGTGGAAATCGGTGGGGGGGGGGGGACAGGCATCAACGGCTTGGAGGTCGGGGATCTCAGCATGAGGAGTGGCTCCGATCAGGATAATGATTATAAATATTTTGTTTTTATTTTGATGGAGGTGATGTTTAGGATTGGTTTTCCCCAGAGGGAGGCATTGGGTCCCTTATTTGTAAATGCAAAAAGACGAACGCCTGTTTCAGGCGTGGGAAAGGACACCTCTTGTTTCTCAGTACCTAATATGGTGGACCGCGCACATCCAGTCCGGGATGTTGCCGTGCTTCTTGATTGCCATTTTGGGGCCTTAAGAGAGCAGGGTTTTCAGGTGCAATTAAACCCTCACAATCCCTACTCTGCGCTAGATGCAAGTGGGCTGAAAGAATTCCACAACATGCTGCACAAGCTACGTTATGGCAGACTGCTCCCTCCAGTCCAGCAGCTGATTGATGACTTCCCAAACCTACGACCTCTGCCACCTTGAAGGACAAGGGCAGCAGGCGCATGGGAACACCACCACCTCCAAGTTCCCCTCCAAGTCAGACACCATCCTGATTTGGAATTATATCGGCATTCCTTCATCATCACCGAGTCAAAATCCTGCTCCTCCCTGGTAACAGCACTGTGGGAGTACCTTCACCACACGGACGGCTGCAGTTCAAGGCAGCGGTTCACCACAACCTTCCCAAGGGCAATTAGGGATGAGCAATAAAGGCTAGCCTTGCCAGTAACGCCCACATCCCAGGAATGAATTAAAAAAATTAAATTCCTTCAACAAATGCAAAAGATCTTAACTTTGTCGTTCTTATACAAATGACAGCCAGCTACCAATTTGACAGGTAACTTACAGTGGGACAGAGACAACAACAGTGCATGTGTATGGAGACATTTACCATCTCACCTCAGAGGGAGAGCACCATTTTGTTTTAAAGGAGCAGGACAAGCAAGCCCCATTGTGTAAGAAGTGGAATAAATTTGGGCATCAAGTACATTAGCACAAACTGGGTCAGTTCAGGGTAGGATTTCAGATTTGATGAGTTAATCACATCGACACATCAATGCCAATCTGTCTTGGTATGAAATTGCTGTGGCAATCCAGTTCGCATTAACAAAGTTCATCTGGCTGCAGCACAGTCCTCTAAAGTATTCTTGAATTAAAAAACAAAAACATGAAAAAGCTTGTGATATGCGCATTAAATAAAATGCAAGATGTCAGCCTTACAAAGGGTTTGATAGCGTGAATAGGAACGACCATATCCTCTGGTTGGGAAGTCACTGATGAGACATCGTCATTGCGTGAGGAGGCGGCCGAGGAAACTTTTCTGTACACAAAGGTTTATATCAGGTTCGGTAACATAGTGGGGTGATGTTCCTGAATTAGTAATCCAGAGACCTGGACTAATGATCCAGAGACACGCGTTCAATTCCCACCAAGGCAGCCGTGGAATTTAAATTCAGTTAATTAAATAAATCTGGAATTTTAAAAAAGCTAGTATCAGTAATGGTGACCATGAAACTACCGGATTGTCGTAAAAACCCATCTGGTTCACTAATGTCCTTTAGAGAAGGAAATTTGCCGTCCTTACCCGGTCTGGCCTACATGCGACTCCGGACCCACAGCAATGTGGTTGGCTCTTAACTGCCCTCTGCAATGGCCGAGCAAGCCACTCAGTTGTACCAAACCACTACAAAGATCTTCAGTGGTTCAAGAAGGTGGCTCACTACCACCTACTCAAGGGCAATTAGTGATGGGCAATAAATGCTGACCTTGTCAACAACGCCCACATCCCAGGAACGAATAGGAGAAAAAGATTATTGAAGCACGGAATTTTTTTTGCCACAGTAAGTTCGATAACTATTTGATGTAGAGGGAGATCTAGGACCATCAGGAGAGTGCAAAGAGGTGGAATTAGTTTTGGATTGCTCCAGCAAAGAGACAGCACAGACACGATGGGCTGAAACTCTGCTTTAAACCTCTATGATTTTATAGTTAATTGAGGGGTCACTTTTTTTTTTAGTTAAAAGACAGAGCTGTGTACAAAATCTTACTTGCAGCTTGAAAATATACACCCTTATTTTAATTACGGTTCCTCATTAGTATACAGCAACATGTCAAGATTTCCCTCACTGCAATTCAAGTAGCTGCAGAGATACATTTAGAATTCAAGCTGGGCAGACTCTAAACTGCACTATTCCCATGGCAGGGCAAGTAGGATTTTTAATGATGTATAACGCTTCCATTTCTACAGTCTGATACGAGACTATTAATTTATTAAAGGTCACTGTCTCGCCCATTCCTTCTCTATTAGCATTGCTTAGTTGGACAAATATAGAGGCACAACTCAAATTAAGTGCTCAATGCAAAGACTTATCTCATTATACAGTTAAAACATTTCTAGGCTGTATATAAATGTCAAATCAACCGTGGCTCCCTGCATATCATTGCGGTAAATTTAAGCTCCAACACTTCTCTTGTAGTTATGAATGCTCTCAAAACTGAAATTACTGATCGAAAACATTTAACAAACTGTACCTGAGCAAAAAGATACGTCATTATAGTATCATCAATAAAAGGGCTCTCTGCACCCTTGGTAACACCATAGCGGGAGGCCCTATGGTTTCCAGGACTATACCAGTGTGGAAAGTAGAATCTGTGGAGGGAATATAAAAAGGATTACTTTGGTAGTTCGATTAGGTTCTTAGTCAATTTACTCTATAGGCTGTTAATGCAAATAAATCTAATTGCATACAATATCCATTAGCACAAAAGGATCTTATGATTTTTTTACAGTGCTGCTTCCTAATCTCTGAACATCTCTCGCCTAAACAAGAGATCCCGAATGGCTCCGAAATTTGTAATGCAGTCCCCATCATTTACAGCGGGCGCGTTTGTGTGAACATGATTTGCAGGCTATGTGTGATGGCCAGTATAACGTGGTACAGTATTCCTGCATAAGAATGAGATTAGAAAGGGAGGATTGTTATTTTAAAGGATTCTGTAAAGCTGGATCTGAGATATGGAGCTGGGCTAAAATATGATTAATAAGGGGTGACAGGTGTGTGTGTGTGTGTATATACGTGTGTGTAACCAGGACTGTGAATAATCACTGAGCGGCCCTAGGAATAGGAATAGGGACAGATAGATATGTTCCTCAGACAGAAAATATAGGGAAGGAAAAGAAATAATAAATACAAACACAATTCATGACCTTGAAATTGTAACTTGTGTAATTCACAAGAATGCAACAAAAATGTTGTAGATGAAGACTGTGGGGTGTGAACTAGTGAGTAAGCATAGCTGTTTCTGCCAGAAATAAATGGAGCACTTAAGATGCTACAACGGGCAATTTTAAGATGGACGTTAATGCAAATACCTAAAGGTTATCACTTTTTGAAACATATAAAGATACCTACCCATTGTAAGCATGTATTTTTGTAAGTGGTGAGGGTTGTATATTGCAGGTGTGTAACATGCATTGAGGGTAATTTTAACCCAGTTGAAAACTGAGGGGTTCGCATTACTAGTCATTTTATAGCCCATCCCATTATACTTACCATCGACTTCAAAAGGCATTAAACCCAATTCCGTCAGTTTCCGGTCAGGAGATTAGGTTAAAATTATCCCCAATTTTTCACCAAATTAAACCATATCACAACGATATTGTTATATTTATACAGGACTACTACATGCCGTACAATCATAGAAATCATGCAAATATACAGCATGGAAAGAGGCCATTTCGGCCCATCGTGTCCGCGCCGGCCGACAAAGAGCTATCCAGCTAAATCCCACTTTCCAGCTCTTGGCTTGTAGCCCTGTAGGTTACGGCACTTCTAGTGCACATTGAGTTATTTTTTAAATGTAGTGAGGGTTTCTGCCTCTACCATCCCTTCAGGCAGTGAGTTCCAAACCCCCCACTACCCTCTGGGTGAAGAAATTTCCCCTCAAATCTCCTCTAAACCTCCTCCCAATTACTTTAAATCTATACCCCATGGTGGTTGACCCCTCTGCTAAGGGAAATAGGTTCTTCCTATCTATGCTATTTAGGACCCTCATAATTTTATACACATCATAAGGGTCGCCCGTCAGTCTCCTCTGTTTCAAAGAAAAGAAACCCAGCCTATCAAGTCTTTCCACATAGCTAAAATTCTTGAGTCAGGGCAACATCCTCATGAATCTCCTCTGTACCCTCTCTAGTGCAATCACTATTATTTCCTATAATGTGGTGAGCAGAACTGCATGCAGTACTTTAGCTGTGGATTAATTAGTGTTTTATACAGTTCAAGCATAACCTCCCTGCTCTTGTATTCCATGCCTCGGCTAATAAAGGCAAGTATTCCGCATGCCTTCTTAACCACCTTATCTACCTGGCCTGCTACCTTCAGGGATCTCGGGACCTGCACTCCAAGGTCCCTTTGTTCCTCTACACTTCAGTGTCCTACCATTTAATGTATATTCCCTTGCCTTGTTAGCCCTCCCAAATGCATTACCTCACACTTCTCAGAATTTAATTCCATTTGCCACTGTTCTGTTCACCTGACCAGTTCATTGATATCTTTCTGCAGTCTACAGCTTTCTTCATTTTCAACTACACAGCCGATTTTAGTATCATCTGCAAACTTCTTAATCATACCCCCTACATTCAAGTCTAAATCATTGATATATACAACAAAAAGCAAGGGATGTAGTACCGAGCTCTGGGATACCATGCGCTTTTACTTTTGTGACCAGTCTGCCATGTGGGATCTTATCAAAAGCCTTGGTAAAATCATATACACTACATCAAACGCACTGCCCTCATTCGACCCTCCTTGTTACCTCCTCAAAAATTTAAATCAAGTTAGTCAGACACGACCTTTCCTACTGTCCTTGATTAATCCATGTCTTCCTAAATGAAGATTTATCCTGTCCCTCAGAATTTTTTCCAATAATTTTCCCACCACTGAAATTAAGCTGACTGGCTTGTAATTACTCGGTCTATCCCTTTCTCCCTTTTTAAACAAGGGTACAACGTTAACAGTCCTCCAGTCCTCCGGCACCACACCTGCAGCCAGAGAGGATTGGAAAATGATGGTCAGAGCCTCTGCTATTTACTCTTTTGCTTCACTTAACAGCCTGGGATACATTTCATCCCAGCATGGGAATTTATCCACTTTTAAAGCTGCTAAGCCCCTGAAATTTCCTCTCTTACTAGGTTTATTTCATTTAATATTTCACACTCCCCCTCCCTGATTGCAATGTCTGCATCGCCCCTCTCTTTTGTGAAAACGGACGCAAAGTATTCATTAAGAACCATACCCGTGTCTTCCACCTCCACACACACAAGGCTGATGTGCAACGGCCATCACATGTAAAAAAAAAAAATCCACGCACAGGCATCTTCCACCCTTCAATATGTAGTTTGCAAACTGGAATATCAGGTCCTCATTGAAATACCTGTGAACTCATCTCTTTTTGGTGTGGAAGCAAGTCATCCTCGATACGAGGGACCGCCTAAGAATTACCTTTATAGTTTCTAATAGGCCCTACACTTTCTTTAGTTATCCTTTTGTTCAATGTATTTATAAAACATCTTTGGGTTTTCCTTGATTTTATTTGCCAAAATGTTTTCATGCTCTTTGTTTTCCTAATTTCCTTTTTAATTGCACCCCTGCACTTTCATTACTCCGCTCGAGTTACTGCAGTACGGAGCCCTCAGTATCTGTCATAAGCCTCCCTATTTTTCCTTTATCCCATCCTGTATGTCCCTCGATATCCAGGGGGGGTCGAGATTTGTTAATCCCATCCTTTTTCTTTCAGGGCACATATTTGTCCTGAACCCTCTGGATCCCCTCCTTGAATGCCTTCAAGTAGCTGTTTCCAGTCCACTATGGCCAAATCACCTCTCAGCTTAGCAAAGTTGGCTTTTTCCCAATTTAGAACTTTTATTCCTGGTCTAGCTTTGTCCTTTTCCATAACTACCTTAAATCTAACTGAATTATGATCACTAGCACCAAAATACTCTCCCACTGATACCCCTTCCACTTGCCCAGCTTCATTCCCTAAAACTAAGTCCAGAACCGCCCCCTCCCTTGTTGGACTTACTACATACTGTCGAAAAAAAAAAATTCTCCTGAATGCATTTTAGGAATTCCGCACCCTCTATGCCTTTCACGCTAATTTTATCCCAGTTAACATTAGGGTCGTTGAAATCCCCTATTATTACTGCCTTATAGTTTATGCACTTCTCAGAAATTTGCCAACATATTTGCTCTTCTCTCTCCCTCTGACTGTTTGGGGGTCTATAGTACACTCCCAGCAGTGTGATCGCCCCTTTTCTGTTCTTCAATTCAACCCATATGGCCTCATTTGATAATCCTTCGAACATATCATCCCTCCTCCCAGCTGTAATTGTTTTTATTTAAATCAATACTGCGAGTTCCCCTCCTTTTTCAACCCCCTCTCTATTCCGTCTGAAAATTCTGTAACCAGGAATGTTGAGCTGTCCTTCTTTCAGCCATGTCTCAGTAATAGCTATAATATCATACTGCCAAGTGTCTATCTGTGCTCTCAGCTCATCTGCCTTATTCCTTATACTCCTGGCATTGAAGTATCTACCATTTAGCACTGCCAAACCCTCTTGTTGTCTATTTTCTAGCCCTTGTTTCCCGTGTCTTCCAAATTCACTTTCTACTTTCCAATTTCAGCTTTGCTTCTCTCCTTTCTGAATCTATTTTCAGGTTCCCTACTCCCTGCCAAGCTAGTTTAAACCCTCCCCAACAGCACTTGCAAATCCCCCGCCCGCTCCCCGGCGAGGATATTGGTCCCGACCCTGTTGAGGTGCAACCCGTCCGGCTTGTACATGTCCCATCTCCCCCAGAATCATAAGCATGTTAATTGTCCTACAGCCTTTTTATAATAAAGAGACTTTGGAGTCTTGGAGTGAAAAAATGCAGGTTCATCTCTCCATGGCAGGTTAGCAATGTCATTGAAGGATGGTATGTCAAGAGCTGGCATTTCACTATTGAGGTGTTCTACAAAGAGAGCAGGCTACTGTGGCAAACAGTATTTCTTTTGCCTTTGATTTCATATAGTTTTAAAAGCTAGGGATCAAAATGGGGTTGCCCTCTTTACAATAGGTTTCAAAGTGAAAGTCACAAGACATGATTGCTGTGCAAAGCAGGCAACAATATTTGATCAAGAATGAAAGAACGAACAAAGGCTCATTTATATAGCACTTTTCGTTTACTCTGTGTGTCCCAAAGCGCTTTACAGCCAATGAAATGCTGATGAAATGGACCACTGTTGTAATGTAGTCAAGGTTAGCAAGGTTCCACAAACAACAATGGGCTAGACTTTCCACTTCACATCGCCCATTTATGGCCCATCTATCGCCCAAAACGGACCTCGATTGCCCATTTTGAGCAAAAAGTGGAAACTAGGCTCAAAATATCGCCCGAAAAACAAGACTTATATGACCAGTTAATCTGTTTCAGTGGGTTTGGTTGAGGGTTCAATGTTGGCCGACACACTGGGAGAACTTCGCTGCTCTTCTTCGAATTGTGCCATGGGATCTTTTATGCCCACCTGAGAGGACAGAGCCTCAATTTAGCATCTCATGTGAAAGACCGGGAGTTTCCGTTCAATTGCGCTGATTGTTTCGCCGCAATGCGCCCCGATATCAGCGTAACCAGAAAAAGAACCACGGAATTTTAAGTACAAATTGCATTCAACAGAACTTAAGTTTCTGTGAATTTTTGCGCTAGTTTTAAAAACATCGTTCTGGAAACTGGCCCCACCGACAAAACTGGCCACGCCCCCAGGATGAATTCATCATCATCGGGAGTTTCCGCTAATTGCGTCGATTGTGGGCTTTCGAGGAAGCTCAAAAAAAATTAAGTTTTTGGGCGCGAGGACACTAATAGGTATATTTTCAAAGATATTGGGCTGGAATTTGATCAAAAACTGCCACCACCGGTTTACCGCCCAAAAAATCGCTATGAGTATTCTATTAAGAACAACGGAAAATTAATCAAAAAATGGAAAATATCCGCCCGGCAGGAAAAATCAGCATTGTACATGGATTATCAGCGGAAAACACAATCCTTGTCAAATTTAATTCGAGGCTACGAGTTGGGCCTGAGGAGCGGGAAAAACGCAAAAATATTTTTCAAAACAAATTTTTTTTTTAGATCACAAGACCCTTTTTCCAGTGAATTGCTGCAAAATAATTTTTTGTTAAACTTTAACTTACCTTTTTTTGCAGGGTTTCAGACCGACCATCGGTCGAAGAGCTGCTCTGGCTGGTTTCTCCTCAGCGCTTTCCCCCCGCAAACTACGGATCACCGGTACCCCCAAACTCGGGCGGAAGTGGTTTTTGCAGTGTTGCACGCTGGTGGTCCGCTCCCCAGTGGTATTTCGAAATCACCAGCGGAACACTTCAATGAAATTCCCACCGGGTGGTTTTCCACCGAAAACGAGGAATACCACCGAAAAACGCGGGAGAAAGGCTGATGAAATTCCAGCCCATTTAATTTTTTTTTTCATTTACGAAGGAACTGACTACTGTAGACCAATCTAAGAAGATAGTTTTGTCTATTTTAAAAAAATCATTTTCAGTAATGTAAAATTAGGTTACTCACAGGTGCAGGATTGACACTGAATTAAAATGCTTATTTTTGCTGTTAAACCCATTTTCAGCTGTATAAATCAAACTTCACCAAGTTACCACTCTTAACTATATCAAGGAATATTAGTCAAACCAAAATTTTCTTGAAAAAAAATTTCATTTTAAAATGTTGCTGAATTGTGCTGGTCCATGGCAGATTTTGTATTCTGTGGTATGCAAGGTTTTGAGCAGAAACTTGAGGGAAAAAAAATACTTTTCAAAATGACTGCAATTTTCGGCACAATTTGCACTGGAATCGCCGATTGCGACCAAAGTGGAATCTCCACTAGTGCGGCAATCCCTCAGTTCTGCACTGCAGTGTCAGCCAAGATGATGTGCTCAAGTCTCTGGAGTGGGACTTGAACCCACAACCCAATGACTCAAAGGCAAGAGTGCTACCGCTGAGCTGAGTCAAGGCTCAAAGGTTCTTCAATCTAGGTGTGAATTATATTGCATACTAAGGTGCTTCAAATTCAAAACAATATGGCCACGAAATTGGAGCCTTTAGTGCTGGCCATTAAGGCCGGTTTGGAAGAAAAGATGGCGCCACCTCGATTCCAGCACGGAATGTTGCGGCCGCCAGTTTGGGTGGGTCGGCAGTGCTGGCGTTGCCTGTGCTCACTGTGCATATTTAACTGATCCAGATCGTGACGTCAATCGGCGCCCAATCCCACGATCTGCGATTTTGAACGTCACCGCTCTTAACGTTGTCTCCAAACCATGCACGGAGGAACGTGCAGGCAGCAATACCACGGAGACGCTGCTTCAAGGGACACAAACAACTTTCAGGTAAATTTACATGTTTGCTTTTGGACTGGTTTCCTTACATTTTATTGGAGCAATGGCTTAGTGCAATACATTTGAAAAGTGGTTACAGTGTGCAGGGAGTGCTGCTTGCAGGGCTTTGGGGTGGAAATTCAGTCGCGCCTCAGTTGGAGCAGTGTCCCAGACGGAACGGTAAATTTTGCGCCGGCAAATGGTTTGTGTCTGCCGCCACAAAATTCATCAGCTGGGCCCAGAGTGTGGAGCAGAGCACTAAGAGAAGCATCGCACATCTCTTTTAGGGTGCTAGGCTGGCTGAGCAAGTGAAAATCCCGAGCTAAACAGTAGGCCTCCAAGAGCCATAACAGAGGCTTGGGGAGAAAAAAAAAACCTGAAAAAACCCCCCACCAAAAACATTCCCAATACGTAGCTTACACCACCACAACATAAATTGCAAAAACGAGAGAAAAAAAAGCACACTTACCTGAGGTCTGCAGCTTGGATCACCCACTTTCACAGACGTTCCCACTAGGGTGCGCTACGGATCGGGTGGCAGCCAAAAATCGAGCCAGTGTCGCAACCAGGGACGTTGCACACTGGCTCACCACTTCCAGGTGGTACTGCTCCTCACCCCGTCGATACCGACACCGAATGTCCCCGGTGGTCGCTGGAAGCTGGCCACCCGGGCCCTAAGTGCTTTCCGCCACCATTGCCGTCCCTCTGGAGCGCTAAGAGGGGCGGCAAATTACCGAAAATCCAGCCCATAGACTCTTTAAAGGAAGGCCTCTGAGAAGGCCACTTGCTCCCAGTCCTGGGGCTCAAGGTGCAGTCCCCCTTGGACTACAACATCACATGGAGATGAAGCAGAGGCAGCAAAGGGGACAGGTTGCTCACAGAGGGAAGAGAGGAAGCAGAAGAAAAGGAGGCGGAAAAGGAGGAAGCGGATGGAAGGAGGAAACCCAGACAGTCCCTTTCTGGCCGGGATATCCTGCTGTACCAGTGATCACAGCTCCAATTCCACTTTCACCATTTGTCCCCCGCCTTACCTTCCCCTCCGTTACTGACTAACACAGCATCCTCTTGCCCACAATGCTGAAATAAAAGCCACCACAAAGCAAACTTTCCAATCTAACCTTATCCATATATGCATCCAACATGACGTCAAGAAATGAACTAATCACTTTTATGCATTCCCTTACTGACTGCCTTTGCCCATCTCCATACTCCAACACAGTGCGACCCCAGTGGCTGCAGCATGGCTGGTGGAAGGCTGCTGACTTTCAGTGGGGACACTGCAGATGGCCTTGCAGAACGTCCTCGAGGAGCTGGTGACTGGGAGTGTGAAACCAAGTGATGGTGTTTATTATTTTTCTTCACTCTCCTCTCCCTCTTCTTGGTCAATCACTGGCTGGGAAGAATGCATTGCTTTAGTGTGTGAAATGAGGAAGCCACAAGTGTAGGGTTGTGGTGAGGGGAGGAGGAAAGCAAGAGGTGCAAGCTTACATGATGTGCAGCTTGTAAATCAGAAGATATTGTGCGAAGAGGGGAAAGTGAGAGGTGAGATGAAAGATAAGGCATGAGGATACCAGCATCTTGTATTCTTTCAGTCGCGCTGCTGGCCAATGGCTCAGCCACACCGCTCCCAAGAATGGCCATCATCGTCTCCTCCAAGGGGGTGAGGTGAAGCCTCGGGTGAGGTGGGTGGGGTGTGCATTGAGCAGTGTGTGAGGTTAGTGGTGCAGCTGGTACGAGATGGCTTTTGAAGATGCATTCACTGACCTTGTCGGAGCTCATGAAAATTCTTTGGGCACTGGAGCCAGGTCATGGGGGCGAAGGCCTCAGCGATCTAGTCCCACATCCTTCTTCCTGACCCCCTGTCGGTGGAGGACCTCTGTTGCAGTGTCAACCCCCTACACAAAGCTAGGAGACCTTGGGTGCCCCTTCCTTGGCTTACTGAACCATTTGTGTTAGTGCTGGAGCACTTTTAGCATTTTTGATCAGCAGAAGACAGCTAACTTTTAACAGGTAGAGACTGCCTAGTGCTGAAGGAATTTTTTTTTATCTGCAGAAGGCAGCTCACTGCGCTAGGCTGTGCGCTCCTATCATGGTAACTAGCAGGCTGCCTGCACTGTTTGAACGGGCATTGGCATATGTCATATCATGGTGCCCATGCCCGCTTTTCAGCATTAGCGTATTTTGCCCCCGATGTGTCTCAAGTTTCCATTAGCAGTCCACGTATTCTGCCTTTGCTCAAGTGATTGATAGCATTATCTTCAATGGCATAAAACTACATAAAACATACATTGCTATGAGTTGTCTTTATTTCTGTCAAAGCCATCCAGGCTTTGTGAGCACATATGAGTCACGTATTCTACCTGTAAATCAGACAACGAAAGGGAAAGGTTCGCTGTTTCATCCAAAGGAACTTGCATGCCAAGACATTTTAAGAGGTAGCTTTCAGAAAAACTGTGTTATTCTCTTGTTGGCCAATTCCCTTTCAATGTGCTCTTTTATATTTTGCCATGTCTTTTTGCTTCTGTATACTATTTTATCTGTCCGCAAATCGAGACAGAAGGTTGAACCTGTACGTACTTGCCTGGTGGTATGCTGTTTTAGATTTAGTCCACATTACATAACCAAGTTCTCCTCCAGGGTTTGGGCACTGATGTAACATGAAACATGTTCAAAAAGATCAATACCAAACTTGGGACAGATTTCAAAATAAGATCTCCTGTATTCTGACAGACACCTGAATGGCTTGTTGACTATTCCCATTAATGATGGGAGATTTCAACTTACCTTAGTCGATAGATGGTGGATTCATCCGTTGATTCATCAACATGGAAGACATGGTTGGGAGGATACCAAGATCGCTCGCTCTCATTCATCAAAGCAAAAAGGGTATAGTATACCGGTGGAATACCTATTGAACCAAGAACATCTAGGTTTAGTACAAGTAAAAATCAGAACATTGTCTTTTCTTCAACTATTAACTCGATCTTGGTTTTAAATGTTGTATTTGGCTACCCCAGAAGCATAAAAAGATCGAGATACTTCGAATGTTGTGTTGAAATCATAATAGTCTGTCATCTAATTTTGCTGCAACTCATTATGATTGTGTGCATTTCTTACAACATTATTACTTCTTGAAAATCTAAGATCTATTAAGCATATATTGTTACTGAATTACAGTAACTAAGGGCAAATCACACTGCACATTACTAGTTCATGTGTCTACAAGGCACAAAGATATGGTGACACTGACTGAACCCTTGCTCCATACACGGACTGAACCCTTGTTCCAAACGCAAAATGTTGTCTAGAAATCTGGGGAAGGAGTGGAAGAGAACAGAGATTTACACATCTGCAGTCTAAAAAATGTTTATAAATAAAAAATATTTCTGTGCCTATATTTATATATTAAAATATTAAATCCTGAAACCTCTCTTCCTAAACTAGTTAAAAAAATTGACATCTTCTGACAACACAGTGTGGCACAGTACCAATGTTAGGTTCAGTATTAATACTCCTATCTGGGCTGGGTTGACAGATTTCATACAGAGCAGAATCCAGAGGAAAATGAAGTGTTATTGGAGGGAGGCAGAAGAAAACAAGACTTCACGGCCCTAGTATTGCCAAACAATCAAACCACAAACTGCACTGACAACAAACTACAGAGGTGGGCATCTGGTTCTCTCAGTTTGAGGAGGAAAGGGTTTTTTTTACTAAACAAAAGAGAAATTCTAATGAAATAAATAGGTTTCAAATTGCAGTGCACTTTTTCCTCCCTGTGCTTTGGTGAAAAGATTATTGACAAGAATTACCCTGCCTGCAGCCCCACCCCGCATAATAAAGAACCACAGCACTTCCCATGCTTTCATACAGCATAGTAGCAAAGTATCAGCTGGCATAAGTCCAGGAAGGACAGCGCCATTGTATAAAAGCTCTTCTCAGACATTGGGGGCCCAAGGCAGGCGTTGGGCCTCTTTATTTCCATCTGCAAACAGCCTAACACCTGCTTCAGGCGTGGGTAAAACACACCCCAAGTTTGTCCTTACCCAATATGCTGGGCAGCACACTTCCGGTCCAAAGGATGCAAGCACATCCAGCCTGCCATTTTTGGGCTTTAGGAGGCCGCGTAGCACCTGAAAAATGATTACGCAGCCGAATTTAACCCCACTGAGTTTTGAAGTTACCTTTATAGGGTCAAAATTGGCCAGGAGTTGCTCCATTTTTCTGGAGTATCCTAAAAATCCCCATTCTGCACATTCAATTTGCGCCAGTGTAAGTGAGTTAGTTAGGATTTTTTTTAGTTTAGTTTTTTTTTCCAAAAGGGGATGTTACCAGCAACCTACGCCCGTTTTGGCCATTTAGGTCACTTTGGACGCTAATAGTTGCTCCAAACTAACTTAGGCCAGCGTATGTGGCCACTTGTGGCTGCACAGAAAGCTCTGGTGGAGAGTTAAGAAATCAGCGCAGGTAGGTACATCTGAGACCATTTGGCCAGAGATAGGGGCGGGAAGGGAAGCGGAAAGGACCTTGCAAAGCACTAAACAAAGCACAACAACATTCAAGAAGCATAAAAACATTCAAGAAATAAAAAATAAAACTAAGCCCTACCCTCCTATCAAAACTCATCCCGGGAAGTCAGCGGGCTGGCCGTGCGGAAGGCCACTCGGCCGGGGATAAGTGCGGGACAACGGGGAGAGTACAGGCCGCATCTCTGGTGGGTGAGCCTAAGAAACGGGGTGGGCCAATTTTGAGCCCATAATGTTGAGAGGCAGCTTTTTGACACCACTATTGGTGCATATTAATGTAGCAAAGCAACCTTAACTTCAGCTCACAGTCTTTACTTCCCAGGCACAACAGTTGGAATTCTGCACTTGTTTTTTTTTTTAAATAGCGTGGTCTCGTGCATTGCTATTCTATGTTCCACATGCAGTCCCCTCAATTCTTCATGAACTGCGGTCAGTTCACCATCAATAACAACTCAAATCAGTAGCAATTTGAGCACCCATGCTTAAAGCAATGCCATCCTCCACCTAGCATCAGTGTAAGTGGGTACTGGAATTACTGACGACACTCATGAGTTGGCAGTGCATTTCAAATTAACATTTTTCCACATTGATGAAAAGACACATTGTTAAAAACCTTGAGAAGCAAACAGCTGGCAAGACTTCTGAATATTTTATATGATTTACTTATTCAAACATATACCTCTTCTAGTACTTTCAATGGAAAAATCTTCAAAAGCAGCATCTCTAATAATGGACAAGAACTTTGGTGAGATTTCATATATTTATTGACACACGTTAATGACCTGGAGTTGGCCAAGGGGGTGTATAATTTCAAAGTTTGCAAATGACAAAAAGTGATGTATTTTGCAAGAATGAGGAGAGGCAACATAAACTAAACGGTACAATTTTAAAGGGGGTGCAAGAATAGAGACACCTGGGAGTTCACACACACAAATCCTTGAAGGTGGCAAGACAAGTTGTGTGTAATGTATTTGCTTCATGGGTTCTTTGCTTAAGAATTCACAGCAACACATTGCTATTAAGAACTAGTTGGTTTATTAAGAAAGGTTTAACAATACCAGTTCATCCACTTGGCTCACAACTGCATACCACATCGTGGATGACCGAGACCCAACTGACCGGGGTTTTATTGAGTCTTGTGAACATCACGTGACTGGCTAAGTCACTCACAGTGCAACAGCTCTACAAACCAATGAGCATCCTCACAGGTGCATACATTGCATTGAGGAAGCTATTAAAAAGCATACAGGATTCTTGGCTCTATAAATAGAGGTGCAGAGTACAAAACAATAATCTGCATTCATACAGCACCTTTATCATAGTAAAATGTCCCACGGCGCTTCACAGGAGTGTTAGAAAACAAAATTTGACAGCAAGGATGTTAAGCTAAACCTTTATAAATCACTGGTAGAGCCTCAGCTGGGATACTGTGTCCAATTGTGAGCACCACTCTTTAGGAAGGATATCAAGGCTTATAGAGAGTACAAAGGGACTTGGATATATACTTGAAAAGAAAAAACTTACAGGGCTACTGGGAAAGAGCCGGGGTATGGGACCAATTGGATAGCTCTTTCACTGTGCTGGTACAAGCATGATAAGTTGAATAGCCTTTTTCTACACTTAATGACTATGATTTTATGATTGTATGCTGGAAGTATGAAAGAAAGTATGTCATTAATTGTAAACCGAACCTTACAGGGTTCAAAATAATTGGTGCAGTGGAGCTGTTTCCTCTTCAAAAGAGTTGTGCTTCCAAAATAAGCACTTTTAGATGAGAGTCACTCATGCAAGAAAAGTTAATGCATTTGCTCAAATCAACCCAACTGCAGAAAGTTGCTGGTTACGATTCATCGACTGTAAAACAATTTGCGATTTCAGACCATTTTACTTTGAGGCGTGAATTGGAGATCCTGTCGAGAAGATCCCACTTTGCTTAGTCAAATTATTTTAAGTATCAGTGAAATCTCAATCCTCAAAACCTCGATTTAAACCTAACACGGCCAGCAAGAGAGCAGGTTGGGGTGGACACCCAATTTACACCCCGGCTGATCTTATGCTCCAGTAACTTCAATTATACATAAAATCGGGCGTGGTGTAAATCGGGCGTTTGACCCGAACCCGCCCCATTCTCATCGGGCGGGTTAGGTTAGGTCATTGGACAGGTTAGATGCAGGAAGAATGTTCCCGATGTTGGGGAAGTCCAGAAACAGGGGTCACAGTCTAAGGAAGGGGTAAGCCATTTAGGACCGAGATGAGGAGAAACTTCTTCACTCAGAGAGTTGTGAAACTGTGGAATTCTCTACCACAGAAGGTTGTTGAGGCTAGTTCGTTAGATATATTCAAAAGGGAGTTAGATGTGGCCCTTATGGCTAAAGGGATCAAGGGGCATTGAGAGAAAGCAGGAATGGGCTACGAAAGTTGCATGATCAGCCATGATCATATTGAATGATGGTGCAGGCTCGAAGGGCCGAATGGCCTACTCCTGCACCTATTTTCTATGTTTCTATGTTTCTAAATCGGGGTTTGTTGTAGGGCGCTTCTGAAGGCAAAGGCATCTGCAGAGTATGTGTATATATTTATGTATAAAATGGCTGCCAGAGATTCTGCAAAGCATCGGGGAACTCGACCACATTCCGAGGTAACAGATACAACTGTGTTTTTCCACACAGGCATGCACAATTAAGCCCTAATCAGCACTTTCCGAAGCCCGGACCAGATTTCTCTCTCTAATGATACATAATGGGACTCCTGTAACAGGGTTAAGATAAGAAGTCCTAAGAACACACCAGACTGGAGGACAATAGATAAGGGTGGGCCTGACCATATCACGAGACCATGAGAAATTCTTAGCAAAAACAGCCCCCTTGATGCTTAGGGGTCAATTCCATTGGCCCAAAAGAAACCTGTATGTAATCTATAATCGTTGTGATTGGATTGTGTCCAGCCGAGATGGATTGAGTAATTGTAGCCAAGTGTTGTAAAACGTATAAGTATCGATGAATTTCTTTGTTCAGCGGAGAGTAGTGACTGGTGTAACCCAGAGGCTTTCTCCCCGCCGGCGTAATAAAGGTCGTTTTGATGTTGGAACCGACCCAGAGTGTCGAGTGATTCTTCCTGGGAAACATTCGCGCTAACATGGTTAAACGTAATGATCTACCAACTGTCTCCTTAAACCCATCTCTCCTCCCTCTCCGGCTCGCCTCCAACACTGCACTACAACATACATCTTCTGAAAATACTTATTTCAAAGCTCTGCTGTTACCCCATTAGTATTTTTTGTAGAATGTCATTTTTAAACAAAGCAGAAGAAATTCAGCAAAAACAGAGAGTAAATGGGAGTCATAATTTCAAGTCGTTCTTTATTTATTTACTTTGTAAGTGTACTGGAATTACATGGGGTTCAGCAATAAAGATTTTGGGGTTAAAATTCAGTTACAACCCTTTTGGGGGCGGTAACTGAGGTGAGGCGGGACTTCCTGCGCCCGGCACCAAAATCGCGCCCTGGCTGCAAAATTCCGGTTACCGTCCCGCACAGGAAGTGGAGCGCAATGTCGCGCGCTTCACTTCCCTTTGACCAGGTTCAGGAGCGCTACGCAGTCTCTCCCAGCAGCGCTGATGCGTTTCAGCGCCCTTCCCTTCCGTTAAAGGGGAGGGAGCCTCTATAGCCTCTAGGCAGGCAATATAGAGGCTATTCAGCCCGTCGAGCCTTTTCCAGCATTTAATTAGATCATGGCTGATCTGTATCTTAACTCCATTTACCCGCCTTGGTTCCACGTCCCTTAATACCCTTGCCTAACAAATATCTATCGATCTCAGTTTTGAAGTTTTCAATTGAACCCCCAGGCTCAACAGCTTTTTGGGAGAGTTTTTTTGCAGATTTCTAACTTTATGTGAAGAACTGCTTCCTGACATCACTCTTGAATGACCGACAAGACAGCTTTCATCTGGTGTGACTCAGATAAAGAGCTGGGAGCAGGGGATCAGATCTATGCTGATCTCTCACACGTCAAAAATTACTGTGCCTTTCTCCAAATTAAAACCTTGAAAATGTGATTGTTAAATGTTTATGCAGCTCAGGTTCACTTAGAATGTTATGTTCAAGACATGGAAATTACAATTTTTGGTTCTTTCTCTTGCAGTTCAATGTCTACATTGTACTTTTGTTTAAATGGTTTCGTCTTTGTTTTGACCTTTAGCTTTCTTAGATGTCCTACGCGAAGCTTTTTGTAGTTTTTCAGTATATCACCACAGCAAGCCACAAACTCTGACTCAGAGGCGAGAGTGCTACACACTGAGCCACTGCTGACATCATAACAGTGTGTGATACTGGAAGGTGGTAGGGTATGGTCTTGATTATATTGTGTTGCCTACATGGTAGTGCCAGTAATTGCATCAGAGACAGTGGATTCCCATTCAGGAGCGTGGGGTAGGTATTTACTACAGCTTGGATTGATGTGCCTCCAGGGGATATTAGTAGAGGACTGGGGTTTAGTGCTTAGCATGGGAAAGGGATAAGGGCAGAAAACAACAATAAGGGACGCAAGAGGGAGAGGAGAACATGATACACTGTCACTATGGGTTCGATTCTAACCCCCTCCCTCCTCTCCTCATGGAAACTGGGCCGCTGGAGGCAGATAAGTAACTTACCCCCTCTTCGTTCGCGCTGTTAACCATCTCTTTTGAGCAGACAAGCAGGACAAATTCAGAAAGGCAGCGGGGTCCTCTTTAAGCTCAAGGTCTGACATATCGGGACCCGATCTGCAGTTTTAGTTGGAGGCCTCCCCGCCCCTCTCCTCACCATTCGTCTGGGGCCCCTCCTGCCATCGAGCACCCGCTCCCGGCCAACCAGTCAGCTAATGGATCCGGCCAGGTCACCGAGAAGATTTATGGTATGTGGCCCGGCCGATCCACGTCCCCAGGCTCGCCAGGTTTACTGCCCCCACCCCCATGCCCCTTTAAAATCAGGGCCAATATGTGCCTCGCTTTCTCAAATGAAACATAAAGGGCCCCGACTTTGGTGGACATACCGCCCGCAGAACGTCCGCATACCGCCGAAAATAAGCAAGTTTGGTGGAAAAACAGCTGCATGCCACCGACATACCGCTCGGAGGGAAGGAGGGAAGTGAGGGGAGGGTGGGGGGGGGGGGGGGGGTTGAGTGGTGGCAAGGGGGGGGGGGGTCAGCCCGAGGCGGGGAGAAGTCGACGTCCAGGTGGGGGCGAGGTCGGTACTGACCCGAGGCGGAGGAGAGGTCAGCGAGGGAGAGGTCAGCGGGGGAGAGGTCAGCGGTGGCCCGAGGCGGGGGACCCCAAGATGGGGGAAGAGATCGGCAGCGGCCTGAGCCGGGGGAGAGGTCAGCGGAGGCCCGAGGCGAGGGAGAGATCGGTGATGGCCCGAGGCGGGGGAGAGGTCAGCGGGGGCTTGAGGCGGGGAAGAGGTCAGCGGGGGCCCGAGGCGGGGGAGAGGTCAGTGGGGGCCCGAGGCGGGGGAGAGGTCAGCGGGGGCCCGAGGCGGGGGAGAGGTCAGCGGGGGCCCGAGGTGGGGGAGAGGTCAGCGGGGGCCCGAGGCGGGGGAGAGGTCAGCGGGGGCCCGAGGCGGGGGAGAGGTCAGCGGGGGCCCGAGGCGAGGGAGAGGTCAGCGGGGGCCCGAGGCGGGGGAGAGGTCAGCGGGGGCCCGAGGCGGGGGAGAGGTCAGCGGGGGCCCGAGGCGGGGGAGAGGTCAGCGGGGGCCCGAGGCGGGGGAGAGGTCAGCGGGGGCCCGAGGCGAGGGAGAGGTCAGCGGGGGCCCGAGGCGGGGGAGAGGTCAGCGGGGGCCCGAGGCGGGGGAAGAGGTCAGCGGGGGCTTGAGGCGGGGGAGAGTTCGGTGATGGCCCGAGGCGGGGGTTCCGGATTCCGCAAATTTTTCCGGATTCCGGACAACCCCGCCACGGATTGTCCCGGTGTCCAGATTCCAGAACTCCGGATTCTCGCACCGTACCTGTAACAGAATGGATAGCAAACTGGCTACAGAGCAGGGGTTAAAGGCAGTTACTCTGACTGGCAGAAGGTGGGAAATGGTGTTCTGCAAGATCGGTGCTAAGACCTCTGTTGTTCGCTGTTTACATAAATGATCTGGGCTTGGGAAACGGAAGTACAATATCAAAATTTGCGGACTACCCCAAATTGGTGGGATATAGTTAATACTGAGGAAGACTGCGACAAAATTTAAGAAGACATTAAGAAACTAACAGAATCAGTGTATGAATGGCAAATTAATTTCAATTTAGATAAGTGCAAGGCGGTGCATTTTGTCAGGAGGAATAAGGACAGTCCCTTGGTGTCGAGGATGACTTGCTGCCACACTAAAATGAGTTCTAAGGTGACTGATGCCACGTCCCGAACTTCATTTTAAAGAGTGTAAGATGTATTTTTCAAGGCGCACACATGCGAGTCTAAATGGGGTAGAGGTGTAAAGTGATCTGGAGGCACAAACTCACAAATCATTAAAAATAGCAACGCTGGTTAATAAAGCCATAGAAAATGCACACGAAGCACTGAGGTTCATTTCAAGAGGAATAGAATTCAAAAGCAGAAAAGTTATGATTAACTTATACAGGTGCAGCGTTGAGAATCCGGAACCCTCGGGACTGAGACCATTCTGGATCCAGACTTTTCTGTACTTTCAATTGTCTTTCTGACGTCATAAATCCAGAAACACCCGAGCCCAGGTTCAGATATTTCTGGATTTCGGAACGTCAGAAAGATGGGGGGTGGGGCGGGCCCGCCGAGGTGGAGCTGTTTGGGCGGGCCCGCCGAGGTGGAGCTGTTTGGGCGGGCCCGCCGAGGTGGAGCTGTTTGGGCGGGCCCGCCGAGGTGGAGCTGTTTGGGCGGGCTGGTGCCGAGGCCCCGAGCTAAGGGCAGCGGCGGCAAGCGGGGCGGGGTGAGGACCGAGGTCAGCAGGTCCCGATTCCGGAACATTTTACGGATTCCGGGCGACCCTGCCACCGATCGGTCCGGAGTCCAGATTCCGGAACATTCTGGATTTTCAACGCTGCACCTGTACACAACCTTGGTTAGACCACATTTGGAGTATTGTCTCCAAATTACAAAAATGGATAGAAAAGTACTGAAGAAAGGGTAAAACAGATTTACAAGGATGTGATACCAACACGGAGAGGGTACAACTATCAGGAAAGCCATAAAAAAACAACCTAGTTGGCCGTCCCAGACTCCCCTTGCAGGATAAATGAACGCCTCATGACTCTTCGGATCACCCTAGCTGGAACCAGTGTGCAACACTGGAAGCTACAGACGAGACCAAAGAGGCGTTCTATGCCAGCCAGGAACAATCCCTATCCTAAGTACCAACGGACGGCAAGCTAATCCTCCTGGGTGACTTTAACGCCCGAGTTGGAAAGGACACAGATCTCTGGGGAGGTGTGAAATCCAACTACAATGGTACCCGCCTCCTGATGAAATGCTTAGAACATAGCCACGTCAAAAAGACAACTGTAAAGGCTTCATGGCAGCACCCTCGCTCCAAGCACTGGCATCTGCTAGACTCTGTCATCGTGCGAGTGAAGGACCGCAAGGATGTGCACATCACCATGACAGGAGCGGACGATTGCTGGATGGACCACTGCCTAATCCTCTCCATCATCATCACAGGCAGTCCCTCGAAATGAGGATGACTGGCTTCCACGCCAAAAAAGGATGAGTTCACAGGTGTTTCAATGAAGGACCTAATATTCTAGGTGCTGAACTACCATCAACGTAGCCCCAAAACAGCGACAGCAACAGAAACAATGCCACAGGAAAATCAATGCTGGAGCACTCCAAGACCCTGCTAAGAAAGCACTATTCAGCCAGCGGTTCACTACCAACCTGTCGACTCCCAGTGATCCAGAGACGCAGAGTGTCCATAGTGCCTGGTCAACTCTCAAGGCCTCCATAATTAGCACCTGTAAAGAGACGCTCGGTCACTCGACCAGGAAACACCAAGACTGGTTTGACAAGATTGACCAAGAGATTCAGGAGCTAATAAGCCGCAAGCACAAGGCATTCTTGGACTGGAAACAGCAACACAACTCGAGAGCAAGAATGCAGCTCTACATACATCTGAAGGCAGAGGTCCAACAGAAATCTCACGACCTAAAGAACAGATGGTGGGTGGAGAAAGCAGAGGAGATCCAGCAACTAGCCGACAACCACATGACATGCGTGGATTCTTCTGCACAGTCAAGACCATCTACGGTGCAAGCACCCGAGGTCCTACCCCATTGCTGGCCAAGAACGGAGAGGTAATCATCAAGGACAGAGAGGCAGTCAATGCCCGCTGGAAGGAGCACGTCGAAGACCTCCTCAACCGAGACTCTGTCTTCGATGTGAGTGTCCTCAACTCCATCCCGTAGCATGAAGTAGAAAAGCACAACCTCAGCCAAGCATGAAGTAGAAAAGGCCATCCGACAACTGAAAAACAACAAGGCCCCAGGAGCAGATAAAATCCCCGCCGAAGCACTAAAACATGGCGGAGAAACACTTTTGGTGCAAATACACAATCTCACTTCTCTCATCTGGAAGGAGGAGAGCATGCCAGGGGATCTGAGAGATGCCATAATCGTGACCATCTTCAAGAAAGGTGACAAGTCCGACTGCAGTAATTACAGAGGAGTTTCCCTACTATCTGCCAGGGAAAGTCATCGCAAGAATCCTCAATCCCCTTCTCCCAGTGGCTGAAGAACTCCTCCCAGAGTCGCAATGTGGATTCCGCCCACTAAGGGGCACAATGGACATGATCCTCACCGCGCAGCAAATCCAAGAGAAATGCAGGGAACAGCACCAACCTCTTTACATGGCCTCCTTTGCCCTCACAAAGACCTTCGACACTGTCAACCATGCGGGATTATGAAGCGCCCTTCTCAAATTCGGATACCCCCAAAAGTTTGTCACCATCCTTTGCCTGCTTCACGATGACATGCAAGCCGTGATCCTGACCAATGGATCCACCACAGGCCCAATTCACGTTCGGACCGGGGTCAAGCAGGGCTGTGTCATTGCACTAATGCTCTTCGTGATCTTCCTTGCTGCAATGCTCCATCTCGCCCTCAGTAAGCTCCCCGCTGGAGCTAATCTACAGAACAAACTGGAAACTATTCAACCTCCGTCGCCTCCAGGCTAGATCCAAAGTTGTCCCATCCTCTGTCATTGAATTACAGTACACGGACGAAGCCGAACTCCAAGCCATCGTCAACACCTTTAACGTAGCGTACAAGGCCATGGGTCTTATGCTAAACATCCGTAAGACAAAGGTGCTCTACCAACCTGCCCCCCGCCATGCAGCACTGCTCCCCGATTATCAAAGACCACGACAAGGCCATGGAAAACGTGGACCATTTTCCATACTTTGGGAGCCGATTGTCAACAAGGACAGACCTCGATGACTAAGTCCAACACTGCCTTCAGTGTGCCATGTGCATCCTTTGGTTACCTGAGGAAGAGAGTATGTGAAGACAAGGAACTCAAACCCGGCACCATCCTCATGGTCTACAGAGCAGTAATGATTCCCGCCCTCCTATATGCCTCAGAGACATGGACTATGTATAACAGGCACATCAAAGCACTGGAAAAGTACCACCAACAGTGCCTCCGCAAGATCCTGCAAATCCATTGGTAGAATAGATGCACCAATGTCAGTGTTCTCGCTCAGGGCAACATCCCCAGCATCAAAGCACTGACGACCACGCTTGATCAGCTCCGCTGGACGGGCCACATCGTCCGCATGCCTGACACGAGACTCCCAAAACAAGCACTCTACTTGGAGCTCCGACACAGCAAGCATGTCCCAGGAGGGCAGAGGAAACACTTCAAGGTCATCCTCAAAACTTCCTTGAAAAAGTGCAACATCGTCACCGACACCTCGGAATCCCTGGCCCAAGACCGCACAAAGTGGAGGAAAAACATCCGGGAGGGCGCTGAACACCTCGAGTCTCTTCGCTGAGTGCAAGCTGAAACCAAATGTAAACAGTGGACGGAGTGCACGGCAACCCAAGCATCCGGCCCACCCGGTCGTTCATCCAACATCTGTCCCACCTGTGACAGAGACTGTAGTCCCGCATAGGACTCATTAGTCACATGAGAACCCATTTTTAGCGTGGAAGCAAGTCACCCTCGACCCCGAGGGACTAAGAGAATCAGGAAAGACTGAATAAGCGGAGGCTCTTTTTGCTAAAAAAAAAGAGTGAGAGGTGACCTGATAATGTATTTCAAATTATGAAGGGATTCGATAAGATGGACATCGAGAAGGTGTTTCCACTTGTGGGGGAGTCAAAAACTAGGGTCCCTGAATATAAACTAGTCACTAATAAATCCAATAAGGAATTCAAGAGAAACATTTTTATACTCAGAGTAGTGAGAATGTGGAACTTGCTACCATGTGAAGTGGTTGAGGCGATTAGCATTTAAGGGGAAGCTAGATAAGTGCATGAGGAAGAAAGGAATAGGAGGATAAGTTGATAGATGATGATTGAAGGCAGCTCATGTGGAGCATAAACACCAACATGGACCTGGAGAGCCGACTGGGTGGTTTCTGTGATGTACAATTCTATGCAAACTTTTCCGGGCTGGGGGGCGGTGGGGTGACAAGTTTGGGTGTGAGTAATCACCCACACCAGGAACTTCCGTTTGAGACTGAAATAAACCGAATGCTGCAGCTCGTAAATATCTGTTGAAATACTCTCAGAGATCATATGAATGACCTGAATCTGTGCAACCTTCTTGGCTATAGTAATGATGAGTGACATTTATGTAACTCTTCACATGGACACATCCAACTTAATCATTTAACTCCCCTTGTGACATAACCAATACATTTTACTAGATTTTTATCGTATCAAACAGCCATGCCTCAATCACCTATCTTCATTCTTTTGCGGGTTTTCAACTTTTCTGGTTCTATATTTAATTTAATCTCATCACTATATTCATACCATAACAGGAAGTTCAATAACCTCTGTTGTTTTGGTTGAGGAACATTAAGAGAGTCGTGAGCAAAATCGACATCAAGTAATCAGAAAAATACTCAACATTTCAGTCAGTGGCAGTTCCTAGTGTATACATTAGAAGGTCAAATATCCTGCCTTCTGGGGAGCTGCCATGACTGATAGGACAGCTTCTTCGAGTACTACAGCACCCTGAAGTACTCGGCATTCGAACCCGCTGCTGTTCAAGAGCGGGACTGCTTTTGTCAACAAAACAATGAACTGCATGCAACTGTTATGTTGACCTATGGTGCTATGCCGACCCCTAATCTTATCGTAAGATATTTATTTTCATACAAATGCAACACAGAGAGGAGACTCCACGATGCATTCTGTTATGTCTTTAATTCTCTTATGAATGACTCCACGAGGTCTAATATTGTACTTGAGCTGTTGTGACCGTAGTCCCATTTATTGTAACTCCAGAGTGAGGCACAAGCATGGTGGGCAGTCTTTTATACTGGGCCCTGCACAACTATGCAGGTGACCCTCAGCTCTCCCACCACAGTGCCCTCTGGTGGCACACCTTATGTGATTATATAGTTAGCATACATGACGTCACTTCCCCCCAAGCCTTTAATGCAAATTGACTCGTACATTGATGGTGATCTGGGCTTTGCTCTTCCTGGTTGACCATTGGAGGGTCACTTCTAGCTTGGGTAGGTTGGTAGTGAGATTTGTTGCCAGTGGAGGTCCCCGTGGTTTCTGATTGAGAGTCCATGTCTACTCCATTCTCCACCCCACCACCTACACCCCGCCCCCCCACCCCACCAGAGATCATGCTAATGGCCCATTACATGCAAGGGGCATTCAAGTTCATCACATGGGTTTTACATTTACATCTTGGAACATTTGTTGGGTGGATTACAGTTGCGTTTCTTTTTGTGTGGTACATTTACATGATCAGTACAGGTATATCAGTATAGGTACACAAGGACAGTCTAGTTCCAGCACGGCCGGATGAGATCCGGGTCGTCTGGTGACGGCACAGCGTCCCATGCTAGTGGGTCTGTGGGCGAGGTGAGCTCATTTTGCTCGAGTTGCCAGAGCCGGGGCTCTTGCCGTTACTCCAAGTGTCGGGCAGGCCCAAAGACAGCTGATGTGTCTGTGACCTCCCTGTCCTTTTCGTTTGCACAGTGTTGCTGCTGCTCCCTGGGAAGCAGTCTGAGCGAGTGAGCATTTCGTCTAAGCGACGGTGGGGCTGCCTCGTCTTGTATAGCAGTTCACAGGGGACTACTGACTCGCTTTCCTTGAGGGCACCATTGTGAGCATTCTCTAGTTTGGGATCCTGGCTGGTCCAGGGCCCGTTCGGAGGAGCCGTTGCGGGTGACCCTTTGCCCTTCGGCATTGCCGTGGTGGCGAGTGGGTTTGTGGGCTGTGCCTTTTCCACCCGGGTGGTGGGCGACGGTAGCTGACTGCGAGCATAGGCGCAGTTTACTGTTTCTGGCCCGTGGCGGTTCATGCCATCGGATGCCTGCAATGTTAAACCAATCTGAGGCAGGGTATCGCTACTGGTGCCTCTGCTCTCCAGGGAATCGTTTACTCTGCGGCTTGTCTACTTCTGTCAGCTGTGGGGACACTTTATGATACATCGTTCTGGTCCCGGGGACGCAGGCTACAGCATTGGGTAGCCCGCTGAACCTATATACGACCATTAGGTGTTCGCCCGCTACATTGGCTGATTGCAATTTGCACCCGACATCGCTCAACAACATTTTGCTCGTTACAGCTAGACTTTTACATTGGTTACCAATATCAAGCAGTTCATTCAAAAATGGCGGGTTGCTGGCCTTACTACTTTTACCCCAATGATCTTCCTTGCGTGGAACTACGTGTCGTTGGTCCATTAGCGCTGCACCGCGTGGTTTGGACGCCATCTTTTCCCTATCCATGATGTCGACTGCCACGATCTTCTTTCCCAGGGATTCTGCCACTGAAGCTGGGAAGGCGTCCTTGGATCCAATTTTCCTCCCCGGGAGTCCTGCCACTGAAACCGGGAAAGTGCGTTCGGGTCGTCTCGGCCAGATCATCGTCACACAGTCGTGATGAGCAGTCTGTGCCTCAGGGGCTGCGTGGATCTGCTCTCCGGTGCTTGGTTCAACCAAAGGTGGGGGCTTGCTCTGCTTCTGAGCACGGGGGACGTCGATCGCTGGAGGGATGAAGTCTTCCCAGTTCCAATGAATCTTCCAGCTTCTTCCAAGTAGCGTTGGTCCATCACCTGAAATAATCCACAATGATAAATTGTGCACCGCGCCATCATAGGATACACTTATATCCGCACTACCAACAACTGATATCAGTTCCTTGGTGTAGGTGCGCAGCTTTGCCGGAACCAGGACCAGCTTGGATCGTTCAGCTTGATCGTTCCATAGCCTCTCAAAGGCTTCCTGGCTCATTACTGACTGACTCGCCCCTGTGTCCACTTCCATGAAGACTGGAACGCCATTTTTCTCGACTTCCATTAGCACTGGAAGACAATCTGTGGTGCAGGTATATACTCCATACACTTCGTCCTGGGACTGAGCTGCCTCTCGAGCTATCTCCTCGTAATCCGAGCTGGATTCACAGCCATTTGCTGACTCCTCTTCCACGTGGTGAGTCACGGATCTTTTGCACATTCGCTGGAGGTGGCCCTTTGTGCTGCAGCCTTTGCACACATAGTCTCCGAACTGACACTGATGAGCCCTGTGATTACCTCCGCAATGCCAGCATGGTGCTACTCGACTTACATTTGCACCCCTCGGCGGACTCTGAGTTAAAGGACTCATGGGCCTGTACGCTCTGCCCTGGGCAGATTCACGTTCAACAGCTCTGCCTGTGAAAGGCGCCATTCTATTTACAGTACTTGCCGGGTTTGAGTCCTGAGAGTGAGTCACCATCTGCTTGGAGCTGCAGCTTGAGGTCATGAACGCCTGGCTGATGCTGATGGCCTTCTGCAGAGTGACGGTGATTTCGGCAGACAGTAGCCTGTGAAGAAGGGCCTCATTACGATGCCAATTACGAAGACGTCCCGCAACGCATCGGTGATGGATGTGCCGAATTCACACGGTCCTGCCAGCCTCCTGAGATCGGCAGCGTACTTTGCGATTTCCTGGCCCTCGGGGCGGCGGTGTGTATAAAATCGATGCCTGGCCGTGAGGATACTCTCCTTCAGTTTGAGTTGGTCCCGAATTAGCACTTTCAGTTCCTTGTATGACTTGGTCGTTGTTTTCTCTGGTGCAAGCAAGTCCCTGGCGAGGCCGTAGACCGCGGGCCCACAACTGGTCAACAGGATAGCTCTGCGCTTATCTGTCAGCGTGGCCGGATCATTGTCTACCAGGTCGTTTGCTGCGAAATATTGGTCAAGCCACTCCGTAAAGGCTTCCCAATCTTCACCCTCTGAGAACTTTTCTAATGCACCGACATTAGTCATTTTTGCGTGAAAGTTCGTAATCTCATCGCAAGTTGTTATGTCTTTAACGACTCCACGAGGTCCAGTATTGTACTTGAGCTGTTGCTCCCATTTATTGTAACTTCAGAGTGAAGCACAAGCATGGTGGGCAGCCTTTTATACTGGGCCGTGCACACCTATGCAGGTGACCCTCAGCTCTCCCACCACAGTGCCCTCTGGTGGCACACCTTATATGTCTATACAGTTAGTATACATGGTCTACATACATGACACATCCGATTGGAGTGGGGATGTTTGATGCAGAAATGTCATACATCAATTTTAATAGTCATACCAGTATAGATTTTACAAGAGCACAACTTCTGCAGCAACCCCCCAGTTGTACTGGCCTGTTTGCACCAACACCTGTTTGTGTGCATGTTACAGACATCTGGTCTCTCAGTCTAAGCATTTTAGTTTCTTATATCTGCAGTCTATGCTTTTCTCTATCATGCTTCTTCATCGGCGCAAAGATCTACACGTAGAACGATCTGCACATTCCCGCTTAAAACCATCCTCTCCTCGCAGTAAAAGTTTTAAAGGCTGAAATTGCCCCGTGCTGGGTTGGAGGCGGTCAATTCGATTTATCGAATGACTGGGTCATTGAATGTATTTAAGGCGGAGATAGACAGATTTTTGAAATGATAAGGGAGTAAAGGGTTGAGGAGCGGGCAGGGAAGTGGAGTTGAGGCCTGGATCAGATCAGCTATGATCTTATTGAATGGTGAAGCTGGCTCAAGGGGCCAAATGGCCTACTCCTGCTCCTATTTCTTATGTTACGGTATCTGATTTTTTTTTTACGCTGGCGCAGGAAACGCCGGCCCTGGCACAGAATTAGCCTCTTAAGAGTTACAATTATTTTTTGTTGCACTAATGAAGTGTTCGGGGGTGCTACACTCAGCACACCACCGCGACATGGATGTGCCACGTCACACTGACGTGTCACAACGCCCCTCTCTTTCTTTTAAAGGGGAGGGCCGCTGTGAACTCTGCAGCATCCTATGGGCCACCAGGGAGGGTATCGGCCATGCCAGTGGCCTGGCAACCAAGAGGGGGTGTCGGTCTGCATGCTGGCGGCCCGGCCACACCAGTGCCCGCCATTGTTGGGCTGCCACGCTACCACCTCCCCTTTAAGGGTTGCCTGGTCGCCACAACAACCACTGCACTGAGAAGCTGTCGATGGCATCGCCCCATGCCAACCTGGCATCCCACAGGGAAATTTCCCCCGAGGGGCGCAAAGAGGTGGATACGGAGTGACAAAGGGTCGGCGCGCACGGCGATGATGTAATCGCCATGCATGCACCATGCCGATGCGCGAATCGCGGCGCAAACCACTTTTCGCCGACGGTGTTCCGGAGGCAATTCCGGGGGTGGGGCACTCTGGCCGCTGTGTCCAGGCGAAAAATCTTTAGCGCCCCATTGGCACATCCCGGTGGCGCTAACGGGCCTTTCTGAGAGGCAATTTCGTCCCGTTAATATTTAAATCCAGCACCAGCAACAATGTTTGTGTTATATATGCAATAAAGTTGAAAGCTGAGTCCTGTTTAACTAAGCAAGGTACAACCTTGCTTCTGCTTTATTTAGGTCCAAAGTGCCTGACTCACAAAATGGCTGGCCTTTTATACCAGAGCAGCACCATGTGCGTGCTGCTCAGTGGCCTCCAACAATGACACCATCTTGTGGCTGCAAACATCATGTACATACATGACAGTTTGCATTCTCGGCACATGTAAATTCATTGCAGGGAGGACAAATAGGTGCCTACAAAGTCCAAGAGCACCACAAGCATGTATTACACGTAGTTTGGCACAGCACCACATTTACACTCCATGTATCAAACTCAAATAACGCAGGCAAGGTCGGGGGGTGGAAACGATTTCTTATTTTGTTTCGCTCTAGTCAAGTCCGCTCATGGCAACCGCTTTAACGTGCATGTGGATGGAAGCTGCACTGCATCGGACCAGTTTTAAGTTGAAGTGCACAATGAGTGTTCGGTGGTTGGCGTGCACCTGTTGTTTGCCTGTTATAACCACCATGAGACCCGAGATTTTTGAAACCCTCTTCAGCCTTGAAGCTAAGAATTATGAGAGCGGACCTGACAGAGATACTAAATAAGAGTAGGAAAGGTTTGTCCTAAGTAATGCTTGAAGTTAAAACACAACTGCAACACAAGGTTATTATAGATACAAACAAGTAAATGGCAAGTTCAACACTGATGTCAGGAAGCACTTTTCTAAATTATGATTAATATAGTGTGGGAATGGCAGGATGGTGAAGGCAAAGATTCTGAAGTAATTCAAAAGGTGGCTGGATCCTGTGGTGGGATGGATTGTACGTTTCTTGGAATTGATAAGTTAATTGGGGTGAAAGGCCTCCCTCATCTGGACTTACCTTCACTATCTGCAAGACTTAATTGATTTTCAGCCAACAAAGATATGTTTATATTTTTTATACTACCATCCGTTTCATTGAGGTTAACATAAAAGTCCCTCCAGCACAGTAGCTTTGAAGAATTCGCACAAAAATTATAAGATCTTGATGATGCAATTCTCTGTAAAGTTGTTTCATGACTTCTGTATTACTCAATGCCATGCAGTGGCATATAATATTGCACATCTTTGAAACACAATGTGACATTTCAAAACATTTACAGTACACAGTTTATGAACCAAGCCAAGCAAAGGGTATATAGCAAGGCACACTATACCACTTCAGTGACCTCCACATTGGGTGAAGACAACCCGATTTATTTCCAGCCAAGATATAGCCATGGTCTCATGCACCAAGTAGGGGGAATAAAAATAACATCCCCACAACCCACCCCACCGCCAATGCTTAACCTTAAAACACTCCTCTGTGGCAAGGTATGTTGGGGAGAGAAGAAAAGATAACCAGGGTTGTAAATGGATTTACTGTCATGGTCTACCTAGTATCTGGGCCAAGAGTAATACAAATGGAGGGCAGATTGCTATCATCTACAGCAGATACCTGGCACAGTAATATAAGAGGGGAAACACCAAGAGAGTGAAGTACTGTACCTCATTTCATGCTCCAATAATATCATGCATTCAATCATTGGTTGACGTGACTAAGATCCTTACAGAACCTCTTTCCTGTCGCTATGTAAGCAAAGGAGCCGAGAGCGAAAATTTGAAAGATAATAACGTCAATGTGATGTTATCAGTTTGCTATCTTTTTTGTTCCTAAGGAGAGTGGGAATAAAATTGGATTAAAAAAACAGAAAGAGAGGTGAGACTGTGTTGGTAGAAAAGGAGATAAGAAATGAAAATAATCCTTTTTTTTGTAGGAAGAGAGTATCTTCATGTACAAAGACAATATTTTTGAAAAGAGGGAGAGAAATCTTAACCAACTAATTCTTAGGCTTTTCCTGCACATTTGCTCAAAACCTGCACTGCAATAATAGATCAACCTGACTTTTGGAATACGTGAAGAGTGCTAATGTTGAAAGAGAAAATTCTAAAAACTGCGTAAACCAGTACAATCTGATTAGAAATCCTTTATGTTTTAAAATTTAAAGGTAATATAGAGGTATATAGTATTATAAGTGAGCAAATACAAGGTCCTCAGAGTACATTCCATTCCAAAAATTATTGCAACAAATAGAAACAAGGGGCTCAAAATTGGCCCACCCCTTTTTTCGGCGCACTCAGCAGAGATGCGCCGACTTTGTGGACTGAAAAGGGCGCCGAAAATATGTCCCCCGATTCTGGCCGCTGTGTTGCCTCTCCCGGGGCTTGGCGCGGCGTGGCCAGTCGATTGGGGGGGCAGAGCTAGGGCCCTGCGCCAGAAACAATGCCGGCAGCTCTCCATATGCGCATTGGAGTGTTCGCGCATGCACAGTAACTCCTGCCCCCAGCCTCTGTGTGCATGCTGCAGCATGGGATCCGATGCGTCCCGCCCCTATCCCAGGCCGAGTGGCCTCCCACACCAGGCTGGCCTGCTGCCTTCCCGGGCTAGAAGGCCACAACAAGCAGGTTGGTGCGCAGCCCAAGCCAGGGTGGCGGGGATGTGGCCGGGGGGGGGGGGGGGGGGTGGGGGAAAAGGGGTGTTTCGATCCCGGGAAGGGGGGAGGGGGTGGGATTTCGAACCGCAAGATGGGTTCGATCACTGATCCAATGGGGGTAGGGGGTTCCAATCCCGTGGGCGGTCCGATCCCCGACCTCTATGGAAGATGTGATCCCCATACATGTCTGATCTCTGACCCCAGGTGCTGTTCTGATCCTTGAGGGTCTGATCCCCAACCCCGGGAGGTAGGGTTGTATGTAAGGGGCGGGCTGATGGTGGGTGAGCTTAGGCGGCTGGGAGAACATAAGAATTACGAGCAGGAGGTACTTCTATTTTTTATTTGGATATTTTGAAAAAATATGTAAATACGTTTTGTCTCTTTACTTCTTTTATTTTTGTAGTTTAAGCTTCCATGTATGCTTCTGTTGTATAATAAATTAACATTACGAAGTTTGTCATATGATGTCCTGTATAGCTGTTTGATCCTATTCACATTCTTTAGTCAAGTCATTAAGTTCTGCTGGCCTCCGATGTACCTACCTGCGCTGATTTCTTAACTCTCCGCAAGGGTTTTCTGTGCGGCCACAAGTGGCCAGATACGTTGGCTGAAGTTCGTTTGGAGTAACTATTAGCTGTCCAAAGTGGCCTAAATGTCCAAAACAGGCTTAGGTGGCTGGTAACGACCCCTTTTGAAAAAAATTAAACTAAACTAAAGAAAAATCCTAACTCACTCACTTATACTGGCACAAAGTGAATGTGCAAAATGGGGATTTTTAAGATAATCCAGAAAAATCAAGTTGCTCCAAAAGAAAACAGAGCAACTCCTTGGTAATTTTGAGCCCAAAGAAACAAAATAGGAACAAGTCTCACTGGAATACCAATAGGTTTGGAGTTACTCGTGGAGCACAAAGCACTTGTCCCAGATCACTCAGCAAGTAGCTGAGCAACACGGATCAGGAAAGCCTCTGGTTCTGTCCTCAGTCTGTGCTCAATTCACCGATCTAGTAGAGGTAGTACAATTGACCTTAGCACCCCTATGTTGGGATGTGGAAATTGCTCAGGGTTTCTGATCACCATGTAGAAAAACCTGGTGCAAATGCATGCTTGCGGACTTTCTCTCAACAATCAGATGTAGTGGTGATGAGCCTGTGAATATTTACGCTCTTACACATGAAGACTGGTCATTTGACATACACCAGAGAATGCCTGGAATGGTGGCACAGCAAGGAGTTAATGTTTTTTAATCCTTGCGACTGGACCTAGACCTAGCTTGGTCAAGCCCGTGGGTGGCTCGTGTGCAATTAATGAAAGACAGAAACAAAATGATTTCAACTCCCACTAGTTTCATTTAGAACAATTTCCCACGAGAAAATTCTCAATCATTTCCTTGAAACCATTAATAGCTGCACTTTCCATTCCCTTTTACAAAAACACACAAGAGTATCAGATTCTGGGGAACCCCTAAGCATGTCCCACCTTAACGAGAGTTATGCTATGTTAGAATATTTGTCAGGGGGAAAGCACCAGAGATTTAGTAAGCTAAATCATTATTCCCATTTGTTTTCATGATTCTTACAGTTGCAGTTTAGCCCAATTACCTCATAACTTATGAATATTATCATTTGGTGCTTCCCTAATATTTATTAACATGCAAAAGTGTGTGCTCAGCATGCTGATTTTATTTGCGTCAGCAGCGGGGAAGCTACAACTATTTTGTTGTAAACTAATAATCAAGTGCTCCGTGATTAAAGCGGGGGGGGGGGCACACTCCAAAAACTTTTCAAGTGACCTTGTTTTTTTGGAAGCTGGGACATTGAATAAAGGAGAGAGAAATAGACAGTTTCTTAAACAATAAGGGGATAAGCAGTTATGGGGGACAGGCAGGGAAGTAGAGCTGAGTCCATGATCAGATCAGCCATGACCTTATTGAATGGCGGAGCAGGCTCGAGGGGCTGTATGGCCTACTTCTGCTCCTACTTTTTATGTTCTTATGTTCTTATAAATCTAGGCTGACACGCCAGTGCAGTACTGAGGGAGTGCTGCACTGTTGGAGGTGCTGTCTTTTGGATGAGACGTTAAACTGAGGCCCCGTTTGCTCTCTCAGGTGGACGTGAAAGATCCCATGGCACTATTTAGAAGAAAAGCAGGGGAGTTATCCCCGGTGTCCTGGGCAATATTTATCCCTCAATCAACATAATGGGGAGTGGGCAGGAAATCCCTCCATATCTTAGCCCTGTAATCTCTTCCAACATTGCAACCCTTTGGGATATCTGCGCTCCTCTAATTCTGGCCTCGAGCATCCCCGATTTTAATTAATCCACGATTGGTGGCCATGCCTTCAGCTGCCGAGAGCATAAGATATGTAATTCCCTTCCTAAAGCTCTCCACCTCCACACTTCTCTTTCCTCTTTTAAGACGCTCTTTAAAAACTCTCTCTTTGACCAAGCTTTTTGTCACCTGCCCTAATATCTCAAGGCTCAGTGTCAAGTTTTGTTTCATAATACTATGAAGCACCTTGGGATGTTTTATTACTTCAAAGGCGCTATATAAATACAAGTTGTCGTTGTTGTTGCTGCTTCACACTTCATTACTTTCAACACATCATTGCTTTTGTTAAGATGATGGATGCAACTTTGATAAGAACATAAAAATGTAAGAAATAAGAACAGGAGTAGGCCATACGGCCCCTCGAGCCTACTCCGCCATTCAATAAGATCATGGCTGATCTGATCATTGATTTAGCTCCATTTCCCCGCCCGCTCCCCATAACCCCTTATCCCCTTATCGTTTAAGAGACTGTCTATTTCTGTCTTAAAATTATTCAATGTCCCAGCTACCACAGCTCTCTGAGGCAGCAAATTCCACAGATTTACAACCCTCTGAGAGAAGAAATTTCTCTCATCTCCGTTTTAAATGGGCGGCCCCTTATTCTAAGATCATGCCCTCTAGTTCTAGTCTCCCCCATCATTAGAAACGTCCTCTCTGCATCCATCTTGTCAAGCCCCCTCATAATCTTATATGTTTCGATAAGATCACTGCTTATTCTTCTGAATTCCAATGAGTAGAGGCCCAACCTATTCAACCTTTCATAAGTCAATCCCCTCATCCCCGGAATCAACCTAGTGAACCTTCTCTGAACTGCCTCCAAAGCAAGTATATCCTTTCGTAAATATGGAAACCAAAACTGCACGCAGTATTCCAGGTGTGGCCTCACCAATACCTTACATAGCTGTAGCAAGACTTCCCTGCTTTTATACTCCATCCCCTTTTCAATAAAGTCAAAGATACCATTGACCTTCCTGATCACTTGCTGTACCTGCATACTATCCTTTTGTGTTTCATGCACAAGTACCCCCAGGTCCTGCTGTACTGAGGCACATTGCAATCTTTCTACATTTAAATAATAACTTGCTCTTTGATTTTATTTTTGCCAGAGTGCATGACCTCACACTTTCCGACATTATACTCCATCTGCCAACTTTTTGCCCACTCACTTAGCCTGTCTATGTCCTTTTGCAGATTTTTTGTGTCCACCTTACACATTGCTTTTCCTCCCATCTTTGTATCATCAGAAAACTTGGCTACGTTACACTCAGTCCCTTCTTCCAAGTCATTAATATAGATTGTAAATAGGTGGGGTCCCAGCACTGATCCCTGCGGCACCCTATCAGTTACTGGTTGCCAATCAGAGAATGAACCCCTTCATGAAAACCCCATAATACTAAATTAACACCTGAAATAGTCATTATCCCATCATCATCATCATCACAGGCAATCTCTCGAAACGAGGATGACTTGCTTCCATGCCAAAAAAGGATGAGTTCACAGGTGTTTCAATGAAGGACCTAATATTCCAGGTCCTGTAATACATATTGAAGGATGGAAGATGCCTGTGCATGGATTTATTTTAATGTATGGTGGCCGTTGCACACCAGCCACCACACAGGCCTGACAGAGCTAGGTCTTGGTCCAGTGGCAAGGATTAACCAAGACGACTGGAGACCTGCTCTGCTGCATGGCCCTAGTGCGCACACATATCGCAGTGTGGGCTGGCCTGTGCTGCCCCTGAACCCTCGCCTCTTTTGGCCCAGAACACACGGCTCTCCTGGGACCCCGATCATGTCCCTCTACAATCTCTTGCCGCTCCTTCACCCCGTCCTTGCCGCTCCTGCTGTACCTGCCCACTCTCCAATCATCAACCTGGACCTTGATGACGTCACTCTTCGCTGCCATCGCCCTCCTGCACGAGCTCGCGCTGTACCTTGCAGTGGTATGTCACCATGCTGCCCATGGTCACTGCTCGCCGCTCCTTTTATGGCCCCGACTTGTCCATCACTTTACTGATTCACATTGCTAGCCAACTGATTCATCTGATAAAATTACTAGACTTTAACATGCATTTTACTGTTTGGAAATTACAGTACCATTAGCAGTTAAAGGTTATAATGCCTGAAACATAAGCACTGCATCTGACAGCATGGCAAAAGTCCAATGAAGCTTGCCCACTGAGAGGAAATGAGAGCATAAACAGTCAAGTGTGGGATTAGACTCAACACGAAAGGAAACGGTCGCCATTTTATTCCTCAGTTGAAAAATTCTTCGAAAAGAATCCTGTCCAAGTTCATTTGGCATAGAGATATTAACAAATTAAAATATTGCAGTAATCTTTTCCAACACGCACAGAAAAGTCAAGCAAAACAAAAGGTGACGTCCACAGAAATGAATATTGACGTAGCATGCCTTACAGCTGAATGTAGAACAATCACCGATGCATTTATTGTTTGAATAGCTCAACACTGGAGGAATTTCATGCTTGGACATAATGAAGTTTTTTTTTATAAAAGGGATCAATATGGCCATACACCAATGTCAGACCAAAGTTAAAACAGGATTGAAGTGAGGCTTTTGATCTCGGAACTAAAAAGGGTTTTTGTAGTGGTCAACTTTACAAGCTATGTAACCGGAGGACAATTACAGGAGACCAAACTGTTGAACCACAGGAGGCCCAGAGGGGCAGCTAAACAGAGCAAAGGGTCAAAAGTAACACCAATTGAAGTATTTCCAACGTATGAGACATAGGCAACTGATTGTGTGACGCGAAAGAGAATTCGTCAAGCAGAAATTGTGCATGCGGGCTTTGGGCCAATTAAATGGCATGGGGGGGGGGGCGCTGTGCACGAGGCCGACATGCATCATTAAGTGTATAAAAGGTTGCTTGGAACTTTGTATCATTGGAGAGGACTGCCTACAGACAACTAGCAGGCAAGCTCCCCACTGGTGCAAAATAAAGACTACTTGAATCTTCGAACCAGACCTAGTGTTAAGTGTTTATTTTAAATACTCTACTACAATTGGCGTAGTCGGCAGGATCTCAAGCAGACGGTGGACACCGGTGGATGGAGGTCATGTCAAAGGCATGAGTACATTTTAATTACCACACACAGTTGGGACAAGGGCTGAAATCTGTCTGGTGTCAGCTGCCTCAGAGATCCAAATCTGCAGGTCAGGTCGATACCTCAAGTAGCCTGCGGAAAAATCTCAGGTAAAACAGTTACGGTCGGTTATATAGAAGTGTGTCTGTGTAACGTTGTGGATGGTAATTACAATAAGTTGCAAATAACGATCTCGGTTCAGGAGGAGCTGACAGGAGACGTACCGCTGACAATATATAGCCATGGGAAGTGAGAAACTCGAGTGGGGACCAGACAAAAATCGAAAACTAATTGAAATAATGATTAAACAAAATTGGAAACCAGACGACCCACCCGCTGAACAAAGAAAATGGTGGGAGTCAGAAAAGAAACAAAAGGAGGATGAAAGCCCTCACTTTAGTCACTTGAACGTATTATGAATTAAGTAGACGGACTAGACTATTGACTAAGAAAGTGACGAAATAAACTGACAGTAGGTATGAGATGGTGACAACACCTAACAGGACACACGAACAGGAACAATTGGCAGCAGCCCCCATTAATTAGAAACAGTGAGGGCGGTAGGAAAACCCAAAGTCTGTTATAACTGCAACAAACTTGGGCAAAGGTGGTGTGAAATGTGGAGAGAAAGGAGCCCTTTGAAATGCAAGAAATAAGGGTCGAAGTTAGTTGCTATGGTATCCGTTTTTTTTTAAAAAGCAGGAAGGAATCTTAAAAAAGATGTTTAGTGGGAATTCAAACTATGAAATTGGAGGTATACAGCAGAGAAAAGTGCTAAAAAACCTATAGGGGACATATGTTTAAAGTAATTGGGGGGAGGTTTAGAGAAGATCTCTTCACCCAGAGGGCGGTGGGGGTCTGGAACTCATTGCCTGAAGGGGTGGTAGAGGCAGAAACCCTCACCACATTTAAAAAGTAAGAGGTGCACTTAGAGCATACGGGGATCAGAAATTGAAACTGGTTTAAGGAATAATGGATAGTTATGACTCAATCAAAAGGAGAAAAGAGAAGATTCTTTCCAACTGTTGTGGTGTTTTTCTTTGGTGTTTAAAGTTTTTGGGAAGGTATATTCCTTTGTGTGGCTGTGGCTGTGGCTAACCCCCCCCACCTCCCCTCCCCCCCGCGCTTTTCCAAGTGGCATTGGGAAGTTTAAGATTGGAATTAACCGATTAAAAATCAGACTTTTATTCTGGCCATGATAAAAATCTGGTTGGTGTAAATTGTGTGGCGAGCCTTTAGTTCCGGACATAAGGCAATAATTGGTAGGCTTTTAAATATTCTGACCAATTTGTAACTGGGGAGAAAAATATGAAATGCTAGTGTGTACAAAGTTGTTTTTCTGAATGTATATTTTGAGAATAAAAATACAGAGGGCCCGAATTTGGTGAAACCCAAATTCTGTTCGTTTTTCGGTGATCCTCAGGTGGAGCGTGATTTTTTTTAATGCCCGGTACCGCTGGGGCTGAGTGGGCGGGAATTTCATCCCGCTTTTCTTGTCGATAGCGGGAGCGGAGTGCAGTGGGCGGGAGGGGAGTGCAGCGGATGGTGTGCGGCGGAGGAGGCCTATCGACTCGCGAATCTTCAGCTCCCGAGTTGTGCGCGCGCGCCGGGGGAGGGGGGGGGGAAGAGAGAGACTGGGGGGGGGGGGTTGCCGTGAAGGAGTTCAGAGTAGAGCGTTTGTTTTGGGAGTCTCGTGTCAGGCATGCGAACAATGTGGCCTGCCCAGCGGAGCTGATCAAGTATCAAGTGTGGTCAGTGCTTCAATGCTGGGGACGTTGGCCTGGTCAAGGATGCGAACATTGGTGCATCTGTCCTCCCAGGGGATTTGCAGGATCTTACAAAGACATCGTTGGTGGTATTTCTCCAGCGACTTGAGGTGTTTACTGTACATGGTCCATGTCTCTGAGCCATACAGGAGGGCGGTTATTACTACAGCCCTGTAAACCATGAGCCTGATGACAGTTTTGAGGGCTTGGTCTTCGAACACTTTTCCTCAGGTGGCCGAAGGCTGCACTGGCGCACTGGAGGCGGTGTTGAATCTAGTCGACAATGTCTGCTCTTGTTGATAAAAGGCTCCCGAGGTCTCCCTAGGGAGCTCCCCTGCCAAAACAACTTTATCCTTGTCATCTTCCGCCATCCGCCAACTTTTCACTCCCAACCTCCCCCCTCTCACTGTCGAAACTTCCCCAAGCCTTAATAGACCCTAATAGGGGGTGCATTTTCTTAAAACTTTACTTAAAACCCTAATCCCATAAATTTGGGCCTACCTCAGGTGCAAACCTCCCCTCCGAACCTCCACTCCACTCATCGGCGATGACCGGACTACCAGCGGCGAACTGGACCTCTTCTCTCGAACTCCTTTTTGGACATCAACTCAGCTGCCCCACCCGATCCTCAACGACACCCGGCGAGCCACCGACCAGGCAATCGGGCCTCCTCCCCTCCAACGGCGATCGGGCCTCCTCCCCTCCAACGGCGATCGGGCCTCCCCCTCTCCAACGGCGATCGGGCCTCCTCCCCTCCAACGGCGATCGGGCCTCCCCCTCTCCAACGGCGATCGGGCCTCCTCCCCTCCAACGGCGATCGGGCCTCCCCCTCTCCAACGGCGATCGGGCCTCCTCCCCTCCAACGGCGATCGGGCCTCCTCCCCTCCAACGGCGATCGGGCCTCCTCCCCTCCAACGGCGATCGGGCCTCCTCCCCTCCAACGGCGATCGGGCCTCCTCCCCTCCAACGGCGATCGGGCCTCCTCCCCTCCAACGGCGATCGGGCCTCCTCCCCTCCAGCGGTGATCGGGCCTCCCCCTCTCCAACGGCGATCGGGCCTCCTCCCCTCCAACGGCGATCGGGCCTCCTCCCCTCCAACGGCGATCGGGCCTCCTCCCCTCCAACGACGATCGGGCCTCCTCCCCTCCAACGGCGATCGGGCCTCCTCCCCTCCAACGGCGATCGGGCCTCTCCTTCCCCATTGATGACCTGTCCTCTTCTACTCCAGCACGTGGTGAGTACCATGGCTGTGACCACCCTGAACTTCCACTCTGAACTCGAGTGGACCACTGACCTTCCCAATGCCTGTCCCCAACTAAGCCTCGGACCACCAACCATATCTCTGAAGGGCGCTACTCAGCGCCGAGCTTGCGGCCAACATCTCGCCGTAGGCAACTAGGCTCATGCATCAGTGCTTGGCCTCCAGTCTTCTTGGACCCCCTTGCCACTGGACCAAGACCTTGCTCAGCTAAGACCGTGTGGTAGCTGGTGTGCAATGACCACCCCATGTTAAAAGAACTCACGCACAGGCATCTTCCATCCTTGGATATGATGTTCGGGACTTGGAACGTCAGGACCCTCATGTTATCGATTGTCTAACAACAACCGACACACACTATTGGTATGTGGCAACTGTTAACACATTTGACATAGCCAGTATAGACCAAGAAGTGCAAGACATAGTCCAACGTTTGAGAACCCTTTTACTAAAGGGAAACGATTAGACTTTGCAGTTGTCAGAAACAGGGGACGAGGTCGCCAGACAAATGCTGCAAGTCGAGGAAATCCGAGCGCCTCATGCCCAAACTATCAATAAGATTAGTGTGTGACTAAATGATCTAACCCAAGGAACGCAAAGAACTTATATGTGCAACATACAACACATGGTTACGAGGGAACATCCGATACAATGTAAAGCAAATGAAGCAGAAAAAAATACCCGATTGGATAAGTAATGAGCAGTTGTCCAAATGGACTAAGGACGGTATTACCCTCTGTGATGTTCATAAGACAGCACAAGTGTTTGTGTCCCCAAGTAATTGTATTACCAGAGAATTTAAAAAGGTATGGTTCGAGCTAACCATAGATAGACGGTACGGATGCCGAACCTCTGTCGGTAGTACAGAACATAGGCAAAATACTAGGCCAATCCCGGATTCAGTTCCATGATACGCCCCCTTATGCGGTAAAAATCAGTGGCACATTTCAAGGGGTGCATACCGATGGTGGCACTCAATATTTGGATGTGATAGCGTGCGCACACTCCACGGAAGGAGGGTAACGTATCGTGTGTGGGTTCACTCAAGATGGTTAGCTGCACATTGGAAATCAGCCCCATTAGTCAGGGAGGGACTGAGATGGCAGCCCAGGATGATGGGACGTACTGCATATCTACCAAGGAAAATGAGTACAAGCATGGTAATGTCATATGTGCAATCCCACAACCTAATTTCTGTTTTACACGCTAAAACTGTGGTCAAACTAAGCCATTGATACCTATTCCCACGAAGAGAGGAACGCATCGAGAACATAATTTTGAACAACCCGAGATGGGATGATGAAATTCAACAAAGTGAGATACCAAGCTGGCAAGACTCAAAGAACATTTGACACAATTGAAAACAGATACTGAGAAAAGCATACTGGAAGATTCCATACAGCATTCATAAGAATTAGGAACAGGAAGGAGTAGGCCATCTAGCCCCTCGAGCCTGCTCCACCATTCAACAAGATCATGGCTGATCTGGCCGTGGACTCAGCTCCACTTACCTGCCTGCTCCCCGTAATCCTTAATTCCCTTATTGGTTAAAAATCTATCTATCTGTGATTTGAATACATTCAATGAGATAGCCTCAACTGCTTCCTTGGGCAGAGAATTCCACAGATTCACAACCCTCTGGGAGGAAATTCCTTCGCAACTCAGTTTTAAATTGGCTCCCCCGTATTTTGAGGCTGTGCCCCCTAGTTCTATTCTCCTCGACCAGTGGAAACAACCTCCCTGCCTCTATCTTGTCTATCCCTTTCATTATTTTAAATGTTTCGATAAGATCACCCCTCATCCTTCTGAACTCCAACGAGTAAAGACCCAGTCTACTCAATCTATCATCATAAGGTAACCCCCTCATCTCTGGAATCAACCTAGTGAATCGTCTCTGCACCCCCTCCAAAGCTAGTATATCCTTCCTTAAGTAAGGTGACCAAAACTGCACGCAGTATGCCAGGTGCGGCCTCACCAATACCCTATACAGTTGCAGCAGGACCTCCCTGCTTTTGTACTCCATCCCTCTTGCAATGAAGGCCAACATTACCTGCTGCACCTGCAAACTAACTTTTTGGGATTCATGCACAAAGACCCCCAGGTCCCTCTGCACTGCAGCATGTTGTAATTTCTCCCCATTCAAATAATATTCCCTTTTACTGCTTTTTTTTCCCCCCAAGGTGGATGACCTCACATTTTCCGACATTGTATTCCATCTACCAACCCTTAGCCCATTCGCTTAACCTATCTAAATCTCTTTGCAGCCTCTCTGTGTCCTCTACACAATCCGCTTCCCCACTAATCTTTGTGTCATCTGCAAATTTTGTTACACTACACTCTGTCCCCTCTTCCAGGTCATCTATGTATATTGTAAACAGTTGTGGTCCCAGCACCGATCCCTGTGGCACACCACTAACCACCGATTTCCAACCCAAAAAGGACCCATTTATCCTGACTCTCTGCTTTCTGTTAGCCAGCCAATTCTCGATCCATGCTAATACATTTCCTCTGACTCCGCGTACCTTTATCTTCTGCAGTAACCTTTTCTGTGGCACCTTATCGAATGCCTTTTGGAAATCTAAATACACCACATTCATCGGTACACCTCTATCCACCATGCTCGTTATATCCTCAAAAAATTCCAGTAAATTAGTTAAACATGATTTCCCCTTCATGAATCCATGTTGCGTCTGCTTGATTGCACTATTCCTATCTAGATGTCCCGCTATTTCTTCCTCAATGATAGCTTCAAGCATTTTCGCCACAACAGATGTTAAACTAACCGGCCTATAGTTACCTGCCTTTTGTCTGCCCCCCTTTTTAAACAGAGGCGTTACATTAGCTGCTTTCCAATCCGCTGGTACCTCCCCAGAGTCCAGAGAATTTTGGTAGATTATAACGAATGCATCTGCTATAACTTCCGCCATCTCTTTTAATACCCTGGGATGCATTTCATCAGGACCAGGGGACTTGTCTACCTTGAGTCCCATTAGTCTGTCCAGCACTAGCCCCCTAGTGATAGTGATTATCTCAAGGTTCTCCCTTCCCACATTCCCATGACCAGCAATTTTTGGCATGGTTTTTGTGTCTTCCACTGTGAAGACCAAAAGACATTGAAGAAACCCGAGAAGACACTTAATACGGAATTGGGAAATGAATGTGAATATCCATCCGTGGATTCGTATAGCCTCTCACGTATTGGTAGTCATACAGTTAGGGCTAGCTGTCGGATGGGGAATTGGGTTATGCATGGCATGCAAAAAGAGGCAACGGAGAAGGAAAGCAAAAGCCTTAATTATCGAACAGCAAAAGTTGTTAGCCGAGTACCCTGAAATACTTTGAGACATAGGTCACATCCCGAGCCCCCAAACCACGTGACTGATCACCACAGAACGAAGCAGGGGACACAGGATTAAGTAGAATTAGGTTGGTAATCTTGGACTGGGTAGCCAAGCACTAAAAGGGGGGACTGAAATGGGGCTTTCGAGCTCTGTTATAATTAAAGGGTTAAGAATGGCTCTCGGAACTAAAAAGTGCTTTTGTAGCGGTCAACTTTACAAGCTGTGTAACCCAAGGACAATTACAGGAAGCCAAACTATTTAAACATAAGAGGCCCAGAGGGGCAGCTAAACAGGACAAGGGGTCAAAAGTGACACGTTGGATAAATTCCATTTGGTATGAGACATAGGCAAATGATTGCATGAGACGAAAGGGAATTCGTCAAGCAGCAATTGTGCATGCAGGCTTTGAGTCAATTAAATGGCATGATGGGGGGGCGGGGGCCATGCACGAGGCTGACATGCATCATTAAGTGTACAAAAGGTTGCTTGGAACTTTGTATCATCAAAATAAAGACTACTTGAATCTTCGAACCCAGACCTGGTGTTGAGTATTTATTTTAAATACTCCGCTACAAGGATAGCCCATAATTTGCGGTCAGCAGTGAAGTGATGGCGATCGCCGTCGACCTTGAAGGCGGCTAGAAAGCTGCCAACAGAGATCTCGTGATCTCGGGGGCAAGAACTTTAGCTTCCTCAATGTGAAATTGATTACAGCGCAGTCAAAAGAGTATCCCCAGCACAATGCAGCAATGATGTCATCAAGCTATCTAAGCAGCCAATTACACTGAAGACAGCAAACCAGGAAATGAAAAGCACTGATTGTGTGCATTTTTTAAAAATGTTGCAGAGAGAGTGAAATAAATATTGGGACAGAAACATGGCGTTAAGGTAAAAGTTGAAATATCATGCACAAGCTATTGACTTTTTTTAAAAATCTAGTAATTTTTATTATAATGGAAAAATGTGACATTCCACAATAATAAAGTTAAGTTTTTCAGTGCCAGAACATTTGGTTAGCATTCAATACGCTGTTAAAACCCCAGTTACACCTATTCCAACAAGGCTTCGGAAATAGGAAATTTAAATACGGATTTAAAACAGGGATTAGGGTTGCGCACCACAAAATAGTGATTTAAAGCAGGGATTAGGAATGTAAATAGGGATTTGAATCAATAGATTTTTGGATATTAAGAGAATCAAGGGATATGGGGATAGCGTAGAGGTGAGGTAGTAGATCAGCCATGATCTTACTGAATGGCGGAGCAGGCTCGAGGGGCTGAGTGGCCTACCCCTACTCCTATTTCTTATGTTAACTTTTAATGGGTGTTTTCATCAGTTCCACTGATTGCCGGCTATGTGGGGGCCACAGCACAGCCAGTGTCGGAGCAGGGAATGACTGAGTGCAACTTCAAGATTTCCATGTTTAGATGTGCATGCGCTACATCCTGAAGTCGCCGTCAGTTTCAGAGGGGTAATGATGATGAACGCTGACAGATCGCCATCATTACCACACAAAATCCGTGCCAATATAACTTATTTTCATTTGCTTTTGAGATGTGGGCGACACTGACACAGCAGGATTTCATGGCCATACCTAGTAGCTCTGAGGGAATTTAAGAGTCTCCATGTGCTTTGGGACTGCAGTGATTCGTAGGCCAGACTAATTAGGGGTGACGGCCAGGCTCCCTTCCACGAAGGACATTAGTGAACCAGCTGGGCTTTTGAGACAATCCGGCAGATTTCTGGTGCATGCTACGAATATGGATCTGACATATTAGTTAATGACAACAAAGTATATTTATGAGAACCAGACAGTGGTGGGCCAAGACCTTCCCAGTGGCTCAGCTGATAAAGACAGTAAAGCGACCGACCACACTCACCATCTTGATTCAGGCAGGAAGAACGAGCACTTTGACAGGGCACAGAGCGGTGCCTGGTACTCATGAATCATGCCCTAAAAATAGTCAACACCTTCAAGAAAAGATATAGGGAAAAAAATTGGCAGAAACAAAGGAGGGTCTGGATCTACGTGCAAATTCTTCAGAACAAATCTTTTGGTTGGCTTAATTTACTCACATGGTCTACTTTAACCAGGTTCAACTTTGCACCAGGAAGTGTCATGGTTTGTTTTCTTCACTGTTTCCATTACCTCACTAAGCATTGTGTTATGTTTAAAGAAATCATGAATAGATGCAACAGCTGCAATGGAGAATAGCTGTGGATCTGCTCTCTTATGGTGACTATTCGCTTCTCTAAAGGTATTAGACTTGATCAAAATGTAATAGAGCCCCAAACTGTGAATAATTACAAAATTGACGACTTGACATTGTGCGTTTTGGATGATTATTACAGCCAAAGCTGCAGATTAAATGGCTCATCAGAAACTGCTTAACCACACACTAAAGTAAAAAAAACATTATGCCAGGATCACACATCATGATTTAATTTCCATTGGATAGAGTAAAAGGCTCAAAAACGTTCTAGATTTCCACTGTTACTATACCACGAGTGAATCAAAAGGAGATTAGGGGTCATGTTGGGTCGAGAGCCTCATTTACAAGACAAATTAGATCAAATTGGTTACAGTAATACAGGTGCAGCGCCTAAAATCCGGAACCCTCGGGACCGAGGCCATTCTGGATTCCGGGCTATTCCGCACTTTCGATTTGTTTTCTGACGTCACGAATCCAGAAACACTCGAGCCCATGTTTGGGTAGTTCCAGATTTTGGAACGTCAGAAAGGCAGGGGTGAGGGGATTCCCGCCAAAGAGTTCTTTGGGCCGCTCGGCCCCGCCGAGGAGGTTGTCGAGCGGGCTCCGCCGAGGAGGTTGTCGAGCGGGCTCCGCCAAGGAGGTTGTCGGGCCAGCCCCACCGAGGAGGTGTTCGGGTGGGCTCCGCCGAGGAGGCTGTCGGGCGGGCTCCGCCGAGGAGGCTGTCGGGCGGGCTCCGCCGAGGAGGCTGTCGGGCGGGCTCCGCCGAGGAGGCTGTCGGGCGGGCTCCGCCGAGGAGGCTGTCGGGCGGGCTCCGCCGAGGAGGCTGTCGGGCGGGCTCCGCCGAGGAGGCTGTCGGGCGGGCTCCGCCGAGGAGGCTGTCGGGCCGGCCCCTCCGAGGAGGCTGTCGGGCTGACCCCTCCGAGGAGGCTGTCGAGTGGGCCCCGCCGAGGAGGTTGTCGGGCCGGCCCCACCGAGGAGGTGTTCGGGTGGGCCCCGCCGAGGAGGCTGTCGAGCCGGCCCCGCCGAGGAGGTGTTCGGGCGGGCTCCGCCGAGGAGGCTGTCGGGCGGGCTCCGCCGAGGAGGTGTTCGGGTGGGCCCCACCGAGGAGGTTGTCGAGCCGGCCCCACCGAGGAGGTTGTCGAGCCGGCCCCGCCGAGGAGGTGTTCGGGCGGGCCCCGCCGAGGAGGCTGTCGAGCCGGCCCCGCCGAGGAGGCTGTCGGGCGGGCTCCGCCGAGGAGGCTGTCGGGTGGGCCCCGCCGAGGAGGCTGTCGGGTGGGCCCCGCCGAGGAGGCTGTCAGGTGGGCCCCGCCGAGGAGGCTGTCAGGTGGGCCCCGCCAAGGAGGCTGTCAGGTGGGCCCCGCCGAGGAGGCTGTCGGGTGGGCCCCGCCGAGGAGGCTGTCAGGTGGGCCCCGCCAAGGAGGCTGTCAGGTGGGCCCCACCGAGGAGGCTGTCGGGTGGGCCCCACCGAGAAGGCGGTCAGGCGGGCCCCGCCGAGGAGGTTGTCGGGCGGGCTCCGCCGAGGAGGCTGTCGGATGGGCCCCGCCGAGGTCGGTGAGTCCAGATTCTGGACCATTTTATGAATTCCGGACGACTCTGCCACCGATCGGACCAGAGTCCAGATTCTGAAATATTCCGAATTCCGGAACTCTGGATACTCGACCCTGCACCTGTACCTGTAAATGGAAGTCAGAAGCGATACAGATGGGAGACGTCAGTTTCAATCCTCGATCTGTGCTTAGTTTGCTAGATGGTGGAAGGAACGGTACAATTGGCTTACACATATTTGATTTGGGGGTGGGCACAGAAGGAGAACTGGCCAAGCGATTTTTTTTTTTGACCAATTTTTCACAGAAAAGATTTGGTGAAAAAAAGTGTTACTTTTAATGTTATTTTTTGACCAAAGTTTATTCCCACAAGTTTAAAAAAGGCCCCAAGATAAAAGGTGATGATTATGCTAAATGGAAGTTGCTTTCCCCAGACAAAATAATAATAAGCCCTTGGCTTGTCCAGATAATCATATAAACACCTCTGACCCATTGTGTTGCAATGACCTTTGAATTTGATCGGTCTGTGAACGAAGGAGATAGAAGGTGACACACAGTGAGGCTTTTTGAAACTGGAAACTTGTGAGGACAGTCAGGCATTGTTAAAGGGAGCTCGTGGCGGAGGAACGGTGAGAGATCATGGCGGAGGAACGGCGAGAGATCGTGGCGGAGGTACAGCGAGAGATCGTGGCGAAGGTGCAGCAAATGAGGGTACGGGGTCTAGAAGAGGCGTGGGCCCAGGGGCCAGCCCACACTGTGATATGTGTGTGCACTAGGTCCATGCAGCAGAGTTGGTATCCAGTTGTCCTAGTTTACCCTTGCCACTGGATATAGGCCTAGCTCCGTCGAGCCAGTGTGGTGGCTGATGTGCAACGGTCACCACACATTAAAAAAATCCATGCACAAGGCATATTCCATCCCTTCAATTGGAGTTCAGGACTGGAATATCGGGTCCTTCATTGAAATATCTGTGAACCCATGTGGAAGCAAGTCATCCTCGTTCGAGGAACCGCCTATGATGATGATGATTGTTAAAGGGAAAACTGAGGACTTTCACTGAGGTGAATAAGTTAGAAATGCTGGAAAATAAAAGCCAACTTGTTTTAGTCAAGAATTGTAACCAACTGATATTGGCTAGCAGAACATTTTGCTTTTTTGGTATTACAGGCGTGACGTCCGAAATCCGGAAACCTCGGGACCGAGGCCGTTCCGGATTTCGGAACTTCTTTGCTTGGGCCAAGGAAGGTAGATCGGGAGAGGGGGGGTGAGTCGGGCGGGCCGCCAGAGGTCTGGGGCGGTCAGTCAGGCCCAGGCCGGGGAAGAGGTCGGTCGGGTCGAGGCTGGGGGAGAGGTCGGTCGGGGAGAGGTCGGTCGGGCCCAGGCCGGGGGAGAGATTGGTCGGGCCCAGGCCGGGGGAGGTCAGTCAGCAGGAGGTCGGGCCGCAACAGGGTCGGGCAGCTGAAGGTCAGGCCGAGGCAGGAGAAAGTTGGTCGGGCGAGCCCGGTTGAGGTCGGCAGCCAAAGGCTGGGGGAGTGCGGATTTCGGAATATTTTCCGGTTTCCGGACAACCCTGCCAAGGATCGTCCTCCTGGTTTCCAAATTCTGGAACATTCCGGAACTCCGGATTTTGGACGTCGCACTTGTATCATATAAAGATAAGTTATATGGGCTAAATTAATTGCGAGTCTGATCATATCGCCTATTTGGTAGGTTTACCTTATTGTGAAATATCTGCCCTCATCTCACCGAGTTTTTGCTTGGTTCGTCTTGAGAAATGCATCAGACCCAAATATCTGGTCCTGGTCACAATGGGGCACAACTGTTAAACCTTCAAACCGTGCGATCATACCAGTAGATACAAGGCAATGTGAAGCACCTCCCACAAAACTAATATGCTCAGATCACTTAAGGAAGCAATTGATGCTCTTTGATGAAGTAACGGAGAGGGTTGATGAGGATAGTGTGGTTGATGTTGCGTATATGAACTTTCAAAAAACGTTTGATAAAGTACGACAGAGAATCAAAGAATGATTACAGCACAAAAGGAGCCCATTCGACCCGTCAAGCCCGCACTGGCTCTTTGCAAGAGCATTTCAGCGAGTCCCACATCCCCGCCCTTTGCCCATAGTCCTGCAATTGGTTTTTCCTTCAGGTACTTATCAATTCCTTTTTGAAAGCCATGATTGAATCTGCCTCCACCACCCTTTCAGGCAGTGCATTCCAGATCACAACCACTTGCCACATTAAAAAGTTTTTCCTCATGTCTTGTTAGCACAATTAAAGCCCATGGGATTAAAGGGGCAGTGGCACAAAATTGGCTAAGGGACAGAAAGCAGATAGTAGAGATGAGTTTTTCAGACTGGAGGGATGTATACAAGGTGGTGTCATCCAAGGTCGGTCTTAGGACCACTGCTCTTTTTGATGTATATTAATGACCTGGACTTGGGTATACAGGGCATAATTTCATAATTTGCAGATGACGCAAAACATGTAGTAAAGAGTGAGGAGGATAGTAACAGACTTCAGGAGGATATAGACAGATTGGTGAAATGGGAAAACACATGGCAGATGAAACTTAACGCAGAGAAGTGTAAAGTGATGCATTTTGGAAGGGTGAATGAGGAGAGGCAATATAAACTAAATGGTACAATTTTAAAGGGGGTGCAACAACAGAGAGACCTGTGGGTGTACATACACAAATCTTTCAAGGGAGCAAGACAAGTTAAGACTGTTAAAAAAGCATATGAGATCTTTGGCTTTAAAAACATAGGCATAAAGTACAAATGCAAGAATGTTACAGTAAACCTTCGTAAATTACTGATTGAGTAGTGTGGCAATTTCTGGGCTCCACAAATTAGGAAGAATATCAAGGCCTTAGAGAGGCTGTAGGGGAGATTTCCTAGAATGTTATCAGGGATGATTGACTTTGTGGGGACACTAGAGAAGCTGTTGTTCTCTCCTTAGAGCAGAAAAGATTTAGGAGAAGATTTAAGAGAGTTATTCAAAATCATGAAGGCTTTTGATAGGTTAAATAAACAGAAACGGTTTCCACGGCAGAAGGATCAGTAACCAGAGGACACAGATTTAAGGTGATTGGCAAAAGAACCAGAGACAAGATGAGGAGAATGTATTTTTTGCAGCAGGTTATGATAATCTGGAATGCACCGCCTAATAGGGTGGTGAAAGCAGATTCAATAATAACTTTGGATAAATACCTGAAGGGGGAAAGTCTGCAGGGCTATGAGAAAAGGGCAGGGGAGTGTAACTAAACTGAATAGCTCTTTCAAAGAGCCGTCACAAGCACAATGGGCCGAATGGTATCACCTGTGGCTCAGTGGGTAGCACACTCGCTTCTCAGAACATTGTGGGTTCAAGTCCATTGCCTGAGACTTGAGCACAAAAATCTAGGCTGACACTCCAGTGCAGTACTGAGTGAATACTGCATTGTTGGAGGTGCCGTCTTTTAGATGAGATATTAAACCGAGACCCCCGTCTGCTCACTCGGGATGTAAAAGATCCCATGATATTATTTTGATGAAGTGCAGGGGAATTATCCCCAATGACAAGTGTCATGTATGTAACCACAATGTAACACCACTGTATTACTGTATACACTCAACCTCGATGCACACCTTGACCACAAGGGGTGAACTTGTGAGAGACACTCCTTATCTGATCATCCAGGTATAAAAAGGGAGGTCCCACACAGAGTCATGGTCTTTGGAGTCCTGTGAATAAAGAGTTAAGGTCACAGAGTGACCTTGTCTCCAGAATGTGCCTCGTGTGGTTTCATGCTGTAGAGTAAGGACTTTACAACAAGGCCAATATTTATTGCTCAATCAACATCACTAAAAAACAATTATCTGGTCATTATCTGGGAGCTTGCTGTGCACAAATTGGCTGCCGCGTTTCCTATATTACGACAGTGACTACACTTCAAAAGTCCTTCATTGGCTGTAAAGCACTTTTGGATGTCCCGAGGTAGTGAAAGGCAATATATGAATGCAAGTCTTCCTTTCTTTGTTGTTTCATTCTATGATGCCACTGTATCCAATAAAGTATCGATAGCAGCCGTATTTGTTACAGTGGAACTATACAGAGATCAGGCTAGCAGAGCAGTAGCATGATGGGTCAAGAGGATCAGCACTGAAGGCTTGTGCTAGAGACTGCTGAGCAAAAGGGGGTGGGGGGGGTGGGTTGGTAATGGAGTGATGTGCAGAACATTGTTTCAAACGAGTGCAAAAACCTTGGTAATGAGTGCAAAAACATTGATAAAATCATCTGGTCAGGCAAACAGCATGCCTATGACGTCAGAATTGGCCAACCAGCAAAAGGAGTATGTTATCTCTGGCCAAACAGAAACTGGACACCAGGCTATCACGAGGAAGAATCATGCTATGCAGTGTATATGAACAAAACAAAGAACTGCTAACTTGAGTCTTAAGAAGGAGCCAAGTGAGGTGTTATTGACCCGGCCAGTCAAACTCTTGGAACCTACACCGACTCGAATTGATCACTTGAGAGGAACTGTACATAAACCAGATAACTAGACCCATATGTATTGCGGGGAAGGAATTTGCTAGAGAATTTGTAGTTTATTTTTGATACTTCTATACCTGTATTCAACAGTGTTAAGTTAAAGATTTTGCAGTTTCTTCTTAACCCTGTACTCAGTAATGTTGAACTAAGGAACTTATAGTCTTTTTGATACTTTTAATAATTCTATTGTATTGGAAAACTCAAACCTTTGTTGTGGTCTCAGTGTTCTTATAAGTCTTGGTGTCTGAAATCTGTAGGAACAAGTCCTACAACTCCCAGGGAATCAAACCCCAATATCAAACAGTACTTTCAAAAGAGATGGAGAGAAAAAGGGTGGATGGAGGCAAGACACACGTCAAGAGGCATATTTGAATCCTCTTAATCAGCAAATCACTGATGGCTGTTCAGTCCTCCACAGTCTAACGTACTCAGCCTATAAACACAAGAGTTTAGTTAAGGGTTGGCAATTTTAAACCCGCACCAAGTAAATATCTGGTGGTAACAGGGTGAATACAGAATGATACAGATGCCGATAAAGGATCCTTCTGAATTGGGTCTTTTAGGAAACCCAAGTACGGAAATTCCCCCAACGCTTGACTATTCCGAGAGAGGGAAGTACACACAGCATAAAGTGAAAATTCCTTTTGGTCCGCTGTTACGAAAGAAACAGAGAGGCACAAAAAAAACCTGCACAACGATACAAAAACACCAAGCAAGTACATGCAGGCAAAATATCCAAAGTACACTCACCACAGACTTTGGCAGCAGCTATGCAGATCTCCTCCGCGACATATTCACCTGGCGGAAAGGTTAAGCAGTTGTCATCTGGTTTGCCAGGGATGGGATAAAGGTTCACTCGCAGTCCCGCTCCAGTCTGTTTGGGTGCCCGTGAGCTTTGATGAAGGTCTCCGTTTTGGAGTGGGACTGATCCGGTGTCCACATCAGTCACCGTAATGCAGGCCATCATCTTGTGAAGGTGGGCAAACTTTCTTTTTCACCTCACAACTGCAAACCAAGAAAAATAAAGGCAAATTAAAAAGAAGTGGCGCTAAACTTTGAAACATAATGCGGCAGGATTTTCACCTTGCTGCCACTGTGTGAAACTGGCATTGCGGCTCCACGGAAGTACAAACCACACAGTTTCTGTAACAGGCAGCTGACCCACAACACTAGTCTTATGCCGAAGCAGCAAGTCGAAAATCTATCGCTCTGTTTTCACACTTCATATTTAAGACTGATTTGAAAGATTTTCTCCCACTACAGACACTCATCACATATTCCTTCCTTCTTTCAGTCAGTCAGGAGTAGGCTGCAGTCTAAGCCAACACATCTTTCATGGTCACGATCAGTGCTGCCCTGTTACTGGCTGATACATAATAACCTTGGCAGAAATCGGCCTAGTTTAACCAATTGTTCCTCCTCACTTTAGTCAAGGTGGAGATGCTTGGCCAGTAATAGGAGCAAAGGATCAAGCCCGAGATTTGAATCTGGCCCCTTGGGTTGTGGGTCAAACACTGTGCTGCCTACTGGAATTCATCAGGCGATTTTATAAATATTCACAAAGTAAAGTACTGAACTTCACAGAAACATAGAAAATAGGTGCAGGAGTAGGCCATTTGGCCCTTTGAGCCTGCACCGCCATTCAATAAGATCATGGCTGATCATTCACCTCAGTTCCCTTTCCTGCTTTCACTCCATACCCCTTGATCCCTTTAGCCGAAAGGGCCATATCTAACTCCCTCTTGAATATATCCAATGAACTGGCATCAACAACTCTCTGCGGTAGGTAATTCCACAGGTTAACAACTCTCTGAGTGAAGAAGTTTCTCCTCATCTCAGTCCTAAATGGCTTACCCCTTATCCTTAGACTGTGTCCCCTGGTTCTGGACTTCCTCAACATCGGGAACATTCTTCCTGCATCTAACCTGTCCAGTCCCATCAGAATTTTATGTTTCTATGAGATCCCCTCTCATCCTTCTAAACTCCAGTGAATACAGGCCCAGTCGATCCAGTCTCTCCGCATATGTCAGTCGTGCCATCCTGGGAATCAGTCTGGTGAACCTTCGCTGTACTCCCTCAATAGCAAGAACATCCTTCCTCAGATTAGGAGACCAAAACTGAACACAATATTCCAGGTGAGGCCTCACCAAGGCTCTGTATAACTGAAGTAAGACCTCCCTGCTCCTATACTCAAATCCCCTGGCTATGAAGGCCAACATACCATTTGCCTTCTTCACCGCCTGCTGTACCTGCATGGCAACTTTCAATAATTGATGTACCATGACACCCAGGTCTCGTTGCACCTCCCCTTTTCCTAATCTGCCGCCATTCAGATAATATTCTGCCTTTGTGTTTTTGCCCCCAACGTGGATAACCTCACATTTATCCACATTATACTGCATCTGCCATACATTTGCCCATTCACCTAACCTGTCCAAGTCACTCTGCAGCCTCTTAGCACCCCCTCACAGCTCACCGCCACCCAGCTTAGTGTCATCTGCAAACTTGGAGATGTTACACTCAATTCCTTCATCCAAATCATTGATGTATATTGTAAATAGCTGGGGTCCCAGCACTGAGCCCTGCGGCACCCCACTAGTCACTGCCTGCCATTCTGAAAAGGACCCGGTTAATCCCGACTCTCTGCTTCCTGTCTGCCAACCAGTTCTCTATCCACGTCAATACATTACCCCCAATACCATGTGCTTTGATTTTGCACACCAATCTCTTGTGTGGGACCTTGTCAAAAGCCTTTTGAAAGTCCAAATACACCACATCCACTGGTTCTCCCTTGTCCACTCTACTAGTTGCATCCTCAAAAAATTCCAGAAGATTTGTGAAGCATGATTTTCCTTTCATAAATCCATGTTGACTTGGACCGATCCTGTCACTGCTTTCCAAATGCGCTGCTATTTCATCTTTAATCATTGATTCCAACATTTCCCCACTACTGTTGTCAGGCTAACCGGTCTATAATTACCCGTTTTCTCTCTCCCTGCTTTTTTAAAAAGTGGTGTTACATTAGCCACCCTCCCGTTCATAGGAACTGATCCAGAGTCGATACAGATCCAGAACTTCCTTCTGGTAAGCACTTGCATCAACAATGAGCACAGAGCAGAGTCTGATTAAAGCCATGTTTAGTGTGATCCGCATCTTCTCACAAAGTTTCCCACTGATTTCAACTCGCCAAGTCGCAACAATACTGCATTTCCCGTAATATTATAAGTTGTCAGGAAATGGCCCAGGCAACGAGTTCTCAAATGGGACGTTGCCAACAATCAAGCATACAGGTAAGTAAGATGCACTACCGACTTACTCTGGTGCTCTTCACCAATCTCCAGCAACCAAAAGTTCATGTGTGCCTCCCACGGGAGGGTCGTCAAAACCACATGCCCCTATTTTTTCTTTTTTTGACATAGAATATACGGCACAGTAACAGTACATTTGGCCAGTGTTTATGCTCCATGCGAGCCTCTTCCCATCTTACCTCATCTAACCCCATCAGCATAACCCTCTATTCTTTTCTCCCTCATGTGCTTACCTAGCTTTCACTTAATATTATTCGGCTCAACTACCCCGTGGTAGCAAGTTCTGCTTTACAGGTTGAGTGTCCGAAATCCAGAGTTCTGAAATTCAGAATGTTCTGGAATCCGAACCAATCCTTGGCAGGGTCGTCCAGAATCAAAAAAATGTTCCGGTATGAGTTGGGCCCTGGGGGGGGGCGGGGGGGGGGAGAAAAACACTTAAAAAAAAAAAAAAAAAAAATTTGTCATTATTAAAAATTCACAAAACCTACTAAATCGTTGAAAAAGAATTAAAAAATAAAAACTTTAAGTTACTTTTTTGCAGATCTTCTACGCGGGTTTTTCCCAGCCGTCAACTCCGCTGCCGGAACCTCCCCACTGGACCACCCCTCCTTTAAAAATCGATGCATTTGCAACTTTGAAACATTTTTCAAGAACCAAAAGCCATCTCAATTTTGTCTCACGCATTACAATAATACTGAGAGCTGAAACAATGACAGGGGTCTAGAAATTGCAAGCAGACAACAAATTAGCTTCCTCACTTGCAGTGGGCTAATTACTGCAATGGTACTTGATAAATTCAGATTAATGGAGCATCCAAGGACCATTACTGGAGTTCAGTCATTTGCGCCCTCAACCCCCTCCCCCCTTACCTCGGCCCGGGCGTTTCCAGATTCGGGACGTCGGAAAGACGTTCCAAAATCTGGAAATACCCAAAATCTGGAACGGCCTCGGTCCTGAGGTTTCCGGATTTCAGACGCTCTGCCTGTATAACCATTCTCTGGGTAAAGAAGTTTCTCCCGAATTCCCTATTGGATTTATTAGGGACTATCTTATATTTATAATTGAGTAGATCTTTTATAAATATTTGACCTTTTAACGACTTTTATTTCTCCTGTACAGACCATTGTCCTGCACTGGCTACCGAGCCAGCTTTCCTTGGTGTTACTAGGTTGTCTGACGGCACGTTCCAGACAATACAACTAGCACTAATATGTCAAAGCGGATAAATCCAGCCACAAAATTCAGGAGGTGGCAACACTGAGAACACAGCATCGAGTGGTAGAGTCTAGTTTATCAAAGACAACACCATAACGTGGAGTATCCCGCAATTTTTACAACAGATTTTTTTTGGTGGGGTGGTGAGGGGGTGGGGGTGGAGCGGGGATGTGGGATTGAACAATTCAACCTTCATCTCCCAAAATTTCTCTGCCAACCTTGAAAGCAGGGACACATGAAATGGATGCTGGCCAACCCACTAGTACTGCACCCACATTGCAGTTTTCTGCACAGGCAAACCTGCATAACAAGCATCTGCATGCTTTTCAGATCGGGTGAATGTCACAACTTGATCTAATTCAGGAAACTCCAGAGGGCGGGGAGCTATGGGCGGGAACCCATCACCAGCTACTGCGCCTCGCAGCACATTATTACACTTCCACTGCCATTTCTAGTACTCCTAAGTCCCTCCCGAGTTCCACACAGTACATGGTGCTGTAAGAGCTACAGTAACAAGTTAAACTGTTCTAAGCCATTGCAATTAAAAAGAAAGCCGGGCATTTATATAGCGCCTTTCACAACCTCAGGCCGTCCCAAAGTGCTTTACAGCCAATTAAGTATTTTTGAAGTTTAGTCAATGTTCTAATGCAATAATCCACTTTGAACCATCTAGAAAATGTTGAAGTTTTACATGAAAATGAAGTATTGAGTGTTTACTTTTAACACTCAACTCCATGCCCCCAGTTTACTGAAGTACTCTCCAGGAAGCCACAAATGCGCATTTTCACCTCCAACTTTGCCAGATAATGCTTTCTCTCTCCTCTTGACTTGACAACAGAGGCTCCTTAATACTTCACCATTGAATATAATTCTCACTAGCCAGTGTCAGCAGAAACTTGCCTGCAAACCCTATGCCAAGAATGATATGGAAACGCAACATTGGTTAAAAACTGCAAATGTTGTACAAGGAAAATGCAATATAGCTTATTTCTGTAATATGTACTGCTGATTATTACACGAGCATTTAACTCTCAAGGTCTGAAACATGCAACATATATAACAGGCAGTCCACATGATTTTTTGCCCAAAATTCTTTGTAAATTATTTGCCACTTCCCAACATATCGCCCAGACATTAGTGAAAAAATAACGGTGAGTTAATGGTGTTGCCATTATTAGTTCATAAATAGTACAGCAATTTGTGGTGAAGAGATATGCCACGAGTTCCATTTACCACAAATTGCTGGACGATTTGTGTCGCTCCACCGTTAGCCTCGCCAAAACCCAAAAAATTGCCATCTCACCGTGAGACTCCCCATTGAAACTAATTGTGTGTCATGAAATTGCTTAGTTTACACTGTTAATGCACATCAATCTCGCCGCACCCATTGAGGGCAAGTAATTCATGTGGTAAGGATCCTACTAATGATGTCATTGATAGCCCCGACATAACGCTCACCCTTAGAGGCCCAGAAAGGAAACAAGTAAACTGTGGAGTTTCACTCTCGCATGTAGTAATTGTTCATAGAGGTTTGTTTCAAATTTAATTTTTTTTATATCTTCGCAGTATTCTTGTGTCAATCTTGCCATCCATTCTCCTGTCAGACAGCAGTAATTTCCAGGATGCAAAGCTGTTTCAACACTCAAAAGTACAAATGAGACAGATTTCTTTCAGAAAACATTTTGGGATACAGTAAGAGTAATTTGAGACATGTCATGGCAAGTGTAGCATGATTGGGAGCAAAAAGGTGTCTTTGGACCTATGGTTGCCAAAGCTCTCCACCTCATAATTCAACGTCTGGGTCTGTTGTAGACTAATTAATAGAGACGGATTGCCATGATTAGACAACAACTCCATTAACACTGCATCATGCAACTACCAGGATTGTAGAAGGCGACCCAGATGGATCTTGGTCTTTTTCGTCCAGCATTTCCTTGGTTTATATGAAAGCAGTTCCACTGTCCTTGATCATAATGGTCATAGTGGTTCAACACTTCATGGCTCAGGGACGTTTGTACATTTTGCACATCTACCCTGCGTTGACTCAAGGACCAATACAATAATTCTCATACACAATTATGTTGCAATGAGTTCCTCATTTTTTTCTTACTTTTCATTTTTCTCTATTTCCTCTCGCTTTATTTCTCTCTCTAATTTTACTCGAATTTTCTTTTCCGTCCTTGGCTGTTTCTTTCTCTATCCTTTCATTTCACAAGTCAAGGACCGAGACCATTGCACACGAAATTCATGAGGTCCCAAATGCAACGCTGACATCGCTGCGCTGTTAACATTTTGCATTTTCAGCAATTCGGGGTGAAAATATAGTGCGATTTGAAGGGTGAGCTCATGTCGTTCACCACCAGATGCGACATTCCAGCAATTTCTGGGTCATAGGATCAGAGCACCGTAAAACCTGCGGTTTAGCATGGACAATAACAATCTGTTATGTAATTGTCCCTCTTCCTTACTCCATAGCCAATACGACAAAATCAGATGCATATATAAAGACAGCAACTATGCTTCTCCAATCTGAACCTTCATTATCTGTAGAACCCTGTTCTTTCTTTACCAAGCTCTCTACAGTACTATCAAACTTTCCATATACAGCCATAAAGCTGCATGACATTTTAAACCATTTCTTTGCTTCCAGTAGACAATTGAATACATCATTATGTTACCTCACTCCATTTTAAAGTATGTTCTTGGGTCATTATCTGCAAGATCCATCCCTGGTCATATGGCTGTATAACTGGCTGAAAGAATAACTAATCACCTTGAAAGTTTTATGTTTCCTGAGGAGATGGGGTTTTCTGTCTGCATTTGACAGTCTAACTGTCTGCATTTGACATAGATAGTCAGCATTTCATGGGCAATGTCTGCATTTCCACATTTCCACATTAACAGCTCCACTCTTGGCCTCCTTCCATAATGTGTCCGAGGGTCTTGCAAGAGCAAGATTTTTTTTTTGTCACCATTTCTTGTCAGCTGGTCTAAAGCTACCTTTGAGGCCCTCAGATATTTTGCTAATCATATTTTGCTTGCTCAGGGCACTAAAATGCAGTCGGAAAGATTTAGGTGATGGCAAATATTGTGCATGTGGCTTTTAAGAGTATTTTCTTCCATTAGCTCTCCCCTGAATTTTTTTATTTTCTGTGGCCTTGTGTTTCCATAACACCACTAGCGTACGGGTGAACACATTCCATTTGACGTTTCACCTGTGCAGGAGAAAGTCCCATTTATTTGTGGATTCCAGTTGACACTATTCAAGTTCACTGATGCAGGGCAAATCCTTAAAGTGTGATTAAAGCTGTTCATGCAGACTGTGTAAGAAGCCAGCAAAAAAAACCCACATCGGGGTAAGGGCTCCCCATTGCTAACACCTACTGTGCCAACCTAGGGAAGTAGAACAATTCTCTTATTAAGTCCATCTGAAACAAGCTTTCTTTTGAAAACTTGCACACTGAGCCTCAGTTGTGGTTGGGCAAGACTTCTGCCTTCTCTGTAAGCCCCGATCGAGTTCCTTGGGGTATTCGGAAATGTCTGATCAGGCAGCAAGGGTCGGCATCATCTTACCTCCCCCCAACAAACTTGCAAGGTTTCTTGCTGTTGAGTAATCCCACAACTCCTTTCCTCATCTGCCTACGGGTTAGCATGACAAACGGTGGGAAATGGTTGGAACCGGCTAGTTTTAACTGCCCACCTGCCTGGTTTCTGCAGGGTGGGTAGGGTGAACATTGACACCCCTCTCCTTGCCAATGAACTCTTGCTCCTGGAGAAATTGTGACAACCCCTCAAAATATTTAATCCTTTCTGCAACTTTTCAAAGCAAACATCAACAGCTCCTGAACAAATGCTTTACAATTACAAAAATGGACAACTGCATGTCAGTGATGCTGTATTATTTTTCATCACAATGGTACAGCATTGTGCACCTTTCAGATCCGTAAGTATTAGTTTGGAAATCAGACACGATTTCTACAGGATATGTACTTGTTGAATCAGACAATGGGGCCTTCCTATGCAACTACAGGAGTTGCAAAGTCTGTACATTCACTTTCCTTCCAGACTACTACAAAGGCACTCTTTTCATCGAAGACATCAATCCACGTGTATCATTGAATCTTGTATACTGCATTCACTTTTCACTGTCTCCATTACTTTGGGAAGACCAAATACAGATCAGGTGATTGCTTTGTTGAACATCTCCATTCCGTCTGGAAATATGATGCCAAGCTCTCTGTGGCTCGTCACTTTAACTTCCCCTCTCATTCCAACTCTGGTCTCTGGCGTCCCACACTGTTCCAACAAAGTTCAGCACAGGCTTCAGGGAACATAATTTTTGCTGGGCTCAAAAAGGGCCACATTACTGCAAAATTCTAAAAAGGCAAAGTGTGTTAAAAAGACAAGCATGAAGGCTCTGTGCCTTAATGCAAGGAGTATGCGTAATAAGGTGGATGAATTAACTGCGCAGGCAGCTATGAATGAATATGATATAATTGGCATTACAGAGACATGGCTCCAGGGTGACCAAGGCTGGGAACTCAACATCCAGCGGTATTCAACATTCAGGAAGGATAGACAGAAAGGAAAAGGAGATTGGGTAGCATTGATGGTTAAAGAGGAAATTAATGCAATAGTAAGGAAGGACATTAGCTTGGATGATGTGGAATCTGTATGGGTAGAGCTGCTGAATACCAAAGGGCAGAAAACGCTAGTGGGAGTTGTGTACAGACCACCAAACAGTGGTAGTGAGGTTGGGGACAGCATCAAACAAGAAATTAGGGATGCATGCAATAAGGGTACAGCAGTTATCATGGCGACTTTAATCTACATATAGATTGGGCTAACCAAACTGGTAGCATACAGTGGAGGAGGATTGCCTGGAGTGTATTAGGGATGGTTTTCTGGACCAATATGTCGAGGAACCAACTAGAGGGCTGGCCATCCTAGACTGGGTGATATGTAATGAGAAAGGACTAATTAGCAATCCTGTTGTGCGAGGCCCCTTGGGAAAGAGTGACCATGATATGGTAGAATTCTTTATTAAGATGGAGAATGACACATTTAATTGAGAGACTAAGGTCCTGAACTTGGGGAAAGGTAACTTTGATATGTGAATTGGCTAGAATAGACTGGCGAATGATACATAAAGGGTTGACGGTGGATAAGCAACAGCTTACATTTAAAGATCAACAATTGTACATCCCTGTCTGGAGTAAAAATAAAACAGGGAAGGTGGCTCAACTGTGGCTAACAAGGGAAATTAAGGATAGTGTAAAATCCAAGGAAGAGGCATATAAATTGACCAGAAAAAGTAGCAAACCTGAGGACTGGGAGACATTTAGAATTCAGCAGAGGAGGACAAAGGGTTTAATTAGGAGGGGAAAAATAGAGTATGAGAAGAAGCTTGCTGGGAACATAAAAACTGACTGCAAAAGCTTCTATAGATATATGAAGAGAAAAAGATTAGTGAAGACAAACGTAGGTCCCTTGCAGTCAGAATCAGGTGAATTTATAATGGGGAACAAAGAAATGGCAGGCCAATTGAACAAATACTTTGGTTCTGTCTTCACGAAGGAAGACACAAATAACCTTCCGGAAATACTAGGGGACAGAGGGTCTAGCGAGAAGGAGAAACTGAAGGAAATCCTTATTAGTCAGGAAATTATGTTGGGGAAATTGATGGGATTGAAGGCCGATAAATCCCCAAGGCCTGATAGTCTGCATCCCAGAGTACTTAAGGAAGTGGCCTTAGAAATAGTGGATGCATTGGTGATCATTTTCCAGCAGTCTATCGACTCTGGATCAGTTCCTATGGACTGGAGGATAGCTAATGTAACACCACTTTTTAAAGAAAGGAGGGAGAGAGAAAACGGGGAATTATAAACCGGTTAGCCTGACATCAGTGGTGGGGAAAATGTTGGAATCAATTATTAAAGATGAAATAGCAGCGCATTTGGAAAGCAATGACGGGATCGGTCCAAGTCAGCATGGATTTATGAAAGGGAAATCATGCTTGACAAATCTTCTAGAATTTTTTGAGAATATAACTAGTAGAGTGGACAGGGGAGAACCAGTGGATGTAGTGTATTTGGACTTTCAAAAGGCTTTTGACAAGGTCCCACACAAGAGATTGGTGTGCAAAATTAAAGCACATGGTAATGGGGGTAATGTATTGACGTGGATAGAGAACTGGTTGGCAAACAGGAAGCAGAGAGTTGGGATAAAAGGGTCCTTTTCAGAATGGCAGGCAGTGACTAGTGGGGTGCCGCAGGGCTCAGTGCTCGGACCCCAGCTATTTACAATATACATCAATGATTTAGATGAAAGAACTGTGTGTAATACCTCCAATTTTGCAGATAACTCTAAGCTGGGTGGCAGTGTGAGCTGCGAGGAGGATGCTAAAAGCCTGCACGGTGATTGGACAGGTTAGGTGAGTAGGCAAATGCAAGGCAGATGCAGTGTAATGTGGATAAAGGTGAGGTTATCCACTTTGGTGGCAAAAACACGAAGGCAGATTATCTGAATGGTGGCAAATTAGGAAAAGGGGAGGTGCAACGAGACCTGGGTGTCATGGTACATTCGTCATTGAAAGTTGGCATGCAAGTACAGCAGGCGGTGAAGAAGGCAAATAGTATGTTGGCCTTCATAGTTAGGGGATTTGAGTATAGGAGCAGGGAGGTCTTACTGTAGTTGTACAGGGCCATGGTGAGGCCTCACCTGGAATATTGTGTTCAGTTTTGGTCTCTAATCTGAGGAAGGATGTTCTTGCTATTGCGGGAGTGCAGACTGATTCCCGGGATGGCAGGACTGACATATGAGGAGAGATTGGATCGACTGGGCCTGTATTCACTGGAGTTTAGAAGAATGAGAGGGGATCTCATAGAAACATATAAAATTCTGACGGGACTGGACAGGTTAGATGCAGGAAGTATGTTCCCGATGTTGGGAAAGTCCAGAACCAGGGGACACAGTCTAAGGATAAGGGGTAAGCTATTTAGGACCGAGATGAGGAAAAACTTCTTCACTCAGAGTTGTTAACCTGTGGAATTCTCTATCGCAGAGAGTTGTTGATGCCAGCTCATTGGATATATTCAAGAGGGAGTTAGATATGGTCCTTTCGGCTAAAGGGATCAAGGGGTATGAAGAGAAAGCAGGAAAGGGGCACTGAGGTGAATGATCAGCCATGATCTTATTGAATGGTGGTGCAGGCTCGAAGGGCCTACTCCTGCACCTATTTTCTATGTTTCTATATCTCTATGTTTCTATCCCTTTCGTCTCAACACCAACTTTAATGGCTTCAGATATTAGCTCTATCCTCCATTTTCTGTGCAGCATGGGTTGACTTCTGCTGTGCAATGGGACAGGAGCACATAATCCAGGCTGACACTGGAGTGCAATACTGAGGGGAGAGCTGCATTTTCAGAGGTGCCATCTTTCAGACAAGGTGTTGAACCAAGGATTTGTCTGCATGTTCAGGTTGACAAAGATCCCATGGCAGATTTTAAAAGGAAAGCTAGGAGACACCTGGTCAACACCACCAAAATGGATTAACTATTATTTCATCTCACTGCTCTTTCTGGGGTCTTGTTGTGCACAGATAACTGAGTAAAGGGTTATGGGGAGCAGGCAGGGAAGTGGAGCTGAGTCCATGATCAGATCAGCCATGATCTTATTAAATGGCAGAGCAGGCTCGAGGGGCCAAATGGCCTACTCCTCTTCCTATTTCGTATGTTCTTGTATTCTTGTGTAACAGCGACAACATTTTGCAAATAGTTCATTGGCTGTGAAGCACTTTGAGACATACAGAGAACATGAAAAGGTACGAGATGAATGCAAGTCTTTCTTTCTTGATCTTAATTCCAGGAAAGAAGTTAGTGCTAATCACTTCACTCGTTCATTTGTTCTTAAATGATCCAATTCCACATCCACTTTTCTTCAGTGAAATGCTTGCTAATTCCTGACAGACGGACACTGGACTCTTCACACAAGCTGCCAGGTGCACTTTAAACTCGTGCTACTTGTTGGCAGGTCCACACAGGACTTTTGCTATTCATTGGCAGATCCACACTGGAACCATCCTACTTGTTCCACGGCCAGCAGGCGTACCCTGGAAATCAATTTACTTCTTTACGTGCTGCAGAGTTTACATTGGAAGCATATTTCAATTGATTTATTCCACATGCTTCCAGGCCCACATGAATTTGCCTGCATTGTTTTCAAGCCTGTCCAAGCCAAGTTCTGTTCCTTATTAATACATAAAAAAACAAATCTTGTCTGCATCTACTCTTGTTCCAAAAGCTGGACTTAAAGTTACTCAGCTAACATTGCAGCTTTGCCTCATACTGGCCTCCTTCCATTCTGCTTTTAAACTTCCACATGCTGTGCTCCTCCGTGCTGTTCTCCTTCAGCCGTGGTTCCAAACTGTTCTTTTTTTCCACTTTTCCCAGCTGAAGCTTCCCACTGCGATGTACTCGGCCACGATATTTTCAGCCTGCGCTTTATCTCTCCGGCATTATGTCTGTGTTGTGCTCTAAACACGCTCTCAATTCTTGCCCTCCACTAATCCAAAATAATTGGCACTCAGCCAACCTTGCACAATCTGTACATGGGCCGTATTGCACATTTAGATAGCTCTGCTCTATTTGTCACTCTTGTATGACATGGAGCCAACGCAACTCATGTGTTGCATGCATCACTTGTCGAGTTTGGATGACAAATAGTATTCTCTATAAATACTGAAGAAACGTCTCAATCCATATCAAACCAAGTTTTCTTTAAGAATATTACAAAGACTCACTGTATACAAAACAGTGAGACTATTTATGTGAAAGCAACAGGTAGCAACTTATCTGCCAATGACTAGTCTATGGCCAGACATTCCTGCACTATTGCAAGTTGAAAAAATAACAACTTACAATCACAGAGACTTGATTATTCTTTAACGAGGGGACGACCTTCAAAAATTAAGCAACAGTGTAAAAATATTGTGGACTGCATTCAGTGGATTATCTGCCACTAAACAGTTCTTTTTGTGTACATGAAGTACATAGGACGTGTATTATTTTATAGTCTCTTGAACACTCTTAGTTCAACTTAACTATTTATTTGGGGAGATCTCAGACAACCATGAGGAGCTTAAGATGGTGTTCCTTCACAGACCCTCTCATTCAATACAGCTCCCTATAGCTCCTAGTTAGAGGGTGCTATACATTATATCAAAACCTCCGAGCTATACATTATCTCGTTACAGGACGAAGATGAAATCTAACTGAAAACAATGCAATACTTGGCCATGAATTTGACTCAAGGCAACACTACCATTACAATTGTATACTGTAAATTCTTAGGAACACCTTTTACAAAGTCATGTTCTACTGTTTATGCACACTACAAAATTCTATAAAGGCAAAAACATTAACCAGATATATCTGTCTGGTAATGTAATTAGAGGGTTCGTGGTTTATGGAATGTTCATCACCTTTGGGGCTGAATGTTAAAATTATGCAATCAGGAAACACCCCAACACGGTTAACAATTGGATAATTTTGCAGCAGACTGGACAAATAGTGCAATTCTGTTCAGTAGATCAGGAAACATTTGACACATTCAGGGGGCAGTGTTGGAACACTAACCGAGATCTTACTTTGGAAAAATTAATCTTTTAAAAAAATTACAATGTTGAGGTGAACACTGGACAGTATACCGAGCCTTTCATAGTACTACATAATATTTACTGAAGAGAAACAGGCCATTCGGCAAAACAGATTCATGCCTGTGTTTATGCTCCACATGAGCCTCCTCAAATCCTTTTTCATCTCACCCCATCAACGTCTCCTATTCCTTTCTCCCTCATGCGCTATCTGGCTTCTCTTCAATGCATCTGTGCTATTCGCCTCAACTACTCCTTGTGGTAAAGAGTTGCACATTCTCACCACTCTCGAGGTAAATAACTTTCTCCTGAATTCCCTATTGAGTTTATTAGTGACTACCTTATATTTACAGCCCCGAGTTGTGGTCTTCCCATAAGTGGAAACATCTTTTCTACACCTGCCCTATCAAGCCCTTGCATAATCTTAAAGATCTCTATCAGGTCACCCCTCAGTCTAAGTTCCCCAGTCGGTTCAATCTTTCCTGATACATATAACCTCCCAGTTCTGGAATCATCCTAGTAAATCTTTGTTGCACCTTCTCCAGTACCTCTATATCTATTTTATAATATGGAGACCAGAACTGTTCACACGAGTCCAAGTGTGGTCGAACCAAGGTAATATAACTTCTCTGCTTTTCAATTCAATCCCTCTAAAAATGAACCCGAGTGCTTTGTTTGCTTTTTAAAAATAATGGCCTTATTGACCTGTGTTGCTACTTTTAGTGATTTGTGTGTACACATCTCCGTATCGGGTTCCAAATCCAGACTGGCTAGTTAAGGTGGAAGTCTGCCCCCTCTGCTAATAACTGAACCAAGTTTGGATAGTGTTAACCCATGCTTCTAATTGCAGCTTCACTCAGGGAGACCTCAGGATGGCTGGTGTCGGAAATACAAAACAAGTTATACTGGTGGAATAGGGAAGGCACTCGAGATTGGCACACAGTGGCCGGGATTTTAATCCGGAGGCAGGTCAGGAGTGGAGGGGCGAGAAAACCGAGGAAAACAGGTTTCCCACAGGCCCTGCCGAATTTAACGGGCATGTCCGATTAACATTTTAAAGCTCTGTTTCCCAACCGCAGCCAGCCAGATGGCGAATAGGCCGCATGTCTGCGGGCAGGTAGGTCTGTGGCACTAGACCACAGAGGGAGGGAGGGGGGATGGGGGGTGAATCGAGGCCGGAGGATGAGCGTGGAGGGTTTGGGGGTGGGGGGGGTTGGGGGTACGGCAGGGAGCCAGAGGAGCATCGAGGCCGGTGGAGCATCAAGACTGGAGGAGGGAGGCCTGGAAGAAGATTGGGGGCGGGGGAAGATTGGAGGGCAGGGGGCGGGTCCGATTGCGGGGGATGGGTGACGCAGGGACGCTGGATCAAGCAGGTAAGTGGAAAGGTACTTACCTCTTTGGATCCAGCAGTCCTCATCTTCCTTTAGCTGGTGGGTTCCCCGAGGCACAAGAAACCTGACCAGCCAGAGATAAATTTGAAATGGTTGATCACCATGAGGCAACGCCAGCCTCATAACATTTAAATGTGCGAACCACCTCCCGAGAGAGGGTTGGCTGCCCCGCTCCCGTTAAACCTGGAAGTGGGCGTGTTGGAGGTGGGTTCAGGTCAGGATTACTTTTTTTATATAAACTCTTTAACCTCACAACCTACCCCAACTCTCACATTTATTGGGGTTATAATTTCCTCCATTGTTTAGGCAGAGCATGCTGTATGTAAGCTGAAATACTTGTTACTGACACTGGGCACTGGGATGAAAAATGTTCTGTTCCCAGCACCAATGTTCCTCACTGTAATGTATGCACCTGTGAGGATGCTCGCAGGTTTGTTGAGCTGTTGAGTTGGGAATGGCTTAGCCAGTCACATGATGTTCACAAGACTCAATAAAACCCCAGCCAGTTGGGTTCGGGAGATTCACGACGCGGTAGATGGTTGTGAGCCTGGTGGATAAACTGGTAATGTCCCCCCTCTTTTAGCCAGGGGGCACTTGTACAATTTGTGTTTCAGTGCCCTCAAAAAAAACCAAGGGGGCACTTGAAAAGATGTTGGAATGTGCCCCCTTTAATCAGGGGGCACTTGATTACTGATCGCAGCTAAAATAGTTGAACTGGTAATGTGATCGTTGAACCTTTTGCTAATAAACCAACTAGTTCGTAATAGCAATGTGTTGCTATGAATTCTTAAGCAAAGACCCCATGAAGCAAATACATTACATTCACCAATCAGCAGCAATTCTCCGCCCCCCCCACCACCAAATAAAAATACTGCTTCTCAATTGTGCTTGAAAATAATGCTTTAATCGATGAATTGAGATTGTTTTCTATAACCTCAAAATTCATCTTTAAAGGTTATAAAAATGAAAGTAAATGAGCGTATCACGGAGTTAGTTCAGTCTTCCAAAAGTGAATTTGAATATGTTAAAATGGTCGGCGAAAATCGGATTTTCGATTTGTTTTCTGACGTCACAAATCCGGAAACACCTGAGGCCAGTTTTCGGATGTCAGAAAGCCGTTGGGGGGTGGGGGAATCCCACCAAAGAACTGTTCAGGCCATTCGGCGACGCCAAGGAGGTTGACGGGCGGGCCCCGCCGAGGTTGTCATCAGGCGGACCCTGCTGAGGAGATCGTCGTCAGGCGGGCCGGCCCCGCCAAGGAGGTTGTCGGGACGGCAGGACCCACCATGGAGATTGTCGGGCTGGCAGCCCCGCCAAGGTGGTGTTCGGGCCGGCCGCCCTGCCAAGGAGGTGTTCGAGCAGGCTGGTGAGGAGGCCCCGAGGTAAGGGCGGCAAGGCAAGCAGCGGTGAGGCGAGGCGAGGCCCAAGGTCGGGCAGCGGCGAGGCCCCGAGGTCAGCAGGGTCGTCCAGTCCGGATTCCGGAACATTTTGTGGATTCCGGATGACCCTGCCACGGATCGTCCCGGCATCCCGATCATTCCAGAACTCCGGATTTTGGACGCTGCACCTGTATTTATATAGCGCCTTTAACGTAGTAAAATGTCCCACGGCACTTCACAGGAGTGTTACAAGACAAAAATTTGACACCGAGCACACAAAGAGAAATTAGGGCAGATGACTAAAAGCTTGGTCAAAGAAGTAGGTTTTAAGGAGTGTTTTAAAGGAGAGAGAGGTAGAGAGGCAAAGGGGTTTAGGGAGGGAATTCCAGAGCTTAGGGCCTTGGCAGGTGAAGACACAGCTGAAAAATACCCATGCTTGTCAGCTCCAAAAACTTTCAAAGAAATCATGAATGTACAATTTTTAATCATTTCATAACATGACAATAATCCTACAAACCAAAGTTGCACTTTTGTGCAGGTCTCCATCTCCATAAGCACACTAACGGATCATCTGTGGCGTTACTCACTGAGAGTTAGTCACTAGGCTAGAGTGTGACAGGTGAAGCGTGACAGGAAGTAAGCATGATGCTGCCAAGAAATGTGTGACACACAAGACTTTTGATAAACACATGTCTTTAAACTAGTGGGAGCATTTCGATATTCTCGTCTCCTCATTACACTGGGAAGATGAATGAATATTATGGGAATATTATGGAGAGAAAACTGGGAGAAGCAAAGGCAGATCAATTGTAAGCACAAATCAAGTAATACGATTCAACAGACTTAAAAGATTTGACATACGAAAAAGTGCCCGTCCTGAATGATCTACTTTAATTAATTGCTATTACTGAACAAGCTGTTTAACAACCAAGATCTAAGGACCAACAATCACAATTTTGCATTTTGGTCACTCCCTCGTGTTAAATAATTAAGATTTATTTAATGATACTAAGGAGTACATCTTTAACTTCCATGTGAAACTACTAGAACTTTACCAACCAAAAGAGGAAGCAAGATGGTTGCCACTGCAAAGCTATTATATTAGTGCGATTTCCCCCTTTCTTCTCCCTTCACCCTTACCACCCGAGCAACTGGTAAACTGAACATAGCAGGTAGTATCACAACTGAGCTGTGCCTTCTGTAGGATATTAACCAGGAAACGTATCCTACATATTGGAAAGCAAACTGGTTTAAGGTTTAATATAACAGTGCAACTTAAGTTCCTGTTTCTCCCTGTAAGATTTGGCTACATAAAAATAGAATGTTGTACTTTTTTTTTTAAATCCTTGATCCTTTTGAGTTCAACATTTCTTATTCGGTCAATGTAAAACAAGAGAGGTTGAAATTTCAGTCAGAAATTTGATATGGAGCCAGGGAAATAAGACAATTTTCAAGGAATGAAAAAAAAGGGCAGAAACTGAAAGCTTAATATATCCAGTAAACAAAGAACTTACTATCTTACATACAATTTAAGCAAAAAAATACAAAGCTTAAAAATAAATTAGCAAAAATCGCTCACAAAGGGCAACACTCACATAGGCCAAAATCAAGTTGCTGCATTCCAACTCAAGTACCAATTTGTAGGCTAGATTTTCCATCCAATCTGTTGTTAACATTCCATTATAAAATTGGAGATGTACAAGGCGGCCGTTATTCATTTAAACACACATAATTTGGTTCAGTGATCGACATGCAGTCTTCAACATGCTGCAAGAAAACGACGAGTGCTAAAATGGTAAACAACTAACCATCCCCTCATATCAGCTGGCAACATTCGTCTCCTTAGATTAGAGAGCTGGAACAGTAGTAAGCAGTCTCCTCCCCTTCCTTTAACCGTCATCTCACAAAAGGATAACTGGTTAATGCATTCTTCAAATTTGTTTTTAACCTCTACTTAACCTTACTTCTGTTCTTTTGAGTGTCACGCAGCAGATTCTGAAACTTTTAGATTAGTTTCTGTCTACATTACAATGGTGACGACACTTCAAAAGTACTTCACTGACTGTGAAGCACTTGAGGGTGTCTCGAGGGCTTGAAAAGCACTATATAAATGCAAGTTCTTTCTTTCTCCCGACAATTGTAGATTTTAGGTAAATCAACATGCTAGATCCTATATAATGCAACATGTCTGCAGTTTGTTCATAAAGTCTCAAAGTAATGATAGCAAAAAAAATCAGGTGACTTCAGAGCAATGTAGAGCGAGATCTGTATTTGCCTGTTTTACCTGAGTATGCTTGATGTTGGCTGCCTGAAGTGGGTAAGAGTTTCAGTCCCAAGAACAAACATCACTCACGCAGAGAATGAGCATCTGGTGCAGAGGTAGCGTTCCCGCCTCTGGGCCAGAAGGTAGAGAGTTCAAAACCGACTCCAGACAGTCCTGACGAGCGGAGTCGGAGCTCCGGCTCGGATTTCTGGGTTGACGTCCATCGGGAGATTCGTGTCAGCAGAACCTTCTATTTCTTCCTCCCTCATGTACTAATCTACCCCACCTTTCCTTGAAATGCATCTATCACATTCACCTCATCTACTCCCTGTAGTAGCAAGTTTCACCCACAGTAAAGCAAATTTGTTAGCTATGAACCGAAAGCATCCAGCAATCAATGGGTAAATTTCAAGTATTAACATAAACAAAGGCAAAAATGTAAGCAGAGAAAAATGCACGGCTCAGTTCAACACTATAATTATATAGATTGCTCCTCATAAAAACCATGTGACCTATTACTGCAGCAATGCATAGAAACATAGAAAATAGGTGCAGGAGTAGGCCATTCGGCCCTTCAAGCCTGCACCACCATTCAATAAGATCATGGATGATCATTCCCTCAGTACCCCTTTCCTGCTTCCTCTCCATACCCGTAAGGGCCATATCTAACTCGCTCTTGAATATATCCAATGAACTGGCACCAACAACTCTCTGTGGTAGGGAATTCCACAGGTTAACAACTCTCTGAGTGAAGAAGTTCCTCCTCATCTCAGTCCTAAATGGCCTACCCCTTATCCTAAGACTGTGTCCCCTGGTTCTGGACTTCCCCAACATCGGGAACATTCTACCCGCATCTAACCTGTCCCGTCCCATCAGAATCTTGTATGTTTCTATGAGATCCCCTCTCATCCTTCGAAACTCGAATGTATAAAGACCCAGTTGATCCAATCTCTCCTCAGATGTCAGTCCAGCCATCCCGGGAATCAGTCTGGTGAACCTTCAATGCACTCCCTCAATAGCAAGAATGTCCTTCCTCAGATTAGGAGACCAAAACTGAACACAATATTCCAGGTGAGGCCTGACCAAGGCCCTGTACAACTGTAGTAAGACCTCCCTGCTCCGATACTCAAATCCCCTAGCTATGAAGGCCAACATAGCATTTGCCTTCTTCACTGCCTGCTGCACCTCTATGCCAACTTTCAATGACTGATGAACCATGACACCCAGGTCTCGTTGCACCTCCCCTTTTCCTAATCTGCCGCAATTCAGATAATATTCTGTCTTCACGTTTTTGCCCCCAAAGTGGACCACCTTACATTTATCCACATTATACTGCATCTGCCATGCATTTGCCCACTCACCTAACCTGTCCAATCACCCTGCAGCCTCTTAGCATCCTCCTCACAGCTCACACCGCCACCAAGCTTAGTGTCATCTGCAAACTTGGAGATATTACACTCAATTCCTTCATCTAAATCATTGATGTATATTGTAAAGAGCTGGGGTCCCTGCGGTACTCCACTACTCACTGCCTGCCATTCTGAAAAGGACCCGTTTATCCCGACTCTCTGCTTCCTGTCTGCCAACCAGTTCTCTATCCACGTTAGTACATTACCCCCAATACCATGTGCTTTGATTTTGCACACCAATCTCTTGTGTGGGACCTTGTCAAAAGCCTTTTGAAAGTCCAAATACACCACATCCACTGGTTCTCCCTTGTCCACTCGACAAGTTACATCCTCAAAAAATTCCAGAAGATTTGTCAAGCATGACTTCCACTTCATAAATCCATGCTGACTTGGATCCTGTCACTGCTTTCCAAATGCGCTGCTATTTCATCTTTAATAATTGATTCCAACATTTTCCCCACTACTGATGTCAGGCTAACCAGTCTATAATTACCCGCTTTCTCTCTCCCTCCCTTTTTAAAAAGTGGTGTTACATTAGCTACCCTCCAGTCCATAGGAACTGATGCAGAGTCGATAGACTGTTGGAAAATGACCACCAATGCATCCACTATTTCTAGGGCCACTTCCTTAAGTACTCTGGGATGCAGACTATCAGGCCCCGGGGATTTATCGGCCTTCAATCCCATCAATTACCCTAACACAATTTCCCGCCTAATAAGGATATCCTTCTATCCTTCAGTTCCTCCTTCTCACTAGATCCTCGGTCACCTAGTACTTCTGGAAGGTTATTTGTGTCTTCCTTCGTGAAGACAGAACCAAAGTATTTGTTCAATTGGTCTGCCATTTCTTTGTTCCCCATTATAAATTCACCTGAATCCGACTGCAAGGGACCTACGCTTGTCTTCATTAATCTTTTTCTCTTCATATATCTATAGAAGCTTTTGCAGTCAGTTTTTATGTTCCTGGCACGCTTCTTCTCGTACTCTATTTCCCCCCTCTTAATTAAACCCTTTGTCCTCCTCTGCTGAATTCTAAATTTCTCTCAGTCCTCAGGTTTGCTGCTTTTTCTGGCCAATTTATATGCCTCTTCCTTGGATTTAACACTATCCTTAATTTCTCTTGTCAACCACGGTTGAGCCACCTTCCCCATTTTATTTTTACTCAGACTGGCTTGCACAATTGCTGAAATTCATCCATGTGATCTTTAAATGTTTGCCATTGCCTATCCACCGTCAATCCTTTAAGTATCCTTTGCCAGTCTATTCTAGCCAATTCACATCTCAAACCATCGAAGTTACCTTTCCTTAAGTTCAGGACCCTACTTTATGAATTAACTGTCAGTCTCCATCTTAATAAACAATTCTACCATGTTATGGTCACTCTTCCCCAAGGGGCCTCGCACAAGATTGCTAATTAGTCCTTTCTCATTACACATCACCCAGTCTGGGATGGCCAGCTCCCTAGTTGGTTCCTCGAAATATTAGTCTAGAAAACCATCCCAAATACACTCCAGGAAATCCTCCTCCACCGCATTGCTACCAGTTTGGTTAGCCCAATCAATATGTAAGATTGTCATCCATGATAACTGCTGTACCTTTATTGCATGCATCTCTAATTTCTTGTTGGATGATGTCCCCAACCTCACTACTATTGTTTGGTGGTCTGTACACAACTCCCACTAGCGTTTTCTGCCCTTTGGTATTCCGTAGCTCCACCTTTACCGATTCCACATCGTCCAAGCTAATGTCCTTTCTTACTATTGCATTAATTTCCTCTTTAACCAGCAATTCCACCCCGCCTCCTTTTCCTTTCTGTCTATCCTTCCTAAATGTTGAATACCCCTGGATGTTGAGTTCCCAGTCTTGGTCACCCTGGAGCCATGTTTCCGTGATGCCAATTACATCATAACCGTTAACTGCTATCTGCACAGTTAATTCGTCCACTTTATTCCGAATACTCCTCGCATTGAGGCACTGAGCCTTCAGGCTTGTCTTTCTAACACACTTTGCCCGTTTAAAATTTTGTTGTAATGTGGCCCTTTTTGCTTTCGGTTTCTCTGCCCTCCACTTTTACTTTTCTTTTTTCTAACTTTTGCTTCTGCCCCCATTTTACTTCCCTCTGTCTCCCTGCATAGGTTCCCATCCCCCTGCCATATTCATCTGAGCTATCCTGCGATTCCTACTCTGACTCGCACATGGCGCTGGTAGCAATCCTGAGATTGCTACTTTTGATGTCCAACTTAACTTAGCTCCTAGCTCCCTAAATTCGTCTCGTAGGACCTCATCCCGTTTTCTACCTATATGCACCACGACAACTGGCTGTTCACCCTCCCTTTTCAGAATGCCCTGCACCCGCTCTGAGACATCCTTGACCCCTGTACCAGGGAGGCAACATACTATCCTAGAGTCTCGGTTGCGGCCGCAAAAACGTCTATCTATTCCCCTTACAATTGAATCCCCTGTCACTATAGCTCTCCCACTCTTTTTCCTGCCCTCCTGTGCAGCAGAGCCACCCACGGTGCCATGAACTTGGCTGCTGCTGCCCTCCCCTCATGAGTCATCCCCCCAACAGTACCCAAAGCGGTATATCTGTTTTGCAGGGGCATAACCACAGGGGACCCCTGCACTACCTTCCTTCGACTGCTCTTCCTGTTGGTCACCTATTCCCTATCTGGCTGTGTACCTTTTATCTGCAGTAAGACCAACTCACTAAACATGCTATTCACGTCATTCTCAGCATCATGGATGCTCCAGAGTAAATCCACCCGCAGCTCTAGTGTCGCACTGCAGTCCGTCAGGAGCTGCAGGCGGATGCACTTCCTGCATACGTAGTCGTCAGGGACACGAAGCGTCCCTGACTTCCCACATAGTGCAGGAGGAACATAACACGTGTCCGAGCTGTCCTGCCATGACTTGACCCTGAGATCAACTTAATTTGTAGAACAATGCTAAAGGTTACTTACTGATAAAGAAAAAAAAAGAAAAACTACTCACCAATCACCAGCCAATCACTTACCCCCTTGGCTGTGACATCACCTTTCGATTTCTTTCTACTTCTTTTTTGCCTTCTCTCCCTGCTGCAGCTGCACCGGCTGGGCCTTTATAACCCGCTGCTCGCACTCCCGCCTCCGACGACTGCTGGGCCTATTATAGGCCTCCGCCGATCCCCGGACTCCCCGCTGCTCGCACTCCCGCCTCCGACGACTGCTGGGCCTTGATAAGCCTCTGCCAATCCCCGGACTCCCCGCTGCTCGCACTCCAATAGAACCCCAAATCGTGAACATTGCACATAACAACACTCAGCTTTAAGCACAAACAGAGAAGACCATTGACCTATCAGTTTCCTTAATGTAGAGTCAAATCATATACTGATCTGCTACATGGAAATTCTTATCAATATCCAGTTAGAAGCAAATATTAATTAGATTTTGACAATCAATAGGGGGGTAAATATTTCTGTTTGGTACTGTACTTGATGGGCATAATTGTGAGATGCAGATTTTCCGGGCGTGGAGGGCTGGAGAGAGTGGAAAAAGCGCAGCAGAGCCTGCGCATTGAGAGCAGCGTGCTGGAGCTGGAGCCGGGGAGCCCTGGAACAGTGTCAGTATTCTATAAACATGCAAGCTGCTCAAAGATTAATGCATTCACCTACACTGCGATCTCTGAAAACCAGGGAGAGAGAGGGGTCAGTAGGAATGTGTGTGTGTGTGTGTGTGTGTGTGCTGAGCCCATGCAGCAGAGCCTGGTCCCCAATCGTCTTGGATCCCCTTGACCTTGCTCTGTCAAGTCCGTGTGGTAGCTGGTGTGTAACGGCCACCCCATGTTAAAAGAATTCATGCACAGGCATCTTCCATCCTTTAAAATGAATCTGGCATCAGTCACCTTAGAATTCATCAGCGTGGAAGCAAGTCATCCTCGACACCAGGGGACTGCCTAAGAAGAACAGCAAGTTCCACATTCTAACCACTCTTCGGGTAAAGAAGTTTTTCCTAAATTCCTGATTGGATTTATTAGTGACCATCTTATATTTATGATCCCGAGTTTAGGTCTCCCAACAAACGGAAACATGTTCTCTACTCACCTTCAATGAAACACTCAACACACACCATAATCCCGGGTCAGGCTTTAATTTTAATATGTAGATTGCACAGTAATACAACCTATATACTAAATGAGTGCAAACTAGCCAACATCCAGGAGATTCCACAAAGGAATACCTATTGTAATATTCATACAATATTAAAGTTATATTGTAAGAGTCATAATCTAACAAGCTGTGTCCATATGTTAGCAGGCTTAATTATTACCAGTACAACAAAAAGCAAAACACAGCGGATGCTGGAAAACTGAAATACAATTGAAAATAATGGGAACCACTCTGTAGGTCAGGCAGCATCGTTGGAGGCAGAAACAGGATCAACATTTCAGGTCATAAAGCATTCTGATGAAAGGTCATCGACCGGAAATGTTAACTGTGATTCTCTCTCCACCAATGAAGCCTGACCTACTGAGGATTTCTGACATTTTCTGGTTTTATTATTAATAATTACCAGGTCTGGGAGGCACCACAAAATGTTCTACCCTGGCTACAGCCATAATCTTTCTTCTTCCAGAGTGCGCTCTAACCTAAGCCGCAGACCACTGCCACATATAAACCCCAAAAAGGTACAGCCCACATGACTTCGGTTACACCCTCCAATTAAGCAGAAAGACATTTATCAAACAAAAAAACGTTCCATTTGAAGGCAGTTTAGTTTTTATCAAATTACCTTCTTGGGTCTCATCAGGGCCAACAGTCATCTGATAGTTAAACAATATAACAATTTGCTTCCACTGGTCCACTCAAAGAAATGAATAACCTATCAGCATAATCTTTGGTGCCGTTCAGTCTACCCACAGACAGAGTTCCAAACCATATCAGTTCTGCTAGCGCAACATTTGTTTATCTTAGAGGGGATAATTGATGCCAACTCGTTCTGAGGTGACCAAAATGGAGTAATTCACTGGACACAGCTCTTCAACACACAGTCCATCAACACCAAACATACACATAGAACACAAAGCAGAACTCTAAATCTACGAAATCTGACCTTCCACCACCAGTGCCTCCCCTCCGTCACATCCATCGATATACAATCACACTTGAAACACCTTTCTCATGACTAGCATACACACCTCTTCATTTCCTTTCCTCGTTTCACACCACACAGACACCAAACTTTTCACACTTGTGCAAGTACCAACTACTCTGATCACTCCTTCCTCACTTCCCCTCACACATACTCCCCTTCACATTGATCATCTCCCCACCCTTGTTTCATCCTGCTTCTTCGACACCTCTCGACAAGCCCCTCACATCTATGCTCACCTCATCAACATACCAAATCCCGCCCTCTGTTTCTGCAGGCCAATGCCAGGTGAGGAACAGGACAGGTGGAGGAGTCCCTATCATTGTCTTCAAACAGATGGCACAAGAAGCCCTAGAGAACACACTGGAGCAGGGTGCATGAGCATCGAGGAAGTAGAGGCTGGTGTTGTACCCAAGCATGGTGTTTGCAGGTTACTTATATCCCTTCATTCAACTTAGCACAGATACAGCAAGCTCAGCTTCATCAACCAGCAGTCTCAATAAATATCTTCTCTCTCCCTTTCCTCTGTCTTCTACGGCGTTCTCAACACCATGGGGTCCCTGCAGATGATCAGACTTCAAACGACATTCCTCCTGAGGTTGCATCTTCAAGCACTCCACAATTCCCAGGTACCAGCTCAGACGCAAGCACTCTGCATGAGCTTGGTAACAAGCTAGAGGGGTCTGCACGTGGTGAAACACCCAGCACTGAAGGGCAGCAGCAGCTACTGGTGGCAGGGACATCACAGAAGAGACCTTGCCAGAAGGTAAGGCCCTCTCCCAGCTCTGGTGACGATGACAACGACAAGAGATGAGGACTTTGCGAACCCAACCATGAGATGAAAACTGCTGGCCCCACACAAACAGCTGCACAAGGAACTGGAAGGCATGCCAAGGAGTCTCACCATTGCTATGCTCATAATAAAGGATGAAACTGAGTACAATGAGCACATGTGACCTTAGCTCCTTTAATAAGACTCCAGAGTGCAGGTATCTCGTGGGTGGCCTGCTTATATACCATGCTCCCAAGGGATGCTGGGATCCCTTGGGACTCCAACAGGTAGGCCCTCTGGTGGTAGTGTAATACAGGTTACAAGGGATTAAATACATAACATCACTCCCCTGTGAAGTCAACAGTACACTTATTTACAAGGTGAGACGATCTGGGGCTTTTCGCTCCCTTGTCAATCGTCTCGGTACAAATGCGGGTGTGGGCGAGTTGGATGGTTCTTCACTGGGCTGCTGGCTTTGCCGGGCTGCTGGGGATGGTGAGTTCGGCTTCATGGTCAACCAGGATATCAGTTGCCACTTGTGTGTGTGTTGGAGGGTCAAAGTTGGTGGTGTCCTCTTCAGGTTGTTGTTCATAGCTGTTGTGAACCGCAATTTGATTTGGGCCAAATGTTTTCTGTACGTTTGTCCATTGGCCAATTTGACCTGAAACATTCTACTTCCCCTCTTTGGCTGTGACCATGCCAGCGAGCCATTTGGGACTATGTCCATAATTGAGCACAAACAGGATCATTGATCTCAATATCGTGTGACAAACTTGCGCGGTCATGGTACACACTTTGTTGATGCCGCTTGCCCTCCACGTGATCATGGAGATCAGGGTGAACAAGACAGAGCCTTGTTTTGAGCGCCATTTTCATGAGCAGCTCGGCTCGGGGAACCCCGGTGAATGAGTGGGGTCTGGTGCGGTAGCCGAGCAGTACTCGGGACAGTCGAGTCTACAGGAAGCCTTCCGACACACGTTTCAAGCTTTGCTTGATGGTCTGAACTGCCCGTTCTGCCTGGCCGTTGGATGCGGGCTTGAACAGGGCAGATGTGACATGTTTGATCCCATTGCGGCTCATGAATTCCTTGAATTCAGCACTGGTGAAGCACGGCCCATTGTCGCTGACTAGGACATCAAGCAAGCCTTGCGTGGCAAACATGGCTCGTAGGCTTTCAATAGTGGCCGTGGACGTGCTTACAGACATTATCGCACATTCAATCCATTTTGAGTAAGCGTCCACGGCAACCAAAATTATTTTGCAGAGAAATGGGCCCGCATAGTCCACGTGGATCCTAGACCATGGTTTGGAGGGCCACGACCATAAACTCAGCGGTGCTTCCCTGGGTGCATTGCTCAGCTGAGAGCAAGTGTTGCACTGGCGCACGCATGACTCTAAATCTGAGTCGATGTCTGGCCACCACACATGGGGATCTGACTATGGCTTTCATCATTACAATGCCTGGGTGGGTGCTGTGCAGTTCACATATGAATGTATCTCTGCCTTTCTTGGGCAAGACCACGCGATTGCCCAACAGACAGTCCGCCTGCTGGGACATTTCGTCTTTGTGCTTGTGGAACGGCTTAATCGCCTCCTGCATCTCCGCTGGGACACTCGACCAGCTCCCATGGAGGACACAGTTTTTTTTTTTACCAAGGACAGTAAAGGATCCTGGTTGGTCCAGGTCCTGATCTGGCGGGCCATAACGGGAGACTTTTCGTTCTCGAATGCCTCCATGACCATGAGCAAGTCCCGGTGGTGGGCAATAGCAGCTGACAGAGCATCAGCGCAGTTCTCTGTGCCCGGTCTGTGGCGGATTACATAGTTGTATGCCGACAGCGTGAGCGCCCACCTTTGGATGCGGGCAGAGACATTGGTGTTAATCCCTTTGCTCTCAGAGAACAGCGATATGAGCGGCTTGTGGTCAGTTTCAAGCTCAAACTTGAGGCCAAATAAGTACTGGTACATTTTTTTTTACCCCATAAACGCAGAGCCAGAGCCTCTTTTTCAATCATGCTGTAGGCCCTTTCGGCCTTTGACAAACTTCTGGATGCATAAGCGACCGGTTGCAAGATCCCCGATTCGTTAACCTGTTGTAACACCCACCCGACCCCATATGACGACGCATCACAAGCTAGCACGAATCGTTTACACGGGTTATATAGGACAAGCAGTTTATTTAAACACAACAGATTTCTGGCTTTCTTAAAGGCAGCCTCTTGTGAATTTCCCCCATACCCAGTTATCTGCCTTGCGCAGTAGCACATGTCGGGGTTCTAGCAGGGTGCTTAACCCAGGTAGGAAATTACCGAAATAGTTGAGGAGTCGCAGGAACGACAGCAGCTCCGTCACGTTCTGTGGTTGAGGCGCGTTCTTGATGGTCTCCGTCTTGGTGTCGGTGGGTCTGATGCCGTGTGCCGCGATTCTTCTTCCCAAGAACTCGACCTCCTGCATCAGGAAAACACACTTCGAGCATTTCAACCTGAGCCCCACGTCATCCAACCGACTAAGAACCTCTTCCAGATTGTTCAACTGCTCAATGGTGTCCCGACCTGTAACCAGTATGTCGTCCTGGAAAATCACGGTGCGAGGAACCGACTTTAGCAGGCTCTCCAAGTTCCGTTGGAAGATTGCTACGGCCAACCAAATCCTGAACGAGCACCAGATATAGATGAACAGACCTTTGTGCGTGTTGATGCAGGTGAGGCCTTACAAAGACTCCCCCAGCTCCTGCGTCATGTAGGCCGAGATCAGGTCCAGCTTAGTGACCGTCTTCCCTCCAGCCAGGGTCGCGAATAGGTCGTCTGCCTTGGATAGTGGGTACTGGTCCTGCAGCGAAAAACGGTTAATCGTTACTTTATAGTCCCCACAAATTCTGACCGTTCTGTCCTGTTTAAGTACCGGGACAATCGGACTGGCCCACTCGTTGAATTCCACTGGCGCGATGATGCCTTCTCGCTGCAGCCTGTCCAGCTCAATTTCCACTTTCTCACGCATCATGTACGGTATCGCCCGAGCCTTGTGGTGGATGGGTCGCATACCTGGAACCAAATGGATCTGCGCTTTCGCCCCCGAGAAGCTTCCAATGCCTGGCTCGAACAATGATGGGAACTTGCTCAGAACCTGGGCATATGAGGCGTCATCGACGGATGAAAGCGCTCGGATGTTGTCCCAGTTCCAGCGGATTTTTCCCAGCCAGCTTCTGCCAAACAACGTGGGGCCATCCCCTGGCACAATCCACAGCGGGGGTTCATGTACTGCTCCATCATAGGAGACTTTGACTTCTGCATTGCCAATTACAGGGATTAATTCCTTGGTGCAAGTCCTTAGTTTGGTGTGAATGGGGCTGAGCTTGGGCCTGTGTGCATTTTTGCCCCACAGCCTGTTGAAGGCCTTTTTACTCATTATGGACTGACTCGCACCCATGTCCAGTTCCATAGATACTGGAATTCTGTTCAGTTCAACTTTCAACATTATTGGTGGACATTTCGTAGTGAATATGTGTACCCTGTACACTTCTGCCTCCTCGGTACGAGTCTCCAATTCAGCCTGATCCACAGTGGATCGATCTTCCTCTGCAACGTGCTGGTTTGCAGCTCGCCTGCACATTTGTTGGAGGTATCCCATTGTTCTGCAACCATTGCACGCATAGTGCTTGAAGCAGCATTGATAGGGCTGATGATCACCTCCACAACGCCAACAAGGTGTCAACTGCCTCGCATTAATGATTGATGGCGGTCTCTGGGTCATCTGAGGTCAGGCAGCAGCAGCCGGCGTGTAAGTTCTGCCATGTATATTTCTGCTCGAAACAGTCTTTACTTTATGCACAGTACTGGCCAAAACTTCTTTACTCTGCAAAATCTGTTTGGTGTTGTCGCTGGTGGACATAAATGCCGGGGCTATCGTTAAGGCTTTACTTAGATTCGGAGTTTCTTCAGTCAACAGTTTGCAAAGGATTGTCTCATGGCCAATGCCCAGTACTAAAAAGTCTCTAAGCATTTGTTCTAGGAATCCCTCAAACTCACAATGTCCTGCGAGGCGCCTTAGTTCTGCGACATAGCTCGCAACTTCCTGGCCCTCCAATCGTTGATACGTATAGAACCGATATCTCGCCATCAAAACGCTTTCCTTAGGATTTAGGTGCTCCCGGACCAGCGTACACAATTCTTCATAGGATTTCTTTGTTAGTTTTGCCGGAGCTAGGAGGTTTTTCATGAGGCCATAGGTTGTTGCCCCACAGACAGTTAGGAGGATCGCCCTTCGTTTGGTAGTGTTCTCGTCCCCTTCCAGCTCGTTGACCACAAAGTATTGGTCGAATCTCTCCGCGAAGTCCTCCCAATCGTCCCCTTCTGAGAACTTCTCCAGGATACCAACTGTTCTTTGCATTTTCGCGAGGTTGTTCGTTACCTCGTTGCCAATTGCTATGCTCATAACAAAGGATGAAACTGAGTACTGTGTACAATGAGCAAGTGTGACCTTAGCTCCTTTTATAAGACTCCAGAGTGCAGGTACCTCGTGGGTGGGCTGCTTATATAGCATGCACCCAAGGGATGCTGGGATCCCTTGGGACTCCAACAGGTGGGCCCTCTGTTGGTAGTGTAATACAGGTTGCAAGGGCTTAAATACATAACAACCATTATGGCTTAGAATGCAGAAATCCACCTTTAGCATCTGTGGTGTCACTTGCATGTATTCACGCTGTGCAATCTAGATAGGGTGGTCACCTCCAAGGATGCTGCAGCCAGGTCTTCACAGCAGAAGTCCATGTTAGGATGCTTTGCAGCTGTGGTGGAAGCTCAAACAGCTACCATGCAGACTCTGGTCCCCACAATGGAAAGGTTGACGCATCGACTGGATGTGATGCTTGCAGGGGTCAGTCATCTTCTATAATCTGCTCTCCCGCACATTAGTGAAGGCGATGGGGCTCAGCCACAATGGAGTGGCGTTGGCGCGATGGGAGCAATGCGTGCTGGCCTCTCTCAGAATATCATTAAGTTTGCATATTCACTGCACCCTCCGTTCCCCCCAGCCCCTCCTCAATCAATAGCCAGCATAGTGCCAGTGAGTCAGCTGCGTCCAAGTACCACAGCATCAGCTGAATTACAACAGCCTGCAGCCGGGTCCTCGCAGGCTCCGGTACTCAGAAGTCGCCGGCCACCAGCATCTCAAGAGACCCCAGTGTTGTATCCAACATAAAACCTAACTCAGCCCCAAAAATTATAACAATGTGTTTCGGTTGTGGTTTGAGAGATTCTGGATACTGTTCAGGGCAATATTTACACTTAATATCAAGTATCTCTGAAGAATATCGTACAACGAGTAGCTGCTGCTGACTTATCACCAGTTTCTCCCTCAGTGGTACTACCTCAGCAGTTAACTATGTCAGCTGTAGCTCAGTGGGTAGCACACACATCTCTGAGTCAGAAGATTGTGGGTTCAAGTGCCACTCCAGGGACTTTAGCACAAAAATTTAGGCTGACACTCCAGAGCAGTGCTGAGGGAGCACTACACTGTTGGGAGGTGCCATCTTTCGGATGAGACGTTAAACCGCGGTCCCGTCTGCTCTCTCAGGTGGATGTAAAAGACCCCATGGCAGTATTTCAAAGAGCAGAGCAGTTATCCCCAGTGTCCTGGCCAGTATTTATCCCTCAATCAACATAACAAAAACAGATTATCTGGTCATTATCACACTGTTGTTTGTGGGAGCTTGCTGTGCACAAATTGGCTGCCCGTTTCCCACATTACAACAGTGACTACATTTCAAAAGTACTTCATTGGCTGTAAAGTGCTTTGAGATGTCCGGTGGTCATGAAAGGTGCTATATAAATGCAAGCTTTTCTTTAACTAGATCTCCAATTTAAGGGTTCTGCCTCTTGAGTAGAGTTCTGGGTTATTAAAGTGATACTTACCACCTTGGAGGGTTCAGATGAAATCTGTTCTACATTATATGGAGGTCAGTACTGATTGGCATCAGTGTTCACTCAGCATCGGTGAATCTTACAGCACCAAGTGACATAATATGGGCTCCTGCCATAGGTTGGTGCCAGTGCTTTCTCCCCACGTTTTAAAGTGTTGACTGCAGTGGTTAGGTCCTCAGCACCAGGTGATGTCACTGTTTTCTCAGCAGCGACCTGTGCTGATGTGCGTTCAGCAGGGTGCAGGCAGAAGTTCTCAGGTTTAATGTATTAGTCCAGGGGGTACACGGTAGCAGGGTGGTTAAGTTACTGGACTCGTAATCTAGAGACACGAGTTCGAATCTCACCATGGCGGCTAAATAAATCTGGAATTAAAAAGCTAGCATCAGTAATGGTGACCATGAAATTACCGGATTGTCATTAAAAAGCCATCTGGTTCACTAATGTCCTTTAGGGCAGGAATTCTGCCATCCTTACCTGGTCTGGTCTATATGTGACTCCAGCCCCACAATAATGTGGTTGACTCATAACTGCCCTCTGAAATGGTGGCTCACCAAGAGCAGTAAATGCGACACCCACATCCCATGAATGAATAAAAGCCCAGGTAATTTGATTTGCATGGTCCTCCTGCTCCTTTGACTCCATTCCCACTAACTTCTGACCCCCCCACCAACCTCTCCTCTTGGCCCTCATAATATACGGTAAATGCTTCTCCTCAGGTAGTCTTTCCCCCACTCCACTCCCAGCCCTTTCAAAATCGTCATCGTTACATTTCTTTAGGGCAACTAACTGGAGAGTCAAATGATTGAGAAAGGTGTGTTGCACTTGGCGCAGTACATAAAAACCTTTGGTAGATGTTGGTTCAGGCACGTTGGCCATATATGAAAGTACTTAGTTAATGTTGACGCAGATGACATATTGCATGAACCAGTGCTGCAGGGCAGATCATGTGACCACAGCTTAGCTGGGATACAGGGAGAGTAAAATTCTAATTCATGCATTAGCCCATTCCAGGTTAATGCTTGTTTTTATTTTATTGGCTTTCTACAAGGCCCTGAAGAGAGCTTAAAATTGGTCACTTGTGTTACCATCGGACCCTGCTTGGCCAGAGAGAGACAACCTTTGTCCGATATTTTCGGGAGACTTTTGATCCAGTGACAACCAAGGCCCATACATCAGTCTCCTAAGAAACTTGAACAACAAAGGCAAAAACCTGGATTGTTTGGATACATCAATAAAATATTTAATATACTAATCAAAACTACTGCAAAAGCTGAAGCCTCTTGTTGGGAAAATCTGACAGATGTCTGGGTTTTATGTGACACAAGAAAAGATGGCATTGCATCACTGGACATCTATAATGTCATGACAACACTTTTGTCTGTGTGCTCAGAACATAGTTTCACTGAAACCTAAAATGCTGGACATAATCAGCAGGTCAGGCAGCATCTGTAGAGAGAGAGAAAAAAAGAGTTAATGTTTCAGGTCGATGACCTTTCATCAGAACTGGAAAAAGTTAAAGATGTAACAGATTTTAAGCAAGTGTCTTCTTCTTAGGCAGTCCGCCGGTGTCGAGGATGACTTGCTTCCACACTAAAATGAGTTCTAAGGTGACTGATGCCTGTGTGTGAATTATTTTAACATGGGGTGGCCGTTGCACACCAGCCACCACACGGACTTGACAGAGCAAGCTATGGACAAATCTGCAAGCTGCTCCAAGATCAATGTGTTCACCTACAGTGCGATCTCTGAAAACCAGGGAGAGGGGACCTGAGAGAGGGAGGGAGGGGGACAGTAGGAATGTGTGCGGGTGCGCGCGCATGCTAGGCCCATGCAGCAGTGCCTCGGGGTTGGGAAAGGGGAGGAAAGAACAAAAGGGAAGGTCTGTGGTTGAGTGGAAGGCAGGAGAGATTAAATGACAAAAGTAATGATTATGCAAGACAAAAGGCAATGGCATTGGGACAAGTTAAGAAACAAAAGATGAGTCTAGATGAGGTGTAAATAGGAATGGCAGAATCAATAGCTTTCCAAGAGAAAAAATAGGGGCAGCGGTTATGATCTGACATTGTTGAACTCGATGTTGAATCCAGAAGGCTGTAAAGTGCCTAACGAAAGGTGATGTGCTGTTCCTCGAGCTTACGTTGAACTTCATTGGATCAGTGCAAGAGGCTGAGGGCAGAGAGGTCAGAGTGGGAGTGGAGTGGAGAATTGAAGTGACAAGCGACCAGAAGCTCGGGGTCACCCTTACGATCTGAACAGAGGTGTTCCGCAAAGCAGTCTGCGTTTGGTCTCCCCAATTTAGAGGAGACTACATTGTGAGCAGCGAATACAGTATACTAATTTGCAAGAAGTACAAGTAAATCGCTGTTTCACCTGGAAGGAGTGTTTGGGGCCCTGGATAGTGGGAAGGGAGGAGGTAAAAGGGCAGGCATTGCCTCTCCTGTGCTTGCACGGGAAGCTGCAGTGGGAAGGGGAGGGGGTGCTGGGGGTGATTGAGGAATGAACCAGGGTATCGCAGAGAGAGTGGTCCCTTCGGAATGCTGAGGGGAGGTGAAGGTGTTTTTGGTGGTGGGATCATGCTGGAGGTGGCGGAAATGGCAGAGGATGATCTGTTGAATGTGGAGGCTGGTGGGGTGAAAGGTGAGGAAAAGGGGAATTCTATTGTGGTTCTGGAAGGGAGGGGAAGTGCAGGAAATGGAACGGATACAGGCAAGGACCATGTCAACCACGGTCGAGGGGAATCCTCGGTTGAGGAAAAAGGAAGACATATCTGAAACACGAGTATGGAAGGTGGCATCGTCAGAACAGATATGACAGAGATGGATAAACTGGGAGAATGGAATGCCTCGCACCACCATCCCTTTTGTCATTTAATCTCTCCTGCCTTCCATCCAATTACAGACCTTCCCTTTTGTTCTTTCCTCTCCTCCCCCTTTCCCTTCCCCAGCATTTGCTTAAAATCTGTTAGATCTCTAACTTTTTCCAGTTCTGACAAAATGTCATCGACCTGAAAAGTTAACTCTGTTTCTCTCTCTCCACAGATGCTGCCTGACCTGCTGAGTATTTCCAGCAGTTTCTGTTTTTATTTCAGATTTCCAGCATCCGCAGTATTCTGCTTTTGTTTCACTGAAACCTAATCAGGCTTGGCTATATTTCTGTAATGGTAAGTGGAGGATGCAGAATGATGGGAAAAAATTCCAACCTCAATTGGAGGCCAGTCACGTTGTTACGAGGTGTAAGAATAAAAGTGTCTAGTAATGATAAAATTGATTCTGTATATATATATATATAAAAATGTTAAAAATGTAGATTGTATGGAAAGGCTGCAGTGTTGAAAAAAACAAAATGAATGACTTCCCCAAGTTCATGTCTCCATGGCTTTGAAACGCGCCAAACTAGAAAAGATGTTAATTGGAAAGCCATTAACCTCATCATGGAATGGCACCGGCCCTCCAGATAGACACATGTATAACGAGAAGCCAATCAGGAACGGCCCTGGAACTGAGACCCAATCCTGAGGCTTTATGAGAAACAATGGCCTTCAGGGGTATAATAAGTCAAGCCAAAGATTGTTGAGTCTCTTCTCTCTTTCTCTTTTCTTAAGCACACGGCAAAAGCAGGACCTTCCTCTACAGACCAAGAAGCAGGCCGTGTGCTTTGCCAGAGGGAAGTAATGTACACCTTTTTATTGTAATATCACTGTATCTGTTGTAACAAAGTAGATCCGTAGGATAGCTGACAACTGCTGATAGATGTGTATGTGTATGTGTTCAATAAATTGTTTTAAAAGAATCAGTCTTGCTGTCAATTAAAAGCCAGAGATTTAGAAATCTTAGGTTAAACTCTTTTGATATATGTCTTTAAAAAAAATACAACCGTATATGTTGTGTATCTGTAAAGCATGCACTCCCATGTTCCGCCACCAGGGGGGGGCGCATGCCCTGAGGTCCCAAAGGATCCCAGCATCCCTTGGGAGTACTGTATATAAGCCGGCCCCTAAGGCCTGTTCCTCACTCTGGAGTGTCTTAATAAAGACTGAGGTCATTGTTACTTTAACCTCCCTGTGTGCAGTCTCATCTATGTTAGAACACAACAGTATAGTTTTCAAAAAATATACAGGAGGATAAGACGACAATATCATGGAGTGTTGTTTAAATTCTGGAAAACTGTCACATGCTTAGACAACTGGTAAATTTTAATTAGCTATGTAGTTGTTAAACCTTCCCCAGATTCATACGTACACTCTGCAGCATGCCCACTAATTTTCATTAATGTATCCTACATTACAACAGTGACTACACTTCAAAAGTCTTTCATTGGCTGGAAAGTGCTTTGGGATGTCCTGAGGATGTGAAAGGGACTATATAAATGCAAGTTCTTTATTTTCTTTCTATTGAAGTGAATCAAATGGGGGAGCGGTCATGCGATGGTGCGAGTATCTGCATTTGATGGACAGGATACTTGTAAATTCAAATGCAAATCATTTATCAGATCAAAGGTTGGATGTGATGACAGTGCTTATTTTTGAAGAGCACAATTACATTTTTAAAATGAAATAAATTGTTCTTCTTGTGCACCAGAGACATTTTATTCGCGCTGTTTGCGTAGGTGAGCACAAAATTAAACACCTATTCACTCTATAATGTTCATCGTTATTTTAAGCATGTGCTCGGCACTCCTGGCACACTTGTAGGTAATAAAACCAAGGAACTATTAAAAGCAACCATTTCTCCCGCACACACAAAAATGAATAAACAAAGCTCTCTCAGCATCTGCTTCGTCAGCCTGAGGGGCCCTGAAAGGCTTATTTATGTTGCAGTGCCACCATTATGTTACCCCAAAGAGGTATGAACAATGCTGCTTATCTATGGCTCCTGTGCTGCTGCAAAGTAGTGTTAAATTAATTGCACAGCTGCAGCTTTTCCATAACCTCACCTGCAGAATTCCTGCACCACCATTAATTGGGCAAGATTGAAGCATAGTATTTGTTCGCAATCGACAACTTAAAGCGCTTTATATGTGACAGCAGCATATTGATGATAAAAGTTCATACCAACATTTTTTGGAGATATAGAAAATAGGTACAGGAGTAGGCCATTCGGCCCTTCGAGCCTGCACCGCCATTCAATTAGTTCATGGCCGATCATTCCCTCAGTACCCCTTTCCTGCTTTCTCTCCCTACACCTTGATGCCCTTAACTGTAAGGGCCATATCTAACTCCCTCTTGAATATATCCAATGAACTGGCATCAACAACTCTCTGCGGCAGGGAATTCCACAAGTTAACAACTCTCTGAGTGAAGAAGTTTCTCCTCATCTCAGTCCTAAATGGCCTACCCCTTATCCTAAGACTATGCCCCCTGGTTCTGGACTTCCCCAACATCGGGAACATTCTTCCCACATCTAACCTGTCCTGTCCCGTCAGAATCTTGTATGTTTCTATGAGATCCCCTCTCATCCTTCTAAACTCCAGTGAATAAAGTTGATCCAGCCTCTCCTCATATGACAGTCCAGCCATCCCTGGAATCAGTTTGGTGAACCTTCGCTGCACTCTCTCAATAGCAAGAGCGTCCTTCCTCAGATTAGGAGACCAAAACTGTACACAATATTGCATGACATTGATTTTATATTTTATTTTAAAAATCAGTGCACCATATAACGAGTTTCCACAGTGACAATATCCTTCTCCTAACGAACTGAAGGAGTGTTCAACTACCGAAAAGCAACAACAGCAAGCTATCATAGAATCATAGAAGTTTACAGCACAGAAGGAGGCCATTTCGGCCCATCGTGTCGGTGCTGGACAACAAGAGGCTATCCAGCCTAATCCCACTTTCCAACTCTAGGTCCGTAACCCTGCAGGTTACAGCACTTCAGGTGCATATCCAAGTATTTTTTAAATGTGGTGAGGGTTTCTGCCTCTACCACCCTTTCAGGCAGTGAGTTCCAGACCCCCACCACCCTCTGCATGACGAAATTTCCCCTCAAATTCCCTCTAAACCTGCTACCAATTACTTGAAATGTATGCCCCCTGGTTGTTGACCTCTCTGCTAAGGTGGCCCTTTTTATCCACTATATTTAGACTCCTCATAATTTTATACACCTCAATGAGGTCTCCTCTCAGCCGCCTCTGTTCCAATGAAAACAAACCCAGCCTATCTAATCTGTCCCCATAGCTTAGATTCTCCACTCCCGGCAACATCCTCGTAAATCTCCTCTGTACCCTCTCCAGTGCAATCACGTCCTTCCTGTAATGCGGTGACCAGAACTGCATGCAGTACTCCAGCTGTGACCTAACCAGTGTTTAATACATAAGCATAACCCCCCCTGCTCTTGTATTCTTTGCCTCGGCTAATAAAGACAAGCATTTCCTATGCCTTCCTAACCACCTTATCTACCTCGCCTGCTACTTTCAGGGATCTGTGGACATGCACTCCGAAGTCTCTTTGTTCCTCTATTCTTCTCAGTATCCTACCATTTAATGTGTGATCACTTTCCTTGTTCACCCTCCCCAAAATGCATTGCCTCACACTTCTCTGGATTGAATTCCATTTGCTCCTGTTTTGCCCACCTGACCAGTTGATTGATATCTTCCTACAGTCCGCAGCTTTCTTCTTCATTATCAACCACACAGCCTATTTTAGTATCATCTACAAACTTCTTAATCATACCCGCTATATTCAAGTCTAGATCCTATACAGGCTGACGGTTTTCTATATGGGTGGGGAAGGACTCCGCAAATATTGATGTAGTCCTGGGGAGGAACATCTTGTAAATACCAACACACTCTCCCGGACCCCTGTCCTAACTTCCAAAGATAATGGACCAGTACCCAAAGGAAAACTGTGCTATCACTACAAGAAAAGCTTTTCTTTTTAAAAAAAAGAAATGCATAGGACAACATAAATAACTTGCTAGCAAGTCAAGAAATACCAAAAAGTGTCGAATGGAGAAATCTACAGACCGCAGTTTGAAAGCCTTATGTTATGCCTAATTCTTCAAGCTTGCTTGGTATAAAGGCACCAGACCTTTCCGTTGAAATAGCAGATTTATAAGAGGGTAGTTTTGCATTGTGTAGAACACTCCACTACTTATTGCTCTTGTAAATCATTTCAACATATTCAACCTAGGAAATGTATAACTTCCCTGTTTGTAATAGCAGTGTCACAGTGAAACACCATATTTCAGCAGAGCACAATACTGGGGAGCAGCAGTTGCAAACGAACGGGTCGCCTCTCTACAACACTCCTTCTCCATGCTGTGTGGCGGAGCAGAGAGCTCATTTGTCCTTCTCCCCAAAAGCATACGAACGACTGTTAGCAAAACACTTGAAACAGAGAAATGACAAAAGGGCTGAATTTGAACAGTGAGGAGGGTCTGACAATATTGAAGTTCACTTTTATACATACCTTTTATTAACCTATTCATTTCTAGAAGGTCATGGTATAGAGCAGATGATTATGCTGTTTGTTCAGAAGCCTCTTACAAACGAGTCTCAAGTTAATAACTCACTCACAAATTCCCTGTTGCCAATAAATTCATGTTCTGTTGATCGCTGAAGCGCAATCACATTTTATACAGCAGTGGTTTAAAAAAAAAGTCAATGTTTATTCAAACAAGTATTTCGAGATTGTTACTGACAATATTGTACGCTGCACTGACAAGTCAAAACGAGACTACTACCAGCTCCAGCACTCACAGGAAGACTGTGCTCCTTCATAAACATCCTGACAGGAAACTCTGAACAAAAGCTCCTCCCAAACCATTCAGGGTAACATGGTGGGACACGCTGCACGGTGCTTTACTCTGCACTTAGCATTTTAATACGAGTGAGCAAACTCCGGTCCTTGCAAATTGTTTTTGTGGTCTGAAAGGTGCTTGTACTGGTGACCCAATAATCGAAGTTGGCAAGATTTTAGAATTGGTCTTCTCTCCTTAGAATGGAAGTTCAGCTTCCAGGTTACAAATGAAAAGGCCAAAGAGTGGAGAATCAGACAATCACCTTGACAATTGAGTGCTGCATGGAAGCTATGCATGCTCATGATTGTCCTCAGACCCTGTGCCGTACAAGTCCTTGTTCAAGTAATTGGCTGCTTGGGTTGCCTACATAACAGTGACCATGCTCAAATGGCTTCATGGCCTTGCACCTCCCTACCTCCATAGCCCCCTCAAACCCTAGAACACACAAAGAATTGTGTGTTCCTCCAACTCTGGCCTCTTCTGCAGCTCACACACCCTTCACCTTACCGTTGGCAGCTGTGCCTAAAGCCGATTAAGGCACTGATCGCTGGATTTGTCTCCCTAAATGTCTCCACCTCCAAGACCCCCCTGGAAAAACCTACTTCTTTGACAAAGCTTTTAGTCACCCTTCCCAATGTCTCCGATGGAGATGATGGGGATGATGGGGATGATGGAGGAGGAGGAGGAGTAATAGTAGTTGTCCTCTGGGCACTACAAGGAAAGTTTAGGTTTTTGAAAGAGCATAATTATTTTATTAAAAATGAAATGAATAGTTCTTCTTGTGCACAAGACACAACATTTTATTTGAACTGTTTGCATAGGTGAGTAAAAATGTTTAAATATATTTTAAATCATAGGTGACTCCGCAGGGTCCTGGGCACAGTCGCACCCTCTACTGCAAGATGACCCCATCCCCACACCTATCGAAGTGCCACTTGGGGTGGGAAGTCAACCGGCGGTATTTTAATGAGGCTTAATGGCATCATTTTAATGGGGCGTGGCAGCCCCGACCTGCAAGAGACCATCAGCAGCATGTCGGGGCAATAAAAGGAGCAGCGAGCGGCGGCCCCTGGACAGCGTGGCGGAGTACCACTTCCAAGGTACAGCGCGAGCTGGTGCAGGAGGGCGACGGCAGCGAAGAGGGACGTCATCAAGATCCAGATCGGTGATTGGAACGTGGGTAGATACAGCAGGAGCGGCGAGGTCGGGGCAAAGGAGCGGTGAGAGAATGTAGAGGGACGTGGTCAGGGCCCAGGAGAGGTGTGAGTTCGGGGCCCAGAAGAGACCAGGGCCCAGGGGCAGCACGGGCCAACCCACACTGCGATATGTGTGCGCACTAGGTCCGAGCAGCAGAGCTGGTCTCCAGTCATCTTGGGTAATCTTTGCCACTGAACCAAGTCCGAGCTCTGTCAAGCCCGTGTGGTGGCTGGTGTGCAACGTTAAAAAAATCCACGCACAGGCATCTTCCACCCTTCAAGATGTAGTTCTGGACCGAGAATATTAGGTCCTTCATTGAAACACCCGTGAACTCATATCTTTTTTGCGTGGAAGCAAGTCGCCCTCGTGGAAGCAAGTCATCCTCGTTTCGAGGGACTGACTATGATGAATGAGGCTTGAATGGTTAAAATCACTGTGGCCTCATTCTGCCTTGGCCAGGTGGGAAACTAACCCGGCGACCACAGTTTACCCGCTGGGAATTTAAATCAATCCTCCTATGTACAGCAAAGAAAGAAAAGATTTGTATTTCTATAGCGCCTTTCACGGCCAGACGTCTCAAAGCGCTTTACAGCCAACAAAGTACTTTTGGAGTGTAGTCACTGTTATAATGTAGGAAACGCGGCAGCCAATTTGCACACAAGCACGCTCCCACAAACAGCAATGTGATAATGACCAGATAATCTGTTTTTGTTATGTTGATTGACTGATAAATATTGGCCAGGACACCAGGAATAACTCCCCTGTTCTTCTTCGAAATAGTGCCACGGGAACTTTTACGTCCACCTGAGAGCGCAGATGGGGCCTCGGTTTAACGTCTCATCTGAAAGACGGCACCATTAACAGTGCAGCACTCCCTCATAACTGCACTGGAGTGTTAGCCTAGATTTTTGTGCTCACGTCCCTGGAGTGGGACTTAAACCCACAACCTTCTGACTCAGAGGCGACAGTGCTACCACCTGAGCCACAGCTGACACTGGTACTGTTGTAATTTAACATTTTTCTTTCACTCAATCAATCATTACACCCATATTAATTATGCCTCTATGAAATAGGAGAGAGTGAGATGGAAAAAGCTTTATGACTTTATATTCCAGTGCCAAACTCAGTCAGCTTGAGCTGGCAGATCATGGTAATGTTTCATGAAAGCATCTAAATTGCTCCAATGTGCTGCTTCATAGACAAACCCAAGCAAAGCAATGGTTTGTATTGTCTCCAACCAACTGAAGAACGAGAGAGATATATTCTTTCTACTCAACTAGCTAATGTTGCTCAGTATTGATTTACGTGCATCCTAGGGTCTTAAGTGAAGTGGCGGCAGGGATAGTGGATGCATTGGTTGTAATTTACCAAAATTCCCTGGATTCTGGGGAAGTCCCAGCAGATTGGAAAACTGCAAATGTAATGCCCCTATTTAAAAAAGGAGGCAGATAAAAAGGAGGAAAATGTTGGAGTCCATTATTAAAGGAGCAGTCGCAGGACATTTGGAAAAGCAAAATTCGGTCAGGCAGAGTCAGCATGGATTTATGAAGGGGAAGTCATGTTTGACAAATTTGCTTGAATTCTCTGAGGATGTAACGAATAAAGTGGATAAAGGGGAACCAGTGGATGGGGTGTATTTAGACTTCCAGAAGGCATTTGACAAGGTACCACATAAAAGGTCACTGCACAAGATAAATGTTCACGGGGTTAGGGGTAATATATTAGCATGGATAGAGGATTGGCTAACGAACAGAAAACAGAGTCGGGATAAATGGTTCATTCTCAGGTTGGGAATCAGTAACTAGTGGGGTGCCGCAGGAATCAGTGCTGGGACCCCAACTATTTACAATCAATATTAACGACTTGGAAGAAAGGACCGAGTGTAACGTAGGCAAGTTTGCTGATGATACAAAGATGGGAGGAAAAGCAATGTGTGAGGACACAAAAAATCTGCAAAAGGCCATAGACAGGCTAAGTGAGTGGGCAAAAATTTGGCTGATGGAGTATAATGTTGGAAAGTGTGAGGTCATGTACTTTGGCAGAAAAAAACCAATGAGCAAGTTATTATTTAAAATGGAGAAAAATTGTAAAGTGCTGCAGTACAGCGGGACCTGGGGGTATTTGTGCATGAAACACAAAAGGTTACTATGCAAGTGATCAGGAAGGCCAATGGAATCTTGGCCTTTATTGCAAAGGGGATGGAATTTAAAGCAGGGAAGTCTTGCTACAGTTATAATACAGGATATTGGTGAGGCCACACCTGGAATACTGCGTACAGTTTTGGTTTCCATATTTACAAAAGGATATACTTGCTTTGGAGGCAGTTCAGAGAAGGTTCACTAGGTTAATACCGGAGATAAGGGACTTGACTTATGAGGAAAGATTGAGGAGGTTGGTTCTCTACTCATTGGAATTCAGAAGAATGAGAGGTGATCGTATCGAAACATATTAGATTATGAGGGGGCTTGTCAAGGTGGATGCAGAGAGGATGTTTCCATTGATAGGGGAGACAAGAACTAGGGGGCATAATCTTAGAATAAAGGGCCACCCATTTAAAACTGAGATGAGGAGGAATTTCTTCTCTCAGAGGGTTGTAAATCTGTGGAATTCGCTGCCTCAGAGAGCTGTGGAAGCCGGGACATTGAAATAAATTTAAGACAGAGATAGACAGATTCTTAACTGATAAGGGATTAAGGGGTTATGGGGAGCGGACAGGGAAGTGGACCCTGATCGGATCAGCCATGATCGTATTAAATGGCGGAGCAGGCTCGAGGGGCCATATGGCCTACTCCTGCTCCTATTTCTTATGTTCTTATATAATTAAGCTAACGTTTATCCCAATTGGCACATGCTGTTATTTCTATCTGCACAACACTCTCGGGTCCTGCAAATGTCAAAATGACTCTTCCACTCTACATGCTGTGGTCGATAACATTACAGCACCATGACTTTGAGACACAAAAAAGCCCTCATGTACATTTAAGCATGCAGTGTTGAAGTGCTCGAAAGACTACTCTAACTAAAGGTTAAATAGTACAATCTAGATCTGTCATCAGCTCACTGAGCGCAAGTGACAGTAAGCAGTATTTAAGCCTTAAGGTTAGGAATTTAAGATTATGTAAAACCACGGGTTCAAATGGGCTGGATGCAAGCTTATGAATAGATAATTTTGTTTGGTCTTCCAGCCACCTTTCATGAATTTCAAGACATCTGGGTGGTATCAGCAAATTTCCCAGAAGAACTTTAATGGCCATAATGTGGAATCTCTATTAGCTCGGTGATGCAACCTGAACAAGAGGTAGTTTATGCATCATATTCCGGCATCAATGAACAAAGGCAAACCCATTACAGAGCAATGCAAAGTTTATTCGGTAGTACATTGGCCCCAAGTTTCCACACGCGGCAAAACAGGCGCCCCTCCAAGCTGGGCGCCCGTTTTTCGCGCCGAAAACGGCGCCTGAAAAAAAACGCGCTATTCTCGAGCGCTTTGCAGCTCGATGGCTGCTTGGCGCGGCGCACAGGGGGCGGAGCCTACCACTCGCGCCGATTTTGTAAGTAGGAGGGGGTGGGTACAATTTAAATGATTTTTTTTCGTGCTGGCAACCCTGCGCGTGCGCGTTAGAGCGTTCGCGCACGCGCAGTCTGAAGGAAACATTGGCACTCGGCCATTTTAAAAAGTGCTGCAGAAAAAGTGAAAATTTGTTTATCGAACCCTTGCAAAGGCTTGTATTTTAATTTTCTTGATATTTCTGTGTGTGAGGGTGAGGGAGTGCATTCTGTAATTAAAGATAGACTGTGATAAACGGTACACATGCACTTGTTTGAGACTATTCAAATTCTTTGTAGCTGTTCAATTTTTAACATTTTTTAATAAAACCACATTGCCCTTCCATGATCAGCACTGAGGCTTCTTGCAGCTTTCTCCCCCTGCCGTCCGTCGGGCCCGATGGCAAACGGCTGCCTCAAGTACTGAGGCTTCCTGCAGCCTTCTCCCTCCCTCCCCCCCCCCCGCCCCCGCTGCCGTCCGTCGGACCCGACGGCAAACGGCTGCCTGAAAGGCTGCCTGAAGCACTTTCACACAGGTAGGAACATGGTTTATTTAATCTTTTCTTTGCTTATAAATTTTTATTCAGGTTGGATTTATTTGTATAATATTTGTATAAGTATAACTAAGGATTTATTGTAGAATTTAATGACTTCCCTTCCCCCCCACCTCGTTCACGACGCCTAATTTGTAACCTGCGCCTGATTTTTTAATGTGTAGACAAGGTTTTTTCAAGCCTACAAAAATCTTCACTTGCTCCATTCTAAGTTAGTTTGGAGTACGTTTTCACTGTGGAAACTTTCAAATCAGGCGTCAGTGGCCGGACACGCCCCCTTTTGAAAAGAAAATTCTGTTCAAAAGTGAAACTGTTCTACCTGACTAGAACTGCAGAAAACTTAAATGTGGAGAATTCCGATTTCTAAGATACTCCGTTCTCTACCAGTTGCTCCTAAAAATCAGGAGCAAATCATGTGGAAACTTGGAGCCAATATATCTCTATTTTGTTTCTGAATTGTTAGGTGACAAAACTTACTGTGCTTGTGTTACGGGTTTCTCGTAGCTTTGTGTTTTTACTTTGCATTGGCAGGCTAATAAATTGTGATTAGGTCCCTCAAATGCAACATTTTCAAATTAAGTTTACACTATCAGTCCCAGCATCAGTAGTAACAGATCTTGCCTGCATGTGGTCAATATACTCAGTTGTAATATAATTGGATTTAAACTCAGGCAACGCACTTTCCCAGATGTCTGTGAAAACCCATCTGCCACTAACAAAACTGAAATGGTCTTTGAGTTAAAAAAAAGTTTATTTGTAGTACAGATGTTGGTCAGCAGCATAGCAGTACAGTTGTAAAAAAAGTTCTCCATCTTTAAAAAGCTAACAGTTGCTGCTGTTGTCATCATTATCTGTGCTCTGCCAAAAAGCCAGGTTCTGGCTCAATTTCCACTTTTTCAAACCATTCTGTCTTGAGAATATCTTTTCAGTTCCCCATATGATCTCCCATCCTTACAGTTGGTCAAGAAACATCCTTCTTTTACTGCATCTTGGTCTTTTACCTTCCATTCATCTTTCCAACACCTACTTCAACATGCCATCTCCTCTCAGCACATTTGCCTTTTTCTGAAAGCATCAAACTATGCTCTTCTTGTATCATTGCCAACATCTCATTACTTGTTTTTGTCTATCCACTTTCTTCATGCACATGAACATAAGAAATAGGAGCAGGAATAGGCCATTCGGCCCCTCGAGCCTGCTCTGCCATTCAATATCATGGCTGATCTTCTACCTCAACTCCACTTTCCTGCACTATCCCCATATCCCTAGATTCCCTTAATATCCAAAAATCTATTGATCTCTGTCTTAAATATACTCAAAGACTGAGCCTCCACAGCCCTCTGGGGTAGAGAAATCAAAAATTCACCACCCTCTGAGTGAAGATATTTCTCCTCATCGCAGTCCTAAATGGCCGACCCCTTATTCTGGACTCCCCAGCCAAAGGAAACATCCTCCCTGCATCTACTCTATCAAGCCCTCTAAGAATTTTGTATGTTTCAATGAGATCACCTCCCATTCTTCTAAACTCTAGAGAATACAAGCCAAGTCTACTCAATCTCTCATCGGACAATCCCCCCCATCCCAGGAAGCAGTCTGGTGAACTTTTGTTGCTCACCTTCTATGGCAAATATATCCTTCCTTAGGTAAGGAGACCAAAACTGCACACAGTACGCCAGCTGCAGTCTCACCAGGGCCCTATTTGACTGCAGTAAGACTTCTTTACTCTTCTACTCAAATCCTCTCGTAATAAAGACTAACATACAATTTGCTCTCTTAATTGCTTGCTGTACCTGCATGTTAACTTTCAGTGATTTGTGCACAAGGACACCTAGTGATATGTCCTTACTATACAGTATAAATGCACACGAGACCCATACTTGAGAGAAGGTCACTCTGTTTTATTACCAAGACCTCAAGTGATGAAGGTGGGTGGAGCTTCCCCTTTTATACCTGAAAGTGCAGGTTAGGAGTGTCTCCCACAAGTTCACCCCCTTGTGGTCAATGTTCTCAAGGTGTACAACTTAGGTCAGCTTAAACATGGGTTACAATGATAGTTGAATACATGACATCACCTCCCTCCCAAAGTCTTATTGGGATCACAGGTTAAGTCTCTCTGGTGGTTTACGCTCCCTTGTAGAGCGCCTGAGTTGGGGCTCCGGTTGTTGGGCACGGGCCTAAGTGTCTGCTGTTTGCGGTGCCTCAGGCCTGTCCGGTCTGCCCATAGTGACTGGGCTCTCCTCCACGTGGTTCCGATGTTCGGTCACCTGTGGAGGAGTGAACTCTACATCGTGTTCTTCCTCTGCTTCTTCTATGGGATTGCTGAACCTCCTTTTAGTTTGATCCACATGTTTGCGGCAGATTTGTCCATTGGTAAGTTTAACTATCAAAACCCGATTCCCCTCTTTGGCAATCACAGTGCCTGCGAGCCATTTAGGCCCTGAAGCGTAGTTGAGGACAAAGACAGGGTCATTGACATCAATACATCGTGCCCTCGCATTCCTGTCATGGTAGTCACATTGTGGCTGACGCCTGCTCTCAACAATTTATTTCATGGTGGGGTGTATGAGGGATAACCTGGTTTTGAGCGTCCTTTTCATTAGCAGCTCTGCGGGTGGAACCCCTGTGAGCGAGTGTGGTCGGGATCTATTGGCTAACAGGAGGCGTGATAAGCGTCTTTGTAGGGAACCCCCTTGGATTCTGAGCATCCCCTGTTTGATTATCTGCACTGCTCGTTCTGCCTGGCTGTTTGAGGCCGGCTTGAACTGTGCCGTTCTGACATGGTTGATTCCATTGCCTGCCATGAAGTCCTGGAATTCAGTGCTTGTGAAGCACGGGCCATTGTCGCTGACCAAGATATACGGTAGACCATGGGCAGCAAACATTGCCCGTAGACTTTCTACCGTGCCAGAGGATGTGCTTGAATTTAAAATGTCACACTCAATCCATTTGGAGTAGGCGTCTACTACAACCAAAACCATTTTTCCCATGAAAGGACCTGCATAGTCCACATGGATGCGTGACCATGGCTTGGCGGGCCAGGGGCTAAGGGGGGCTTCCCTGGATGCGTTGCCCAGCTGAGCACATGTGTTGCACCTGCGAACACGAAGTTCCAGATCTCCATCTATCCCTGACCACCAAACGTGTGGCCTGGCAATTGCCTTCATCATGACAATGCCCTGGTGCTCATTGTGAAGTTCTCTGATAAACGCCTCTCTGCCCATCTGGGGCATGACTACTCGGTTTCCCCATAGTCGGCAATCGGCCTGAATCGAGAGTTCATCCTTGCGCCGATGAAACGGTTTAAATTCCTCAGGGCATGCCCCGTACGTGGCTGCCCAGTCCCCATTCAGGACACATTTCTTGACTAAAGACAGTAATGGGTCTTTATTTGTCCAGACTTCAATCTGACGGGCTGTCACAGGTGAGCCTTCACTTTCGAAAGCTTCAACAGCCATGACCATCTCAGCAGGATGCTCAGTTGCCCCCTCGGTGATGGCTAGTGGGAGCCTGCTGAGTGCATCGGCGCAGTTTTCAGTGCCCGGTCTGTGCCGAATTGTGTAGTCATAGGCGGCTAACGTAAGTGCCCACCTCTGTATGCGGGCCGATGCATTCGCATTTATGGCCTTGTTGTCGGCCAAAAGGGATGTTAGGGGTTTGTGATCTGTCTCCAGCTCAAACCTCCTGCCAAACAGGTACTGGTGCATTTTTTTTTAAACTGCATATACACATGCTAGTGCTTCCTTCTCTACCATCCCGTAGCTCCTTTCTGCCTGGGACAGACTTCTGGAGGCATAAGCTACCGGCTGTAACTGACCATTGGCACTCACATGCTGCAACACACACCCGACCCCATAGGACGACGCATCGCACGTTAAAACAAGTTTCTTACATGGGTCATATAGCGTTAACAGATTGTTGGAGCATAACAAATTGCATGCTCTATCAAAAGCCCTTTCCTGGCTGTCATAAGAACATAAGAATTAGGAACAGGAGTAGGCCATCTAGCCCCTCGAGCCTGCTCCGCCATTCAATAAGATCATGGCTGATCAGGTCGTGGACTCAGCTCCACTTACCCGCCCTCTCCCCGTAACCCTTAATTACCTTATTGCTTAAAAATCTATCTATCTTTGACTTGAAAACATTCAATGAGCCAGCCTCAACTGCTTCCTTGGGCAGAGAATTCCACAGATTCACAACCCTCTGGGAGAAGAAATTGTTTCTCAACTCAGTTTTAAATTGGCTCCTCCGTATTTTGAGGCTGTGCCCCCTAGTTCTGGTCTCCCCCACCAATGGAAACAACCTCTCTGCCTCTATCTTGTCTATCCCTTTCATGATTTTAAATGTTTCTATAAGATCACCCCTCATCCTTCTGAACTCCAACGAGTAAAGACCCAGTCTACTCAATCTATCATCATAAGGTAACCCCCTCATTTCTCAAATCAGCCTAGTGAATCGTCTCTGTACCCCTTCCAAAGCTAGTATATCCTTCCTTAAGTAAGGTGACCAAAACTGCACGCAGTACTCCAGGTGCAGCCTTACCAATACCTTATACAGTTGCAGCAACACATCCCTGCTTTTGTACTCCATCCCTTTCGCAATGAAGGCCAACATTCCATTTGCCTTCCTGATTACCTGCTGCACCTGCAAACTAACCTTTTGGGATTCATGCACAAGGAGCTGCCTAAGAAGGGCGATCTCCGCCTCCTTAAGAACTGGCGCCCGGTCTCCCTCCTCAGCACGGACTACAAAATCTTCGCCAGGGCGATGTCTGCTCGCCTTGGTGCCGTGCTGGACCACATGATCCACCCCGACCAGTCATACACGGTCCCGGGCCGGACGATCCACGACAACATCCATCTGGTCCGGGACCTCATCCATTGTTCCCAGGAGGCTGGTCTGTCGGTCGCCTTCCTATCCCTCGACCAAGAGAAGGCGTTCGACAGGGTGGATCACGACTATCTGCTCGGAACTCTGCGCGCTTTCGGGTTCGGGACGCATTTCGTCGCCCGGATCCGACTTTTGTACGCCGCCGCGGAGTGTCTGATTAAGGTTAACGGGTCCTTGACGGCGCCCCTTCGCTTTAGGAGAGGGGTGCGCCAGGGATGCCCCATGTCCGGCCAGTTATACGCCGTTTGCGTGGAGCCTTTCCTGCGCCTCTTGCGGACGAGGTTGACGGGACTGGCTCTGCAAGGGCCGGGCGTGGAGGTCGTCCTCTCGGCTTACGCCGATGACGTGCTCCTCGCGATAGAGGATCCCGCTGACCTGCGGAGGATGCGTGAGTGCCAGGAGATTTACTCGGCCGCGTCCTCCGCCAGGATCAACTGGGAGAAATGTTCCGGACTCCTGGTGGGTCAGTGGCGGGTGGACTCCCTGCCGGAGGAGCTCAGGCCTTTTGCCTGGAGCACGACCCATCTCCTCTATCTGGGAGTCTACCTTAGCCCCGACGAGGGAGCCTGGCCGGCGAACTGGCAGGAGCTGGAGGCCAAGGTCGCCGCTCGCCTAGGGCGCTGGACAGGACTGCTCCGAGTGCTGTCCTACAGGGGTCGAGCGCTAGTCATAAACCAGCTGGTGGCCGCAATGCTGTGGTACCGGCTGGTCACTTTGACCCCTCCCCCTGCGTTTGTCGCCAAGATACAGAAGAAGCTGGTGGACTTCTTCTGGAACAACAGGAAGCACTGGGTCTCTGCCGTGGTCTTGAGTCTCCCGCTTGAGGAGGGCGGTCAGTCGTTGGTGTGCGTCAGCGCCCAGCTCGCGACTTTCCGTCTTCAGACCCTGCAGAGATACCTTTACGTCGAGCCCCCTCCTAGGTGGTGCGCTCTGGCGAGGTATTTCTTCCGCCAGCAGCTCGACCTCAATTATGACACGCAGCTCCTGTTTGTGAACTTGGGGGGTGCCAGGACCGCCCTCCGGGAGCTGCCTGTCTTTTACAGGGAACTCATCAGGGTCTGGAACAAAGTCTCCACCAAGCGCAGCTCTCCGCCGGCTGGAGTGGCGGCCGTCCTGCAGGAGCCGCTGCTCGGGAATCCGTACCTCCACGGCCGAGGCTTCATGTGGCGGTCGGAAGAGAGGGCTGTGGCTGGTGAGGTGACCAGGGTCAGGGACCTGCTCGATGGCGGAGGAGCGGGCTGGATGGCGCCAGTCACGCTGGCGCGGCGCCTAAATTCTGCCAACGTCCGCCGCGCGGCCGATGCCATCGAGTCGCTAAAAACAGCTCTGGGCCCTGACTCCGTTAGGTGTATCGAGGAGGCTCAAGCACGTGGGGAGATCCCGTCCGAACTGACCCCCGTCCGGACGGAATTCCTCATCGGCGCCAAACCCCGGAACCTCCCTCGGGGGCCGGCGCCTCACAACTTGAGCCGCCTCGGGGAAATCCCCTCCGTGCCTTTCAGTTCCGCGCGGAGGGGTTTCCTGTACGGGCTGCTCCTGCACACCCTCAACTTTGCCATCCTCGCCGGCCGTCCGGACACGCCATGGCGTACCATCTTGCCGTCCGGAGGAGGCGGGGGTCCCCGATGGAGGGCACTCTACGCAGGGGTCCTCCCACTATTCATCGGGGACTTGGCCTGGAGGGTGGTGCACGGAGCAGTGCCGTGCAATAAATTTTTAAGCCGGTTCACGGACTCCCAGGCCGCCTGCAATTTCTGCGGTCTGGAGGAGTCCGTGTTCCATGTTTTTATTGAATGCACGAGGTTGCAGCCCCTGTTCCACTATTTGAAGGGGCTGCTCCTGAAATTCTGGCTGCACTTCAGTCCCACTCTCCTGATCTTTGGGCACCCTGTGCGGAGGGGAGCGGGTAGGTCCGAAGGCCTCCTCGTAGGACTGCTCCTGGGCACGGCCAAGGGTGCCATCAGCCGGTCCAGGCAGCGGGCGGTCGAGGGGGTCGTTCAACCTGACTGCCTGCCTCTCTTCCGCTCTTACATCCGGTCCAGGGTGTCCTTGGAGATGGAGCACGCGGTGTCCACCGGTACGCTCGCGGCCTTCCGCGAGAGGTGGGCACCGGAGGGACTGGAGTGCATCATCACGCCCGGCAACCAAATTTTAATTTGATTTTACGTTTTAAAGTTTAATTTGTTTTAATTGCCGGTGCTTTTAGTGTCCCCCTTCCCTTTTATAGGGGGCACTGGGGAAAATTGTTATTTTAGTGCCCAAAAAAAAAACCAAAAAAAAAGAAAAACACAAAAAAAAACCAAAAAAAAAAAAGGGGGGAAAAAAAAGGGCCTTGAAAATGTCTGGAGTGTCACCCAGGTCGGGTGGCACCGTTTATTGTTTTTATGTTTTCACAGGTGAACTCAAAAGAGTTTCATGCACAAGGACCCCCAGGTCCCTCTGCACCACAGCATGTTGTAATTTCTCCCCATTCAAATAATATTCCCTTTTACTGTTTTTTTTTCCCCAAGGTGGATGACCTCACACTTTCCGACATTGTATTCCATCTGCCAAACCTTAGCCCATTCGCTTAACCTATCCAAATCTCCTTGCAGCCTCTCTGAGTCCTCTACACAACCCGCTTTCCCACTAATCTTAGTGTCATCTGCAAATTTTGTTGCACTACACTCTGTCCCCTCTTCTAGGTCATCTATGTATATTGTAAACAGTTGTGGTCCCAGTACTGATCCCTGTGACACACCACTAACCACTGATTTCCAACCGGAAAAGGACCCATTTATCCCGACTCTCTGCTTTCTGTTTGCCAGCCAATTCTCTATCCATGCTAATACATTTCCTCTGACTCCGCGTACCTTTATCTTCTGCAGTAACCTTTTGTGTGGCACCTTATCGAATGCCTTTTGGAAATCTAAATACGCCACATCCATTGGTACACCTCTATCCACCATGCTCGTTATATCCTCAAAGAATTCCAGTAAGTTAGTTAAACATGATTTCCCCTTCATGAATCCATGCTGCGTCTGCTTGATTGCACTATTCCTATCCAGATGTCCCGCTATTTCTTCCTTAATGATAGTTTCAAGCATTTTCCCCACTACAGATGTTAAACTAACCGGCCTATAGTTACCTGCCTTTTGCCTGCCCCCTTTTTTAAACAGAGGCGTTACATTAGCTGCTCTCCAATCCGCTGGTACCTCCCCAGAGTCCAGAGAATTTTGGTAGATTATAACAAATGCATCTGCTATAACTTCCGCCATCTCTTTTAATACCCTGGGATGCATTTCATCAGGACCAGGGGACTTGTCTACTTTCAGTCCCATTAGTCTGTCCAGCACTACCTCCCGAGTGATAGTGATCATCTCAAGGTCCTCCCTTCCCACATTCCTATGACCAGCAATTTTTGGCATGGTTTTTGTGTCTTCCACTGTCGGAAGCAAAATAATTGTTTAAGGTCTCAGCCATTTCCACATTTCCCATTATTAAATCCCCCTTCTCATCTTCTAAGGGACCAACATTTACTTTAGTCACTCTTTTCCGTTTTATATATCTGTAAAAGCTTTTACTATCTGTTTTTATGTTTTGCGCAAGTTTACCTTCGTAATCTATCTTCCCTTTCTTTATTGCTTTTTTAGTCATTCTTTGCTGTTGCTTAAAATTTTCCCAATCCTCTAGTTTCCCACTAACCTTGGCCACCCTATACACATTGGTCTTTGATTTGATACTTTCCTTTATTTCCTTGGTTATCCACGGCTGGTTATCTCTTCTCTTGCCACCCTTCGTTTTCACTGGAATATATTTTTGTAGCGCACTATGAAAGAGCTCCTTAAAAGTCCTCCACTGTTCCTCAATTGTGCCACCGTTTAGTCCTTGTTTCCAGTCTACTTTAGCCAACTCTGCCCTCATCCCACTGTAGTCCCCTTTGTTTAAGCATAGTACGCTCATTTCTGACACAACTTCCTCATCCTCAATCTGTATTACAAATTCAACCATATTGTGATCACTCATTCCGAGAGGATCTTTTACGAGGAGATAGTTTATTTTTCCTGTCTCGTTACACAGGACCAGATCCAAAATGGCTTGCTCCCTTGTAGGCTCTGTTACATACTGTTCTAAGAAACAATCCCGTATGCATTCTATGAATTCCTCCTCCAGGCTACCCCCTGCGATTTGATTTGACCAATCGATATGTAGGTTAAAATCCCCCATAACTACTGCCGTTCCTTTTTCACATGCCTCCATTATTCCCTTGATTATTGCCCGCCCCACCATGAAGTTATTATTTGGGGGCCAATAAACTACGCCGACCAGTGACTTTTTCCCCTTACTATCTCTAATCTCCACCCACAATGATTCAACATTTTGTTCATTGGAGCCAATATCATCCCTCACAACTGCCCTGATATCATCTTTTATTAACAGAGCTACCCCACCTCCTTTCCCTTCTTGCCTATCTTTCTGAATCGTCAGATACCCCTGTATGTTTAATTCCCAGTCTTGGCCACCTAGCAACCATGTTTCTGTAATGGCCACCAAATCATACCCATTTGTAATGATTTGTGCCGTCAACTCATTTACTTTATTTCGAATGCTGCGTGCATTTAGATAGAGTGTTTTCATCCTAGTTTTTAAACCATGATTTTTAGTTTTTACCCCTCCTATCGCCCTTTTATATTCAGTGGCCCTTTTTGTTTCTTGCCTTTGGTTTCTCTGCCCTCCACTTTTACTCATCTCTTTTCTGTCTTTTGTTTTTGTCTCCTTTTTGTTTCCCTCTGTCTCCCTGTATTTGTTCCCATCCCCCTGCCATATTAGTTTAACTCCTCACCAACGGCACAAGCAAACACTCCCCCTAGGACATTGGTTCCGTTCCTGCCCAAGTGCAGGCCGTCCGGTTTGTACTGGTCCCACCTCCCCCAGAACCTGTTCCAATGCCCCACGAATTTGAATCCCTCCCTGCTGCACCACTGCTCAAGCCACGTATTCATCTGTGCTATCCTGCGATTCCTACTCTGACTAGCACGTGGCACTGGTAGCAATCCCGAGATTACTACTTTTGAGGTCCTACTTTTTAATGTAACTCCTAGCTCCTTAAATTCGTCTCGTAGGACCTTATCCCTTTTTTTTACCTATGTCGTTGGTACCAATGTGCACCACGACAACTGGCTGTTCTCCCTCCCTTTTCAGAATGTCCTGCACTCGCTCAGAGACATCCTTGACCCTTGCACCAGGGAGGCAACATACCATCCTGGAGTCTCGATTGCGGCCGCAGAAATGCATATCTATTCCCCTTATGATTGAATCCCCTATCACGATCGCTCTCCCACTCTTTTTTTAATGCCCTCCTGTACAACAGAGCCAGCCATGGTGCCATGAACTTGGCTGCTGTTGCTCTCCCCTAATGAGTCATCTCCCTCAACAGCACTCAAAACAGTGCATCTGTTTTGCAGGGGGATGACCAGATGGGACCCCTGCATTACCTTCTTTGTACTACTCTTCCTGCTGGTCTTCCATTCCCTAGCTGGCTGTGGATCCTTCTCATGCGGTAAGACCAACTCACTACACGTGCCACTTATGTCATTCTCAGCATCGTGGATGCTCCAGAGTGAATCCACCCTCAGCTCCAATTCCGCAACGCGATCCATCAGGAGATGGAGGCGGACTCAGACTCAATCGCAACCTTTGCGTAGGAGCACTTGTAGCGGCTCTAACTGCGTGCTCAATTTGGGAAGAAAGTTGCTAAAATAGTTCAGGAGCCCCAGGAACGAACACAGCTCCGTCGTGTTACGGGGTCTGGCTGCTCTCTGGATCATTTCCGTTTTGGACGTAGTAGGTCTGATCCTGTCTGCTGCTACCCTCCTCCCCAAGAATTCTACCTCTGGAGCTAAGACGACGCACTTCGCCTTTTTCAGTCACAGCCCTACCCGGTCCAGTCTGCGTAGCACCTCCTCCAGGTTGTGGAGGTGTTCTTCAGTATCGTAACCCGTGATGAGGATGTCGTCTTGAAAAACCACCAACCTTGGAATCGACTTGGAGGCTTTCCATATTTCACTGAAAGATTGCAGTGGCCGAATTAATCCCGTATAGACATGTGTTATACTCATGTGTGTCGTGATGGTGGTCAGCTTCTTCGAATCACTCGCCAGCTCCTGGGTCATGTAAGCTGAGGTCAGGTCCAATTTTGAAAAAAGTTTGCCACCGGATAGCGTCGCAAAGAGGTCCTCCGCTCTGGGTAGCAGGTACTGGTCTTGGAGTGACACCCGATTGATGGCGGCCTTGTAATCGCCACATATCTTGACCGTCCCATCCGCCTTGAACACCGGCACAATCGAGCTCGCCCAGTCACTGAATTCGACTGGCGAGATGATGCCTTCCCTCAGCAGGCAATCCAATTCGCATTCTATCTTTTCCCGCATCACGTACGGCACCGCTCTGGCCTTGTGGTGTGCTGGCCTGGCATCCGGGTTTATGTGAATCACTACCTTGGCCCCCATGAAAGTGCCGATGACGGGTTGAAATAATAAGTCAAATTTGTCCAGGACCTGTGAGCACGATAGTCGCTCCACAGAAGAAATTGCATTGACATCGCCCCATTTCCAGTTCATGACAGCAAGCCAACTCCTCCCCAGTAGTGAGGGACCATCCCCTGGGACAATCCAGAGTGGCAACCTGTTCTACGAATCTTTGTGGGTCATGACTACCGTGGCGCTGCCTAGCACCGGAATGATCTTCTTTGTATATGTCCGTAGCTGTGCGTCAATCGGCAATAATTTTGGCCTCCTGACCTTGGACACCCACAATCTTTCGAACTGTTTGATACTCATCAGGGACTGGCTGGCCCCAGTGTCTAGCTCCATTCATACTGGGATGCCATTGAGGAACACTTTCATCATTATCGGTGGCGTCCTGGTATATGAACTGTGTATGTGCTCCACATGAACTCGCTGAACTTCAGCTTCCAGCGATTTCCCCCAGTATTCATTTGGCCTCGTAGGGCTTACATCGGGCCCATCCTCCTCGAACATCAATCTGGCTTCAGGCTTCCTGCACATACGCGCCAAGTGACTACTGACTGTTGCAGTTTCTGCAGGTATATTGCGGATACCTGCAAGCTCTGGCTGGGTGTTTGCCTGCACACCTCCAGAACAAAAGGTCCATTACCAGTCGATCGTCTCTGACTGTCTCTGTAACTGTCCTTAAGCGCACCATTAACAGGTGTTGATGGCCCCATTACTGGCTGCATTGTCCCTTGCGATGGCGTGAATCGCTGTTCAGCTAGCCATTGTCTCTCTTGAATTCCCCCTTTGGGTTTGACTATATGCTGGGGCATGTCCGATTGCCCTTGTCTGCCTAGAGAACTGTGTGCTGCGTTAACAATGTTGACTCCCTGAACGTTTGCCGCATTTGAGCCAAGATTTTTGTCATACATCATTCTGATCTCTTCCTCCCGAGATAAATGTCTGCGCTATCAGAGCTGCCGCTTCCAAGGTTAAGTCTTTGGTCTCAATCAGTTTCCTGAAAACCCCAGCGTGCCCAATGCCCTCAATAAAAAAGTCTCGCAGCAGCTCAGCTCTGCATGCATCTGGGAACTTACATCGGCTCGCCAGTCTCCAGAGATCTGCCACGAAGTCTGGAACGCTTTGCCCTTTTCACCGCTGGTGCGTGTAAAACCGGTGTCTCGCCATGTGCATGCTGCTCACCGGTTTAAGGTGTTCCCCGATCAACTTACTGAGCTCTTCGAATGTCTTGTCCACCAGCTTTTCTGGTGCTAGAAGGTCCTTCATCAGGTAGTACGTTCTGGATCCACAAACCGTCAGGAGATGAGTCCTGCGTTTGTCGGCTGAATCCTGTCCCAACCATTCTTTAGTGACAAAACTTTGCTGTAGTCTCTCAATAAAGTCGTCCCAATCATCACCAACACAGTACCCCTCTTCTGTGCTGCTAATGGCCATGCTCGCGTGGTTTAAATCCCAGTTTCTCGTCGCCAACAATATGTCCTTACTATACAGTATAAATACACACGAGGCCCATACTTGAGAGAAGGTCACTCTGTGACCAGTCACCTTTATTACCAAGACCTCAAGTGATGAAGGTGGGTGGAGCTTCCCCTTTTCTAGCTGAAAGTGCAAGTTAGGTGTGTCTCCCACAAGTTCACCCCCTTGTGGTCAATGTTCTCAAGGTGTACACCTTAGGTCAGCTTATACATGGGTTACAATGATAGTTGAATACATGACACCGAGGAGGTCGGGAGGACGGTGGCGGGAGTGGGGGGGCGTGAGGGGGTTGGTCGGGCCGCAGGAGGTAGGTCGGGCTGTCAGAGGTCGGGGACGGCCAGAGGTCAGACCAAGATGGGGAGGGAAGTCGGGTGGCTGTAGTTAGAGGGAGGTTAGGCGGACGGAAATCGGGCCGAGCCAGGGCGGGGGGAGGGGGGGGTTAGTCGGGCGGCTGGAGGTTGGATCGAGGCGGGATAGAAATCGGGAGGCTGGAGGTCGGGCCGGATGTCGGGCCGGAGGTCAGGCAGCCAGAAGCCGGGGGAGGTTGGGCCGACGCCAGGGGAGGTCGCGTGACCAAAAGAGGTCAGGCCGAGGTGGGGGGAGTCCAGATTTCGGAACATTTTCCAGTTTCCAGACGACCCCGCCACTGATCGGCCCTGTGTCCAGATCATTCCGGAACTCCGGATTTTGGACGTCGCACTTGTGCTGTCTTTATCCCATCCTTTATCAGGGCTGCCCCTCCTCCTTTTCCATTTTGCCTACCTCTTCTTGAAGTTAAGTATCCGAGAATATTTAGTTCCCAACCTTGGTCACTTTGCTACCATGTCTCCATAATGGCTGTTGGATCAATCCTATTGGCCCAGAAATCCCAATCGAGGGCTTCCTGTGGGCAAACTACTGCAAAAAGGAAAAAAATGCGCACTTACCTGTGGGTGCTGCGCTCACTCGAACGTCCGATCCTGAGGTCTTCACTCCCTACACATCGGAGCACGTGCACGTTGGGACGTCCGTATGCTGGAACTGGGGTCACATGGCTCTGGGCAGCCAATCAAGGTGCAGTATTTTCTTTCATAATGGGAACTCCGTAACTTGGAGTTCCCATTATTATGAATGAGAAACCCCCCCTCAAACACACAAAACACTAATAAAAATAGAAAAATACACTACATATTTAAGATTAATTTAAATTAAAGTTCTTATAAAAAATATATATTTTCCAGACTTTTTTTTTTTAAAGTTTTTTTAATTATGCCTTAAAATAAACTTACCGTAGTGGGGAGGGTTTTTAACAATAAATATGTTTTCACATTTGTTTACTTAATTTAATTTTAATGTTTATGTATGTTTTTAAACACATGCGGCTGTAAAAGTAGGCTTTTTCAGGCGCAAGATTTTTGAGGACATTTGCTGGACAAGATATGCGTAAATATCGCAAATCTTGCCCTTGCAAGTGTCCTCGCTCCTGATATGCGTGAGATCTGTCAAGCCAGAAACTTGACAGATCAGAAAAGCCGGTTTTCAGCGCATGTGCATTGCGCGCTGAAATCCCGGCTTTTCCGATGCCTTCCCGGGTTCGTAGACACTTTGCACGGACCCAGGACATCGGAATTTCAGGTTCATTAATTTCTACCTGAGCTATGAATTCATCTATTTTGTTGTGAATGCTTTGCGCATCAGATATAGTGCCTTTAGCTTTGACTTTTTTCTATTTTTCCCTGATTTCACCTTAGTCACTGATGTCCTATTACCTTTGTTACTCGCTCTGTAGCTTCCTGACCCACTCTGCTTATTTTCACCCAAAACTCTGCTCTGCTTCATAGAATCATAGAAATCATAGAATCAGAGAAATTTACAGCATGGAAGGAGGCCATTTTGGCCCATCATGTCTGTGCCGGCCAACAAGAGGCTATCTAGTCTAATCCCACTTTCCAGCTCAAGGTCCGGAGCTCTGCAGGTTACGGCACTTCAGGTGCACTTCCAAATATTTTTTTAAATGTTGAGGGTTTCTGCCTCTACCACCCTTTCAGGCAGTGAGTTCCAGACCCCCACAACCCTCTGCGTGAAGAAATTTCCCCTCTAATCCCCTCTAAACCTGCTAGCAATTACTTTACATTTATGTCCCCTGGTTGTTGACCCCTCTGCTAAGGGAAATAGGCCCTTTCTATCCACTATTTCGAGGCCCCTCATAATTTTATACACCTCAATGAGGTCTCCCCTCAGCCTCCTCTGTTCCAATGAAAACAAACCCAGCCTAGATTCTCCACTCCCGGCAACATCCTCGTGAATTTCCTCTGTACCCTCTCCAGTGCAATCACGTCCTTCCTGCAATGCTGTGACCAGCAGCTATGGCCGAACCAGTGTTTTATACAGTTCAAGCATAACCCCCCTGCTCTTGTATTCTTGCCTTGGCTAATAAAGGCAAGCATTCCGTATGCCTTCTTAACCATCTTATGTACCTGGCCTGCTACTTTCAGGGATCTGTGGACATGCACTCCCAGGTCCCTTTGTTCCTTTACACTTCTCAGTATCCTACCATTTAATGTGCATTCCCTTTCCTTGTTAGCCCTCCCAAAATGCATCATCTCACTCTGGAGTAAATTCCATTTGCCACTGTTCTGCCCACCTGACCAGTTGATTGATATCTTCCTGCAGTCCGCAACTTTCTTCTTCATTATCAACCACACAGCTGATTTTAGTATCATCTGCAAACTTCTTAATCATACCCCCTATATTCAGGCAAATCACAAAAGCAAGGGACCTAGTACTGAGCCCTGCGGAACCTCACTGGAAACAGCCTTCCAGTCACAAAAACACCCATCAACCATTACCCTTTGCTTCCTGCCTCTGAGCCAATTTTGGATCCAACTTGCCACTTTGCCCTGAATTCCATGGGCTTTTACTTTTGTGACCAGTCTGTCATGTGGGACCTTATAAAAAGCTTTGATAAAATCCATAAACACATCATCATACGCTTTTGTCTTCATCGACCTTCCTGGTTACCTCCTCGAAAAATTCAATCAAGTTAGTCAGACATGACCTTCCCTTAACAAATCTTTGCTGACTGTCCTTTATTAATCCCTGTCTTTCCAAGTGAAGATTTATCCTGTCCTTCAGGATTTTTCCCAATAATTTTCCCACCACTGAAATTAGGCTGACTGGCCTGTAATTACTCGGTCTATCCCTTTCCCCCTTTTTAAACAAAGGTACCAAATTAGCAGTTCCCCAGTCCTCTGGCACCACACCTCAAGCCAGAGAGGTTTGGAAAATGATTGTCAAAGCCTCTGCAAGTTCCTCTTTTGCTTCACTTAGCAGCCTGGGATACATTTCATTCGGTCTTGGGGATTTATCCACTTTCAAAGCTGCTAAACCCCTTAATACCTCCTCTCTCACTATGTTTATTTCATTTAATATTTCACACTTCTTTTCCTCAATAGTGTCTATATCGCCCCTCTCTTTTGTGAAAACTGACGCAAAGTATTCATTAAGAACCATACCCACATCTCCCGCCTCCACACACAGGTTACCCTCATGCTTTCTCTTGCTGTTTTTAAATTTATACTTTCCTGAATCCTCCCACCCACCCTTCATTAATTTAAAGCCCTGTCTACTGCCCTAGTTATTCACTTTGCCAGGACACTTGCTCCAGCCCGGTTCAAGTCGCACCCATCCCAATGGAACAAGCTCCCTCTTTCCCCAGTACTGGTGCCAGTGCCCTGTGAAGCAAAACCCCTGCCTCCCACTCCACTCTTTGAGCCATGCATTTAACCTTCTAATGTGCTTATCCCTATGCCAAATGGCGCGTAGCTCAAGTAACAATCCAGAGATTATTACCATTGAGGTTCTGCTTTTTAATCTGGACACCAACTCCTCAAACTCTCAGCAGAACCTCATTCCTAGTTCTACTTATGTTATTGCCTCCTATATGGACCACAACAACTCGATCCACCCCTTCTGACTCCAAGTTCTTCGCTAGCCATGAGCAGATGTCTTTAACCCTGACATCGGGCAGGCAACACAACCTTCGGAATTCCCGGTCACGGCGGCAGAGAACATTATCTATCCCTCTGATTATACTGACCCCGACCACAACTACATTCCTTTTCACTCCCCCCACTTGAATGGCCGCCTGCACCATGGTACCATGGTCAGCCTGCTCATCCATCCTGCAGACTTTTCCCTCATCCACTCAGGCAGCAAAAACCTCAGACCTGCTGGATAAGGGCAAAGATTGAGGCTCCTCCAGCACTGTACCTGGGGTCCCCTCATCTGCCTGAGCTGTAGTCACACCCACCTGTCCCTGACCACTAATCAGACCTGCACCACTATCTAACCTAAGGGGTGTGACTGCCCCGTGGATCAAAGTGTCCAGGTAACTCTCCCCTTCCCTGATGCCCCAGAATGTCTGCATCTCACACTCCAGCTCAACAACTCTGAGCTGAAGTTCCTCAAGATGCAGGCATTTACTGCAAACGTGGTTGTCCAGGATCACAATGCTCTCCGCAAACTCCCACATGCTGCAGTTGCGTCACACCACCTGCATTGCCATCCCTCTATGAACTTGTTCTATTAATTAAATTTATATTTAAGTAAGTTAGTTTACGGTTTAATTCCTTGACTGCTTAACTGATCTAGATTAAGTTTTGGGTAATGAAATTAATATCTACCTGTAAAATAAAGTCTCCAAGCTCTCTTGAAACTTGACCTCCTCTTTCCTCAGAGCTCATGTTTCAGCACCACCCTCATCTCAAATTCTTCACTAATCTTTTCAGTTCTCTAGTTCAGTCGTCCAGTCAATATCCTCTTCCCTTATGCAACTTTTCTCAGTGATTCCTTTACACATCTGCCATCATCAGCTATTATACATACCAGATATTTAAATTGTCTCACCTGATCCAACTGTCACTCCTTTATTAAAATGCTCACTATTTCACCTGCACTCCTATGAATCTATTAGCTTTGGTGTGATCTACACCGTTCTTCATTCCACAATCCATTGCTGCAAACTATCTACCAACAGCTGCAGTCCATTCATGGTATGTGCCGTCGAGGCGTTATCAGCAGCAAGTCTGATAGCTTTCCCGAGCTAACCTTCCTCTATCTGATTAAGTGTATTTCTTACCATTACTTCTGCATACACGCGAACAACAACACAGATGACTAGCGGGGAGGTTCACAGTGCAAATCAACATTCAGTTAGAATGCAGTTATGTTCTTTTATATCTTCCACCTAACAGGGGAGTCGGTCAATAGGAAAGTTGGATTATTCTACAACAGACTGCTTAAAATCTATTATTTAATTTGCAAACAAGTAAAGCTTTACTGAGAGGAGATGGCTAGGATTGACTTTTACTGAACTGGACATCTACCTCATTGGTAGATAGCCTTAAAACATGTATTTCATTTCCCCCTGCAGGTTTTCAAAATAGATTTGAGACATGAAATTACAAGGCATTTTTCTCAGGTGTTGTAGGTTAGACCAAATATCTTTCTCTGATGGTGTATTGAGCGAAGCTGTACAATCATTCAAGTTCACCTTCCAATATATATATATCCTTCACAACTTTTACAGTTTTACAGTTTCAGGATACAACAAAAACACTTTTCTCATGTCAATCGCTGGAAAGGATCTGGATTATAAAATACTGCTTCATTCAGCAGGGCCATAAATGAACTAATCAGAGCTGGCAGTCGAAGCAGGGCCCTAACCATGAACACATGAAAAACAACACACATTCGGTACGACATTTGTCAATAACTACAGAAAAAAAACATTCAGATTTTACATCAGAAGCTCAACAGAAAAATGATAAAACAAATTAACTTGGCAGACTCAACTCAAAGAAGACGGAATACATCACAAAGACCACCTACTTCCGCGTCCGTAGCTACACCCATCTCTGCCCCTGCCTCAGCCTTTCTGCTGCGGAAACCTTGATCCGTGCTTTTGTTACCTCCAGACTCAACTATTCCAATGCCCTCCTGGCCAGCCTCGCATCTTCCATCCTCCATAAACTTGAGCTCATCCAAAACTGTGCTGCCTGTATCCTAACCCACACAAAAACCAGCTCATCCATCACCCCTGTGGCTCGCTGACCGATGCTGGCTTCCACTCTACCACTGCCTCAATTTTAAAATTCTCATCCTCGTGTTCGAACCCCTCCAAGGCCTCGCTCCTCCCGATCTCTGTAACCTCCTCCATTTCTCTAATGCTGAGAGATATCTGCGCTCCACCAAAGCTGGACTCTTGCAGATCCCCCATTCTCTCGTCCCATTATTGGCGACTGTACATAAACTTTGAAATGTCCTCCCTGAACATCTCCGTCTCTCCATCTTTCTCCTCCTTCAAGACCCTCCTTAAAACTTACCTCTTTGACCAAGCCTGTCTGAATATCTTCTTCTTTGGCTCAGTTTCAATTGTTGTCTCATTATGCTCCATGAAGCGCCTTGGGATGTTTTCCTACGTTAAATGCCCGATATAAATGCAAGTTATTATTGATCTATACTTGGCCCCTCTTATTTCTCATCTATATGCTGCCCCTTGGTGATATCATCTGAAAACACAGAGTCAGTTCCACATGTACACCGATAACACCCAGCTCTACCTCACGACCACTTCTCTCGACCCCTCCATGGTCTTTAAATTGTCAGATTGGTTGTCCGACATCCAGTACTGGATGAGTAGAAATTTGCTCCAATTAAATATTTTGAGAAGACCGAAGTCAGTGTCTTTGGTCACCACCACAAACTGCGTTCCCCAGCCACTGACTCTAACCCTCTCCCGAGCATCAATCTGAGACTAAACCACACTGTTCGCAACCAGGCATCAGATTTGACCCTAAAATGAGCTTCCATAAGAACATAAGAAATAGGAGCAAAAGTAGGCCATTTGGCCCCTCGAGCCTGCTCTGCCATTTAATAAGATCATGGCTAATCTGATCATGGACTCAGCTCCACTTCCCGGCCTGCTCCCCATAACCCTTTATTCCCTTATCGCTCAAAAATCTGTTTCTGCGCCTTAAATATATTCAATGACCCAGCCTCCACAGCTCTCTGGGACAGAGAATTCCACAGATTTACAACCCTCAGAGAAGAAATTCCTCCTCATCTCAGTTTTAAATGGGTGGCCCCTTATTCTGAGACTATGTGCCCTAGTTTTAGTTTCACCTATGAGTGGAAATATCCTCTCTGCATCCAGCTTGTCGAGCCCCCTCATTATCTTGTATGTTTTGATAAGATCACCTCTCATTCTTCTAAACTCTAATGAGTACAGCCCAACCTACTCAAACTATTGCAGTCACATATCCGCGGCATAACTAAAACTGCCGATTTCCACTTCCGTAACATTGCCCGACTCCACCCCTGCTTCAGCTCTTCTGCTGCTGAAACCTTCATCCATGCCTTTGTTACCTCTAGACTTGACTATTCCAATGCTCTCCTGGCTGGCCTCCCACATTCTACACTACATAAACTTGAGGTCATCTAAAACTCAGCAGTCCGTGTCCTAACTCGCACCAAGTCACATTCATCCATCACCCCTGTGCTCATTGACCTACATTGGTTCCCGGTTAAATGATGCCTCGATTTCAAAATTCTCATCCTTGTTTACAAATCCCTCCATGGCCTTACCCCTCCCTATCTCTGTAATCTATTTCAGCCTCACAATCCCACAACATGTCTGTGCTGCTCAAATTCTGCCCACTTGAACATCCCCGATTATAACTGCTCAACCATCAGTGGCCGTGCCTTCAGCTGCTTGGGCCCTCCCTAAACCTCTGCGCCTCTCTACTTCTCTTTCCTCCTTTAAGACACTCTTTAAAATTTACCTCTTTTACCAAGATTTTGGTCATCTGCCGAAATTTCTTCTTATGTGGCTCCGTGCCAAATTTATCTGTTTTGTCTTATAACACTGCTGTGAAGCGCCTTGGGACATTTTACTATGTTAAAGGCGCTATATAAATAAAAGTTGCTCTTGTTTTCTCCCCCCAACAGTATGGGGTATATAGATGAACATGAGCAGACTGAAGCTCTATTTACAGCAAGTTCGGGGAAGAGAAAGGGAAGGTAATTTGTTTGTTTCGATTCTGTTAAGACTTAAAAAGGGACACGAACATTGCTTCCACCTTCCTAGCTTATTAATTTATACCAGCCACTTTCACTTCAGATGGAGAATTTGGTGCTTTAGGGATGGGGGGGGGGGGGGGGGGGGGGGCGGTATACGGCTGCCACTGGACCCTGGTGCCAAGATTTCTCTTCTGCTCCACGGACTTGAACACAAAAAAAAAATCAAGGCTGACACTCCAGTGCAGCACTGAGGAAGCACTGCACTATCGGAGGTGTTGTTTTTCGGATGAGACATTAAACCCAGGCCCCATCTGCTCTCTCAAGTGGACGTAAAAGATCTCAAGGCACGATTTTGAAGAAGAACAGGGGAGTGATCTCCGGTACCCTGGCCAATATTTATGCCTCAATCAACATAATAAAAAACAGACTATCTGGTCATTATCACATTGCTGTTTGTGGGAGCTTGCTGTGTGCAAATTGGCTGCTGCGTTTCCGACATTACAGCAGTGACGACACTTCAAAAGTACTAAAGAGATATGAGACATCCAGTGGTCGTCAAAGACGCTATACAAATCCAAGTCGTTCTTTCTTGTTGACTTACGAGGTAAAGTCTCAGCTCAGTTTTGCTCTTTTTGAAATTTTCTGCACAGTTCTTATTCGTTGGCTACTTTTCTCTGCTTTCGTCACCGTTGCCTTTCCAACACCTTTCTTGATTCACCTCTTCTGGTTTTGTCGTGCTTTTTTGTTTGGTGACTTTATGAAGAAGGGGTTTGTGAGTGTGGACACCTAGAGACACAGATTTGGGGGAATAAGTGGGAGTGGCAGATCGGCAGGTGAAGCAGGTGGGTGCAGAAGAAGCAACATGGCAAAAATAAAACTGTGCAATGGTTGTGTAAGGTCAATTGTTTGTAGATAATAGGGCTCCATGCCAGGTGTAAACAACTGTCTTTCATTGTCATGGAAAGAAACGGAAAGAGAGCCCAAGTTAAGAAATAAACCTGCAGCAAGGGAGGAAAGGCAAATCCCAAGACCCAAAGTACAGGGAGGGCTCTAGGAACAATAGGCAGTGTTAGAATGTTGAATGCGATCTGGAGATCTTTATTCATTTCGGGTGAAATTACATCACTTTCTTGTGTTAGGTATATGGCTATATATTCAGCTAAGTAGAAATAAAAAGACCATCTGGAAACATGGAACAAATTGAATTCAGTGAATGCGTTGGTTGAAATTCTATACATTCAGAAGGGGTAGCTTCTCCGCGGGATCTACATTTCAACTGATTGGTACGAATAAGTTGCTCATTTCATCCAGTGAAAAAAAGCATGACATTTGATTCTTTTTTTCTGACGTGGACTGATTTAATGCGCTAGCCACAGAGTTAGTGTGTGACGCACTATATGCAAAAATGATTATAAAGATAAATGTCATTATGTAGAGTTTGGACAAATGAGTCAGAGTAAGAATGTCAAAGCTATTCAGTAAGTGATTAATTTGATAACCACTTTTAAAGGTATACGGTCTTTTTACATAAACATTAAGGGCCGGTTTTAGGGTATATAGGGCTAGAATTTGCACTGCATCGCTGCCCGGTTTCTCGGCAGTATTGGTTGTTTTGGGCGAAAACCAGGTTGGCGAAAATTTCCACAAAGAGTTCCACCGGCAGTTTCGAAATACCACTGGGAAGCAGACCAGCGGCGTGCACGATCCATAGACTGCCATCACCTGATTTTTGACTCAGCGGTGACTCGTCGGTAAGTAGAAAAAAAAACACCCACGAGAAGCAGTGGGAACTGGGCAGTAGGTAAGTAGCCCGGCAAAAAAAAGGTATGTTAATGGATCTTTAATAATTCTTTTTAAATTCTCTTAGTGATGAAGGTGAAAAGGGTCCCGAGAATGTTTTCTGTTTTTTTTATTTTACATTTTTTGGAAAAAATATTTTTCCTGTTTTCCTCCTCCTAGGCCCAACCCGCAGCCTCGGTGTAAATTTTAGTAATTATCGCCCATTTTGTTTAAGAACTGCCCAATCAGCCCAAGATTCCATTTTCTGCCGAGTATCGGGGTGTAAGGTCCATTTTTTTTTGCCGAGTGGAATTTTTTCCTTTTTTTTTAAATGGATTTCGCCAGCAGCAATTTTTAAATCTTAGCGGTCTTTTGGACAGCAATCCAGTACTGGCTGATGTTTTGGAAAATCTAGTTGAAACAAAGGGAGAAATGTGGAGCTCCCATCTGACTCTGTCCATATACAGGTCTGCTCTAATGAGATGCAATTTCAGATTGATCAGGAATTCAGAAACTTGCTGTAAAGCTTGGAAGGTTACTAACAAAGTAGCTTTGTATATATAAAAAAAAAACTGCTGCTATGTTCTGGTAGATATGCTGCATATTCACCAAAGTTAAAGCTGTAAAGAAATACCATATGCAGAGCCCCAAATTTTGAACTCTTATATTCATGGGCAGTCAAGACATTAAATGGACACACAATGCAAAATGATCTTTGAAAGAAACTTACAGTCTAACAACTGCAAATCAGACTTTTATTAGGCATTATCATGCCATGCTTAATGTGCTATTATAAACAAAATTACACAGCAATTATTTTATCAGTTAGCAACAATCAAACACTTAATTTCTCTCAACAAGGTGTGATGAATAGAAACATAGAAACATAGAAAATAGGTGCAGGAGTAGGCCATTCGGCCCTTCTAGCCTGCACCGCCATTCAATGAGTTCATGGCTGAACATTCAACTTCAGTACCCCATTCCTGCTTTCTCGCCATACCCCTTGATCCCCCTAGTAGTAAGGACCTCATCTAACTCCTTTTTGAATATATTTAGTGAATTGGCCTCAACAACTTTCTGTGGTAGAGAATTCCACAGGTTCACCACTCTCTGGGTGAAGAAATTCCTCCGCATCTCGGTCCTAAATGGCTTACCCCTTATCCTTAGACTGTGACCTCTGGTTCTGGACTTCCCCAACATTGGGAACATTCTTCCTGCATCTAACCTGTCTAACCCCGTCAGAATTTTATATGTTTCTAAGAGGTCCCCTCTCATTCTTCTGAACTCCAGTGAATACAAGCCCAGTTGATCCAGTCTTTCTTGATAGGTCAGTCCCGCCATCCCGGGAATCAGTCTGGTGAACCTTCGCTGCACTCCCTCAATAGCAAGAATGTCCTTCCTCAGGTTAGGAGACCAAAACTGTACACAATACTCCAGGTGTGGCCTCACCAATGCCCTGTACAACTGTAGCAACACCTCCCTGCCCCTGTACTCAAATCCCCTTGCTATGAAGGCCAACATGCCATTTGCTTTCTTAACCGCCTGCTGCACCTGCATGCCAACCTTCAATGACTGATGTACCATGACACCCAGGTCTCGTTGCACCTCCCCTTTTCCTAATCTGTCACCATTCAGATAATAGTCGGTCTCTCTGTTTTTACCACCAAAGTGGATAACCTCACATTTATCCACATTATACTTCATCTGCCATGCATTTGCCCACTCACCTAACCTATCCAAGTCGCTCTGCAGCCTCACAGCATCCTCCTCGCAGCTCACACTGCCACCCAACTTAGTGTCATCCGCAAATTTGGAGATACTACATTTAATCCCCTCATCTAAATCATTAATGTACAGTGTAAACAGCTGGGGCCCCAGCACAGAACCTTGCGGTACCCCACTAGTCACTGCCTGCCATTCTGAAAAGTACCCATTTACTCCTACTCTTTGCTTCCTGTCTGACAACCAGTTCTCAATCCATGTCAGCACACTACTCCCAATCCCATGTGCTTTAACTTTGCACATTAATCTCTTGTGTGGGACCTTGTCGAAAGTCTTATGAAAGTCCAAATATCCGACCACAATTTTCCCAATTCTTTCCCTATTCACCCTCTGAGTTTGTGTTCTCACACAATATGAAAAATACATCGACTTTTGCAAAATTACCACCTGTATTTTATTTAATCCATTGCTTGAAATATCTAAAATAAATAAAGCCTTGAAACTAAAACTATTGTTTTCAAAAATAAAAATGTATACAAATAAATATTTTTGAAAACCATAGTTTTAGTTTCAAGGCTTTATTTATTTTAGATATTTCAAGCAATGGATTAAATAAAATACAGGTGGTAATTTTGCAAAAGTCGATGTATTTTTCATATTGTGTGAGAACACAAACTCAGAGGGTGAATAGGGAAAGAATTGGGAAAATTGTGGTCGGAGGGTTCCTTCAGGCAAACGCCTCCGACCCAAAAATTTTTAACTAAAATACCTGGTGGTCCGCAGGAACGTAGGATTGCAGTCGGAGGCCTAGTTACGCAGTCCAGCGTACGGGAACATGTCTTCCAGGTTCGTATTCGTAGCCTGGGATCATATGGGCCTGCACCACCAATGGACATCTAGCATTCTTATTGATAATAATGGGAGCTCTGTTTGTACGAGCTCCCATTACTATCAAGAGAATACCCCCAAAAACGCAGAAACACAACACAATAAATAAAAAAGCACCTCACATATGTAAAATTAATTGAAATGTAATTTAATGTTTTAGAAAAAAAATTGCTTGAATTTTTTTTTAATGTATTTTAATATGGTTTAAAAATAAACTTACCTTAATGGACAGGGTTTTTAAATATAAAAATGAGTGATTAAATTTAATTTTTCTCTGCAGACTATACGGCTACTTTTACCAGGCTTAAGAGTTTGAAGGACATTCGCTGGGCAAGAGTTGGGCAAATAGCCCAATCTCTGCAGCGCAGATATCCTTCCTGTGGAGATGCATGCGATCTGTCAAAAGAAATTTTGAGATTGCAAAAGCCGGTTCTTGGCATATGTGTATCACGCAGGGAGAACTGGAAATTTTCGGCCCATTTGTTGCCTCTGATTGGGGAAGTCAGTGATGAGGGGTCAAATTAAAATGAGAATGTTTGGTCACCGGAGTAGCAGAGGCAGAGACATTTTTTAAGGGAAAAGTGGACAAGCATTTGAAGCAGTGGCTGATACAGGGTGATGGGAGAGAATACAGCAGTGAGATTAGCTTTGAACTGCTCTTCCATGGTCTCCATGATTCTGTATTTCAAATTGAGTCAGCAGCTCATGAAACCAGATTCTGATTGTTGGCTATAAATAAATGCATCAAAGGTCACGGGTTTTTTGTAATATTTGTCATGAATAAAAATTAAAAATACTGAAACTGAAACAGGCGTGGTGCATTTTCAGTTGTAGTGTTTGACCACCTCACCATTGCGGCACTCCGATTCTGATTATTTACCTGGAGATGTTTACATTTTTAAATTAAGTAGAAAAGGAAAAAAGGTGAGTTTTATTTTAAATTTCCAACAGCAGATCCTTTCCAGGAGCAATTGACAATTGAGTTGCTGACGTGGGAACTTTCAAGTCTGTCAATAGTGTCAAAGTTGATTGACAGCAAGTTGCTTCAGTAAGCTAGAATGAAATGGCTATATTTAAATGCCCTTGCCAGACAAGATGAAGTGCCTGATTTTGTTGAGTACACTAAGGAAACAAAAGTATATTTGAAAGCATTTCCGAAAGGAGCTTTTGCAAATTTCAAACACAAGAGAAAAAAATAATCCATGACCGGGGAATAGAACCAATAACGACGTGCTTTTATAGAAGCGCCTTTAACGTAGAAAAAAAGTCACAAGACGATTGGTTCCCAGTATAAGAGCTGAGATCCTTGGCCAAAATGAAAATACAACAGGTAATTAAAGGCAACCTTTGCTCACATTGCAGATTAGCAACTTTCCCCAATGTAATTTTTAAACTCGCCCATCTCCTTTCCAAACATCACATGATTTTAAACTTTATGGCTTTTTAAAGATGCAAGAGAAAACTAAATGCCGCGTTAAAGAAGGAAATATTTTGGAGGGGTGATCAACATCTTGGTCAAAGGGGTGGGATTTAAAGAGGGTCTTAAAGGAGAAGAGGGAGGTGGAGCGACACAGGGGTTTAGGGAGGAATTCGAGAGCATGGGGCATGGTGGTTGAAGACACGGCTGCCAACTGTGTGGAGAAGGGAGTGGAAGGGATGCACAAAAAGCCAGAGTCAGAAGAATGGAGAGTTCTGCGGAGATTTTTAAGGGAGAAGGGTTTACAGAAAATAGCAAGGGACAAGGCTAAGAAGGGATTTAAACACAAGGATAAGATTTTTTAATTTGAGGCGCTGGGGAACCTGGAGCCAATGCAGCAAAGACGGAGTTGGGGGGTGGGGGGGATGGATCAGTAGGACTTGATGCAGAATAGGATACAGGCAGCAATGTTTTGGATGAGCTGAAGTCTACGGAAGATGGGAGGTCGGCAGTAGAGCAATGGAATAGTCAAATCTAGAGGTGACACGCATGAGAGTTTCAACAGCAGATGGGCAGAGGTGGCTGATGTCACAGAGGTGGAAGTAGGCGGTCTTTGTAATGGAGAGAGCATGGGGTTTGAATCTTAGCTCAGGATTGAACAGGATGTCAAGAATGTTAACAGTCTGGCTCAGTGCGTGACACTGGCCCCGCAGGGAGGGGGTTGCAATTGATGCTAAGAGGATGGAGAACAAAGACAACTGGAAAAGCGTGCAGTTAGTCTACGACTCAATGTTAGCCGAGCAGTGTGACAACACAGAGGCAGTGAAGGGATAAAGAGAGGGGATATGGAAGCTGATCCCATATCTGTGGATAATGTCACTACAGGGTAGTACGTAGATGAGGAAAAGGAGGGGGCCAAGGATAGATCCTTGAAGGATTCCAGAGGTAATGATTTGGGGGTGAAAAAAGAAGCCATCGCTGTAGACACTCAGGTTAGGATTGGATTACTGTGGAACCAAGAGAGCGTATTATTCCTTTTTAAATACTTAGCCAATTCCGTTTTAAATGTCTCAATAACCATTTTAGCCACATAAAACAGGGGACCCAGATACTAGACCGAAACTACTGTAACAAGCTTACAAAACACATGTAATTGACAAGTAATGCACTGAGGATCACCAATAATCTAGGAAATCAAATAATGCATTATAATTTTAGGAGGTCAGTGTGACAAAACATACCAATTGCAAACATTTCTGCTTGGCAACAAATCTTAACCTTTATCATCACAGAACTGTTGGGTATGACAGAATACTAAAGCTGTCTTTATGTTGGTGTCAGGTGCTCCGGAATTGTGGGTCCAGTACAGCTGGCAGCAACCCCAATGTAGTGGCTATGGCCTGAGCCCAAAACACCCATTTTCCTAGATTAGCCACTAACATTTTTTCCAAAGCGACCATCCATAAACCAGCAAGTATCACAATATCTCTTAGTTAAAAAAAACAATCAACTTCCATCACTGACCATATTACTTTTCAAGCCACCAACATTATGTTTCACATTAAATTTATAGCTTAAGTAAAATAAATAAATCCAAATATGAAATCAGAAAATATAGTTATATAACTGTTATTAAAAAATCTGTATGTTTCCTCCATGTATAATTGCCCCTTTTTCTGAAGCGCAGGATTGAAGTTCTAAAAGGTTTCCCAATGTTCCCTTTGCACTCTCCAGCTCAAGTTGCAGCACGTGACAACTGGGAGGCTGCCATTTTTACACCTGGCAAAATCTACTAGAAGTTATGGTTCGTGCCAAAACCAATGACAATGGATAAAACAAGATTTAGGTTCTCGGCAAGAGTTCCACAGGTTAGGTGATCTATTGGACATCGAAGGTAGGAATGTCAGGGTTACTATCAGTGTCACATTAGCCAGCACAGGAGAAGTCAGATTAAGAGACAAATGCTTCACTAAAACTGTGGTACGGAGTGGGGCAGGGTGGGGAATCTCAGATTTCAGAGGCATTAGGACTGGTTCTGGGACAGAATTACTGCCAGGATGGTCGATACCAGAATATAATTGGAGCCAATATCTTTGTGAGCAAATTAACTGAGGCTTTGATTCGAGTGTTTAAACTAATATGGCGAGGGCAGGCAAAATGTAAGAGAGTAGAGTAGGCACCTCAGTGGGTAAAGTAAGCTTTAAGTGTATAGGGAACAAGAAAGTTGAAAGAGGTGCATAAACTACAATGTCAAACTACAGAAAGGGAATGCAAGATGACATTGTGGACATGTTTGAGAGGCATATATTAATCATAAAATAAGAGATTTGAGTTATCCAAAAATCCTTAGCACAGTATCCATTTTTTTGATCACGTCTCTGAAGCAGCTTGGGAGATTTTTCTGTTCAAGGCACTACATAAATGCAAGTCATTGTCATTTCACTCTGTGTTGGAGAGCGATTTGTTTTGCAATTTTTACCAGCAGTGTTCTATTTGTAGGGGGTTTTCCCCTTTGAAACTTCATTTAAGTTGAAACGGAAATTTAATTAAATAGGTTAATGTAAAGCCGAGATGATGATTAAAGCAGCAACTCAAACATAACCTCAAGTCACGCGTTTCATTTCTGGAAACCACAGCTCATGCTCAACCTGTGAACTGCGTATAAACAAATCAATGGAGTAAAAATCAACTTGCGTAAGGTCAATTCTTACTATCAACCCTCTTTCTTGCTAAATAAATGGTGCATCCCAACGACACAGATCAATTTGAACATCAAGCTCTGGATAAATAACTGAATAGGTCTATTAGTGGGTGATCAATAGTTTGATTATCAGAGACATGCAGAGAATGTACCCTCCAGTGTACCAGGTATATTTGTTAACTCTTGGGATAACCTTGCAAAGATGCAGCATTCTACATCGGAATGGAAAATGATGCTCCCCATCTCATACAAGCCACATCAGCAGGTAGTGCACTGAAGGGGAAAATAAATTTGGAATGAGCATCAAGTATTCTTCAGTTTTTTTTAAAGTTTGACTATTGGCAGAGATTGAATGTATGTCATTTAGACATCTGTGCAGTCTTTTACATTATCCCAGTTCAAAGTCAACTCATGAAACAAAACAATAGTCTGGTCTGACGTCACCAAGGGCATTCTGTGAGACAGGGACCGAACTGCGTTATCTTTCCTTGTCCTCTCTATAGACCCGACTTTAACCCAGAGCAAAAATCGGGTGGGCGGAGGATGAGGCAAACCCTGCAGACTCTGAGCATCCTCCTCACAGCTCACACTGCCACCAAGCTGAGTGTCACCTGTAAACTTGGAGATATTACATTCAATTCCTTTGTCTAAATCATTTATATTGTAAATAGCTGGGGTCCCAGCACTGAACCTTGCAGTGCCCCACTAGTCACTGCCTGCCATTCTGAAAAGGACCCACTCTTGGCCTCCTGTCTGCAACCAGTTCTCTATCCACGTCAGTACATTACCCCTAATCCCATGTGCCTTAATTTTGCATACCAATCTCTTGTGTGGGACCTTGTCAAAAGCCTTTTGAATGTCCAAATACACCACATCCACTGGTTCTCCCTTGTCCACTCTACTAGTTACATCCTCAAAAAATTCTAGATTTGTCAAGCATGATTTCCCTTTCATAAATCCTTGGACTGATCCGGTCACTGCTTTCCAAATGCGCTGCTATTACATCTTTAATAATTGATTCCAGCATTTTCCCCGCTACCGATATCAGGCTAACCGGTCTATAATTCCCTGTTTTCTCTCTCCCTCCTTTTTTAAAAAGTGGGGTTACATAAGCTACCCTCCAATCCATAGAAACTGATCCAGAGTCCATGGAATGTTGGAAAATGACCACCAATGCATCTATTATTTCTAGGGCCACTTCTTTAAGTACTCTGGGATGCAGACTATCGGGCCCTGGAAATTTATCGGCCTTCAATCCCATCAATTTCCCTAATACCATTTCCTGACTAATAAGGATTTCACTCAGTTCCAAATTCTCGCTAGACCCTCGGTCCCCGAGTATTTTCGGAAAGTTATTCGTGTCTTCCTTAATGAGGACAGAACCAAAGTATTTGTTCAATTGGTCTGCCATTTCCTTGATCCCCATTATAAATTCACCTAAATCTGTCTGCAAGGGACCTACATTAGGTCTTCACTAATCTTTTTCTCTTCACATATCTATAGAAGCTTTTGCCGTCAGTTTTTATATTCCCTGCAAGCTTACTCTCATACTCTATTTTCCCCCTCCTAATTAAACCCTTAGTCCTCCTCTGCTGAATTCTAAATTTCTCCCAGTCCTCAGGTTTGCTGCTTTTTCTGGCCAATTTATATGCCTCTTCCTTGGATTTAACACTATCCCTAATTTCCCTTAATAGCCACAGTTGAGCCACCTTCCCCATTTTATTTTTATGCCAAACAGGGATGTACAATTGTTGTAGTTCATCCATGTGATCTTTAAATGTCTGCCATTGCCTATCTACCATCAACCCTTTAAGTATCATTCACCAGTCTATCCTAGCCAATTCACGTCTCATACCATCGAAGTTACCTTTCCCCAAGTTCACGATCCTAGTCTCTGAGTTAACTGTGTCACTCTCCATCTTAATGAAGAATTCTACCATATTATGGTCACTCTTCCCCAAGGGGCCTCGCACGACAAGATTGTTAATTAATCCCCTCTCATTATACAAGATTCATTCTAGGATGGCCTGCTCTCTAGTTGGTTCCTCGACATATTGGTCTAGAAAACCATCCCTTATACACTCCAGGAAATCCTCCTCCACAGTATTGCTACCAGTTTGGTTAGCCCAATCTATATGTAGATTAAAGTCACCCATGATAACTGCTGTACCTTTATTGCATGCATCCCTAATTTCCTGTTTGATTCCATCCCCAACCTCACGACTACTGTTTGGTGGACTGTACACAACATCCACTAACATTTTCTGCCCTTTGGTGTTCCGCAGCTGTACCCATATAGATTCCACATCATCCAAGCTAATGTCCTTCCTTACTATTGCGCTAATCTCTTCTTTAACCAGTAACGCTACCCCACCTCCTTTTCCTTTCTGTCTATCCTTCTGAAATGTTGAATACCCCGGGATGTTAAGTTGCCAGCCTTGGTTACCTTGGAGCCATGTCTCCATAATCCCAATTACATCATATCCGTTAACAGCTATCTATGCAGTTAATTCATCCACCTTATTACGAATGCTCCTCGCATTGAGACTCAGAGCCTTCAGGCTTGTTTTTTTTTTTTAAACACTCTTTGTCCTTTTAGACATGCATGGGGTCAACTTTCATATGTCTGGTGATGATCCCCAGCTTTACCTGTCCATCACTACCCTGGATTCCATGACTCTTACTGTGCTGTCCAAAGTCAAGCCACAGTTGTGCCAGAGTTTTCCACAGCTCAATATTGGCAAGACTGAATCCATCCTGTTTGGTTCCTGCCAGAAACTCCTGATCTTAGCCCCAATCCCATCTTCTTCAAGCTCAAGCCAACATTGTGGAATTTCAGCATCCTTCTCAAACATGAGCTGCGCTTCAAACCCTGACTCTTGTCCTGTATCTCCGAGATGAAAGAAAAGAGCCTTTCATGACCTCAAGATGCCCCAAAGCACTTTCCAGCCGATTAACTACTTTTGAAGTGTAGTCACTGTTGTAATGCAGGAAAACACAGCAACCAATTTGCACACAGCTGGCTCTCGCAGACAGCAATGAAATAAATTACCGTTTGTTTTCAGTGAAGTTGGTTGAGGGATAAATATTGGCCACTAAAAGTTGGACTTAGTCATTGACGCCTGCCCTTGTTGAAAGTAGGCTCCCTGTTATGTCTGTAATGCACTTATGAATGACTCTACGAGGTAATGTGTTGTACTCAAACTGTAGTGACCATGGTCCTTTATTCGTAACTCCAGAGTGAGGCACAAGCATGGTGAGCAGCCTTTTATACTGGGCCCTGCACACCTATGCAGGTGACCCTCAGGTCTCCCACCGCAGTGCCCTCTGGTGGACAGCCTCTGCCACAGGGGCAGCAAACCCCGGTCTCCACCAGTTGCACCCTCTAGTGGTGCCAGCATAGTATACACACAGTGTAAACCTTATTGATAGCACATCAGGTAACAAGTCTCCATCTTATGCAACTATATAGTGACTACACATCTATAGTCTGCATATATAACACTCCCAAGGTATGGAAAGTGGTCCACGTGGTCATGGATCTTGATAATCGGGGTGGGGGGGGGGGGCGGGCAGTACTGTGTGCAGCCTTCAGTTGCCCGAGGAAAAGAGTGTTTGAAGATCAGGATCTCAAACCCGGCACCAAACTCATGGTCTACAGGGCAGTAGTGATTCGCGCCCTCCTATATGCTTCAGAGATATGGACTATGTACAGCAGGCACCTCAAAGCACTGGAGAAGTACCACCAAGATGCTGCAAATCCACTGGCAGGATAGGTGCACCAACATCAGTGTTCTCGCTCAGGCCAACATCCCCAGCATCAAAGCATTGACCACACTCCATCAGCTCCGCTGGACGGGCCACATCGTCCGCATGCCCAATGCAATACTCCCAAAGCAAGCGCTCTACTCAGAGCTCCAATACGACAAGCGAGTCCCAGGTGGGCAGAAGAAACACTTCAAGGACACCCTCAAAGCCTCCTTGAAAAAGTGCAACATCCCTGCCAACACCTGGGAATCCCTGGCCCAAGACTGCTCAAAGTGGAAGCATCCGGGAAGGCGCCGAACATGCCGAGTCTCTTCGCCGGACGCATAGGGAAGCCAAGCACAAACAGCGGAAGGGGCGCACGACAACCCAAGCACCCCACCCACCCGTCCCTTCAACCACCGTCTGCCCCATCTGTGACAGAGACTGTAGATCCCACATTGGTCTCACCAGTCACCTGAGAACTTATTAGTGTGGAAGCAAGTCATCCCCGACTCCGAGGGACTGCCTAAGAAGAAGAAATATTGGCCATGAAACAGTGAGAAACCTCCTGCTCTTCTTTGAATAGTGCAGTAGGATCTTTTAAGTCTAACTGAGAGGACAGACTTGGTTTAATGTCTCATCTGAAAGACGGTGCCTCCAGACAGTACTGCACTGAAGCGAAAGCTTCATGACCTTCTGACTCAGAGACAAGAGTGTTGCCACTGAGCCAAGGCTGACACTTAACATTGTGATAGTCCTGCCCATCTCCATCTCACCCCCATCCCCATTGAAATACTCACGCATGCCTTTATCTCCCCCAGGCTTTTCCTGCACTTTCAGGTCTGGTCTGCTGGGCATTCTTTGAAGATGAAAAGAGCTACCAGCCATCTTGACTTGAAACCTGCATTAATGCAGATCTTCCCACTTTCAAAAGCCTATTCAAAATCTGTATTTTAGAATCTATATTTTTCATCCACCTCTTCGAATTTCTTGCCAAGTCCTGTGTGGGACTCAACACATACTGTGAAACACTTGAGTATTTCTCACCATTATAAAACTACCTGCAAGTTGTCTTGTCTGTTTGTTTTGTTGATAGTATAATCAAGTTATATTTTAGATAGAAGACTTTTGGAAATCAGTATTGATTACTATGGTACAGCTCATTTAGCGCAGACCAAGGATACATATATTCCTCATCCTAGTGTGGGTGTGCATGTTGTTTGGATTGCTCTGTGCATTTTGTGTGGTCATTGCAGGGAATAAGACAGTTTCCCTAATAAGCATTTGATCGCAAAATTCCCCTTTTGTTGGGGCTTTTTGATTATCAGGAAATCACACCAAGTGCGCAAGAAATCTGAAACAGTGAAACAAATACTTACCTGCAATGAAGCTTTCATTGCTCAATGCTCATTTCCATACATTGGATTCAAAAGGGGAACTATTTCTAAAAGATCACAAATATGGATCAATGTTTAAAAATATTACGCAAGTTCAGTATTGCATGTCTAAAATACTATAGGGGTAGATGGTGAATTAGACCTCAATACCGATTGATACTTTAGGGTGTGGGCAGTATGGTCAGTTGACTGGAGGGGGAAATTACATAGAAAAAATTCTATGTTGTGGTCAAATAAGATTTGGCTGATTGATACATCCACACGAGAGAGAAAGAAATATTGGTACGTGGAGCACCACGCACACACCCCCACACCCCACAGTTATATGCTGTATTTGATGGGCGTGAGATGCAGATGCAGATTTTCCACAGAAATAGGATATTCCCAGTTCATTACAGACAAGCCTCCACAGTCCCTCAAACAGCAGCTGAAAACTATTCCCAAATTCAGTTTGGAATTCTGCCGCACCTTTTAAAATGTTCCTGAGACTCACTGAAAACATGCAACATGGACACAACTAGACATCAGTAAGACATGTGCGTTGAAGAAAATTAAATAATTAAATGCGACAAGACATTTGAAACTGATGAAATGCCGACAATCCTGAAGGAAATAAAGTGAGGAAACAGCATTTATAGAAGCTCCATAAATTATGCAATCATCTCCCAAGAACTGGAGGGTAGCAAACATCATCCTGATATTGAAAAAAGGAGCGAGTCATGAACCATTAGCTGGAAGCATTACATAAGGAACGATGAATGTTTATCCAAACATTGACAGCCTCCTGTAAAATGAAAATTCAATATGGATTTAGAAGTAGTAGAATATGGTGGAAGTACATATCACATTCCACAACATCCAAAGAGAGAAGGTAGATTGTTTCAGGTGTATATTACTCATGAGAACAGGTCAGAAGTAACACTGATCTGACGCTGCTGGGGAGTGGACTGCATGGGTTGGCAAGAATTGGGGTCTGTAAATGGCAGCAGCCAAAGGATGATAAGGGAAGGTACAGGGATAGATGAATATTCCAGAAGTTTGCTCAATTACTTTTGGGGATCATGGAATATTTATATATTATTTTCTCTCAGGGGATTGGGTAGAGTTCATGATCGGGCAGATTGTACAGAGCCCTTATACATAGTTGTGGAAGGAGCATGGGAACATGGGCCAAAGGGCCTTTCTTGTCCATGCTTTCCAGTGTTTTAAGAGGAGTCTAATTCTCAGGATGTAGATAAACCATAAGTGAGAAACAATACACTTGTCCAATGGAAATGCAAAAACAACTTCATTTGAAAAAAGTTCAGACTATCTTTAGTATCTGTGTTATATGACGTGACAAGCAAGTGACTCTAAATGGAAGTATAATTTCCTTAAAATTCACACAGTATTATTTTAGATTTCAACACAGTCCAAGGTCCAACACATTCTAATGATCTGAGGTTGATTAGCATTGTTCATCAATTTGAAAATAGTTCAAAATTAGAAAATCGGCATTACCACAGGACTGCTCCTAAGACATGCAACTGCATCTGTGCCTCAAGGTGAACAAAATATGAGATTCTTTACATAACTGTCCCAGAATTAGACAGCAATTGCAAACTGACAGACGTTTTGTGGGCTGCATAAAGTTTCCCATATGCTTAAGTGTGTCGTCTCCAATAAAAGTGCATGTTACCTGACCGCAACATTAATCTGAACCACTTATTCGTAGAGAAACTCAACCCAGTCATCCTTATTAAGTCATAGTTCTCAACCATAGGATATTCTGGCATACATTACTCTATCCCATACATGGACTCGAGTGGAATCGTTTCCAGGAAGGAAATGGCTCTTTCCATAGAGATATTTCTTGCCATATTTCGCCTGTGTGTGTAAAATCACTGAAGAAGCCACAACAGATGTAGTGAAAGGACCTTTTGTGCTGCCAGAGGGACTCTGTAGGGTACAACCTTGGCTAGTGTTGAAACCTGTAATAGCCCTTGCCACAGAACTTGATGACAATCCACATAAAGGAGTGACAATGGATCATGAAGTTTTCAAAGAGGGCAGGTAGGTAACTGTGTATAAAGTGCAAAATTGCCGGGTTTTTTTAATTGAACAATTTATGGAATACCATAATTTGTATCTCACCCATGCATCCATGGACATGCACAAAAAGTAGGATGACAGGGGCTAGTGGGTGGGGGGGAGTGGGGGAGGGAAGAGAGGGAAAGAAAGACAAACTTATATTTATATAATGACTTCTCACATTGCTTCAGGTGCAATTAATTACTTTTGAAGTGCAGTCAGTGTTGTAATTTTGGCAAAAGCATCAACCAATTTGCACACAGCAAGGTCCTACAATCATCAAATAAGAAGAAACAGGACACTAAATATTAATACCATTTAATTGACAAATAAGTTCATTGTATTTAACTAAATTTCATACAAACAGCAGAGGGAAATATTGTTCTTATACAAGTGTTAGAAATGTTTTGTAACATTATACACATTAACCTTACTTCCTGTATCATGCTTTTAGAATGGAATGTCCAGATGTTAGAATGGAAAAACACTGCGTCAACATTTTTTTTTTTTGAAATTCGTAGCCAATCGTTCCAATTCTTTGTCAAATCACAAACGCCAGAGGTCACCTTGGGCCCATTCAAGGATCACTCTGCGCCAATGCTCTTAGCCAAAAGGCCTAGAGCCACTGCACCGTTCCTGGAAGTACTGCAATACCAGGTTCGTGCCATGGAGGTGGATGGGTCAGGTCCCCCACACACCTCCGTGGAGGTGGATGGGTCAAGCCACCCCACCCACCTCCTGTTTCCAAAAAAGCAAGCATATACCTTCCTGATCCAGGGAGAACCACCTTGGGGTTATGGTGGTTACTCCCCTGTCAGGTCAGTTACGCATGATCTTAGCCAAAAGGCCGAGAAGCGAATGCGTCGCGTCAACATTTTAGAACAGGAAAACTATATGTCAACGTGTAACAATGAAAAAGTTTCACTGTTGCTGATGATGAACCAGTAGGACCACAAAATACTTTCTGTAAAAATGGTCACTGCCATTCTTTCCTCAGTATCTGAAATTTCTGCTGGTCCAAATATGGTTTTCAGTAAATAATTCAAAACAATTACATATTTTACAAACATTATACTCACCAAATTATTTTTATCTGCTTGTTAATACCTTCATTGAACTTTTGACGTTAAAAACTCAGCCTCTTCCAAAAAGCCTGGGCTTGAATTTTTTGCCCAATGACTCTTGGCTATGGGTAAGTCCTGCAATCTGAACATGTGCCCTGGATTTATCAGTAGCAAGCCAAATAATAGAATGATTTTCTCAGTCTCTAACAACATCTATTTGGTTGATGTTCAAAATTACTTGAAGAAAAGCTGGAGGGCAAATTTCAAAAGCCAGGTCAAATTTATATTGACTGTTTTGACTGTGTTATCAATTTGTAAGTGAGTGAGCGAGCAAGTGAGTGACGTGCGAGCACGAAAGAAAGAAAATAAATGGTACCTCTGAGCAAAAACCTACATTTCAACCCTCCTGTCAAACTCTAAATGCCCTCTTCAGTGATACCATGCTGATAAACTCCCACAGTCCTATTGCAATGCTTCTAAATTCCAGATCTGCCTCTCAATTCTGTTAAACCTCAAGACCATTCCTCAGTGTCAGCAAAACCCAGGATTGCAGTTAAATCCCACTCACCCTGCAGAGTACTGCCAAATATCTAAATCCAATTGGTGCATCTCAGTTTTTAAAATGGGAAGGAATAAAAATTAAATACATAGGTCATGGAATATAAAATAAAGTCCACTCATTTCCAGTTTTCACAGAATAATGGAGAGTCACTGGTTAGGACTCAGCTGGAGTATTATATTCAATTCTGGGCAGCAAACTTTAGGAAGGATGTCAAGGCCTTGGAGAGGGTGCAGAGGAGATTTACTAGAATGGTACCAGGGAAGAGGGACCTCAGTTATGTGGAGAAGTTGGAAAAGCTGGTGGTGTTCTCCTTAGAGCAGAGAAGGTTAAGAGGAGATTTTATAGAGGTGTTCAAAATCATGAATGGTTTGATAGAGTGAATCAGGAAAAACTGTTTCCAATGGCAGAAGGGTCGGTGACCAGAGGACAAATAGTTAAGGTGATTGGCAAAAGAACTAGAGATGACATGAGGGAACATTGTTTTTAATAAACATAGCGAGTTGTTGTGATCTGGAATGCACTGTCTGGAAGCAAGTTCAATTGTAACATTCAAAAGGGAATTGAATAAATACTTGAAGGGAAAAAAAGTTACAGGGCTATGGGGGAAGAGCAGGAGTGTGGGACTAATTGGATAGCTCTACCAAAGAGGCACAATGGGCTGAATGGCCTCCTTCTGTGCTACATAATTCTATGATTCATGCAATTCGATCCAATCACCAGTAAATAACCGAGAATATCATTTGATAAAAATGGGTTTTGACATTGATTGTAAGTCAGTGAAAGATCTACAGTGAAAATGGTGTTAGGTGTTCCCATTAGAACATCTTGCTTTTATGGGAGTTATATATAGGCTAATGTGTGTTACAGGCTTCATTTGGACTTGGCTTGGATTAGTTGCTAAGCATGCAGCTAGCTATGACCAGAGGAGAGATTAGGTATAAGTAGTACGCATCGGGCCCTCCAGCCGGTTTGTTCCAATTCACTTCAGACCCCAGCCTCCTTGTTCTCTCTCAACCTGGTACAGTACGGCTTCAGTTCCATCTCTCAGCCTGGTTCAACCCCAGCAATGCCCATTCTCCCAGGCCTACCCTCCTCCCCTCTCCCCACTGCACATGTTGTTCCAAGTGTAGTCGGGTCCAGCTCTATTCTGGTGCAGTCGCTCTGCCATACAGTATTAAAGGGCTGTCTGCCAGCAGAAAATAGAGCAAGTAGCTTTCCAATGATGGATAATATGAAGAAAAGTTAGTCATAACACTGAGAACTGCAGCACCAACTCCCAATTATTAATGCCATATGTGTGTGTATTGTATATATTTGTTGAGTATGAGGTTAACCATTAAACTTACTATTAAATGCTAATAAGTACAGAAGACACCTCAAGTCGCTGGAGATATATCACCAACGATGTCTCCACAAGGCCCTGGGAGGACAGCGCACCAACATCAGTGTCCTTGTCCAGACTAACATCCCCAGCATCGAAGCACTGACCACACTCGATCAGCTTCGCTGGGCAGGCCATATAGTTCTCATGCCAGACACGAGACTCCCGAAGCAAATGCTTTATGCGGAGCTCCTTCACGGCAAACGAGCCAAAGGTGGGCAGCGGAAACGTTACAAGGACACCCTCAAAGCCTCCTTGATAAAGTGCGACATCCCCACTGACACCTGGGAAAAACTGGCCAAAGACCGCCCTAGGTGGAGAAAGTGCATCCAGGAGGGCGTTGAGCTCTTCAAACTCAGCACCGAGAACGTGAAGAAGTCAAGCGCAGGCAGCGGAAGGAGCGTGCGGCAAACCAGTCGCACCCACCCCTTCCCTCAAGAAATGTCTGTCCCACCTGTGACAGGGTCTGTGGCTCTCACATTGGACTGTTCAGACACTGAATAACTCACTTCAGGAGTGGAAGCAAGTCTTCCTCGATTCCGAGGGACTGCCTATGATGATGATGATGATGATATCAATGTGCCAATTGTTGAGCCAAAGTCCTAGCCCCCAGTGCAATCAACCATCTGTCAATCATGCCAGGGATAGAAAGCCAGCTGCAGAAACCACAGCAGGATTCTGGGCAATGGAGAGGAACAAAGGGAAAGCTGGTCTCTGAGCTCGTCTGTGGCTCCAGGCCCAGCTGGACACTGCAGAGCCACCGCCTTGGGCAGTTGCTGTTCCAGTAAGATAATAGGATCCCAAGTGCCGCTCTAAACAGCCTGCAGGAACAGAGGAACTTCAGGACCTGGAAATTGCTGTACTAAATAGTGTTGAGCACGAAGCAGTGTTTTTAAGGTGAGGGAAAATTCTCCTGTCACAGGGCTTGGGTGTGGAGGAGCACTCTTTCCATAGCTTGGGTGGGAACCATTCCAGGAACCACTGTTGCATTTCCTTAAACCCCTCGACAGTTTTTGCTCTTTTCTGTCCCTCTTACTTGATACATTTCTGCCATATTTTAAATTACTCTCTTAGAGGAGTCTTTGCACCTCACAATCTTGAGGCATTGTTACTGCCCCAATATATCGATCATTTTCTGATAATAAGCCCAGGATAACAAGCAGAAAAAACATTACGTAAACTGCTTTAGCTACTACATCTTTGTTGTATCTCCACAGGAATTTTCTCATATCTTCAAAAAGTGGCAGTGCTTCACAGCATCAGACCTTCTATCAGATTTCAATTCACAGGCAGATTTATTGAACAAAAGTTGAACAAGCGATTATGTAACAGCAATAAAATATATTATATATTTACAGTAGATAGTATATAAATCAGATCCTCAAACAAAAACAATGAACTGTCATAATCTGTTGGGGTAAAAAGGCTTCTCTTCTTCAAGGTGGATTCCCTGAAATAAGGAAACGACACCTGCCCTTATAACGACCACGGAATCAAACAGATGAAAAATTGGATTCATTTTTATGATCTTTATTCAAGTATACGCAGGGGAAGCATTCAGTCTTAGCCGCCTAAGAAAGGATGTTCCCCGAGTAATGGTTCTACACACAGTTATAGATTTTCCGAGATATGCGACCTTCATGCAAAGCCTTCTACGACCACCGGTTGGCCGACAGCTTATCAGCGGAGCTGCATTGATTCGTTAACCCTCATCTCGCCAGCTCAAGAGAAGCTGACCTCAGTCGATTGGAATGTGTTGTTCCGGATTTTTAAGCTTGTTCTGGATTTTTTAACCTTGTTCTTCAGTTTTAAGCTTGTTCTGCAGTTTTTAAAAAGATAAGCACACAAGCACGAGCTATGCCCTTTAACCTGATTTTGTTTCGTACCCTTAAATACTTAAATATACTTTTTACCCCCTTACATAATCTATATATCAATCTAGTATTTAGTAAATAGCCTTTGCATCTACAGTATTCTCTTCTTCAGGTCTTTCTAATTGTGGGAGCTAAGTGATCTAACCCATCTCTCTACATGTTCCAACCAACTCCCCGATTTGAAGTGTTGTGGCTTACAAGTACCGCTGAATAGTCATGTATTTGAATAATTGTCAGATAAATTCCCAAATAACTACCAGTCATACAACATAACTGAGCAAAGTACACAGTATGATTTTGTTTCAATGTGGCTTGGTTCCTCGGTCAACAGTTTTGGAGAACTCTCTACTCAGTTAGGCCAGGGTATCATTCTGACTGCAGCTGGTTCCTCATGTCTTGGGACCAAAGTTAAAGGAACTCTCATGCCTAAACTATACTCACAGCACACACCACGAGATGGGTGGATGTTTGGACACTCAGTGGCATGTCACTTGGAATGACAGAAAGGACCAAACGGTACAACCAGGAAGCCAAGGGGAAATTGCAGGACTGAGTAAGAACAGGGACAGCAAAGGGACTGTACAATGTTCAAATTGTTATTCATATTTTTTGGTAAAAACTAGGTCCACAACAGAGACATGACAAAGCAGAACATGAGCCAAGTCAAGTTTTTAACCAAAATTAAAGTGCACACTTGCGTTACAAAAATAACTCGCCAAAAAACCCGATACTATAGCTGCACAGGAATTTTCTACACTCCTGTAATATAGCCTGCGATTCTTTAAAAATAAAACTGTACTGACCACTGTAATTACAGCTGCTGCACGGTTCCAGAGTAAAATCGGATGAGTATCAGTCCAAGGCAGCAGATTGCCAAAATTAGCTGGTCTGTACAGCTGACTCGTGCACAAAAAGATAGGTTGCAGATTACTGACTTTTCCATTATTTAATGCTTTAAAAGCATGAAGGACAACTTTCCGCTGCAGCACTTCACGGTCTTTTGATCCACAATGTGATGATTTCTAAATTGATTCATTGCAGCTCACATTTTTTTTAAACAATTCATATTTATTAATGAGTCCGAAGGTAGGAACTTGAGCACATAAATCTTGGCTGACACTCCAGTGCAGTGCTGAGGGAGTGCTGTATTGTCAGAGGTGCCATCTATCGAATGAGACGTTAAACCGGAACCCCGTCTGCTCTCAGGTGGACATAAAAGATCCCATGGCACTGTTTCTAAGAAAAGCAGGGGAGTTATCCCCAGTGTCCTGGCCAATATTTATCCCTCAATCAACATAACAAAAACAGGTTATCTGGTCATCATCACATTTGTGCTGTTTGTGGGAGTTTGCTATACGCAAGTTGGCTGCTACATTTCCCACATTACAACAGTGACTGCACTCCAAAAGTACTTCATTGGCTGTGAAGCGCTTTGAGACGTCCGATTCGTGAAAGGCACTATATAAATGCAAGTCTTTCTTTAATATTTTGCCTTCTTTTCTCCACTACCAACCATCTCCTCAAACGTCTCTCTCCTGCCCCCTCCATCCTCACCTCCAACAAGTGTGAGGAACTTGTGGACTTTCGTCATTATGATTCATACCTCACTTCCCCCTGCCCACCATGGCAAGCTTCGCCCAACGATAGCCCCTGCTCTAGCCCTGAGCTCACATTTTGCTCTATTTCCCCTTCTATCTCCCCTCATGTCCTCTTCCAAACTCATCTTACCCTCAAGACCCACTCCCTGCATTAAACATTTGTCCACTCAACGTCCCCTTCCTGGCCCCCATGCTACCTCTCTTCATATACTCACTCCTCCCTTTCAAATCTGCCATCAACACCCTCTTCTTAAAAAAAAAACATTCTTGATCCCTTGGTCCTTGCAAACTACCACCATATCTCCTACCTTCCTTTTCTCTCCAAAGTCCTTAAACGTGCTGTCACCTCCCAAATCTGTCCCTATCTTTCCTGCGAGTCTATGTTTGAAAATCTCCAATCAAATTTTCACCCCCTGCCACAGCTCTGAAACGGCCCTAATCAAAGTCACAATGACATCCTCTTTGACTGTGGTGCACTATCCCTCTTCATACTTCTCGACCACTCTGCTGCCTTTGACACGGTCAACCACACCATCGTCCTCTAACGCCTCTCCTCCGTCATCCAGCTGAATAAGACAGTCCCTCAGCTTGGTTCCACTCTTCCCTATACAATCTCCTGCAATTACTTCTCTTCCTGCTCAGTACAGTTACCTCTAGAGACCCCGCAAAGACTTATCCAGGGCCCCTTCCCATTCCTCATATACATGCTGCCCCTCAGCAACATCATTCGAAGAGATGAAGTCAGGTTCCACATGTACACGGAAGACACCCAGTTCTAACTCAGCACCACCTCTCTCGACCCCTCCAATGCTGCTTGCTTCCAATCCTGGATGAGCCGCAATTTCCTCCAATTAAACATTGGGATTGTCTTTGGTACCCGCCACAAACTCCATTCCCCTCCCTGGCCACTGTCTTGAGTTGAACCAGACTATTCGCAAGCTGTGTGCTATTTTAGCCTAAGCTGAGCTTCTCCACCTCCATTACATGGCCCATATCCAGCCCTGCCTCAGCTTATCTGCTACTGAAATCCTCATCCATGCTTTTGCTAGCTCCAGTTTCGACGATTCCAATGCCCTGCTGGCCGGCCTCCCATCCTCCACCCTTCATAAACTTGAGTTCAACCAAAACTCTGTTGCCCGTATCGTAACTCGCACCATGTTCCAGTCACCCATTAACCCTGCACTTGCTGACCTACATTGGCTCCATGCCCACCAAAGCCTTGAATTAAAAATCCTCATCCTTGTGTATCCTTCTCCCTCCCTATTTCTGTATCTTCTCCAGCCCCACAACGACCCCCTCACCCCCAAGGACTCTGCATTTGTCCAATTCTGGCCTCTTCCTTTGCCCCATTGCTGGTCGTGCCTTCAACCGTCCAAGCCTCAAGTTATGGAATTCCTTCCCATAACCTCCCTGCCTCTCTCTCCTCCTTATAACCTACATCTTTGACCAAGCTCTTAGTCACTCATCCTACTATCGCCTTCTTTGGTTCAGTGTCATTTTTGTCTGATTATGCTCCTGTGAAGCAACTTTGGCTATTTTTCTATGTTAAAGGTGCTATATAAATGCAAGTTGTCGTTGCCATACAATAGCACATACCAATTGATGTTGAACTGGTACAATAATGTGATACAGTTACTGGAGCCACATAAAAATCAGAGTTATAGTTGATTGGGTAGATTTATTTAGCTGGGAGTTGAGTACAAGGCAATAACTGATTCACGGTTCAAATCAGGGTATAAACAAAAAGCAGAGTAGCTGCATTTGTTTCCAATTGTCATCTGAACCTTAAAATTATATTATTGCCTTGAAACTGCTCACTTTTTAAAACCCAGTTATGTGCTATCAACAGGTTTCACCACAGATAATGACTGCTCATCTGCTCCACATCACTGCATTATTATATTGTAATTCTACTACTCCACATTTATTGAGAAATAATTTGTACGCTATTACCGGGAAATTCTACAGCTCACATTTGTTTCAAACAAATGTTATTAGCCCACTCATCAGATAAAGAAAATAGCACGTTTCACGACCACCGGACGTCCCAAAATGCTTTACAGCCAATGAAGTACTTTTTAAAGTGTAGTAACTGTTGTAAGGTAGGAGCCAATTTGCGCACAACAAGCTCCCACAAACAGCAATGTGATAATGATCAGATAATCTGTTTGAGAACATAAGAAATAGGAGGAGTAGGCCATTCAATAAGATCATAGCTTATCTGATCTTGGTCCTAATTCCTCTTTCCTGCGTGTTCCCCATAACCCTTTATTCCCCTACAGTTCAAGAATCTGTCTTCTCAGCCTTGAATATGTTCAATATCTCAGCTTCCACAGATCTCTGGTGTAGAGAATTCAAAGACTCACAACCCTCAGAGAAGAAATTCTTCCGCATCTCCGTTTTAAATGGGTGAACCCTTATTCTGAAACTATGCCCCCTAGTTCTAGATTCCCCCACGAGGGGAAACATCTTCTCAACATCCACCTTTCAAGCCTGCTCAGAATCTTACATGTCTCAAGAAGATCACCTCTCATTCTTCTAAACTCCAATGATTACAGGCCCAACCTTTCCTCATAAGACAACCCCTTCATCTCAGGAATCAACCTAGTGAACCTTCTCTGACCTGCCTGCAAGCATATCCCTCCTTAAATATGGAGACCAAAACTGTACACAGAACTCGAGGTGTGGTCTCACCAACTCCCTGTACAGTTGTAGCAAGACTTCCCTATTTTTATACTCCATCTCCCTTGCAATAAAAGCCAACATTCCATTTGCCTTCCCAATTACTTGCTGTACCTGCATGCTAACTTTTTGTGTCTCATGTACTAGGAGACCCAGATCCCTCTGTACCACAGCATTCTGTAGTCTCTCTCCATTTAAATAATATTTTGCTTTTCTATTCTTCCTACCTACCAAAGTGGATAATCTCACATTTTCCAAAATTATACTCTATCCACCACATTTTTGCCCACTAACTTAACCTATCTATATCCCTTTGCAGACTCCTCACAACTTGCTTTCCCACCGATCTTTGTATCATCAGCAAATTTGGCTACATTTCACTAGGTCCCTTCATCCAAGTCATTAATATAGATTGTAAATAGTTGAGACCCCAGCACTGATCCCTGTGGCTAACTAACAGAAAACAGATTGTTGGGCTAAGTGCGTCATTTTCCGGTTGGCAAACAGTGGCTAATGGGGTGTTGCAGGAACCGGTGCTGGATCCTCAACTATTTACAATCTATATTAATGACTTGGATGAAGGGACTGAGTGTAATGTAGCCAAGTTTGCTGATGAAAGCAAATTATGAGGAGGACACAAAAAAATCTGTAAAGGGATATTGACAGGCTAAGTGAGTGGGCAAAATTTGGCAGATGGAGTAGAATGTGGGAAAATGTGAGGTTATCCACTTCAGCAGAAAAAAATAGAAAAGCAAATTACAATTTAAATGGAGAAAAATTGCAAAGTGTTGCAGTACAGAGGGGCCTGGAGGTCCTTGTGCATGAAACACAAAAAGTTAGTATGCAGGTACAGCAAGTGATCAGGAAGGCACATGGAATGTTGGCCTTTATTGCAATGGGGATAGAGTGTAAAAGCAGGGAAGTCCTGCTACAACTGTACAGGGTATTGGTGAGGCCACACCTAGAGTACTGCGTACAGTTTTGGTTTCCATATTTAAGGAAGGATATACTTGCATTGGAGGCTGTGGAGGCTGGGTCATTGAATATATTTGAGGCGGAGATCGGCAGATTTTTAAGTGATAAAGGAATAAAGGGTTATGGGGAGTGGGCAGGAAAGTGGAGCCGAATCCATGATCAGATCAGCCACGATGTTATTGAATGGCGGAGCAGGCTCGAGGGGTAAAATGGCCTGCTCCTATTTCTTATGTTCTTGAAATGACCCATTTATCTTGACTCTGTCCTTGGTTAGTTAGCCAATCTTCTGTCCATGCTAATATATTACCCTTAACACCATGAGCTCTTTCTTGTGTAGTAATCTTTTGTGTGTGTCACCTTATCAAATGCCTTTTGGAAATCCAAATACATTACATCGACTGGTTCCCCTTTATCCACCCTGAGATGTCAGTAGAGGGTTAAATATTGCCCAAGACACCAGGGATAACTCCCCTGCTCTTCTTCGAAATAGTGCCAACGGATCATTTACATCCAGCTGAGAGAACAGACGGGACCTCAGTTTAACATCTCATCTGAAGTACGGCACTCCCTCAGCACTGCACTGGAGTGTCAGCCTAGATTTTTCTGCTCAATTCTCTGGAGTGGGGACTTGAACACAAAACCTACTGCTACTCACTGAGCCGCAGCTGACACTGCTTTTCAAAACACTGATTTTCACAACACTGAATCTTCATATTAAATTCCACATAAACATCTTTATTTTTAAATAACAAAATCATACACCGCTCAAGATTCATAGGAGCTCTAGTGACCGCAACAAGCCCTTCCAAACGCGCTTTATAAATTAACATTCAATGCAGTTCTTTCTTACTTAAATCAGTACGCTCAATGTGCCTCTCACGCACTGCAGAGATTTTTAAAAAATCAATATTAAGGTATGTTAGTTAAAGGTGAGGCGCATTGCAAAGAGAAGTAACTATTTAACCTCCAAAAGCTTTTAATTACTTCCCTACTATTGCCCGTAATGTTTAGTTGAAGAGCTTCTCCAGACAGCCTGCGAGAGAAAGTGAAGGTTGGCTCCCTGATTGAAGGTGAAAGGAAACCTCAAGAAGTCTGCTATTGCTAACTATATAATCGGTCCACTTACAGAATGAATTGGGAGTAACTTGATTCTGTTTAATGTCTGCCAAGTTTTCTGCAATAGCATGCTCTTCATCCTTGTTCCTGGCTGGATCACCGGGGGCGAGAGGAGATTAGAAACAAGCTGGAAATAGTGGCCACTGCTGCAAAATACAAGCGCCTCCAATAAGGGGCTTTTTTTGAAATGTGAAATATCTTTCCTGGAACAAAGCCTGCATTTTCTAAGTCTATTGCCATACTTTTATTTATTTAAAAAAATCTTATGTCCATGGGGACTTGCTGTCAACCTTTCCCATGAGTTCCTATGTCCACATTTATAATGGAAACTGTCCAAGTGAACTGGTCACGCTGTGATTGCACCTTAAAAATCCCCCTTTTGGGGCCCCGATTCCAAAAGATTCAACATTGACCCAGTGATTAAACTTTATTCAGTACAAGCAAGGATCAATGCAATTCCTGTATCTTAAGCAGCAGTATACGAGGTATAACGACCCAGTTATGCCTCGGGTAAAATCGCAGCAAGTTGTCTACACCCTCTGGCCCTTCCTCCGAGTGTCTCCTAGAATTCCCCAAATTCTTCTCGAACCTTTTACACTTAACTCAATTCAATTCTATGGGACCTCTGCTGCACCGGTCACTGGCTTACACACAACCATCCTTTCACCAACCCCCACCCCGCCGTAGGGCCTCTTGTGCCACCTGACCTTACACAGTTTTTTGCCTTCTGCAATTTTCCCACAGCAGTTAAAACTATTTTCAAGAACTATAGTTCTGCACATAAGCCTCTTCCCTATCTGACCGCTTTGCTACATTATCAGTCTCGTTCCTATGGACCTTTTCAAAGTGGTTGGATCTTAAAGCTAAAGTATCTTGCAAGACATTTTACTTTGCTTACAATAGAGGGGAGACAAAGAGCCCACGTTTCTGCCTCAGCTGCTCCTGATTTTTTAAGAGCAACTGGTATAGAACGGAGTATCTTAGAAATTCAAATTCTCGACATTTAGTTTGCTTCAGTTCTAGTCAGTTAGAACAGTTTCACTTTGGAACAGAATTTTTTTTTCAAAAGAGGGCGTGTCCGGCCACTTACGCCTGTTTTCAAAGTTTCGGCAGTGAAAGCTTACTGCAAACTAACTTAGAATGGAGTAAGTGAAGATTTTTGTACACTCGAAAAAACCTTGTCTACACTTTAGAAAATCAGGCGTAGGTTACAAATCAGGCGTAGGGAATGGGGGGGGGGGGGGGTTTAAAAGGGAAGTTTACAAACATTAAACACTTCAGTTTTACAAATAAAGAGCCATCATCCATAATAAATGCTAAAAACATCAATAAATCAACCAATAAATCAATCAAAAAAAATTAATAAGAAATAATTTTTTTTTTTAAATCAATAAATAAAACATTTTCCACTGCAGCACCGGGAGCCCTCCAACAGCGTGCTAGGATGCCCCCCCCCCACCACAGGGTGTCTCTGTCAGTGTCTCTATCTCTCTGTCTGTGTGTGTCTCTCACTCTCTGTCTGTCAGTGTCTGTGTTTCTGACAGCGAGGGGAGGGGGAGGAGGGGGGGAGGGGGAGAAGGGGGAGGGAAGGGGAAGAAGGGGGAGCGGGAGGAGAAGGGGAAGGGGAAGGGGGAGGAGGAGAAGGGGAAGGAGGGGAAGGGGAAGGGGGGAGGAGAAGGGGAAGGGGGGAGGAGAAGAGGTGAAGGGGAAGGGGGGGGGAAGAGGAGAAGGGGAAAGGGGGGGAAAAGGTGATGGGGAAAGGAGGAGAAAAGGAGAAGGGGAAAGAGATGGGGGGAGAAGGGGAAGGAGAGGGGGGGAAGGAAAGGAGATGGGGGGAAAGGAGAAGGGGGGGAAAGGGGAAGGGGGGAAAAGGAGAAGGGGGGGAAGGAGAGGGGGGGGAAAAGGAGAAGGGGGAAAAGGAGAAGGGGGAAAAGGAGAAGGGGGAAAAGGAGAAGGGGGAAAAGGAGAAGGGGGGGAAAGGAGAAGGGGGGGAAAGGAGAAGGGGGGGAAAGGAGAAGGGGGGGAAAGGAGAAGGGGGGGAAAGGAGAAGGAGAAGGGGGGGAAAAGGAGAAGGAGAAGGGGGAGGGAGGCTGAACGGGCCGGGCCCGCCTGGGCCCAAGACTTTGGGCAGGGCCCATCCCCAGCACCAGATTTACAGGTAGGTGGCGTTGGGTCGGGGGGAGCACGGGTCGGGGTCGGGAACGTGGGTTGGGTCGGGGGGGGCGGAGGGAGGTCGGGTCGGGGGGGGGGGAAGAGGGGGAGGGAGGTCGGGTTGGTTCGGGTAGGGGAGGGGGGGAGGGAGGGAGCGCGGGTCGGGTCGGTTCGGGTCGGGGGGGAGGGGCAGAGGGAGGTCGGGTCGGTTCGTGTCGGGGGCGGGGGGAGGGAGGTCAGGTTGGGTCGGGTCCAGTCCGGGTGGTGGTGGTGGGGGGTCAGGAGCGCGGGTCGGGTCGGGTCGGGTCGGGGGAGGGGGTGTGGTGGGAGGGAGGTCGGTTCGGGTCGGGGGGGGGGAGCACGGGTCGGGTCCAGTCCGGGGGTTTTGGGTCCGGTCTGGGGACGGGGGTGGGGGGGGGGGAGGGGGAGCGGGAGTCAGGTCGGTGTTGGGGTCGGGTCGGGGGCGGGGGGGGGGAAGCGGGGTCGGGTCCGGTCGGGAGGAAGCAGGAGCTGGGCGTGGGAGGAGCCTTATTCACGCAGCCCCAGTGAGGCCATTGGGCCAGGGCTAGGGGCTGCGTGCTTCGGCCCCTCCCACACAGTTTTGGGCACCTGGAGCTATTGCACATGCGCGCCCACTGTAGCGCGCATGTGCAGAGGTCCCGGCACGGTTTTCAGCGCAGGGACCTGGCTCCGCCCCCTACAGCTCGTGCTGCGCCGCGCCCTGCTCCAGAGGACCAGCAGGGAGCCGGAGAATCTGTAAGTTTTTTTTAGGCGCACTTTGTGGCGCGAAGAACGGGCGCCCAGGTCGGGGCTGCACCGTTCTAGGCGTGGCCCGAAACTTGGGCCCAAAGTATTATATGACTCATGCAATGATCGTGCATTATCTGAGAGTCACTTCACTTTTCCCAGTTTTTTTTCCCAGTTTTGAAATAGGTAAAAATGTCAAAATATAACACGTACTACAGCACATTTTCCCCAGTGGCCCAAAAAGTGGTGAATTCGTCAAGTTTCTAAAATTGTGCATCTTGTTTTTTTCAAAGACGTTACAACTCCTCTCTTTTTCAACATGCTGCTGCAATACTCTTTCAATGTGCCATTGTTCAGTTAGATGTATATTGTGATAAATGTTTGCTCTTTATTAGTCAAGCTACTCAGCATTACTACTGGTGGGAGGGTGTAATTACATTGTGACACTGAGGCAGTTTTCCATGATCAATGTGGACATAGAAATGTAATGATCTAACTTTTAACAAACACATTAATGTAGGACTTTAAAATGAGAACTAAATTAAGTCTGTATGTCCTGAAAGAAAGACTTGTATTTATATAGCACCTTTGACAACCACCAGACGTCTCAAAGTGCTTTACAGCCAATGAAGTACTTTTGAAGTGTAGTCACTGTTGTAAGGTGGGAAATGTGGCAGCCAATTTGTGCTCAACAAGCTCCTACAAACAGCAATGTGATAATGACCAGGTTATGTGTTTTTGTTATGTTGATTGGCCAGGTCACCGAAGATAACTCCCCTGCTCTTCTTTGAAATAGCACTTGAGAGGGGAGACGGGGCCTCGGTTTAACGTCTCATTCGAAAGACGGCACCTCCGACAGTGTAGTGCTCTCTCAGCACTGCACTGGAGTGTCAGTCTAGATTTTTGTACTCAAGTCTTGAACCCACAACCTTCTGACTCAGAGGCGAGTGTGCTACCCACTGACCCAAGGCTGATGCTGTCCAATAATGCCCCGCCCAATATTCCCACTTCACCAAGAATAGACCTGGTCTTGACAAGTTTGTACATAACATCCCTTGAAGCAAATGTTATAGCAACATTTTTAAAAATATTTTGAACTCAAAAGGGCTTCATTATTCAGTGAGGAATTTTCCAGTACACTCAATCCCTGGACCAGTATGTCCTGGACAGCATTCTTTTGCTCAATCAACACTAACAACAGGTTAAATGGTTACTTATCTCATTGCTCTTTGTGAGACGTCACCTTGCACAAAATGACTGGAAGGTTTGCATATCCATCAGACACTTTTGTCAAAAGTAATTAATTGCATGTAAATTGCATGCATCACCATCAAATCTGCCGTCATCTTCCCTCTCCTCAAAAATCCAACCCTCGATCCCTCAGTCCTTGCAAACTACCGCCCATCTCCAGCCACCCATTCTGTTCCAAAGTCCTTGAGTGTGTTGTTGCCTCCCTAATCCGTGCACATCTTTCCCACAATTCCATGTTTGAATCCCTCCAATCCAGTTTCCTTGCCTACCACAGTATTGAAACGGCTCCTTTGTGACTGTGACAAAGGCAAACTATCCCTCCTCGGTCCTTCTGGACCTCTCTGCAGCCTTTGACACAGTTGACCACTCCATCCTTCTCCAACACCTCTCCACCGTCATCCAACTAATCGTAGCCAGAGAATCACCTGCAACGGCCTCTCTTCCCGCCCCTGCATTGTTCCCGCTGGTATCCCCCAAGGATCTATCCTTGGCCTCCTCCTATTTCTCATCTACATGTTGCCCCTTGGCGACATCATCCAGAAACACAGGGTCAGTTTCCACATGTACGCTGATGACACCCAGCTTTACATCACGACCACTTCTTTCGACCCCTCCACGGTCTCTAAATTGTCAGACTGCTTGTCCGACATCCAGTTCTGGATAAGCAGAAATTTTTTCCAATTGAATATTGGGAAGACCGAAGTCATTGTTTTCAGTCCCCGCCAGAAACTCCGTTCCCAAGCCACTGAATCTATTCCGTTCCCCAACATCTGCTTGAGGCTGAACCAGACTGTTCGCAACCTTGGTGTCATATTTGACCCCGAAATTAACTTTTAACCACATATCCAGAGCAGAATTAAGACTGCCGATTTCCACCTCCGAAATATTACCCGTCTACACCCTTGCCTCAGCTCAGCCGCTGCTGAAACCCTCAAGCATTTCTTTGTTATCTCTAGACTTGACTATTCCAGCACACTCCTGGCAGACCTCCCACATTCTACCCTACGTAAACTAGAGATGATCCAAAACTTGGCTGGCAGTGTCTTAACTCGCACCAATTCCCGCACATCCATCATCCCTGTGCTTGCTGACCTACATTGGCTTCCAGTTAAGCAACGCCTGGATTTCAAAATTTTCATCCTTGTTTTCAAATCTCTCCATGGCCTCGCCCCTCCCCATCTCTAATCTCCTCCAGCCCCACAACCCCGCCCCCCCCCACCCTCCCCCTCCCCCAGCCCTGCCCCGCCCCCCCCCCCCCCCGAGATGTTTGTGCTCCTCTAATTCTGCCCTTTTGAGCATTCCTGATCATAATCGCTTAACCATTGGTGGCCATGTCTTCTGTTGCCTCGGCCCCAACTAGAATTCCCTGTCATAGCTCGCCACCTCTCTTTCCTCCTTCAAAACACTCCTTAAAACATACCTCTTTGACCCCTGCGCTAATCTCCACTTATGCGGCTCGGTGTCAAATTTTTAATCTGATAATACTCCTGTGAAGCGCCTTGGGACATTTCATGACGTTAAAGGCGCGATATAAATACTAGTTGTTGTTGTTGTCGTAATAAAGCACTGAGATGTTTGTGAGGTGCAATAAAGCACTATACAAATACAATTGAAAATACATTTGTGTAAAAATGATTAATTTACTAACTTTTGGGCCACTGGGGAAAGTGTGCTTCAAGTTATATTTTGACATTTTTACTTTTTCAAAACTGAAAAAAAAACTAGGAAAAGTGAAGTGACTCTCAGACAATGCACGATCATTGCATGAGTCATATAATACTTTGTCTCCCCTCTGTTGTAAGCAAAGTAAAATGTCTTGCAACATTATTTAGCTTTAAGACACAGTCCTTTTCAAAAAGCCCATCATATTTACTTTCAGACCCCTGCAGTGTTGTTGTCAGAGCGAAGCTTTAAGCCCGATCAGAATTTATGCAGCAGTTCCCTTTCTCAGCATATGTTCCAGCCCGGCAAGATCTTATTTACACACGGCGTGGTTGGAACTCACAATTCTGCTGCCAGGGGAGTGCCCTGCACAGAACTCCTCTCACATCAATCAAGACAGTGCAGGCTGGAGTGTTTACACAGTGAACAGTAAAAATTAACAATAATCAAAAACACAAGTGTCCAGGTGCTGCAGAGGCTGCTGCTGTTTTTTTTTAAATCCAGTTTGACACTGCACTGGGGTTTGCATTCTCGGTGGTCAAACTAGGGTTGCCAACCCTCCAGGATTGGCCTGGAGTCTCCAAGAATTGGAAGAGCAATCTCCAAGACACTGCTGAGAGCAACTCCGGAGAAAACTCATCAGGGCATTAAAAATAAATTGTGTGTTTTGGTTCCATTTTCTTTAAACACTTCTGTTCATGAGTTACAAAAATATTAGAGATGGGAAAAAGGCTGTTTGGCTGGCAGTCGAGAGCCATCCTGTAATGTATTGCTTCATGAGTTATTTGCTTAAGAATTCATAGCTATTAAGAACTAGTTGGTTTATTAGCAAAGGTTTAACAATCACACCACACATTACCAGTTCATCCACCAGGCTCACAACAACCTGCCTCATCATGGATCCCTGAACCCAACTGGCTGGGGTTTTATTGAGTCTTGTGAACAACACGTGACTGGCTAAGTCACTCCCAACTCAACAAACCTGGAAGCATACTCACAGGTACATACATAACACATCCAATTGGGTAATTGTGTCAGCTGTGGCTCAGTGGAAAGCACTCGCGCCAGAGTCCAAAAGTTGTGGGTTCAAGTCTCCACTCCAGGGACTTGAGCATGAAAAATCTAGGCTGACACTCTAGTGCAGTGCTGATGGGGTGCTGCACTGTTGGAGGTGCAGTCTTTCAGATGAGACGTTAAACCAAGGTCCCGTCTGCTCTATCAAGTGGACGTAAAAGATCCTATGGCACTATTTCGATGAAGAGCAGAGGAGTTATCTCCGGTGTCCTGGCCAATATTTATCCCTTAATCAACATAACAAAAAAAACAGATTATATGGTCATTATCACATTGCTGTTTGTGGGAGCTTGCTGTGCGCAAATTGGCTGCCGCGTTTCCTACATTACAACAGTGACTACACTTCAAAAGTACTTCATTCTCTGTAAAGCGCTTTGAGACGCCTTTGGTCTTGAAAGGCGCGATATAAATCCTAGGGGCTAGACTTTGCAATAATCTCCAGATCGCCCAAAAGTGGGCAGTATTTCCAGCGTTAGCAATTATATATTTTCAAACCCGCTAGTTTCCTTAATTTGGGTGTTAGCCGTAGCGATGTGAAATGGACGTTAGCGATTTATTCAGTCGTGCAAGGCCAGCGTCCATAGCAACGGTCTTTTCCCACGTTTCAGGAGGTTAGGGGTCATCTGCACATGTGCAGAAGAGAGCGAAAGTGAAAAAGGAGAGAGATAGATAGTGGAGAAAGCTGGTGAGGGATTGTGGTGGTGTAGTGCTGTGAATTGGTGTTTTGTGAGATTTGTGGATCGATAAAAAAATATGGATGCAAGTGAAACAAGTATGAGCGAGGAGGAGGGGTAAGTGGTGGAAGCGTGAGAGATGGGAGGACGTAGGCATGCAAAGCACTTTAGTGAGGAGGCCAATGCTGCCCTAGTGGCAGAGGTTGAAAATAGGTGGGCATAATTGACCCAGGGAAACCCCACCACCCCCCCCCCGGGTTCTGCCAAAGGATTTGGGTGGAGATAGCCGAGGTGATATCTGCGAGCATGCATGAAGTGAACAAGCGCTGGAATTATCTGGTTGGTTCAGGCAGAGTAATAGAAACATAGAAATTTACAGCGCAGAAGGAGGCCATTTCGGCCCATCGTGTCCACGCCGGCTGACAAAGAACCACACAGCCCTTGGTCAGCAGCCCTAAAGGTTACATATAAACCTATAAACAATGACGGAAAGGCAAAGAGCACCAAGCTCAACTAGACCGCCTCACCACAACTGCGACACCCCTTATACTGAAACATTCTACACTCCACCCCTGGGAGAGGCAAAAACCAGATAAAATCCCATACCAATTTCGGGAGAAAAAATCTGGGAAAATTCTCTCCAACCCATCCAGGTGATCGAAACTAGTCCAGATCATCACCCTGGCCATATTCTATTCCCTGCAGTACTTACCATTATATCTGCACCGTCCAACAAAAGGTCATTCAGTCTAATCCCAATTACCAGCTGTAGGTCTGTAACCCTGCAGGTTACTGCACTTTAAAAGTGTCCATCCAGCCATCTCTTAAAAGGGTTTCTGCATTCACCACTCTTCCAGGCAGTGAGTTCCAGATCCCCACAACTCTCTGCGTAAGTATTACATTTATTTATATAATAAATTGTAATGATGCAATGATTAATTTAAATGCAGAGCTGATGTATTGTAGTTAGGCTGGTAACTGTTTAATCCAAACCTCGATCTTATTCAAGTTATTCTCAGACGGTAAATATAACCATGCATGTGAAGTGTAACAGCATAACGTTAATGGTGACTATGATTAGCATGGGATGACTAATTGGGGATTGTCTGTGTGTTGTGTTGTGTAATAGTAATAACACGCATATGGTAGAGGACACTAACAATATTCCAACAGTGGATAGTCATGGGGCTATAATGGGGGGAGAGGAACTTAACACAATCACAATCACTAAGGAGGTGGTACTCAGTAAGATCATGGGACTAAAGGCAGATAAATCCCCTGGACCTGATGGCTTGCACCCTAGGGTCTTAACAGAAGTAGCGGCAGGGATTGTGGATGCATTGGTTATAATTTACCAAAATTCTAAATGCTGGGGAGGTCCCAGCAGATTGGAAAATTGCAAATTTACTTCAAAAAGGAGGCAGATAAAAAGCAGGAAACTATAGACCAGTTAGCCTAACATCTGTGCTTGGGAAAATGTTGGAGTCCATTATTAAAGAAGCAGTAGCAGGACATTTGGAAAAGCAAAATTCGGTCAGGCAGAGTCAGCATGGATTTATGAAGGGGAAGTCATGTTTGACAAATTTGCTGGAATTCTTTGAGGATGTAACAAACAGGGTGGATAAAGGGGAACCAGTGGATGTGGTATATTTGGACTTCCAGAAGGCATTTGACAAGGTGCCACATAAAAGGTTACTGCACAAGATAAAAGTTCATGGTGTTGGGGGTAATATATTAGCATGGCTAGAGGATTGGCTAACTAACAGAAAACAAGGAGTCGGGATAAATGGTTCATTCTCAGGTTGGCAATCAGTAACGAGTGGGGTGCCGCAGGGATCAGTGATGGGACCCCAACTATTTACAATCTATATTAACGATTTGGAAGGGACCGAGTGTAACGTAGCCAAGTTTGCTGATGATACAAAGATGGAAGGAAAAGCAATGTGTGAGGAGAACACCAAAAAATCTGCAAAAGGACATAGACAGGCTAAGTGGGTGGGCAAAAATTTGACAGATGGAGTATAATGTTGGAAAGTGTGAGGTCATGCACTTTGGCAGAAAAAAATCATAGAGCAAGTTATTACTTCCATGGCAAAAGATTGCAAAGTGCTGCAGTACAGCAGGACCTGGGGGTACTTGTACATGAAACACAAAAGGATAGTATGCAGGTACAGCAAGTGATCAGAAAGGCCAATGGAATTTTGGCCTATATTGCAAAGGGGATAGAGTATAAAAGCAGGGAAGTCTTGCTACAGCTATACAGCAGTCGTGTTGCTCCTTGTGCATATGCCTGTGTGGCGTAAGCATTCTCATGTGACCCTAGGACTCCCTTCTCTTCTACTTACTTCATTGATATTTTCTAGCTCACCAAATAGTACAGGCGCAGATCTTCCAGGAACCCCAGGCGCCCCAGGATCGTCAGGCTGTGGAGGTCCCTGTTGTTGTTGCCTCTGGAGGCGAGGAGGCAAGAGTCTCACCCGTCTTGCTGCAGGTCCTCCTCTCCACTGAGGATGGTGAGGAGGTGGAGGAGGAGCCTGCATCCCTTTCCACAAGCGTTCCTGCGGTCACGTCCTTTTCAACCGAGGTGGTAACGGGGCCAAGCGGTTTGCAGCAGGGCACCCAGAGTGGTTCCATGCCGGTGCCGACCACGCGGAGGTTGATTCGGCGCAGTCGGAGAGCGGTGAATCTGAGTGTGGACATGATGAACTTGTCCAGGACAAGCATTGACATTGGTCGGGAGCTCCTCCAAGCAATGGGCGGATTATCGGGCCAGATTGCCACTCTGTCCGCGATCGTCGCAGAGAAGATGACGCGAATCGCAGTGGCACTGGAGAGAATAGCCAGGAACACGGATGCCAGAGGGCAGCCAGTGGTCCCGGAATGCGGCACTGCACCCCAAGGTGCCGTATCCCCATTGCTAGTGACACATGCGAGTCAGGAGGAAGCTCTTGTTTCTGACTCGGAGGACGTTTCCTCGGAAACGTCCTCTCCATCGACTGCCCAATCTATGGACCTGCCATTAGCCCCCCCACCGATGCAGCGCTCGAGGTGCCCTACTGCAAAGCGACTTGGAGTTGATAGGGGGAGGGGAATTGGTGGGGTACAGATCCAGGGGGAAAAGGAAAGGAGGGGTGTGGCCACAGGTAGGGAGGGAGGGTTACTGTTGGTTATTTAAAAAAATGTGTTGAATGTTGGGTGGGTGGGTGTTTGAATTGTTTAAATTATGTTAATGTTGCTGTTGTTCATTTTTCATTGAAAACATTTTAAACTTTTTCACTGTTGGGGTGGGGTGGGGGAGCAGGGGTGCATGTGTGTTTATAAAAATCGTTGTTGTTGTTTATAAAATTTGTTGTTATTTATAAATGTTTCACTGTTGGAGTGGGGGAGAGGGTACATGGGTTTTAACTGTTGTGTTGTGTTTGTTTAAAAAAATAATTTTAGTAATAACATTAAAAAATATATATTTAACATTGTTGTGCAGTTCCTCAGATAGCAAAATTATTAAGCATATACAAAGTTTGCAAACACTGGCGAGGCCAGGCCAGGAAAGGCAAAGATTAAACGTAACGTAAATCAACTGTAACTGTAACCAACGTCAAGCAAACCGTTCATTTTTGAGCTGCAGACACAACAGTCTTGCAGCTGCGTAACAACCATGGGCCCTTTCCTGCGGTCTAGAGGGGGGGGTAGGGGCATGGTTTCAACTTCGGCCTGATTGTCCTCCCCGAGGTTCTCGTCCACCTCCTCGTCCTCTTCTTCGGCCTCTCCCCTCTCTCCTGAGGTGGACCGGCAGTCCCATCTGGCAATTCTTGTCCCCTCCTGATAGCTAAGTTATGCAACATGCAGCACACCACTATGAATTGAGCAACCTGCTCAGGGTGGTATTGTAATTCACCTCCTGAGTGGTCTAGGCATCTGAAGTGCTGCTTAAACATTCCAATGGTATTCTCAACGATATTGTTTGTGGATCTGTGGCGCTCATTGTATCGCTTCTCGGCTTCTGTCTGGGGCTTACGCAGGTGTGGTCATGAACCAGCTGGCAAGGCCATATCCTTTATCCCCCATCGTCCAACCGTGACCTTGTGGTTGACTCTTAAACAGGTCAGAGACAGTGCTCTCACGCAAGATGTGCGCATCATGGATGCTCCCTGAAAATTTTGCATTTACTGCCATGATTATTTGCTTGTGGTCGACAATGACTTGCACATTCAGGGAATGGAATGCCTTTCAGTTCCGAAACACCTCTGCATCCTGAAAAAGTACTCGCATAGCAATGTGCGTGCAGTCTATTGCACTTTGAAGAAGTTTGCTATTCTGGAGAAACCCAAAGCACTCTCAGTCTGTGCCTCCCTGGTTATAGGGAAGCTTATAAAGTTCATCCTGCGTGTGTAAAGGGCTTCAGTCACCTGTTGAATGAAGCAATGTGTGACGAGCTGGGAGATACGGCAAATGTCGCCAGCTGAGGCCTGAAAGGAGCCCGATGAATAGAAGGAAAGTGCCGCAGTAACCTTGACCTCAAGGGACAGTGTGGTCCTGATCGTGCTGTTAGGCTGCAGATCTCCCTTAATGAACTGGCATATCTCACTGATGACCTCCTTTCAGAAGCGCAGCCTCCTAAGGCACATGTTCTCAGACAAGTACAGGTATGACCACTTATCCCTGGAAGTGCATCTCCTCCTCCTCCTCATCAGTCTGCCACCTCTTTGATTGGGCACAATATACCTTCTTCCATTTCTAGACTGCAGCATGAGTAGTCTTCAATACTGGTCGAGAAATTACAGACCCCATTACTATTACTATGTATTCAGAATTAATAAATTGTCTTCCAAAAACTCATAATAAATTCAACTTGACCACAATATGATTAGATGGTTGATCATATTTTAAAACCACCTTAAAAGCACTCACAAATTAATTCAAAACTTCCAGAACTTGAAGCAGCCTTTTATATGAATAGTCCTCCGATTTACAAAATGGCTTCCATACTGCAGGGTTAAGGTCAGGAGAGTTCAGCGATTTTTTGGGTGAGCGACCTTTTGACAATATATGAGCGAGATACCGAAAGTAATGCTCGCTGATATCCTGGCCGGTTTCTGGGCGTTAGTTTCCATTCTAAACAGTATTCTGGGGTGGTGCACGATTGATGACTTCATAATTAAAAAAAAAACATATGGGTGGGTGGTTTAACTAATTCTCGGCGTTAACTTTATGCCAAAACTAATGCTGGTGATAAATGGGCGTTAGTTTCCATTTTTAGGGAAAAATGGGCGTTAGACTTAATCTCAGCGGTTAAATGGGCGGTAGCGAGGCGAAACTGATGGAATGTCTTTCTTTCTAATTAAGAATCTTTACGCTTTCCAACTGGTGTCGGCAGGTGGTGCGGTGTGAGGATGGACGTGTTTGGCGACCAATGGCAGCGGGGGGGCGGGCTGGAGGCCATGTGATGACACCTCCAGGGAAACTTCCAGAGTTGGCAACCTTCGCTCCTCTGGGGATTCCCAACACTTCTGTCCATAGTCTGGTGGACCCGGAGTTTTGCTTAGCTTTGAAAGAGAAACTGCTTTTACATGCCTTTGTTACCTCTAGACTTCACTATTCCAACGCACCCCTGGCTGGCCTCCCACAGTCTACCCCACATAAACTAAAGATGATCCAAAACTCGACTGCACGTGTCCTAACTCGCACCAACTCGCAGTATAATGTAGATAAATGTGAGGTTATCCACATTGGTGGCAAAAACAGGAAGGCAGTATATGATCTGAATTGTGACAGATTAGGAAAAAGGGAGGTGCAATGAGACCTGGGTGTAACTCCCTTTTAAATATATCTAATGAACTGGCCTCAACAACTTTCTGTGGTAGAAAATTCCACAGGTTCACAATTCTGACTGATGAAGTTTCTCCTCATCTCGGTCCTAAATGGCTTACCCCTTATCTTTAGACTGTGACCCCTGGTTCTGGACTTCCCCTACATCGGGAACATTCTTCCTGCATATAACATGTCCAATCCCGTCAGAATTTCATATGTTTCTATGAGATCCCATCTCATTCTTCTAAATTTCAATGAATATAAGCCTAGACGATCTAGTCTTTCTTCATATGTCAGTCCTGCCATCCCGGGAATCAGTCTGGTGAACCTTTGCTGCACTCCCTCAATAGCAAGAATGTCCTTCCTCAGATTAGGAGACCAAAACTGGACACAATAGTCAAGGTGTGGCCTCACCAAGGCACTGTACTACTGCAGTAAGAGATCCCTGTTCATATACTCAAATCCCCTAGCTATGAAGGCCAACATGCCATTTGCCGTCTTCACCACCTGCTGTACCTGCATGCCAACTTTCAATGACTCGTATCATGACACACAGGTCTCATTGCACCTCCCCTTTTCCTAATCTGTCACAATTCAGATCATATACTGCCTTCCTGTTTTTGCCACCAAAGTGGATAACCTCACATTTATCTACATTATACTGCAAGTTGGTGCGAGTTAGGACACGGACAGTCGAGTTTTGGATCATCTTTAGTTTATGTAGGGTAGACTGTGGAGGCCAGCCAGGGGTGTGTTGGAATAGTAAAGTCTAGAGGTAACAAAGGCATGTAAAAGCAGTTTCTCTTTCAAAGCTAAGCAAAACTCCGGGTCCACCAGATTATGGACAGAAGTGTTGAGAATCCCCAGAGGAACTAAAGGGATCAAGGAGTACAGAGAGAAAGTAGGAATGGGGTACTGAGGTTGCATGATCAGCCATGATCATATTGAATGGTGGTGCAGGCTCGAAGGGCCGAATGGCCTACTCCTGCACCTATTTTCTATGTTTCGATGTTAAGTCCCGCTCACCCATCACCCCTCTGCTCACTGACCTACATTGGCTTCTGGTTAAGCAACACCTCGATATCAAAATTCTTATATTTGTTTTCAAATCATTGCATGGTCTCACCCGTCCCTATCTCAGTAATGTCCTCCAGCCCCACAACCCCCCTGCCCCCAACCCCCGAGATGTCTGCGCTCCTCTAATTCTGCCCTCTTCAGTATCCCTGATTATAGTCGCTCAACCATTGGTGGCCGTGTCTTCTGTTACCTGTCTTGGGACATTTCACTACGTTAAAGGTGCTGTACAAATACAAGTCTTTGATGTTGCTGCTTGGCAGAAATGCGACAGCTGTAGTGTAAATGCAACTTTAATTTAAAAAAAATTCCTCTTTCATTTCTTACCCACCAAAGGAAGTTTTTCAAGATAATAAGCTACACAAATTTCTGGACGCTGTTAAAAGTAAAACTGATTTAATAATTCTGCACTGGGATTTTGGCAAAACGCACTTCATCTCGTGCGAAAACAGCTACAATATACAAAACTGTGTCACATATGTTGACTGTTAACAGGGCCACACAGAAAGGCCTATATAGCCCGTCGATCAAATATTTAGAGCAAACGCTACATTAACAATTTCAACATTTATTTATAACTATCCATTGTAACTTCATTAAAAATCTCTGCTCTCCCTGCCAACCTCCCAACTCTTATTTTTCCTCTTCAAAACCTGGATATTAAGCAACTGTAATGTAGTTCACCATAATGTCAAAAATCAGGAGACCAATACATGCTGAAAGCTCCACAGTTAATTCAATAACTCAAACATTCCTTCTTGTCCATTTGAGTAACAGACACCTCACTTGCTCCAGCAGCTCAAAATATTTTTTTAAAATGCAAAGTGTTCATTGCCATTAAATCCTTTAATTTGGCTGAATTCTAGTCCGAATGCAAACAGGAAGTGATGTGGGCTTGTAACTTATCGCCCGTGCAACTAGACAACATACTCTTGAACCATTCCAATTTGGTCCAGACTGTTAAGCAGCAACATCGAGAATAATTTCAGAACTATTTGTCTGGGAGTTGGGAGTTTACCAGAATAAAGTTGCAAGGTTGTTGCATCATTTAACAATTGCACCCGTCTGTCTTTCTAAGTGGAAAAAATGGTTAACGTTTCAGGGGCTTTACCCATGAACTCTCAATGCAGAAGGATTCTTTCTCGCTCACCTCTCCAGGACTTCCGCCCATATATTTGTTTAACAAGTGTGGTCAAGTGTGAAGCAGCAGGAAACCACAGTTCACGTGTTAATGGTAACACAGCACTCGAAAAGACAACTTGGTCGGTGTAATGTCTTCAATGTTTTTCGACAATGTCCCACTTTAAGAACTATAAAAACATTAGTATATAAAAGTAAACTCCACTGAGATTGCTTTTCACCACCAGTGTTTACATTCTGCCACTTTCTGTCACAGTTTGAGATGTGCAGACATTAAAAATATCACATTTATATATGAATTTGGTGGGGGGTGGGGGGGGGGCAGGGGGTCGATTAAAAGAGGAAAGCGTAGAGACCGAATGCAAACAATGTCCTGTAGTAGATGTATTCCACCGTTGAAATTAAAACCGGTTTGAAAGAAACTAAAAGGAAGAAACTATGGATAATTTATAGTGGGAATACTGTGCTTACAGTTCCCAGGCCAAGGCCAGTGATGGTTGTGGCTGGGTAAGTGGGAGAGCACAGAATATGTAATGAAACTGGGATAAGAGCAGAAACGAAATGTAGTTGCATGCATTGGCAATATATCACGACCTCAATCTATACTGATAAATACCTTCAACTTCAATCTGACTCGAGACCACTCTTTCAAAATGTTCTGCCTATTGGACCCAATTCTTCTGGCCACTGGGCCTCCAGCTCTGGCCCCACTCTTTCGACCTCGCAGGCAGCAATTGTTTAAAGTTTGTCTTGTCACTATCCTCTGCTGCTTCCTCTCCCCATTCTGCCTGGTGTCTTCCTTCCCCGCTTATTTATTTCTTTATTTATTTTTAAATTGCCCTGTTTTGTCCTCTCGTTTGTTTCCATACCTTCTTTGGGACACAATGGCTGTGAACCTCCCCGTTATCTTCAAGCATTTTCCTCTTTGTCAGCCGTGGCTCAGTGGGTAGCACGCTCACCTGAGTCAGAAGATTGTGGATTCAAGTCCCACTCCAGAGGCTTGAGCACATAAATCTAAGCTGACACTCCAGTGCAGTGCTGAGGGAGCGCTGCACTGTTGGAGGTGCCGTCTTTTGGATGAGATGTTAAACAGAGACCCCGTCTGCCCTCTCGGGTGGATGTAAAAGATCCCAAGGCACTATTTTGAAGAAGAGCAGGGGAGTTATCCCCGGGGTCCTGGCCAATATTTATCCCTCAATCAACATAACAAAAACCAGATAATCTGGTCATTATCACATTGCTGTTTGTGGGAGTTGCTGTGCACAAATTGGCTGCCGCATTTCCCACATTTCAACAGTGACTACACCTCAAAAGTACTTCATTGACTGTAAAGTGCTTTGAGACATCCGCTGATTGTGAAAGGCGTATATAAATTCCAAGCCTTTCTCTTTCTTTCTTTTAAAAAATGAAGTTAAAGGAGGAGATTTTTTTTGAATTCAGTGCTTCAGCCACCAGTTACAGGTGACAGTACAACTACATAGCACTTCAATTATCCAAACAGGATAGCTACAGAAAACAACAACAGTTTACAATGCTTCTATTTCAGTGCAAGTATAAACACTCATCAGGACAGTTTATCCTGCATTGCACACCAAGTAGTGCCACAGAAGGTTTACTAATTGATAAATATACTCATATTATATCGTATTTACAGCACAGAAACAGGCCCAACTGGTCCCGGACAGTCTATATGCTCCATATGAGTCTCCTCAAACTTTACTTCAAGCTCACCCTGTCAACATATCCCCCTATTCCTTTCTCCCTCATGTACATATCTAGCTTCCCCTTAAATGTATCTATGCTAATCGCCTCAACCACTCCACGTTCCACATTCTAGCAAGTCTCCGAGTCAAGAAGTTTCACCTGAATTCAATATTGGATTTATTCGCAACTATCTTACATTTATAGCCCCTAGTTTTGGACTCCCATAAGTGGAAACATCTCTATATCGAACCTATCGAACGCCTTCATAATTTTCAAGACCTGTATCATTTTATGTCTCAGCCATCTCGTTTCTAAGAGTCTGCACAACCTTTACTGAACAATTTACTGATAGTTCTATTATCATCCTTGTAAAACTTTTTTGCACCTTCTCAAGTGCCTCAGTATCCTCTTCGTAATATGGAGGCCAGAACGGAGCCCAAGTGCGGACTATCTAAGCTTCTATACAAATCCAACATAACTTCTCTAACATTTTGAAGACATTTATGCTGAAACAAGTTATAATCCAATCACGCAGGGCAATACACCGTAACAAAACTTACTATTCCTGTGCTCACTCACTAGTGATCATGTACTTTAACGCTCAACAAGATTATGGAACTCTTCCTATGTAGATGCCTCCAAAAATAGTGGAGGATGTATCTCCATCTGACTCACAAGAAATTCCAAGGAAGTAAGCTCAGGACTCTCCCTGCCACTCCCCCACCAACCCCTACATATAAAGTGAAAACAACTGGGATTAATTTCATTGAGTGAAACCACAAATATCACTATCTTATATCCTCCCCCGATCCCCAACCCCACCACAGCCCTAAAAAAGCTCATCACAAAATCTTAGATTTTATGTCAAGTTATGGTCTGGAGCAGCACAGTTCCCACACTCTCAACAACCACTCAATGTCCTGTCGCACAAAACCATAGTTCTGTTGCTCGGGTATTATTCAGATCCACAAACCCCAAAGCAGAAATACATCGGCACAACCACACACAAAAAAATTAAACCTTACTGTTTCAACTATAAAATTACCAAACACAGAAATACAAGTGCTTGGACTTTCCTGCCGTTGATGCATTTACTGGCCAATTTTCCAACTGTTTTAACTCCATCCAGTTTCCGCACCCACCAAATGTAACCGTTCTCTCAGTTCTTGACAGTGCCCACATTCACTGTAATGGTTTATCAGTGTGGGTAGTTTAGTGGAATTACCAACACACCCACGTTAGTATGATCTTATGCTATTCAGAGTGGTGCAAACGCTCATTGGCAACTCTCATTTGCCACCATGCTGAATATTTGTTTTAAAATAGTCCCTTCTCATAGAATACATAAAATACAGGCACTCAGCAGTGACATGTACATACCTGGGTTATCCCAGGTAAACTCATTGCTGGAAACTTTAAACCAAAAAGTTTTCAAATAAACACAATTTAAAAAATAATTTCACTTACCTCACAAGCCTCAACAAATCCACAGCACATACCAGATTCCACCCACGACTCTTCAAACCTAAAATTAAAAAAATATAAACGTTCACTGAAATGAAATTATACTCGCAATATAAATACAATAACTAAAAACCACACAAGTTGTCGCCAGCTTTAAATAAAAGCCTGTCTCAAATAAAATTTCCACTTGTTGGCAACACAAACATAAAACCACAACTGTAAAGTTCGAGAGCGACGCAGACCCCTTGCTCTGTTCTTCTCGGAATTCTGCACAACATCACAACAGAGGTTGTCCTTTTCCCTCCCCTGAGGTAACCACTCTATGGGGGAAAATTCAAGTAGTTTGAGCCTCCCGTTAAATGCAAACGACTTTTTGCCCGGGCACGGTGCCACTACCCGCTCCTACCGGTAGCGCCCTGGGCCGCTGCGCTGGCGATGACGACATCATCACCGTGCGCAGCAACCTGTTTTCGTCCCGGAGAGAAAAGTCGGTAGGGTCCAGTGAAGCTTCCATGGGCGATACCCACGACAGGTTCAGGGGTGCTTATGGGATGAAAATTAAAGGGGAGGTGCGGCGGTAACATTTTTTACAATGACCGAAATACCAGTCGCGGCCTTCTTCACTGCAGATCGCGGGGTCTGTGCCGTGAAGTTGCAGCCTGGCACGCTGCTTGTGTGCCGGGCTGCTGCCACGGCACTCCGCTCTCTGGTGGCCCAGCCATGTCCCAGTCTCCCTCCCCTTTAATGGAAGGGGAGGGCCCTGTCTTCCCACCAGTGCTACGCGTCCCACCACGTAATGCTGCGAGCTTTGCGGAGGATTTGCGCCCCATGGGAGTGGTAAGCCTAATATAGGTCCAAGTGTTTCCGGTGAATGAGTCCATTTGAAAGTTTGACCCGAAACACCCTGCTTCCCTCTTGGGCCACGACAGTGCCGGGAAGCCACTGGGGACCTTGTCCATAATTTAATACAAATACAGGATCATTGACTTCAATCTCGCGTGACACATTTGCGCTATCATGGTATGCACTTTGTTGAAGCCGCCTGCTCTCTACCTGTTCAAGTAGATCAGGGTGAACTAACGAGAGCCTTGTCTTAAGTGCTCTTTTCATGAGCAGTTCAGCAGGTGGGATCCCAGTGAGTGAGTGGGGTCTCGTTCAGTAGCTAAGCAAGACTCAGGATAGACGAGTCTGCAGTGAGCCTTCAGTTACCCTCTTCAAGCCTTACTTGATGGTTTGCACTACTCTCTCTGCCTGACCATTGGACGCTGGTTTAAACGGGGCAGATGTGACATGTTTGATCCCTTTACGGGTCATGAATTCTTTGAACTCAGCACTGGTAAAACATGACCCGTTGTCGCTCACCAGAACATCAGGTAAGCTGTGTGTGGCAAACATGGCCCGCAGAATTTCAGTGGTGGCAGCGGACGTGCTAGCCGACATTATCTCACATTCAATCCACTTGGAATACGCGTCTACAACCACAAGGAACATTTTACCCAAGAACAGGCCTGCATAGTTGACGTGCACCCTAGACCATGGTTTGGAGGGCCAAGGCCATTAACTTAGCAGCGCCTCCCTGGGTATATTGCTTAACTGCGATCATGTATTACATCTGTGAACGCAGGATTCTAAGTCCGCATCGATACCGGGCCACTACACGTGGGATCTGGCTATCGTTTTCATCATTACGATGCCTGGGTGGGTACTGTGGAGGTCATTGATGAAGGTGTCTCTGCCCTTCTTGGGGACCACTACTCGATTGCCCCACAGAAGGCAGTCTGCTTGTATAAACATTTCATCTTTGCGTCACTGGAACGGCTTTATCTCTTCCTGCATTTCAACTGGGACACTGGACCAGCTCCCATGAAGCACACAGCTTTTGACTTGAGATAATAAGGGGTCCTGGCTTGTCCAGGTTTTGATCTGCGGGCAGTTAAGGGTGATTGTTCACTCTCAAATGCTTCCATAACCATGGCTAGATCTGCAGGCTGTGCCATTTCCACCCCCATGGTGGGCAATGGCAGCCTACTGAGAGCATCGGTGCAGTTCTCTGTGTCTGGCCTGTGGCAGATGGCGTAGCTGTATGCGGACAACGTGAGCTCCCATCTCGGGATGCGAACCGATGCGTTGGTATTTATCCCTTTACTCTCGGAAAACAGGGATATAAGTGGCTTATGGTCAGTTTCCAATTCGAATTTTAGTCCAAACAGGTATTGAAGCATTTTCTTTACCCCATAAACACATGCCAACGCTTCTTTTTCAATCATGCTGTAGACAGACTCCTGGATGCATAAGCAACCGGTTGCAGTTTCCCGAAATCATTAGCTTGTTGCAATACACACCCGATGCCATATGACGACGCATCACATGCTAGTACCAAATGCTTACATGGATCATACAACACAAGCAATTTGTTTGAGCATAACAATTTTCTCGCCTTTACAAAGGCATTTTCTTGGCTTTTGCCCCAAACCCATTCGCCCCCTTTTCGTAGCAAGATATGTAGTGGTTCGAGCAGGGTGCTGAGACCTGGTAAGAAGTTATCAAAGTATTTCAAGAGTCCTAGAAACGACCTCAGCTTCGTTACGTCTGTGGCCTTGGTGCGTTCTCGATTGCCTCTGTCTTCGCGTTGGTGGGCCTGACGCTGTCTGCCACAATACCCCTTCCCAGGAACTCCACTTCAAGTGCCAGGAAAACGCACTTCGAGCGTTTTAACCTGAGCCCCACGCAGTTGAATCGACTAAGAACCTCCTCCAGGTTCTGCAGGTGCTCGACTGTGTTCCGACCTGTGACCAAGATGTCGTCCTGGAAGACCACAGTGTGTGGGATGAACTTCAGTAAACTTTCCATGTTCCTCTGGAATATCGCCGCCGCTGATCGGATTCCAAATGGGCATCTGTTATAAACAAAAAGACCTTTGTGCTTTTTGATGCAGGTGAGGGCCTTCGATGATTCCTCCAGTTCCTGCGTCATGTAGGCTGAAGTCAGATCCAGCTTCGTGAGCATCTTTCCTCCCGTCAGTATTGCAAAGAGGTCATCGGCTTTTGGTAGTGGGTATTTGTCCTGCAGGGATAAACGATTGATAGTTACTTTGTAATCGCCATAGATGCTGACGGTGCCGTCTCCCTTGAGGACTGGGACAATAGGACTAGTCCACTCACTAAACTCGATCGGTGAAATTATACCCTCTCGTTGCAGCCGGTCTAGCTTGATCTCGAGCCTTTCGCTCATCATGTACGGTACTGCTCTCGCCTTGGTTTGCGCCTCCGGAATTAGGTGGATCTGCACTTTTACTCTTTGGAATTTCCTGATGCCTGGTTCGAACAGTGAAGGAAATTTGTTTGAGGCCTGGGCACACGAAGTGCTGTCAGCGGGCGATAGCGCTCGGACGTCGTCCCAGTTCCAGCGTATCTTTCCCAGCCAGCTCCTGCCGAGCAGCGTGGGACCAACGCCCGGTACCACCCAGAGTGGTAGCTTGTGCACCGCTCCATCGTAGGAGACCTTTACGGTAGCACTGCCGATTACGGGAATCAGTTCTTTAGTGTAAGTTTTTAGTCTCGTGCGAACTGGAGTCAAGACTGGCCTTGAGGCCTTGTTGCACCACAACCTTTCGAAAGTCTTTTTGCTCATGATGGACTGGCTCGCGTCAGTGTCCAGCTCCATTGACACTGGAAGTCCATTTCGTTCAACATTCAGCATTATCGGGGGACAATTTGTGGTGAATGTGTGCACCCCATGTACCTCTGCCTCCTCTGTCTGACGCTCTGGTTCGTAGTGATCCTCCGTGGATCTGTCCTCCTCTGCAACATGGTGGTTTGCAGGTTTAACAGGCTTAGCAGCTCGCCTGCACATACGTTGGAGGTGTCCCATTGTTCCACAGCCCTTGCAAACGTATCCTTTGAATCGGCATGAATGGAAACGATCACCACCCCCGCAGCGCCAACAAGGTGTTAATGGCCTTGCATTCATCACCCTTGATGGTGCAGTCTGCGGACGTGCAGCTGCAGGCATGTGTGACCTGCCCTGTACATTACGATTCGAAAACAACATCACTTTGTTCACAGTGCTTGTAGCAGCACTTGTGTGCTGAGAGATTTGCTTAGCATTGTCACTGGTGGTAATGAACACCTGGGCTATCGCTATGGCCTTACTCAAATTTGGGGTCTCTGCAGTCAGAAGCTTGCGAAGTATGTTTTCGTGGCCAATGCCAAGTACGAAAAAGTCTCTGAGAACGTGCTCCAAATGTCCTTCAAATTCGCAATGTCCTGCAAGGCGTCTCAGCTCAGCAACATAACTCACCACTTCCTGGCCTTCAGACCTTTTGTCGGTGTCGAACCGGTACCTCGCCATCAGAACGCTTTCCTTCAGGTTCAAATGCTCTCGGACCAGTGTGCACACATCGTCGTATGATTTCTCCGTGGGTTTCACTGGAGTGAGCAGATTCATGAGGCCATACGTTGGTGCCCCACAGACAGAGAGGAGGATCGTTCTACGTTTGGCATCCATCTAGCTCGTTGGCCACAAAGTACTGGTCAAGTCACTCCACAAAAGTTTCCCAATCATCTCTCTCCGAAAATTTCTCCAGGATGCTCACTGTTCTCTGCATCTTTAGGTTCGCTATCTGTATCTTGTCGCCAGTTGTTGTGTATGGAGAAAGAGTCAGACAGAACATTGTGAGCTCAAAGTAAAGTGTGACCGTAGTCTTTTATTGCAGGTCTCCAGAGTGCTTTTCCAACCTGTGAAGCCTTCTTAAATACCTGTGCTCCCAAGGGATTATGGGATCCCTTGAGACTCTGGGGAATGAGCCCTCTGGTGGCTGTACAGAGTAAATACACGCCCACATATATAACACCCAGCACCAGGGATTAACACAGCAATCCCAACACAGAAGAGTTCTGATGATAAAGGAACCCCAATGGCCCCTACCTATCACTTCTACATTTTTGAGAGTCATTTCTGTGTAAAATGCTTGACACAACCAACATAACGCACAATAACAAGGGAGAAATGGAAACTGAGGCAGCACAACACGATACGATCTCACTTCACTTACAACACGCACAAAACAAATTGCGAAATACTACCAGAAAAAAACATATACTTCCACAGTGAAGGAGCAAATACTACCAGAAAAAACAACATATACTTCCACAGTGAAGGAGCAAGTATTTGCACCTTCACATTATCAAGTCATAAAAGCCCACGTTAAGCTGTGACTATACATTACAGTAGCTGACAAAGATGGGTGAGGTGCTCAATTAAATCTGTCCTTTGTTAAATAAATAGTATTCCAACTCTTTTCAGTATCTGAATTTCTGTGTGCCCAAATCTTTCCCTGAAGCCTTGGGTAATGTTAATCCAGAAATCTTCAATTAAACATCAGTTGAGATCCTAGAACAACGCATACAGACAAAAGCATAAACATTCATCTCCCATTTCCTTGAACTCTCTCTGCATCCTCTCACACTGAGGATAACATTTCTCTTGGTTTGGAGTGCAAAATGGGCGCCTGCAAATCGACAGCTCATTTTACACTCCATCCAATTTTATTTTCCATTGTGGAATATTTACTACATTTTAGTGTCCTCACCACATCTGTAAAAAGATCCTCTGAACCCCTCCAATACAAAAGCAAAATACTGCGGATGTTGTAATCTGAAATAAAAACAGAAAATGCTGGAAATCTCAGTGGGTCAGGCAGCATCTGTGGAGAAAAACAGAGTTAATGTTTCAGGTCGATGACCCTTCGTCAGAATTGGATTTCTGACGACAGGTCATCGACCTGAAACATTAACTCTGTTTCTCTCCACAGATGCTGCCTCACCCCCTGAACCTCTCCCTTTGGTAACTGCGATATTAAATGATATTAAATGATGACCAGTGGGAAACACTTATTCCCTGTTCATCTTGTCAAAAACCCTCAATTTTAAACATCTCCATCTGATCTCCTATTAGCCTCTTTAGTTTCAGTGAAAATGTCCCAGTTTTCGAGTCTCCACTCATAACCAAAGCCTCTCCATTACTGGTAACATCTTCATAGTGACTTCTGGACCCACTCAATGGTCATGATATCTTCCTAAAGTCGGCAGCCGAGAACGGGACACAATGGTCGAACTGCAGCCTAAGCAATGGTTTGTACAGGTTTAGCATTTCCTCGTTGTTATTGCACTCTTGTGTCCCCATGGATAAAATCTGAAATCCGGTGTCAAATTATCCTGCCACTTGTAAAGATTTATGTATTCAAGACCTTCAATTTCTCCACTGTACCGTAGGCTGATGAGAAACACAGATTGGGAGCAGAGTGAATTCATCTTAGCTCAGGCTCTATTTTTGAAGTTCAAACATTAGGAAGAACTCAATGAGAAACCAAATAAAGGGTCACAAAGTGAAAAAAATTAAACACACGTGGTAAAACCACAGATTTTCTTCCTGCCTGGGCACATAACTAAACCTTTTGATGATTCTTTTCATTATCGCATACTATTCCTTTAAACACAAAAGCAAAAACATGTCAAGTGTCTCAATATTTTATAAGTTTTGAAAATGACCAGTATCTGAAACAGTTAAAGCTACATTTTTGGATTGCACAAATTTTTAGTGAATAAGCATTTGAAAGCAAAAAAAAAACCTAGGCTTTCCAGGCTTGCAACATTTACAAGCTTTGAGAGGTTGGACTTGATTGTGAGCCTATTCAGCCTGTATAAAAGTTTGGGGGATGGTGTGGAGGGGCAGCAGCACAACATTCCCATAAATATCTCCGATAAGGCAGGCAAATGCTATGTTGGCCTTCATAGCTAGAGGATTTGAGTATAGGAGCAGGGAGGTCTTACTGCAGTTGTACAGGGCCTTAGTGAGGCCTCACCTGGAATATTGTGTTCAGTTTTGGTCTCCTAATCTGAGGAAGGACGTTCTTGCTATTGAGGGAGTGCAGCGAAGGTTCACCAGACTGATTCCCGGGATGGCTGGACTGACATATGAGGAGAGACTGGATCAACTGGGCCTTTATGCATTGGCGTTTAGAAGGATGAGAGGGGATCTCATAGAAACATACAAGATTTGGACAGGACGGGACAGGTTAGATGCGGGTAGAATGTTCCCGATGTTGGGGAAGTCCAGAACCAGGGGACGTAGTCTAAAGATAAGGGGTAAGCCATTTAGGACTGAAATGAGGAGAAACTTCTTCACTCAGAGAGTTGTTAACCTATGGAATTCCCTACCGCAGAGAGTTGTTGATGCCAGTTCATTGGATATATTCAAGAGGGAGTTAGATATGGCCCCTTATGGCTAAAGGGATCAAGGGGTATGGAGAGAAAGCAGGAAAGGGGTACTGAGGGAATGATCAGCCATGATCTTATTGAATGGCGGTGCAGGCTCGAAAGGCCGAATGGCCTACTCCTGCACCTATTTTCTATGTTTCTATAACACTGACCACCGGGACAAGGGGCATACAACAAACACATACAGGTATTCTCAGATCTTTTGTGAAATACGTATCTCAATGCTTCTCATTTCCAGCTGGGGAAAGCAACCTGCCACAGCTACAGTCCTAGCTCAGCCCAAGACCCACCTTCTCACAGCCTCTACTGAATCTTAAAGGCACTGAATATGGTTTATTTTCTCCTTTGCGGTAATTCTGACCTTGAGAGCTCAGTTTAACACAACAGTGATACTTTAACACACACTAAGGTCCTTCAGTTGCATAGTTGGAAATCCCAAAACGCAACGTGCACCATGCAATCAACATCAGGTTGAACACCTGCTTGAAAAGCTTGAACAAGAAACTGGGCCTCATTAAAATGACACTTAGGTTCCCAAAGCCCAATTTGAGCAACAAGCTGATCTGTTGCCCGATCGGTTTAATTTGTCCTAACCAAATGGTGTCATCCTATTCAAGAAGAAAATAAATACTACTGACACAATGGGATCAGTCAGAGAGCACAACAACTAACACCATAAAATTGCGTTGAAGCTCAAGGAAACCTAGTGAATGAGCAGGAAACAGTTGGCCACAAAAGCCATTGGAGGTGGGCAACTCCAACAGATCGAAAAGAGAGTCATGGAATCATAGAAATTTTACGGCACAGAAGGAGGCCATTTCAGTCTATCATGCCTGTGTCGGCCAACAAAGAGCTATCCAGCCTAATCCCACTTTCCAGCTCTTGGTCCATAAGCCTTGTAGGTTATGGCACTTCAAGTGCATATACAAGTTATTTTAAAATGTGATGAGGGTTTATGCCTGTACCACCCTTTCGGGTAGTGAGTTCTACATCCCACCACCCTCTGGGTGAAAAAAGGTTCTCCTCAACTCCCCTCTAAACCTCCTACCAATTACTTTTAACCTATGTCCCCTGGTTATTGGCCTCTCTAAGGGAAATAGGTCTTTCCTGTCCACTCTATCTCGGCCTCTCATAATTTTATACACCTCAATCACATTTCCCCTCTGCCTCCTTTGTTCCAAAGAAAACAATCCCAGCCTATCCAATCTTTCCTCATAGCTAAAATTCTCCAATCCTGGCAACGTCCTTGTAAATCTCTGTACCCTCTCTAGTGCAAACGTATTTTTCCTGCAATGTGGTGACCAGAACTGCATGCAGTACTCTAGCTGAGGCCTAACTAGTGTTTTGCACAGTTCAACCATAACCTCCCTTCTCTTGTATTATATACCTTGGCTAATAAAGGCAAGGGAAGATTCTTCACACACAGCATGATGGAGCCAGGAGCAGGGTCACCTCTCACCACCACCGCCCCCAGACTTTTTAAAAAAAATTTTCGTTGCCAATCTTTCCAATTCTTTGTCAAATCACAAACGCCAGAGGTCACCTTGCACACATCAAGGATCACTCTGCACCAATGCTCTTAGCCAAAAGGCCTAGAGCCACTGCACCGTTCCTGGAAGTACTGCAATACCAGGTTCGTGCCATGGAGGTGGATGGGTCAGGCCCCCCACACACCTCCGTGGAGGTGGATGGGTCAATCCACCCCACCCACCTCCTATTTCCAAAAAGCATAGGAGAACCACCTTCCTGATCCAGGGAGAACCACTTTGGGGTCATGGTTACTCCCCTGTCAGGTCAGTTACGCATGATCTTAGCCAAAAGGCCGAGAAGCAGGGTCACCTCTCACCACCACCGCCCCCAGACTTGCCACAGTTAGCGAGACCTATGCCTCGGCACAAAGGAAAGTATCCCCGATGCCTTCTTAACCACCTTAATGACCGGTCCTACTACCTTCAGGGATTGGTGGACATGCACTCCAAGGTCCCTTTGTTCCTCTACACGGCTCAGTATCCTACCATTTAATGTGTATTCTCTTGTCTCGTTAGCCCTCCCCAAATGCATCACCTCACACTTCTCTGGATTGAATTCCATTTACCACAGTTCTGCCCACCTGAGCAGTTCATTGATATCTACCGGCAGTCTACAGCTTTCTTCTTCATTATCAACCACATGGCCAATTTTTGTATCATATACAAACTTCTTAATCATGCCCCCTACATTCAAGTCGAAATCATTGAGAAATACCACAAAAAGCAAAGGACCTAGTACTGAGCCCTACGGAACCCCACTGGAAACAGCCTTCCAGTCACAAAAACACCCGTCGACCTTTGCTTCCTGCCACTCAAAAATATCAGATCTATCTGATTTTGGTCCAAAATGGGTGACCTCACACTTACCTGCATTGAAATCCATCTGCCACAGTTTTGCCCACTCACTTAATCTATCAATGTCTCTCTGCAATTTTATGCCCCGTCTATACTACATACTATTCCAACTAAAGGTATTATATACTTATGCTCCAGCTTCTCTTTGTCTTAGCCAGTCTAAGTAAATCGAACCACAGCATGTGAAGTGGAGATGGTTGACACCAGCAACATAGACACCATTGAGGCAGCAGCAGCTAGCAGCTTGGCTCAGCCATTAATATTCTCACCTATGAATCGGAAAATCATGGGGCCGAAATTGCCCCCCGACTGAAAGGGGGCGCACCTTCCATTTTAAAACATCCATGGGGCGGAGAGTAGAGCAAAATTGAGCTCTTTGAACTTGTGTTTCCTTCCGGTGTTTGGGGCGGCTGAGGGTCGGGAGCAAGGCGCAAGTCTGGGGGTGTCATCAGCGCCACACAGTTAAGGGGGAGGGCCGCTGCGAGCTCTGCATGGGGTTTAGTTGGGCCCACTGGACAACCAGGGAGGGTTTCGGCTGGGCCAGCAGCCTGGCACCCAAGAGGGGCTGCCGGGCTGCCTGGCCGAACCCGTGGGCACCATTCTCACGCCGACCGACGAGTAAAACAAAATGGCGTCTGTGGCAGTGCGCCCTTCCCTTTAAGGGTGGACGAGATGCCCAGGCACACACAGCTTCCCACAGGAGAAAGCGGTCAGTGGCACCGACTGACAGTTGCTCCGCTCCAGGGTGGAAAGGGGGTCGCCGCTGGGTGGAAGGGGTCGGCACATGCCCAACAGGCAGAACGGGCGGCGCGGAAACCCGGCCCGGGGGCAATTTCAGATGGGTTCACCCATCAGTCTGCCCCCGGACGGTGAGGCCTATCCACTCCATTACCGCCTCTAAGAGGCCTTAAGGAGTGGGGCAATTTTAGTCCCCCATGGGTTTAAGCCCCACTGCTGGACTTAAGAAAAAAAATGTCCTTTATAATAGTGACTTTTATGACCTCAAGACGCCCAAAACACTTTACATCCATTGATGTACTTTTTTTGAAATGTAATCACTTTTGTACTGTAGGAACTGCAGCAGTTAATTTGTGCACAGCAAGGTCCCATTAATCATCATCAGAGGCAATTCCTCGAAATTGAGGAAGACTTGCTTCCACTCCAAAAGTGAGTTCTCAGGTGACTGAACAGTCCAATACGGGAATTACAGTCTCTGTCACAGGTGGGACAGACAGTCGTTGGAGGAAAGGGTGGGTGGGGAGTCTGGTTTGCCGCATGCTCCTTCCGCTGTCTGCGCTTGCTTTCTGCATGCTCTCGGCGATGAGACTAGAGGTGCTCAGCGCCCTCCCGGATGCTCTTCCTCCACTTAGGACGGTTTCTGGCCAGGGACTCCCAGGTGTCGGTGGGGATGTTGCACTTTATCAAGAGGAGGTTTGGAGGGTGTCCTTGAAACGTTTCCTCTGCCCACCTGGGGCTCGCATGGTGTGTAGCAGTTCCGAGTAGGAGTCGTGTGTCAGGCATGCGAACAATGTGTCCCGCCCAATGGAGCTGGTCGAGTGTGGTCAGTGCTTCAGTGCTAGGGATATTGGCCTGATCGAGAACACTAACATTGATGCATCTGTCCTTCCAGAGGATTTGCAGGATCTTGCGGAGACATCGTTGGTGGTATTTGTTATGTATGTAGATCTGTAACTACCATGTCTAACCACCAGAGGGCTTATACCCTGGAGTCCCAAGGGATCCCACAATCCCTTTGAGCTTGCAGTATCTGAGCTGACTCTCTATTCAAGACATAACAACTGACGATGAGATACAAATGATGAACCGTACCGCAACACTGCAGAGAACCGTGGGCATCCTGGAGAAATTTTCAGAGGGAGATGATCGGGAAAACTTCATGGAGCGACTCGACCAATACTTCTTGGCCGAGCTGGAAGGAAAAGCGAATGCTGCCAAATGAAGGGCGATCCTCCTCACCGTCTGTGGGGCACCAACGTATGACCTCATGAAAAATCTGCTCACTCCAGCGAAACCCACAGACAAGTCTTTCGATGAGTTGTGCACACTGGTCCGGGAGCATCTAAACTCAAAGGAAAGTGTTCTGATGGCGAGGTATCGGTTCTACACGTACAAGAGGTCTGAAGGCCAGGAAGTGGTGAACTACGTCGCCGAGCTAAAGTGCCTTGCAGGACATTGCGAATTTGAAGAGCACATGCTCAGGGACTTCTTTGTACTTATCATTGGCCATGAAGTAATACTTCACAAACTTTTGACTGTAGAGACCCCAACCTTGAGTAAAGCCATAGCGATAGCCCAGGCGTTTATCACCGCCAGTGATAATACCAAACAAATTTCTCAGCACACGAGCGCTGCTGCAAGTACTGTGAACGAAGTAACGTTGTTTTTGAATCGAAATGTACAGGGCAGGACTTGTACGCCTGCAGCTGCACGTCCGCAGATGACTCAGAGTCCACCATCCAGGGTGGTGAATACAAGGTCATTAACACTTAGTTGGTGCTGCGGGGGTGATCATTTCCATTTCTGCCGCTTCAAAGGACACGTTTGCAAGGGCTGTAGAACAATGGGACACATCCAAAGTATGTGCAGGCGAGCTGCAAACACTGCTAATCCTGCAAACCATCATGTTGCGGAGGAGGACAGATCCACGGTGGATCACGACGAACCAGAGCCTCAGACTGAGGAGTCAGAGGTATATGTGGTGCACACATTTACCACAAAGTGTCCCCCGATAATGCTGAAGGTCGAATTAAATGGACTCCCGGTATCCATGGAGTGGGACACGGACGCAAGCCAGTCCATAATGAGCAAAAAGACTTTCGATAAATTGTGGTGCAGCAAGGCCTCAAGGCCAGACCTGACTCCCATTCGTACTAAACTAAGAACGTACACAAAGGAACTGATTCCCATAATCGGCCATGTTCCCATAAAGGTCTCCTACAATGGAGTGGTGCACGAGTTACCACTCTGGATGGTATCAGGCGATGGCCCACGCTGTTCGGCAGGAGCTGGCTGGGAAAGATACGCTGGAACTGGGACGACGTCCGAGGGCTTTCGTCCGTCGGCGACACCTCATGTGCCCAGGTCCTAAACAAGTTCCCCTCGCTGTTCGAACCAGGCATCGGGAAGTTCCAAGGAGCGAAAGTGTAGATCCATTTGATTCCGAGGGGGCAAACCATCCATCACAAAGCGAGAGCGGTACCTTACATGATGAGAAAGAGGGTGGAGATCGAACTGGACCGGCTGCAACGAGAAGGCATCATTTCATCGATCGAATTCAATGAGTGGGCCAGTCCAATTGTTCCAGTCCTCAAGGGAGACGGCGCCGTCAGAATCTGTGGTGATTATAAAGTAACTGTCAATCATTTCTCACTGCAGGATCAATACCCACTGCCAAAGGTAGACGACCTATTTGCGACGCTGGAGGGAGGGAAAACATTCACGAAGCTGGACTTGACCTCGGCCTACATGACGCAGGAGCTGGAGGAATCTTCGAAAGGCCTCACCTGCATCAACACACACACACACACACACACACACACACACACACACACAAAGATCTCTTCATTTATAACAGATACTCATTTGGGATTCGATCGGCCGCGACGATATTCCAGAGGAACATGGAAAGCTTGCTGAAGTCGGTCCCGCGCACCGTGGTCTTCCAGGACGACATCTCGGTTACAGGTCGGGACACCGTCGAGCACATGCAGAACCTGGGGGAGGTTCTTAGTCGGCTTAATCGTGTGGGGCTCAGGTTAAAATGCTCGACGGTGAGCCAGGACCCTTACTGTCTTTAGTAAAAAAAAAACAATGCGCTCCACGGGAGTTGGTCTAGTGTCCTGTTAGAGATGCAGGAGGAAATAAAGCCGTACCAGCGGCGCAAAGATGAAATGTCGATACAGGCAGACTGCCTCCGATGGTGTAATCGGGTAGTGGTGCGAAAAAAGGGCAGGGACACTTTCATCAGTGATCTCCACAGCACCCATCCAGGCATTGTAGTGATGAAAGCGATAGCCAGATCCCACATGTGGTGGCCCGGTATCGATGTAGACTTAGAGTGCTGCGTGCACAAATGTAACACATGTTCACAGTTAAGCAATGCACCCAGGGAGGCGCCACTAAGTTTATGGTCCTGGTCCTCCAAACCGTGGTCCAGGGTCCATATCGACTATGCAGGCCCATTCTTGGGAAAAATGTTCTTCATGTTTGTAGATGCGTACTTCAAATGGATTGAATGTGTGATAATGTCGGCAAGCATGTCCGCTGCCACCACTGAAAGCCTTCAGGCCATGTTTGCCACGCACGACCTGCCTGATGTCCTTGTAAGTGACAATGGGCCATGTTTTACCAGTGCCAAGTTCAAGGAGTTCATGACCCGCAGTGGGATCAAACAAGTCACATCTGCCCCGTTTAAACCAGCATCCAATGGTCAGGCAGAATGAGCAGTTCAAACAAACAATCAAGCAGAGCTTGAAAAGGGGAACTGAAGGCTCACTGCAGACTCACTTATCCCGAGTGTTGTTTATTTACCGCACAAGACCTCTTTGGTCCTGAACTGCTCATGAAAAGGCTTTCGTTCGTACACCCTGATCTACGCAAACAGGTAGAGAGCAGGCGACTTAAACAGAATACATATCATGATCATGCAAATGTGTCACACGAAATTGAAATAAATGATCCTGTATGTGTGTTTAACTATGGGCAAGGTCCCAAGTGGCTTCCTGGTACTGTTTTGGCCAAAGAGGGGAGTTGGGTGTTTGTGGTCAAACTCTCAAATGGTCTCACCTTCAGGAAACACTTGGACCAAACCAAACTCAGATTTACGGATTATCCAGAACAACCCACAATAGACTCCACCTTTTTCGACCCTCCAACACACACACACACAAGTGGCAACCAACCCAGCGGTTGACCACGAAGCAGAACCAATTACCCGCAGCAGCCCAGCAGGACTCACCACCCTCAGCAACCCAGCGAGGGCCCAACAAACGACTCACCAAAACCAGCATTTCCACCGAGACGATCAACCAGGGATCGACTCACATTGTAAATAGTTAAACTACTGACTTTGGGTGGCGGGGGGGGGGGGGGGGGGGGGGAGGAAAGTGTTGTTATGTATGTAAACCTGTAATTACCATGTCTAACCACCAGAGGGTTTATCCCCTGGAGTTCCAAGGGATCCCACAATTCCTTGGGAGCAGCTGTACATAAGGAAGCCTCAGACTGTGGAGAGTCACTCTGAGATCGGTAGTAAAGGACTACGGTCACACCTTACTTTGAGCTTGCAGTATCTGGTCTGACTCTTTATTCAAGGCATAACAGTATTTCTCCAGCGATTTGAGGTGTCTACTGTGTATGGTCCACGTCCCTGAGGCATACAGGAGGGCGGGTATCACTACAGCCCTGTAGACCATAAGCTTGGTGCCAGATTTGAGGGCCTGATCTTCGAACACTCTCTTCCTCAGGCGGCCGAAGGCTGCGCTGGCACACTGGAGGCGGTGTTGAACCTCGTCGTAGATGTCTGCCCTTGCTGATAATAGGCTCCTGCATTATGGAAAATGGTCCACGTTATCCAGGGCCGCGCTGTGGATCTTGATGACCGGGGGGGCAATGCTGTGTGGCGGGGTGAGGTTGGTGGAGGACCTTTGTCTTACGGATGTTTAGTGTACGGCCCATGCTTTTGTATGCCTCGGTGAAGATGTTGACAATGACTTGGAGTTCAGCCTTTGAATGTGCGCAGACGCAAGCGTTGTCCGCGTACTGTAGCTCGATGACAGAGGATGGGATGGTCTTGGATCTGGCCTGGCGGCGACGAAGATTGAACTGGTTCCCACTGGTTCTATAATTAATTCCATTTATTGAAATTGAATATGAAGCCAGGATCCCTGGTGAATCGCTGGCATTGGCTGCACCCACCCCTCCCCCAGTGTCTGCAATAAAACACAGAGAATGGGATGTCCGGCCCGGGCCTCACTGTAACTGGGGATGTGTTCGGCTCCAGTCTCAGTTCCTGGTTATTGTCATTTCACAGATTCAAGGGGAGAGTCTCTGAGATGGTGATACTGGCGGAGATACGTCTCAACTCAAACCCCAAACACCAGATTCTCCAAATCACCTGGAATAAGGTGTTTTGAAACTGCTGAACCAATCTGTGAGGGGAAGTGTGGGGAGATGGAACAAAGTCAGATTAACAGGGAAGGGTCTGTAGGCGGGAATATTCGCAATTGTTAATTGTAATGGGACCTTATTTAAAAGCTTCTGGTTCCTGGAAGCCTTGAAGATGAATTCAGAGTCTGTAAGGGTTTGTGCGGAGCGCTGTGTTTCTGTTCTATTGTCGGAAAACGGTTTGAAATTGGCGGTTGCAGAAAGCTGGAGGCGGAGCTGAAAGATCAGAGGTCGTTCTCTGCTCTGTTTGTCAATCTTGACTCTGTCTCCTCTCCTCCCGCTCTGTCTGTTTAATCTCTCACTCTGTCTACTCCCCTTCCCGCCTCTCTCACTCTGCGCTCTCAGTCAGGTTGGCTACAGTTCTAAAAAAAAAGGAGCCGGGAGCAGTTCGCTTCTCATTCAGCGGCAGTTTGAGTGAAGAATCATCATGTCTGGCTGAGGTAAAGGAGACAAAGGACTGGGTAAAGGTGGAGCCAAGTGGCACCGTAAAGTGCTCCGTGATAACATCCAGGGCATCACCAAACCAGCCATCCGCCACCTGATTCACCATGGCGGTGCGAAGCGGATCTCGGGCCTGATCTATGAGGAGACCCGCGGGGTGCTGAAGGTTTTCCTGGAGAATGTGATCAGGGATGCGGTCACCTACACTGAGCACGCCAAACGCAAGATGGTCACTGCCATGGATGTGGTGCACGCTCTGAAGTGGCGGGGCCGCACTCTCTATGGATTCGGTGGCTGAACAACTCGACTCTTCCCATCAAGCACAACAAAAAGGCTCTTTTAAGAGCCACCCACTGCCTCAGAGAGAGCAGTGACCGGAGAGCGGGGACAGTTTGATTGGGAAATGGTTTTAGCTGCTTAATTGGCCTGCAAGACCATCAGCAGGCCGGGGCCATTGGAAGGAGCAGCGTGCAGCGGCCCGGCCCGTAAATCAGTATGGTCTCAGCCGACAAGACCATCAGCAAGCCGAGGCCATTAGAGGTAGCAGCGTGTGGCGGCATACCACTTCAGGGAGCAGCGCGTGTTGCTGCAGGAGGGCTACGGATGCGAAGCCAGGTCGCTGATTGCAGTGCGGGCAGGCACAGCAGGAGGGACGAAGGAGTGGCAAGTGTTTGTAGGTGGACGTGACCGTGGCCCAGGAAAGGCGAAGGTTCGGGGCCCAGCAGTGGCGAGGGCCCAGGGGCAGCACAGGCCAGCCCACACTGCGATGTGTGTACACGCTCAGTCAGTGCAGCAGAGCTGGTCTCCAGTTGTCTTGGGTAATCCTTGCCACTGGACCAAGACCGAGCTCTGTCAAGCCCGTGTGGTGGCTAGTGTGCAATGGCCACCACACGTTAAAAAAATCCACGCACAGGCATCTTTCACCCTCAAGATGTAGTTCGGGATCTCGAATATTAGTTCGGGATTTGGAACATTGAAACACCTGTGAACGCATCATCCCTTTTTGGCGTGGAAGCAAGTCATCCTCGCTTCAAGGGACTGCCTATGATGATGAGTTTAGTTCCACTCCAGCGGGAGTACAAACAGCAATAAAGTAAATAACCAGATCATCTGTTTTTTGAGGGATAAATGTTGTCCAAGACACCAAAGGATCGTTTACATCCACCCGAGAGGACAGATAGGGCCTCAGTTTAATGTCCCATTCGGTAGCGGACATTGGAGTACCAGGCTAGATTATGTGCTCAAGTCTTTAGAGAGCTTCTGACTAAGAGGTACGAGTGCTACCACTGAGCCACAGCAAACACATAATCTAGGGTTAACACTCCAGTGCAGTAGAAAGAGAACGTTCTATTGTGAACAGTAGAGAGAGCGCGAGAATGTAAACAATAGAGAGTGTGTGATATTGTCGGTGATGACGCAGCCCTGTTTAACCCTGGTCCGGACATGGATTGAGTCTGTGATGGATCCGTTGGTAAGGATCACGGCCTGCATGTCGTCATGGAGCAGGCGGACGATGGTGACGAACTTTTGTGGGCATCCGAAACGGAGGAGGACGCTCCATAGACCCTTGTGGTTGACAGGGTCAAAGGCCTCAATCTTCCTCACTGCCTTGCTCCACCTCACAGTCAACAAGCCCCGCACTGGAGAGGAGCTAAACTACAGAACCAGTGGGAAGCTGTTCAACCTTCGCCGTCTCCAGGCCAGGTCCAAGATGACACCAGCCTCTGTCGTCGAGCTACGGTATGCGGACGACGCCTGCATCTGCGCACACACAGAGACTGAACTCCAGGTCATAGTCGACGTATTTACTGAGGCGTACGAAAGCATAGGCCTTATGGTAAACATCCGTAAGACAAAGGTCCTCCACCAGCCTGTCCTCACCGCACAGCATTGCCCCCCAGTCATCAAGATCCATGGCACGGCCCTGGACAACATGGACCATTTCCCATACCTCGGAGCCTCCAATCAACAAGAGCAAGCACTGACGACGAGATTCAACACCGCCTGTGCAGCTTTCAGCCGCCTGAGGAAGAGAGTGTTTGAAGACCAGGCCCTCAAAACTGCCACCAAGTTCATGGTCTACAGGGCTGTAGTAATACTCACCCTCCTGTATGGCTCAGAGACATGGACCATGTACAGTAGACACCTCAAGACGCTGGAGAAATACCACCAACGATGTCTCCGCAAGATTCTACAAATCCACTGAGAGGACAGACGCACCAACATTAGCGTCCTCGACCAGGCCAACATCCCCAACATTGAAGATCTGACCACACTTGATGAGCTTCGCTGGGCAGGCCACATAGTTCGCATGCCTGACACGAGACTCCCAAAGCAAGCGCTCTACTGGGAACTCCTTCACGGCAAACGAGCCAAAGGTGGGCAGAGGAATCGTTAGAAGGACACCCTCAAAGCCTCCCTGATAAAGTGCAACATCCCCACCTGGAAGTCCCTGGCCAAAGACCGCTCTAAGTGAAGGAAGTGCATCGGGGAGGGCGCTGAGCACCTCTTATCTCATTGCCGACAGCATGCAGAAATCAAGCGCAGGCAGCGGAAAGAGTGTGCGGCAAGTCAGGCCCACCCACCCTTTCCCTCAACGACTATCTGTCCTACTTATGACAGAAACTGTAATTCCCATATTCAACTGTTCAACCACCTAAGAACTATTTTAAGAGTGGAAGAAGTCTTCCTCAATTCCGAGGGACTGCCGATGATGATGATGCTATATTGTCAAAGATGCAGTCTTTCCGATGAGACGTTAAGCCAGGCTTTGGCTGCCTATTCAGATGGATGTAAAAGATATCCCTGTGCTATTTGAAGAAGAATAGGGAGTTCTGCCAACATTCATCCTTCAATCAACAGCATCAAAACAGATTAACTGGTCAATTATCTCATTGTTGTTTGTGGAAGCTTATGATCTGGACTGGATATGTGTGTCTTTCACACGTGTTTTTTCAATTTCTCTGAAGGCGAACCGAGCAAATGCTTGTGAGACCAGGCCTGATATGAATCATTAAACAAAATGACTTCTAGGCAGTGAAGATGCTAATAATTTACGTTTGATGTTGTTTCCCCAATTAATAACACATATCTTTTTTTAATGTGTCTTAGTTATTATTAAATACTTCACACCCAAGATGACTTCTAACTAAGAAGTCACCTTAGTTTGAAATGGGGGACAGGGGGCAGGGGGCGGGAGAAAAGTGTTGACGTGGACGAGGGAGAGGGAGAATGGGATAAGAAGAGTGTCAGAGTGAACTATGCAGAATTCGCATTTCTCCAGTTGAATCACAAAATCTATTCTCCTACATCCTCCAAAATAAAGAAGCCAAAAGTATCTAAGAGAAGAAGGGCAAAAAAGGCTCAAAAGAAGCGACAGCTTAATTGCATCTGTACTCGACTGACAGAGCTATTTATTCAGAGGCCCACCGAACTGGGAACATGCTCTGCAGTCTTCCCTCCTTATTTTTAGTTTGGTTTCTAAGGAAACATCTGGAGTCCACGCAGGTCATGTTTAAACATCACATACTGCAGTCTATGCAAAACAGTTTCTCCAATAATCTTGCCAATCATCAAACTGTGTAAAAGATACATTCTGAGCAATTTAAAAATCCTTATGGACCGTCTGAATCCTTGTTACCTGAATATCTGTAATATCAGTGACCTGATGGGTTTTTCTGCCAGAATAAAAACAGAAAATGCTGGAAATACTCAGCAGGTCAGGCAGCAACTATGGTGAGAGAAACAGAGTTAACGTTTCAGGTCGCTGACCTTTCATCAAAACTCTTTTTCTGCTTCTGTGTAATTATATTACTTAGCAATTAATCTGTTAGCTTTAACCCAAACGGACACGGAACGGTTACAAATTCCAGGTCTTCCTTAGATATTCTTTCAGGTTCAACGGTACTGGTCATTACTGAATGTTGTACTTGTATCATGCGCCCAGGAGTGTACTGCCCAACATCCACAACAATAACTTGTATTTATATATCACCTTTAACAGAGTAAAATGACTCGAGGTGCTTCACAGGATCGCTATCAAACAAAATAAGGAGATATTAGGACAAGTGGCCAAAAGCTTGGTCAAAGAGTTTTAAGGAGTGTCTTAAAGGACAAGAGAGGGGGAGAGGCAGAGAGGTTTTGGGAGGGAATTCTAGAGCTTAGGGCTTGGATGGCTGAAGGCACAGCCACCAAGGGTGGAGCGAAGAAAATCGGGGATGCGCAAGAGGCCAGAATTGGAGAAGCGCAGAGATCTTAGAGGGTTGTATGAACTGGAGGAGGTTATGGAGATAGGGAGGGTCGAGGCCACGGAGGGGTTTGAAAACAAGGATGAGAATTTTAAAAATCAAGGCGTTGAGGGACCAGGAGTCAATGCAAGTCAGCGAATACAGGGGTGATGAGTGAACAGGACTTGGTGCGAGTAAGGATACGAGCAGAAGAGTTTTGGATGAGCTCAAGTTTACAGAGGGTGCAAGGTGGAAGGCTGAACATGAGAGCATTGGAATAGTCGAATCTGGAGGTCATGAAGGCATGGGTGAGGGTTTCAGCAGCAGATGAGCTGAGGTAGGGGCAGAGACAGGCAATGTTTCAGAGGTGAAAGTAGGTGATGGAGAGGATCTAGTTATACAATCGGATAATGTGGGCCCGTATAAAGTTTCCTTTTGTGATCTGAACTGGACAGCATCTTTCACATGTGTTCTTCTCCAATCTGATGAAAGGCAGGTTGACAACACGAGTAAAAATGAGGCCAGATAGAATTGTTAAGCTGTTTTATTTTACAGACTGCAAGTGAACATACAGAGTGACAGTCATGATCAAAACTCAGTTCCTTCACTTAAATTCAAACCCACCCTCAAGAAAAAAGTAAATAAAACATGCCATGCTATCTATCCTACGTTAGTTAGTGAGGAAACTTAATTTGTCCTGGTCACCACACTGGAGCTGAGTGGCCCCGGAGCTTAAGATGAGGGAGACTTCTCTGGTGAGGCCAGACACCCCTCCCACACCTAAATGGCTTGCATGTCTTTTTTCTGACTGTGCACACAGGAAGTGGGAGGGCTGTACCCTCAACTTCTTCCCCCAGTCAGAAATTCACCAGTAGGCTAGTCAATCAAACAGGCTACCTTGTTCCCCACAAAAACAGCAGACAACCCCCAGTTGGGGACACAAGATAACTGTTTCAAGTGAATGGCCTACCGGTAATCTGGAACAAAATCGCAAAATTACTTAGCATCCCTGCTTGCTGTGGTAAACAGCAAGGACAGTTGGTTCATTAATGTATCAATCCCCTTTTAATCTCAGCATATGGCTGTAAGGAGGATGTTGAACCAACACTAATTCTTTTGGCCTTCAATTTCATTCTTCTGCACAGTTTTCCAAGTTTTGAAAGAAAAAAAACATGCACTGCCACAAAATTAACGGCTCTGCTTGCGGTTTGCTACATATATCTTCCAGTATGCTTTGATGAAAAAAAAACCCTTGCTTTGCTTTTGTACAAAAACAACAGTATTGGAAATCTTTTAAATACATTGACCCACCGGGGGTGAGGGGGAGGGCTCTTCATTATACATTAATAGGCATTTTTAGACTGTGCTGATCACATTGTCCTAAAAGTAAACAAAAAGGTAGTTTAATTTACTCATGCACAAAGTATATTTATATAATAGGACTAATATGTCCAGAACAGGAAGAATTTTGTTAATAGTTGACACCACCACCCCTCCAATCACCAGCAACACGTAAATCAACACACTGTAATCGTGTTTTGCAGCAAAGTAAAACAACCCCTGTATAATACCAAAGTAAGCCCTTTCATGTTTCCAGGCAACAAATGCCACTTGCAGTGACAACATTGGTGACTTCACTCCCTGCATCACGATTAGATTTCCAAAGGCTCACGTGTGAAGCAGGGTAGGCCTCATACTGTGACTCAGTGAGCCTGACCGTAATTCTGGTTATTTATGCAAAAGAAAATGAGCTAGTTAAGACAGAAATTATGCTGCGTTGTCACCCAAGTACAGTGCAGACTACAGAAGGAAAAAAGCGAGAGTGTAGTTGATTGGAAGGCCTGATTCTGCTGACTTGCAACCAGTAAAGCACTGGATGTAATTAGTTCAAATTACCAAATGTGAGTTTTGTATTGTTTGCTAACTCAACATGTCAAATATTGTTTAGAAATTTAACAAACCTATTTTGGATTGCTCAGTTTATACCAGTTGATTGTACACAATAAAAAGTCAATGTACGAAGTTCACCTTCGAGCTCCTCTCTCTCTCTCTCTTCTCCCTCCTTGACTAACCACTCAATTCACCTTTAACCTGCGTCGGAGAACAAAGATTGATAAGACATCCCTTTTCAAGGCCATGCTGACTGACTGAAATTAAAAGTAAGATTCGTCATAGCTGTGCAGTATTACACCAGACGATTTTTATGATATAGCAGAGAAAAACAAGTTCACCTTTTCCATACAAATGCAATAAAAAAGCCATTTTTTTTAGGTTCAAGGACATCACTGGAATTGAAAGACTTCAAAGAAAAGACTTGCATTTATGGATCACCTTTCACAATCTCAGGATGTCCCAAAGCGCTTTACAGCCAATAAAGTCCTTTTTTGAAGTGTATTCACTGTTGCAATATAGGAAGCAACAGCAGACAAATTTTCACACAGCAAGCTCCCACAACCAACAATGTGATAATAACCAGATAATCTATTACTAGGTGTTGGTTAAGAGATTAATATTGGCCAGGCCACCAGGATGAACGCTCCTATTCTTCTTCAAAATAGTGCCATGGGATCTTTTACATTCAACTGAGGGGGCAGACAGGGCCTCTGTTAACATTTCATCCGATAGACAGCACATCCAACAGTGCAGCACTCTTTCAGTACTGCACTGTCATGTTGAATTTTCTACTCATGTTCCTGGATTGGGATATGAACCCACAACCTTCTGACTCAGAGACAGGAGTGCTACCACTAAACTACAGCTGACACCCCAAGACCTTGAATAGTAAATGTTCCAGGGGGGTTTTGTTTTACCAGACTTACATGATGCTTCCTTTACAAGTAATTATTGTATTACTTCACAATTAAATTATCACTAATCTTCATCTAGAAACAGATGGCGTTTTACTGTGCATATGAAATGATGTTTACATTGATAGAGAATTCAAGCTCTGCAGCCTGGCTACAGTTTTGAGAAAACACAGACCACATTGCATTAAGTCATCAATCAACTTGACATTTTAGGACCTTGGGTAGCGAGCCAATTAAAGGTTAACAGACTATCAATTGAGCCAATAAGGTCAAAGAAAGCGAGTTCTTTTCTGTAAATTGAACCAGGTATAAGTACAGCCATTTTGGCCATGTGGTCTCAGAAGGACAAAGGCCTGGCTTAAAGCCAAGAACTTGTTGCTGCTGCCACAATAAAACTACAATCGGAGTTCGTATTTCATTGGAAATTAAGAGATCTAACAACATAAATAAAAAGGTTGCTTGACAAAGAATCGTCTCTTTATAGAGAAGTGCTGAGAGAGCTTTTCATTATTCGCAAAGTTGAACAATACGATACTCATCAGTTTCCTGAAAACAGTTCTTCATAGCTTCGATAAAATTGATGTCTTTGCTCTACGACTGCAAGCATCCAACAAGTCAATTTCTTTTACTCGTGCAACTAATTTCACCCAACCAGTTTACAGAATGGTCAGACAGCAAGAACAGTGCCCATTTTTTAATTAATCCTGATTTCAAAGTCAAGGTAGTTCTGCCCAATAACTGCCTGGTGATGACCAGGTTAGACTTGGAGAAAAGCCTTAGATCTGAACAATTGAGTAGAAATGTTAAAAGATTCTGATACTTTCTTGGTTCTCTTCACAGAATCGCCGCTCTGTTGAGTGTCTTTTTTTTTCTCTTTATATTTTGTCCGTTTGCCTGTTTATTTGCCCATCTGTTTTTAATTCTATTCAATTTGATCATAAAAATTATGATTTTAATTGAGGGCGATCAACTGCAGATCAAAGTTCAGCTGAAGATGTAAATTTAATAAAAGCCGAGTTCTCATCCTGACTAAAGATGAAAAGATTTTTACCTGACTTTGAAAAACTGGTTTCAGACACCTGGAGCTGGATGACCAGGAGAGGAGGAGTAGCCAATACACTAAATTCTCCCGAATTATCCATAATCCCAATGGGAGTTGGCTGGTTTCCTTTGATAATGACAATATTTGTATACAGAAATTAATCAGGCCAAGTTTGTTTGATGGCTGGCCCATTATTTCTTTGAAATCTTAATGTATGGAATTTTGTAGATTGTTAGAAGTCGACAAATTCATTATTAATAACCAACCCATCAGGAAGGAAGATAGTAAATATGACAACATTAACCCCAGTGATATTAAAGGCTTTGTTTTGCAAAAAACTACTCAGTCTCTGGAATTGATACCTCAGACTCCATACAGTGGGTAAAAATACTGCCCTGTCCACATCAGGAAGTCTCTGAAAGACACTTTCCTCCAAATAGCTTGCAGATTTTCAGAACATTTAAGAAATAAATTCTATTTTAACCTCATGTGGGCTGATGTGAATTTTTACTCTTTAGACATTTGTACCACCTGTATCTTGCTGTCTCCTTCTGCTCCTTGTACATAAATCAGTTAGTTTTAATGTGAATGTAACAGGCCAGTAGCGAGATATTTATCACCTTTCAAAGTAGACAGGAAAGCTTGGTGAGTATCCCATGGAGTTTATGGTGTGCTAGTTCATAGTAAAAGGCTAACTTCGTAATGTGGCACACTATCCCATTCACAGGACACACAAGAGCAGATTGCAGTTCATAAGAGACAAGAGTCTTATGTAAAAAGTGTGAGGAGAAAGTATCGACTGTAACAGTGATATCACCCACAAACATCCACTTTATTTGCTTGCCAGATTCCATTATGCAGAATAAACTAGGGCAGAGTTCCAGGAGATACAATAAACATACTGGCGGGTCTTCCATTCCATCTGCCAAGTGAAAGTTTAGCGCACAACATTAATTCAAACCTTGCACGGAACAGCTGTTATCCTGGTCTGGTGCGAGTCTACATTGAGGACAGTGTGCCCTCAATCCTACTTCAAAACACGGGAGTCATGGTATGCATTTGCAGACCATGCGTCAATAATACTGGGCAGTTGTCCCAAGAAGCTGCAATAGTACTGACTACAGCAGCAGTAGAATCTCTATTATAGCAGAACCAGCCATCAAAGTAGCTACATTGCACTTCCGGAATTGATCTTAGTCAATTTTGACCCATTCCTGTTTCACAACTTCATTGCACAGAGGGTTTAAGAGTACTTTGAACATAGAAGACAATATGTAGAAAAATTATTCTCAATGTGATTCAGGACCTTTCATTGGGGAAATGGAGACACAACAGAAAAAAAAATCAATGACCCTTGGCTGTGAAGTGCTTTGAGACGCCCGGTGGTCGTGAAAGGCACTATATAAATGCAAGTCTTTCTTTCTTTCTAGTCACAACTAATGGGATGAAAACATCCTCTCTTTCTGTTGGCTGTAAAGGTCCCACCTGAACTGTATTTGGGCCCAGTTCCTAATGATCATGGCTCCGATTCTTGGTCAGTCAGATGTCCTATCACAATGTCTAAGGGTCTAAACCAAGTTTCTGTTAAGTCTACTCCTACAGGATCCTTATTTGTCGAATACAGAGTGCATACTCTGTCTATAAGATCACACCCACTTCCCCAAGTCCAGAGCGCTTAAGTGTAGAAATGCAGAGCCAAGGCTAGGGGACAGACAGGTGAGTGCAGATGTACTACTAGTTTAACCAGCCAAAGCTGCACAGCTTATCAGCATTAGTAAGGCCCCCGCCACTTGTCGAGTGAACCAGCCTAACCAGTCGGGTGCTGACTTGTAGGGTTAACAAGAGCTCGGTAGGAAGAATCCTAGCCCCGCCAATGACAGGTCAATCTATGCAAATTCCATTATTGATCAGGACTGGCTGCTCAATGTCCTGACTGCCTGAGGACCTAACTGGCTCAGGTATCAGATTACTCAGTCAGTCCTGGTTGCCATTTGTTGGACACTTGTAAACAAATTGGCTGTCCTATTTGCCTGCATAACAACTGTGATCGCACTTTAAAAGACACCTTCTTAGGCAGTCCCCCGGAGTCGAGGATGACTTGCTTCCACACTAATACGAGTTCTAAGGTGACTAATGGGTCCTATGGGGGGATCTACAGACTCAGGTGGGGCTGATGGTGGTTGAAGGAACGGTTGGGTGGGGTGCTTGGTTTGTCGTACGCTCCTTCCGCTGTAAAGCGCTTTGGGATAAGACACTATATTAATGTAATTTATATCTTTCTTAACAAATATGACCAGATTAACTAGTCATCTATCCTATGGCTGCGTGACAGAATAAGCGCCACAGTTGCTAACAGTTACTGCACTTCAAAAGAGTAGCTTAATTGCTTTGAGAGCTCAACACAGTAAGGTACTATATACATGCTGATCTATTTTATTGCCCCCAGCAGAGATCAATTAACTCATTCAAATCATGCCCGAGACTTTCTTGGTTTGAACATCAGTTATCAAATCAAACAAACTAAACTATTGGCCGGGGGGGGGAGGGCAGGGAATAGCGAGAGAACAATAATTTATCATGAAGTGAATCAGTGCAATGCTACAGAGAGCACACATTTCTCATTTATATGGCATCGTTACATAAGTAATGTAAAAAAAAAGGCACAAGTTGGTTAAACAACTTACATTTATATAGCACCTTTAACGTTGTAAAACAACCCAAGGTATTTCTCAGAGATGCAAGAAGATTTTCAAACAGGCCACCCAGCCAAAGAAGGAGCTTCTATGTGACAATAGCTGGATGAAAGAAGTGGTTTTTAAGGAGGATCTTAAAGGAGAGAGAGTGGTTGAATGGTTATCGGGGGAATTTCAGCATGTGGAGCCCAGACAGCTTATTGCATGGCTACCAATGGTGGGTGAAGAGAGGGAGCGGATGCACATGAGGTCATAAACAAACAGAGGAATGGAGAGTTTGTGGGAATAGTAGGGTTGGAGAAGGTTAATGGAAACAGATGAGGAAACAGATGCTGTGTTTTGGAGGGAGAGATTAGGAGTGGTGATCAAAAGTTTTGTTGAAAAGATGGATTTTGAGTCGTATTTTAAAAGGTAGAAGTGTTCAAGGAGGGAGTTCGAGGGAGGAGGGATGAGGTGTTACCAATGTGGGACAAAGACAATGGGCTATGCATAAAATGCCAGAGTCAGAGAATGAAAGACTACGGGAGGGGAATATGGCCCCTATTTTTCGGCACCCAGCGATTTTTCTGGCGTTGAAGGTCAGTTAAAAGTTTCCCCAATTTTGGGGCACCGGCTACCAGCGACAAAATGTTTGGCACCATACATTCTGGCGCTGGTGTACGCTAAAAAGCAGTTTACGCACCCTTTCTGGCCATAAGGCCACTTTCTCCAATAATGTTTTTTTAAAAACTGCGCACAAACACATGCAACACCGTTTGAAAAAGCCTTATCTACACTTAAAGAAATCAGCGCTAGCCTGCTTCTATCCCTGGCCAAAGGGCCTCCCTGGCTATTTTCTATCAACGTAATGTAGCACCTTATCAAATTCCTTTTAGAAATCCACATACATAACATCCATTTCTTTTATCAATACACGCCGCTAGTTTCTCACAAAACATTGTTAAATTAATCAAAGAGAACCTTTTACAAATTCGTGTCGATTATTCTTAACTCACGTCTTTTTAGGTATTAATTTTACTCTATATTAAGGCCCCTGGAATCTTATCCACAGCTGGCGTTAAGCAGACTAGTCGACAGTGACCTGTGAGAGAACATCCCGAAAACATGATATATAAACATGCTGTATCAATACAATTTCTTTCTTGTAATATATTTTAAAACACTGTCGCAATCCAGTTGCTTTTTGGCCCACTTACCTTCAGCACTGTGCAGTGATGCACAGAAGAAATGTGAGTTGAACAGAGAGTAAGTTATTCAAAATATTGAGAAATCAGTTGTTTTCCTCATAGCTGCAGTGCACGGGGAGGTTCCCACAACTCAGGCAGTAGTGGTTTGGCTTCATGATCATCATAGGCAGTCCCTCGAAATTGAGGAAGACTTGCTTCCACTCTAAAAGTAAGTTCTCAGGTGACTGTACAGTCCAATACGGGAATTACAGTCTCTGTCACAAGTGGGACGGACAATGGTTGAAGGAAAGGGTGGGTGGGTGGGAGGGACTGGTTTGCCGCACGCTCCTTCCACTGTCTGCATTTGGTTTCTGCATGCTCTCGGCAACGAGACTCTAGGTGCTCAGCACCCTCTCGGATGCTCTTCCTCCACTTAGGGCGGTCTTTGGCCAGGGACTCCCAGGATGTTGCACTTTATCAAGGCGGCTTTGAGGGTGTCCTTGAAACGTTTCCTCTGCCCACCTGGGGCTCGCATGATGTGTAGGAATTCCTTGCAGAGCGCTTGCTTTGGGAGTCTTGTGTCAGGCGTGCAGATGATGTGGCCTGCCCAATGGAGCTGGTAGAGTGTGTTAAGTGCTGCAATGCTAGGGATGTCGGCCTGATTGAGAACACTGACGTTGGTGCGTCTACCCTCCCAGTGGATTTGCAGGATCTTGCGGAGACAGCGTTGGGTGGTATTTTTCTAGCGATTTGAGGAGTCTACTGTATATGGTCCACGTCTCAGCCATATAGGAGGGCGGTTATCGCTACAGCCCTGTAGACCATAAGCTTGGTGCCAGATTTGAAGTCCTGGTCTTCAAGCACTCTCTTCCCCAGGCGACCGAAGGCTCCACTAGCGCACTAGAGGCGGTGTTGAACCTCATCGTCGATGTCCGTCCTTGCTGATAGTAGGCTCCCGAGGTATGGAAAGTGGTTCACGTTGTCCAAGACCACGCCGGGGATTTGGGATTTTGATGACCGGGGGAGGGGGGGGGGGGGCGGGGGCAGTGCTGTGTGGCAGGGTCAGGTTGGTGGAAGACCTTTATCTTACGGATGTTTAGAGTAAGGTCCATGCGTTTGTATGCCTCGGTAAAGATGTTGCCGATGGCTTGGAGTTCAGCCTCAATGTGCGCAGACGCAACTGTCGTCCGCGTACTGTAGTTCGATGACAGAGGTCGGGACGGTCTTGGATCTAGCCTGGAGCCGATATTAAGAACTGTGTGGAATTAAAGGGAACTAGGGTGGCATGCTTCCTGACGTGAATAGAATTGTTAGTGCCCAAGCCAACCAAATGCCAGGTTTGATCAATAATTGTGGGTTAATCACGTTCTGCGCCACAAACCGTACACTATATGTCATTATATAGCGGGTTGTGAAGTTCTTGCCAGCCCTAGTTAAACTTCATTATCAGTAAATGGGGGTGAAGGATATTATGAAATGGATTAACTGATCTTAGATTAATGTGGGTTAAAAATATTTATGTAATGAGTTAGTTTATTTTAGTAAAATGGAGACTAATCAAAGTATGTTATATATAGGGGAATATAGGTTAATGAGTATTAAGCCCACTGGTTCTATAGTTTAGTTCCACTCCAGCCGGGACCCAGTTGAGTGCGAGATGGAGCATTGCAGTAAGGAAGATCGAGAAAAGGATTGGCGTGATGACGCAGCCCTGCTTGACCCCGGTCCGGACGTGAACTGGGTCTGTGGTGGCTCCGTTGGTCAGGATCACGGCCTGCATGTCATCGTGGAGCAGGCAGAGGATGGAGAAAACTTTTGGGGGCAGCCGAAACGGAAGAGGACGCTCCACAGTCTCTCACGGTTGACAGTGTCAAAGGTCTTTGTGAGGTCAAAGAAGACAAGGGTTGGTGCCGTTCCCTGTATTTCTCTTGTAGTTGCCACGCGGTGAAGATCATGTCCTTTGTACTCCGTAGTGGACGGAATCCACATTGTGACTCTGGGAGGAGCTCTTCAGCCACAGGGAGAAGACGGTTGAGGAGGATTCTAGCAATGACTTTCCCAGTGGCCGACAACAGGGAGACTCCTCTGTCGTTGCCGCAGTCGGAATTGTCCCCTTTTTTAAAGATGGTTATGATTACGGCATCTCAGATCTCCAAGCATGCACTCCTCCTTCTAGCCGAGAGAAATGAGATCATGCATTCACGCCAATAGTGCCTCTCCGCTATACTTTAGTGCCTCAGCGGGGATTCCATCTGCTCCCGACGCCTTGTTGTACTTAAGCTGGCAGATGGCCTTTTCTACCTCATGCAGGAGGCGAGGGTTTTGCCGAGATGGTGGCAGGTAGCATGCTGCCGGATGGAGTAGAGGACATTCGTGTCACAGGCAGAGTCTCGATTAAGGAGATCTTTAAAGTGCTCCTTCCAGCGGGTCCTGACTGCCTCTGTGTCCTTGATGAGTGTCTCCCCGTTTTGGCCAGCAGTGGGGTGGGGCCTTGGGTGCTTGGACCGTAGGTGGACTTAACTGCGGTGAAGAATCCTCACACATCATGGCTGTTGGCCAGCTGCTAAATCTCCTGTGCTTTCTCCACCCACCATCTATTCTTTAGGTCGTGGGTTTTTTGTTGGACCGCAGCCTTAAACCGCCTGTAAAGCTGCTTTGCTGCTCCCGAGTGGGTTGTTGTTTCAAGTTCAGAAATGCCCTGCGCTTGTTTAGCTCTTGGATCTCCTGATCATTCTCGTCAAACCAGTCCTGGTGTTTCCTGGTTGAGTGACCGAGCGCCTCCTCGCAGGCACTGGTTATGGTGGCCTGTAGGGCAGACCAAGTGCTGTGGGCGCTCTGCGTCTCGGGGTCATCAAGGGTCGCTAGGTTGGCAGTGAGGCGCTGGCTGTATTGGGCTCTCTTAGCTGGGTCGTGGAGTGCCCCGTCGTTGATTTTTCTGCAGCATTACTTCTGTTGCCATCGTCGCTTTGGGGCTATATTAATGTTGATAACGGAAAGGATTCAGCAGTGGTCCGTCCAGCAGTCATCGGCTCCTGTCATGGCGCCGGTGATGCGCATGTCCTTGCGATCCCTCACACAAACTATGACGTAGTCGAGCAGGTGCCAGTGCTTGGAGCAAGGGTGTTGCCATGATGCCTTGTGCTTGTCCCTCTCGCAGAACAAGGTGTTGGTAATGACGTGTTCTAGGCATTTTGTCAGGGTACCGGTGGAGTTGGTTTTCCCTACCCCCTCTCTGCCGATCACGCCTCCCCAGAGGTCTGTGTCCTTACCAACTCTGGTGTTGAAGTCGCCGAGGAGGATCAGTTTGTCGTCCGTAGGGACGTGGGACAGGGATTGTTCGAGGCTGGAGTAGAATAGCTCTTTGACCTCATCTGTTGCGTCGTGTGTTAGGGCGTACGCACTGATAACTCTGGCGCATTGGTTCCGGGATAAGGTGAGCCGGAGAGTCATTAGACGTTCATTAATCCCGCAGGGGGAGTCTCTGAAGTGGTCGACTAGTTCGTTCTTGATGGTGAAACCAACTCAATGGAGGTGCCGTTTTTCTTCTGGTTTGCCCTTATAGAAGAAAGGTGCAACTTCCACCTTGTTCTTTGAGCTGGCCTTCCCCTGCCCATTGGGTCTCACTTAGGGTGGCAATGTCGACGTCGAAGCGTCTGAGTTCCTGGGCAATGATGGTGGTACGGCGTTCTGGTCTGTCGCTGTTGGACAGGAGGGTCCCGATCTTCCAGGACCCGAATTTCATTTTAAACGGTGGAAGATTCCTGTGCTTGAATTCTTGTAATGTGGGGTGGCTGTTGCACACTGGTTACCACACGGACTTAGCAGAGCAAGGTCTTAGTCCAGTGGTAAAGGGGTCCAAAACGACTGGAGACCAGCAATTGCTGTAAAGGCCTAAGTTGCCTACGGCGGGGTGCGAGCCGTAAGCTCGATGCTGAGCAGCGCCCTTCGGTGAGGTGTGAGAAAACCAAGGCCTGGCTGAGGGCAGGCATTAGAATGGTCAGAGGTCATCTTCGTGGAAGGAGGCGAGGTCAGAGAGGTTAGAGTGACCACAGCCATTGTGCACACCACGTACTCGACAGAGACTCCACCGTTGAGTGGGGCCCGCAGCTGGGGGGAGGCCAGGACGTCACCGGAGGGATGTAGGACCAAAGAGGGGAAGGCTCGTGTGTGAGGGCGAGGAGTGAAGGAAGGGCCCAAACCTGTGGTTGGAGCTGGTCAGAGGCTCACCGCCGTTGAGATCATCGGGGGTCAGTTGGAGCAGCTGAGTCGGCCAGTGGGGAGCGAGAAGCGAGGGTCCAATTGCGGGGACATGGCAGCAGGGAGGTCCATCTAGAAGGCAAGTCTTGATTGGGGGATGGGCAGTGGGCCCTTGCAGCACGGGTTTTTAGTGCGAAAATACTTTGGGGGTCGAAGTGCACCCACTGTCAGGGCTGGCGGGGGGGGGGGGGGGGGCTTCAACAGTGGGGGGAGGAGATTGAAGAAGAGGTGAAGGATGGCAGCAGATGGCCAGAGGAAGGTTTGTTCGGGGAGAGCTCCCTCGGGAGCTGCTATCCCATCCGCCATCTTTGCTCGCGTGAAGACAAATAAACTTCATATCACAATGCCAGAGGCTGTGTCAGTGATGTTCTGCTTCACTGAATTACCTTTCTGTAGGTAGACTGGCTCGCAGGGATGGTTTCCCTAAAACAGCAGGCATTCCTGAAATCAAACTAGGTGGAAAAGTACTGATTGCCAGTGTGTGTTGTACTAAAAATAGGTGGAGCTTCCTCACTTTGTTGAGGGCAATAACAGACCAAGAAGGTAGCACCTGAATTTTCCACGTCCTGTCTGGCATTGGAAAAATGGTAACAACAATAATGCTTTCTCTCCTTAATCTTCATCGTGTCAAAAATTAGTCTTTTGATGAAGCCGAGGATGTGTTGCCAAATCATCCCCCAGACATTTTAGGTGCACACGGTTAGGACAGTCGCCAGAAATGCACTTGGGTAGCGCCAGCACGACATTCAGGTTTCCTTTACTAGAAACTAGCTATTATTTTTTTCGGTGTTGATGGTGTTCAAAGAAACCTGCATACAGATAAGTGGAGGCCATAATTTTGATTGGGGAAAATTGGGGTCATAGTGTGGAGGAGGTTGCAGAGATAATGGTGGGGTGAAGTCATGGTGGGATTTTAAGAATAGGATGAGAATTTTTATATATTACACACACACACACACACACACACACGGTTGGCACCTGTGCTAAAAGCAGTGATCAGGAATAGAATTCTCCACTTTATTTTGCTGATATCATTTAATATGCCTTGGCTTCATGCCATTCCTTCATCCTTCTTTATTGTTCATCTCTCTTAAGGTCTCTCATTCACATTGCCACGAGAAAAATAAACGGCACATGAAAGACACCTATATTTTATTTAGGGAATCCTTTTTATGATTGTGATGTACAGTTTCCAGAATCATGATGCACATATTGATTTAATGGGCCTGAAATTTCAGTCAGAGGCTTCTTTTGGACGAACGCCTCTGACCCGAGAATTTTTACGAAATTACCTAGGATTCCAGTGGGAAGGACTTCTCTTCCCGTGCTTCGGAGCGCGCTCCTATCCTCAAGGTTCAAACGTAGAAGGTGCAGTCACGTGACTACACAACCAATCAGGAACTGTATTCTCATTAATAGCAGTGAGAACTCCGTATCTACGAGTTCTCATTGCTATGAATGAGAAAAAAATAAAATAACCTCACAATTAAAATTAATTGAAATTAAAGTTAATAAATGTCTTAAAAGAAATCTGGAAAATATATATATTTTTTTTATAAGTTTTATAATTAGGGTTAAAAATAAACTTACTTTAATGGAAAGAGTTTTTAAACAGAAAAATGTGTTTTAAATTTTATTTTTATATGTTTATGTTTTAAACTTTTACGCTGGTAAAAGTAGGCTGTGCACCTGCTTTTACCAGGCACAAGGGTTTTAAGGACATTCGCTGGGCGAGAGATGGGCAAATACTGCAATCTTGCCCATGCGAATTTCCTGGCTGTGGGGATACAGAGGATCTATCAAGCCAGAACTTGACAGAACAGAAAAACGGTTTTTGGCACAATGGCATTGCGTGCCGAAAACCAGCTTTTGCGATGCCTTCTTGGGTCCATACACACTCCGTACAGACCCGAGGAGGCTGGAATTTCAGGCCAATACCAATCATCAGGATTTGTTTACACATGGTATAAGCTGGGTATTCCAATGTTCCCGACTGCAGACTTACTGTTTCCCCCAACCTGCCACAGGATTTCTTTCCTTCAAACTTCAAGTTGTCCCTTTCCGGTTCTTGATTAGTTTAATTTTATGCACATGAGCTATTACTATTCAGTGACAGCTCTGACAGGTGCATGGCCTTGGGTGATAATAAATAAGTAGTATGTACAATCATGAGTGTTGCCACACTGGGATTCTTTTGGCACAAATTAAAAGCAAAGCCTCTGGCAATGGTGTGGTCCCAATGTATATGTGCTTCGAGTTAATTATTGCCATTAAATCAAGAGATTGTTATATTTATACGAAAAGGATATTTTATTCAAGAAATATTTTTGAGGATCACTGGCTGACCCTACTCCTGGCAAACCCTGGCCAAAGCTTTGCTCCTCCCGACTCCTCCCAGCAGAAATCCCCATCAAATAGCCGACCCCCTCCCACCTGCCCCTTACTTGAGGCCTACCCACCCGCAGCCAGCCTCTCAATCTGGCTAGCTGCGGGCGGGAATCCCAGATCTCGCATTCAAATCAGGCCCTGCCGTCAAAGTGGGCAGGGCCTGTGGGAAATGCGGCCTCCTCAGAGGCCCCACGCCCCAATCCGCCTTCCTTGAGAAAATTCCAGCCCCCATCTCGCAGAAAGCTATTTTTTTCATTACAGATCACCTTTAGAAACAGATTACCTACAATACCACGCATGCTTGATGTTTCAAAGGTAGTTCGGATATTGTTTTCAAATTGTTTTGGGAAGGTTTTTAATATTTTTTTTTAAAGGCAGCGGTCCTGTTTTAATGGAAAGTCTGTATGAGTGGACTATTCCATCAATGACTGTGTGATATCTTGACAGAGCACAGTACACACAGCTCCTAACATGGCAGGCAGCGCTCTCGGAAGCCTCCGAATTTTCTGCCTGGTTCTGTTTATTATTAACTCTGCAGTTGCAGTACACAATACGTCCACATCCACAGTGTGGAGCTACAAACATTACAAGCTACAGACATTACACTTCTCCCTCCTTAATGAAGAAGTTATTATAACAAACATCATAATAACTTTCATGTTTATACATAACACAGGATATAAACTTTTTTTCCCCCCGTATTTACAAATTTAACTTTACCACTTATTTTCTGTTTCGAAGAGGATACCTTCGCTCTCGAACAGAACCTTCCAAACATGGTGTCGAATCTAAACTCATTCGAGGCTCATCCTGAGGAACGTTTTCCTCCATGGAATTTCTTTGATTTTCATTTGAACTCACTCTAACTTCAAGCTCTATGTTTTCCTGACTCAGACTCAGACTTTCATTCTGATTCTCTCCTGGATTTGTTTCCAGTACATTGGATTTAGAATTTGCTACTGGTGTATCAAAACTATCTGATGAGTCAGAAATAATTGAATCATTCCCACCTTCAACTCCTTCCAAATCAGTCGGTAAAATATGATCAATATGAACAAACCTAACCTGTCCATTATCAAACATCTTTACCAAATATGTGCAAGGACCACATATCTTAACCACTCTTCCTGGAAACCACTTTAACCATTTATGGTGATGGTTCTTCACTCTCACCTTCTGGTTTAATTTCACACATCTCTCTTTTACTGTACCTCTATCATGATTCTCTTTCTGTCTTAATTGTGTCTCTTCTACAGACTGTGCCAAATTTGGTTTTAACAACGAGAATCTGGTTCATGGCTGTCGTTTGAGAAACAACTCTGCTGGTGTTCTGCCAGGAGTTGTATGAGGAGTATTTCGATATGTAATCAAAAAATTAGCCAAGTTGTGATCCAATGACAACTGCCGTTTCCTTGGATTTGGATCGAACATTTGTTTTATAAGGGCACGTTTTACAATTTGTACAGTGCGTTCTGCTGCACCATTCGAAGCAGGATGATATGGTGGAACCTTGGTATGTTTCACACCATTTTTTGCTCGTGAATTGTGCAAATTCTTCTGAATGAAATTATGGTCCATTATCCGAAAAAATCTCTTCAGGGAGGCCAAATGAAGAAAATAATTTTCGCAAAATGTCCAATGTTTTACTTGTTATTTTCCACATTGGAAACACCTCAACTCACTTCGAATGGCTATCACAATGAACAATTGTTGTCCTTCCAACTCAGCAAAATCAATATGTAGCCTTTGCCACACCCTGGGAGGCCATTTCCATGGCTGTAATGGTACTGATGGTGGTTGCTTGCTTACTGATTGATATGTCGTACACTGACTCACAATGTACTCTATATCTTTATCAAGACCTGGCCACCATAAATAACTGCATGCAAAACTCTTGGTCAAGCACATTCCCAGGTGCTGGTCATGGAGGTCTCCTAATAATTTGGACCTGAATTTATTTGGTATAACCACTCTTGCACCCCACATGATACAATCTTTATTGACTGATAATTCATTCCTGCGAATGAAGAATGGATGTGTACCTGGTTTGGCCATCCATTTGCAATATACTCATACACCTTTGACATCACTGGGTCACGTTTGGTTGCTCTACCAATCTCTTCAGCTGTGACTGGCAGTTCATCAATGTATGAAAAATAAAACACTTCTTCCCTATCGGGTGTAACTTGTGATGGGAAAGGCAAGCTAGACATTGCATCAGCATTACTGTGATCAGCTGATCGTCTGTATTCAACATCATATGTATATGCTGACAAAATCAAAGCCCATCTCTGCATTCGGGCTGCAGCTAATGTTTGAACTGGGGACTTTGGATGGAGGATTGCTGTTAGGGGCTTATGGTCCGTAACGATGGTAAACTTACGACCATACAAGTATGTGAGAAACTTCTTGACCCCAAAAATTAATGCCAAAGCTTCCCTTTCAGTTTGTGCATAATTACTCTCACTGGCACTGAGAGTGCGTGAAACAAAAGCAATTGGTCTCTCCTCCCCACTACTTAATACATGAGAGATTACTGGCCCAACTCCATATGGAGAGGCATGACATGCGAGCTTAATCTCCTTTGATATGTCATAGTGAACCAACATGGTGCTCTCTACCAATTTGCTTTTACACTCCTTGAATGCTGTATCGCATTCTTTTGACCACTTCCAATGGACCTGTTTTTTCAAAAGTTCATTCAGTGGATGTAATACTGTAGCCAAATTTAGTGGGAACTTCCCATAATTGTTCAAAAGACCCAAGAATGAACAAAGTTCAGTGACATTCCTGGGAGTGGGTGCATTTCTAATTGCATCCAATTTTTCCATGGTTGGATGTAAACCATCTTTGTCTACTCTGTACCCTAAGTACTCCACTGAGTTTTTAAAATAACTCACACTTGCGAGCAGACACTCGTACTCTGTACTTCTCTAGCTGTTTGAGGACTTCATTCAATATGTTATTATGAATTTGCCTATTTGGTGCTGAAATTAGTATGTCATCCAAATAACATACTACCCCTTCAATACCTTGCAAAATCTGGTTCATCACCCCTTGGAATATGGCAGGGGTGGAAGACATTCCAAACGGTAGCCTATTAAATTGATATAGGCCTAGATGAGTATTTATAGTCAAACATGACTTGGACTCCTCATTGAGTTCAAGCTGTAAGTAAGCATTCGTAAGATCCAGTTTTGAGATGATCTGACCACCTGTCAGTGTTGTGAACAAATTTTCTATATTCGGCAATGTATTGGGGACATTAACCTCTCGAACCTGGTTTACGGTTACTTTATAATCACCACACCATTTTACTATCGGACTTAGGTACAACAACAATGGGTGTAGCCCAATTACATCGGTTTATCTTACAAATAATGTTCTCAGTCTCTAGTCTTTTGAGTTTTTGCTCAACGTTCTCCTCGAGTGCATATGGTATGGAACGTGGCTTGTAGTAAACTGATCTAGCGTCCTTCTGTACCTGACACTCGCCTTGAAACCTTGGACCGGACTGCCCGATTCGCAGAACACATTCGGATACTTCTTGATAACCTCATCCATTGATGAAAATCTCGCTTCCACACAGAAAATCTTACTCCAATCCGGCTTCAGTGAGCTCAACCAATTTCTTCCTAGTAAGGCAGGTTTGTCTCCTTTCACTACGATTAGAGGCAAGTTCTGAAATTGATCTTTATATTTCACCGGTACGGTGATACGACCTACCACAGGAATTTTCTCTCCCGAGTAGCCTCACAGCTCTATCTTGGATTTCTCCAATTGAAAATCACGCAATTTGCCGCGATATAGTGACTCCAGTACGACACTCATGGATACAACCGTGTCAATTTCCATTGGTATCTTGAATCCCGCAACATCTATGTGGATTTTGATGCTTTCTGAATCGCTGTCCGTTAACCTCGTGCTCCTGATGACGTGTAACTCTAACATCTCCTCGTCCTATTGTTGTTCTTCCATGCTATGTAGTCTCTTGGGATTTCTACTTATAGCTTTGAACGCTGGACTCATAGCTTTAAAAACTGGTTTACCCTTCAGTTGGCATGCCTTCGCAAGATGCCCAGTCTTTCTGCAGAAGAAACACTCTGTCTTCACATATGGACAACTTTGAGCAATGTGTTGTCCCAGACACCTATAGCACGACTTCGATGCTCTGTTAGAATTAACAGTTTCTGAGACTTTGGGCCTCCACCGTCTTTTACTTTGAACCTGCAGGTGATTTACCTCAGTTGACTGACGACTGTAATCATTATTTAATTCTCGGGAATATTGTTCGGCCATGCCCATCGACCTCGCTGTCTGACAAGCAATCTCAAAAGTCAAGTCATCCGTCGTCAATAACTTCCTTCTGATCGCATCATTTTTCACCCCACAAACAAAACGATCCCGTAATGCTCGGTTTTGAAAATTTCCAAAATTACTGTGCATCGATAGCTTTTTTAATGCTACGATGTAATCACTGATACTTCAATCAGCCTTTTGATTCCGAATCCTGAAACGATAGCTTTCAGCAATTTCTATCGGTTTGGGGTTGTAGTGCTGCTCCAGCTTCATTAAAATCTCTTTAAGCGTTGTGTCCTTTGGCTTGTCAGGCACAAGCAGATTTACAAGGGTTTCGTACAATGCCGGACCCGCCTCCGATAAGATCGCTTTCTTACGTTCCAACACAGTCCGGTTCTGGACTGCATTGTCTGGAACTTTGATTATGTTATTTGCATTGAAATACATTTCTAGCCGATCCACATACACTTTAAAATGTTCCCGGTTGTGTCGATATTCGCCCAAATGTCAGATTACACCTGCCATTTTAATATCTAGCTGTTCACACCGTGTGCTGTATTTTACATCGGGTTTTTGTAGCTTTTTCCAAAGACAAAAACTTCCAAAGTCTCTGTCGGCTGGCTGAATCCTTCACCAACAAAATTTAAGCTTTAAATCATCCGAAAAATCCCATTTCATTGCCAAATGTGGTATCTTCACAGAGCACAGCACACACAGCTCCTAACAGGGCAGGCAGCACTCTCGGAAGCCTCCGGAATCTGCCTGGTTCTGCTTATTATTAACTCTGCAGTTGCAGTACACAATACGTCCACATCCATAGCGTGGAGCTACAAACATTACAAGCTACAGACATTACAGACTGCATTATGCTCGAGATAATTATGTACAGCTTTGGAATGAAGAACCTCAAAATAGAAACTTGCTCTGTCACACTACTGAGCAAATACAAAAACAGTTGATGCTCAGTGTTTATGTGCATTATTTGTGGTTCATCACAATCTGAGGACTGGAATGTAATCGACTAATTTTATTAGTCCCACAAAATTTATATGCAACTTCATAAAATGGAAAGAGTAAATGTTCCTCAATTATTTAACAAGAAGGTAAATAACGTATTGCTTCAAAAAACCACCTCTGAAATATGGGCAATGTGCAAAATTGAACAGACTGAGTAGAACAAATTTGTTTTGTTTCCATTTTCTTGTCTGGTGTTTTGTGTACAAGGATGCTGATTCTGATTCCTGACAGAAGGGTCAATATATACACTGTATCCCAGTCACGAATGTCCCATACATTAATCACCTTATATGTGATGAACAGTAATGGGAAAGAACGGCTCTTCAAATTTGGACTTTAAACTCGGTTTCAGCTCATCACTTGTTTCACATGAAGAAGTGGCAAATATATTTTGAGTCTTTATTTGCTTTTTTTTTAAATTTGCTGCCAGCAAATGGATGAACAAGATATTTCTCTAATGAGAGCAGAGAAAATCAAAATAAAGACTTCAGAACATTTCAAAAATCACAAAATAATTGACTTTTGATGTTTAATAGTCATCTGAGTGGAACCTTCACTTTCATAACCATAAAAGTTCAACCATACCTTGACTCATAGCATCTCGTTTGCCTGCCTAAAATGAACATGGACATTTCTTCTTTTATAATATCATCACCATACACTAAGAAAGAAGGACTTGCATTTAGTGCTTTTCATGACCACCAGACGCCCAGAAGCACTTTACAGCCGATTAAGTACTTTTTGAAGTGTAGTCATTGTTGTAATGTCGGAAATGCAGCAGCCAATTTGTGCACAGCAAGCTCCCACAACCAACACTGTGATAATGAGTAGATGATATGTTTTAGTGACGTTGATGGTTATGGATGCATTATTGAAAGACTATCCCATATACCAAAAGGATTCAAAGGACTAATATGGGTCACCCCTCAGCCGCCTTTTTTCAAGAGAAAAGAGACCCAGCCTGTTCATCCTTTCCTGATATGTATATCCTCGCATTTCTGGTATCATCCTTGTAAATCTTCTCTGCACCCTCTCCAGTGCCTCTCTATCCTTTTTTATAACATGGCGATCAGAACTATACGCAGTACTCGAAGTGTGGTCTTGAAATGATAACTTTCTCTACATGGAATCAGAGAAATTTCAGCACTGGAGGAGGCCATTGTACCTGTGTTGGTGCTGGCTGTCCTCGCGAAGCTTTCTAACTTGAATTGTCCAGCTCTTTCTCCCAACTGGATGTAGTGGTGAGTATACGTTATTGCACACTTTTAGCCTCTGTTGACAAGTGTATATGCACTCCTCAAGTCACAGTAGTATACACTTGCCATACCAGATGCAGATTCTAGTATCAGGGCAGCAACAAAGGAAGGTATGTTTGTTCTGTCTTTGTGCCTGTAACCACGCAGTAAAATGCTTCTTGCTGATTTTTTTATGGAGTCCTCCGCAGTTAGTACTATTCAACCCCTCACATTACTGACTTCACCACACTACTGTCCAATGCATCAGCATAGTGGTCTGTTTTCTGATGCCACTTTTCAAATCAGGCATTTTATAATAGTGGTCTGCTGAACCACACTCTACAATGCACTCGGCCACAATACTGCCCAAACAAGAGACCTGCAGGATGCTGGGAGAAGAAGTTGAAAGTCAAAACATGGAAGTTGAGAGGAGGAATAGTTGTGGGCCTAGAGCTGGGATCCTTGAATTGAAGATATGGCAAAAAAAGTAACGTGTTGCAATCATCATTCTGCTGCTTATCAGCACGAATGATAACTGGGGTTGTAGAAATGTATTTTCAACAGTCCAATGGGCTGACTCTGACTACAGAGCACAGAGGCATCACCAACTGTGGAGGACTCCATAAAAAAATCAGCAAGAAGCATTTTACTGAGTGGCTACAGGCACAAAGACAGAACAAACACACCTTCCTTTGTTGCTGCCCTGATACTAGAATCTGCATCTGGCATGGCAAGCGTATATTACTGTGACTGAGGAGTGCATATACACTTGTCAACAGAGGCTAAAAGTGTGCATAACGTATACTCACCACTACATCCAGATGGGAGAAAGAGCTGGACAATTAAAGTTAGAAAGCTTCGCGAGGACAACCTGCACCAACACAGGTACAATGGCCTCCTCCAGTGCTGAAATTTCTCTGGTTCCATGTGGAGAAAGTTATCATTTCAAGACCACACTTCGAGTACTGCATATAGTTCTGGTCACCATGTTATAAAAAAGGATAGAGAGGCACTGGAGAGGGTGCAGAGAAGATTTACAAGGATGATATCAAAAATGCGAGGATATACGTATCAGGAAAGGATGAACAGGCTGGGTCTCTTTTCTCTTGAAAAAAGGCGACTGAGGGGTGACCCAATAGAGGTCTTCAAAATTATGATAGGTTTTAATAGAGTGGATACAGAGCGAATGTTTCCACTTGTGGGGAACAGCATAACTAGAGGCCATTGATATAAGATAGTCACCAAGAAATCCAATAGGGAATTCAGAAGAAACTTCTTTACCCAGAGAGTGGTGAGAATGTGGAACTTGCTAACCCAGGGAGTCGTTGACGCCAATAGTATCGATGCCTTTCAGGGGAGGCTAGACAAGCATATGAGGGAGAAGGGAATAGAGGCGTATGATGATAGATTTAGATGAGGAAAGACAGGAGGAGGCTTGAGTGGAGCATTAACGTCGACATGAACTGTTTGGGCCGAACGGCCTGTTTTTGTGCCGTATATCCTATGTCGCATCTAGTGTGGCTTCCATTAAGGAAAAGCATTTTAGACATTTTGTGTTAAAATAATAGCAAACAAACACAAATCACGATTATAAAAGTGGCCAGAAGACTACAGCCCATGCATGCCACTTTGAATAGATTTATTGCTGCAGCTTGCCTCGGTGGTAGCACTCTGGCCCCAACACAAGATTTAATGACATAATCTACGCTGTCACTTCAGTGCAGTACTGAAGGAGTACTACCCTGTTGGAGGTGCCATCTTGTCTGCCTGGGTGGACAATAGAGCTCCCCACGACACTTTTCAAAGAGATGGGGACTTCTGTTGCCGTGGTTAACATTTATCGTTCAACCACCACAAAATAACAGATTAGCTGGCCAAATATCTCATTGCTGTTTGTGGGAGCTTGCAGTATGCAAAGTGGCTACCATGTTTTTGCCTACATAATAACAGTGACTACATTTCAAAGAAAAAAAATCATTGTCCATAAACCTTTCAAGACCAACAGTAAGCTGCTAGTTTATTTATTTAAAACTTTCGTAATAACATAAGAATTAGAAGCAGGAGTAGGCCATTCAGCCCCTCGAGCCTTCTCCACCATTCAGTAAAATCATGGCTGATCTTCTACCTCAACTCCACTTTCTTGCACTATCCCTATATCCCTTGATTTCCACAATATCCAAAATCTATCGACCTCCATCTTGAATATAATCAATAACTGAGCCTCCACAACTCTCTGGGGTGGAGAATTCCAAAGATTCACCACCCTCGGAGTGAAAACATTTCTCCTCATCTCAGTCCTAAATGGTCAACCCCTTATTCTGAGACTGTGACCTCTGGTTCTAGACTCCCCAGTCGGGGGAAACATCTCCTTGCATCTGTCAAGTCCTGTAAGAATTTTGTATATTTCAAAACCTGCAAAAACCTAATTAAAAAGGCTAACTTTTAAAGCACCTCAGTGCCCTTTAAATTCCTAAACATCTTTTTTTAATTAATTATAATTCAATAATTATGATTTAATTCTTGTGAGATGGAGAACAACCACTGTGAAAGAGTTAGTGAAAGCTTGTGTTCCATGTAAGCTGCATTCTTGAGGCGATTAATTAAATTAATGGCAATAAACTCAGTATACAAGAACCTGTTGTAAACTGGTCAATGAAAGCAGCACAATAACGATTGGAAAAATGTACTACAGTTTGGTGTAGTTACAATAAAAGTCTTGTGCAAGGACTGATGGGATGAAAGCCTTCTTTGTCTGCTGGCTGTAAGGGGCCTGTATGAAATGTGTCTGGACATGGCCCACAGCACAAGACTAATTTGGTAATCTTACTCAGGGGCCCACAGAACGGCTGGTGTGGGAAATTGAAAAATATTACACTTGTACAGTATGGGGAGCTCTTCTGGGGTTGGGGCTGAGGCGCATCGCTGGGACAGAGTAGCAGCAGTTTTACCTACCATCTGATCATGCTATATATCTCCTCTGGCAATGCTGAAACTGGGTGCCTGAAATGAAAAAGTGTTTCATTAACTGGTGCGAATTTCCCTCACCTTGATGATGAGCACCGAGTTTACCAATAGAATCATAGAATGGTTACAGCACAACAGCAGACCATTCAGCCCATCGAGCCTGTGCCAGCTCTCTGCAAGAGCACTTCAGCTAGTCCCACTCTCCTGTCCTTTCCCCGTAGCCCTGCAATTTTTTTTCCTTCAGCTACTTATCCTATTCCCTTTTGGAAACCGCAATTGAATCCGCCTCCAGCACCCTTTCAGGCAGTACATGCCAGATACTAACCACTCGATGCGTAAAAAAGCAGCGGTTACATCTGCCAATCAGCATAACTTTGTGTCCTCCAGTTCTCAACCCTTCCACCAATGGGAGCAGTTTCTCTCCATCTACTCTGTCTAGACCCCTCATGATTTTGAACACCTCAATCGATTCGCCTCTCAATCATCTATGTTCCAAGGAGAACAACCCCAGCTTCTCCAATCTATGTAACTGAAATCCCTCATCCCTGAAACCATACTTGTAAATCTCTTCTGCACATTCTCCAAGGCCTCCACATCCTTTCGAAAGTGCAGTGCCCAGAGTTGGAAAGAATACTCCAGTTGAGGTCGAACCAGTGTTTTTTAAAGGTTTAACATAACTTCCTTGCTTTTGTACTCTATGCCTCTATTTATGAAGCCCAGGATCCTATAAGCTTTTTTAACCGCTTTCTCAACCTGCCCTGCCATCTTCAATGCTTTGTGCACATATACCCCTAGGTCCCTCTGTTCATGTACCCCCTTTAGGATTGCACCCTTTAGTTTATATTGCCTCTCCTTATTGTTCCTACCAAAATGTAACACTTCACACTTTTCTGTGTTAAATTTCATCTGTCATGTGTCCGCCTCTTCCACCAGCCTGACTAAGTCTTCTTGAAGTCTATCACTATCCTCCTCCCTGTTCACAATACCTCCAAGTTTTGTGCCATCTGCAAATTTTAAAATTGTGCCCTGTACACCCAAGTACAAGTCATTAATATATATCAAGAAAAGCAGTGGTTCTAGGACCGACCCCTGGGGAACATCACTGTATACCTTCCTCCAGTCCGTTAAACAACCGTTCACCATTACTCTATCACTGAGCCAATTTTGAATCCTTGCTGCCACTGTCCCTTTTATTCCATTGGCTTCAACTTTGCTGGCAAGCCTATTATGTTGCACTTTATCAAACGTCTTTTGGAAGTCCATGCACACATCAGCAACCATCTCTGTTACCTCATCAAAAAACTCAATCAAGTTAGTTTAACACAATTTGCCTTAGGAATAGAAATTAGCAAGAATATAGTTGCAACCACTGTTACGAGTGTAAAAAATAGGATTTTTTTTGTACATCAGTCATCTGTCATGCCACAGTGATTTAATTTGACCTTCTAGATAATAAAGGTCATATCACACGCACACATACACATAGATGATCAGTCTTTAAACACGGTCAACTGTTTTGCTGCAGAAAATGTTGATTTATCGTTCTGTTTAAACAATTTTAGTTTTAATTTTTCTTTGCCTATATAACAAAGAATTGATTATTTATTCCATTGCTGTTGTGATATTTGTTGGTGAATAAAAATTATGAGGGGTCTAGATAGAGTGGACAGGAATGACCTATTTCCCTTAGCAGAGGGATCAATAACCAGGGAGCATAGATTTGAAGTAATTGATAGAAAGATCAGAGGGGAGATGAGGAAACATTTCTTCACCCAGAGGGCGGTAGGAGTTTGGAACTCACTGCCTGAAAGGGTGGTAGAGGCAGAAAACCTCATCACATTTAATAAGTACTTGGATGTGCACTTAAAGAGCCTTAAACTACAAGGCTACGGACCAAGAGCTGAAAGGTGGGATCAGGCTGGGTTGCTCTTTTTCGACCAACACGGACACAATGGGCCGAATGGCCCCCTCTGTCGTAATTTCTCTACGATTCTATGAAAGTAGTAGCTACATCTAACAATCATTGCAACTCAAAAAATAACATTTGTGTGAAGCACATCAAGATTTTTCAATGTGACGTCTGCTATAAAAAAGGACGCCACAGTTATTATTAAATAGAACAAATATATGTTTCTAGTTGGACGTGTGTCAGACCACAAACTCTTAACTCAAAAACTGGATTTCCTCCCTTAGTATCATTTAAATGTTTATTACACTGGCAAAATTCCCTGACTTGGCTAGGGTTACTACGGCATGCATATTTTCAAGCAATTGGAGAATAAATTGCAAGAAATATTTATCACAAAATAGTTCTTTAATGAAGGAAGCTTACGTCTATGAAATCCAAATTTGTTTCCTTTCAAAGATCTACTTGAAAATTCCATTTAAATAGTTTGCCAATTAAATTAGAATAATTCAGATTAATGCTCCCAATATTTTTTGCTAAGCGTGTGACTTTTTAAATCCACACAATTTCTTTGACTGCAACTGGATCCTTGTCCGTAAAGCTCTTTTTTTTTAAAATGGAGCCCCTTCCTAATGTAATGACTTAAGACTCAGAAACACAATGTAACTAATCAAATTCACAGATGCTACTCAACTATGCAGCAAATTGGGTTGGGAGAAATGCAGCATTAAACATGGAGACAATTCCTAAGCCTATACCAGCATAGAAAATCAACCATCACAAAGAAGCGCTATGCCCGTAAGAGTTTAAAAGAATGCTGAACTACCCAAATTTTCACCCAGAAAGATATCCCTGATGGCCTCAATTTCTTCACACCAAATTTCTGGAGTGATTATTGAGGATGCCAGCGAACAGGCAGCTGCATTCTTTTTTTTCATTTCTATTAATAAAATAAATGGTCATCTTGAAAGGAAAGATCAGTGGACATTGCTCCTTTTTAAAAAAAAATAATATGGTCAGGCATCACTTAAAGACCTAGGCAGCAGCTATGCACGTTCAACAACTTACACCACATATGCATTAGTACATTCAGTGCAGGAGCAGGCCAGCAGTGAATGCATCTTGCATACAAGTAGCAGTATAAACACTGATGATTCAGAGGCCAGTTTTAAGATCAGTTCGCAAATACAACCATGATCGAATGTTTATTATTCGGTTTCTCACGCAGCCATGAGCACTCGGAAGCTGGAATATTCTGCAAAAATGCTCTTCAGTAAACCCACAATAAACCACAGCGATCTTTTAAGTTTGCATCTTTGAAATAGTCTCAAGTCTTTTAACCAGCTGGGTCTGGTTAAACTTGAACTCTCAAACTGCCAATACATTGAGATTTGGGAATTTTTACCCACATTTGCTTTGTCTGGCCAATTCCTTATTTTTTTTCTATTCCACTCACAGAATGTACACATTGTGAATTGTCACTATTTAAGACATGGAATGCCATATACTTACAATTACAATGCAATAATCTCATTAAGGAGGTTCTGATAACTGTTAGAAGCCTCTCAAGCTTCATTCTTGTAATTCATGCTGCCATCTGCAACACTCGATGAGACTATTACTTTGTCACAGCCATATATAAAAATGGAGAATGGGGAGAGCAACACGACTCCATTTTGGCCCATTATTTTTTTTTTGCTGTCACTTCTATCATAGTGAGCAGCAACAATCAAAATATTCCAAGCAACAACAACTTGTATTTATATAGCGCCTTTAAAATAGTGAAGCATCCAAAGGTGCTTCACAGGAGTATTACGAGACCAAACAAAATTGACACCGTGCCACACCAGATGAAATTAGGGCAGGTGACCAAATGCTTGGTCAAAGAGGTAGGTTTTAAGGAGTGTTTTAAAGGAAGAAAGTAAGATAGAGAGGTGGAGAGGTTTAGGGAGGGAATTCCAGAGCTAGAGCCGAGTAACAGAAGGCACGCCACCAATGGTTGAGTGATAATAATCAGGGATGCTCAAGAGGGCAGAATTAGAGGAGTTCAGACATTTTGGGGGGTTGTGGGGCTGAAGGAGATTACACAGATAGGGAGGGGCGAGGTCATGGAGGGATTTGAAAACAATGATAATATCCTCACATAAGGATTAAGGATGGTGACATTATCACTGTCTATTTAAATTGATTTACTAATCCCCAGGTGATTACTTGGAAATAATCCTGTTCGTATATTTAACAATAACATTTGTTTTTGGGGACGTATTGAACGGAGCGTCCCCCCTCCCCGCTTCCTCCCAGGGATCACTGAGAGCCCCTGTTCCTAATTTGCATTAATGGCATATTTAGAAACACAATGTAAATGATCGAATCCACAGAAGATATTAAAGAATAGAGGAAGGTGGGTGGAGGACAACAAAAGGCATTCAGTAAAATGTTTAAATGGGTAAAGATAAAAATTAAATGCAGAAAAGGGGTGTCTCAGTTATATGCTGGATGTTGTAGCTAAAGATGAAGCGAAAACGGGTTGAGACAGTCAGTCTCGGGATGTAGGCATTACCAGCATTTATTGCCCATTCCTAATTGCCCTCCGAGATGGGGATAAAACGGAGTGGCTTGCTTAATCACATACGGGCCAAACCAGGTAAGGATGGCAGGTTTCCTTCCTAAACAACATTTTTGAGCCAGTTGCGTATTACAACGATCTAACATCTCTGTTGCCACTTTTTTTTTTATTGATATGGATGCCAGATTTGGATTTGGATTTTTTTATTTTTCATAAACTGAATTCAAATTCTCAAACTAATACAGAAACGCACGTGATTATGTTGAATTATGATTTCAAACAAAATATTTAAAAATTGAGCAACCAAGCCAAATAGTAGTGTTTGAAAAAATATAATTACATAAAATTTACAGCACACCATTTGGCCCAACTGGTCTATGCCACTGTTTATGCTCCATGAGCCTCCTCCCACCCTGCTTCATCTAACCCCATCAGCTTATCCTTCAATTCCTTTCACCCTCGTGTACGTATCTAGCTTCCCCTAAAAGGCACAACACACTTCTGAATTATTCACTGCATTGTGACTTTCTCATTCCAAGATATCAGATCAGTTCAAACTTTTGGTTGTCCAGCAACTTACACCAGTAAACAGTTCATTAGCAAATGTGATCAATATTGTTTGTTTTTCTAGCGATGTTAAAAAAAACCCACAATATTTCCTTTACATTACACATTCACTGTCACTTTCATCAGTCGACATGCTGTGCAAGCTCCACAAATAAGTTCGCAAACAACAAAATGTCCCACCTACTGTATTTTCGCCTCACCATCCAGTATTTTCGCCTCACCATCCAGCATTTCCACTGCATCCACAACAGAAAGCCTGATGCAAATGTGAGAATGAGGGGGTTGGTAAATCTTTTCTCTTCTTCGGTTTAGCAAATATGCTTGGAACCATGGGGGTTAAATAGGCTAACCTCCTGGACCTCGAGTTGCTCGGGGTTGTCCTGCAAGGCCATCTGCAGTTTCCTTAATTGAAAGTCAGCAGCCTTCCACCACCCATGCTGCAGCCACTTGGGAAGCACCTCATAGGAGCACTGGAAGAGGCAAAGGTATACGGAAGATAGGCACTATAACAACTTGCATTTATATAAGACCTTTAATGTAACAATACGTCCCAAGGTGCTCTACAGGAGCTTTTTAAATAAAAATTTAACACTGAGCCACATGCATTAGGACAGACAACCGAATACTTGGTCAAAGAGATAGTTTTAAGAAGCATCTTAAAGGAGAGAGAGGTAGCGAGGCAAAGAGGTTTAGAGGGGGAATTCCAGAGCTTAGGGCCTCGGCAGCTGAAAGCAGGCTGCCAATGGTGCAACGATTAAAATCGGGGATGCACACGATGTCAGAATTGGAGGAGCGCAGAGATCTCAAAGGCTTGTAGGGCTGGAGGAGGTTAGAGAGATGGGGGGGGGGGGGGGGGAGGAGGTGACTGACCATGGAGGGATTTGAAAACAAGGATGAGAATTTGCACTGTCTCATTAGTTTATTTTTGTATGCATTATCTAATGATTGAATTTAGAAAATTGGATTGGAATGTGTATTTTCTAGTGGTTTTTATTTTTGTTTTATCATAAAGATAACAATGTGATGGTTAGTGATAGAGGAAAGGTAAGGAGTGTGGGACTGTTGGTGAATGGAATGGTGTGGTTGAGGTCACAGGTAACGCTCATTAATAATTTCATCACAGAGTCCGGACAGAAATGTTGTAACCACTCTCTGTTGCTCTTCCCCTTCCCCCATCTCCACTGAGAGGTGGTGGTAAGGGCTGTTCCCTCATACTGGCCAGGTTGTGTAGCATGCAGCATACAATCACAAGTCTTAATACCCGCTCAGCTGTGTACTGCAGGGCTCCTCCAAGAGTGGTCCAAGCAGCAGAGTGTTGCTCGAGGATGCTGGTGGTGTGCTCTATAAAGTTCCTTGTGGCAGCATGGCTCTCATTATAAATGTGCTGTGCTCGAGCGCGTGGGTTCCTGACTGGAGTCATGAGCCATGTCATGAGGGAATAACCCTTGTCACCCAGTAGTCAGCCTTTAACTTGCCACGGTAGTTCTAATGCAGCTGGCATAGAGGACTGCCACAAACTGAAGAAATCGTGACTGATGCCAGGATAACAGGCATTCACCTGCATGATGCGCTGTCTGTGGTCACATACTAGCTGCACACTGATGGAGTGGGAAATCCCTTTCGGTTGATGAAAGTGGCCGAGTTCACATGATGCGCATGCAAGACAATGGGAGTGCAGTCAATGGCACTCCCCATTGCAGGGAAGCCTGCAATCCATGCAAACCCTCTACTTGCTCCGTCTGCTTGTATCTGGCAAGAAGGAATGAGATGAAATGGTCTCTCTGTGTATGGAGAGCTTCTATACCTGATGCAGCAGTGGACTGCAGACCACAAGATGTTGTTTATATTTTCAGCAGCAGCCTGGAAGGAGTCAGATGCATAAATGTTTAGAACTACAGTCACCTTGACAGCCACAGACAATGCTGTCCTTGCCCTGCTTTGAGGCTGCAGCAGTTGGAAGATTTCAATCACAACCTCTTTTGTGACACAAAGACGTCTCATGCATAGGTCCTCACTGAAGTTGAGGCAAGAGAATGTATCCCGAAAGGCCCACGGCAGAAATTACTTTCTGCTGAGTGCTCTTCTCCCCAGCCTTTTCCTCCCACTTCTAGTAGCTTGTCCTGCTCTGTTGACTTGCAGCCTGAGCCTCGGACTGATAGCAGACGTATTAATCTCCCTACTGCATATGGAGAGGTCACATGGTTGTGAATGATATTAACTAATGTTTGGTTTGTAAGGGTCCTGTGTTCAAAGGCAGAGTTTTGCTGCATTTTCCTGGATATTGGCAGGTAAAGACACACCCTGGTTTTTAGGGGCGTTGATATCTGAAACAAACAGTCATTAACCCAGAGTAGAAAATCTAGCATAAAAATCCCAAACATAACAACTAGCATCCAAATAAATAATTTCCCCTCCTACTATTGCAACAGGAAGACATTTTAAACAGCAGAGAAACCGCTGAGTGGACCTCCAATGTTGCAGCCAATCTATTCAGCTGTTGTAGGTTGGGGAGGGGAGACAGTTCAGATGCCAATTCTTTTTGTGGAATTGTTTTTTTTATATGTTTAACTTGTCTTCGCAGTGAAGATAAGGCAGACTTCTGCTTAGTATTACATGTGTCACTGGGACCATCAGAGAGTGGAAAACAAGGTAGTGGGCTAATGGTATTCCTGAGACACTCTTCATTGTTGCCAGAGGAAGGTGAATAATTGGAAACCCTCATGCAAGCATATTTTTACTGCCACAACCAGATGGGAAAGTTGAATTCACAGCAGCAACAACATTGCTCCAAGGAAGTGTTGTTTGTGGCTCATTATTTTCTTCTAGCTCTGGATAAATGCAATTTAGTTTCAACATTTGAGATGCAAAAAATACAGCCTGCATTTAATTAGTGCCTTTAATGTGGAAAACACCAAGGTGCTTTACAGAGTGGGTGGTGGGGGGGGGGGGGGGGGGAGGAGAAAATAAAATAGAAGAAATGGGCACTGAGCATGTTAGAAATACACCATTCTTTTTGAATGGTAAGAGTTTTATCTGTCTTGTTTAAAAACATGCCACTTCATGCTAAGTACAATCAATTTTAAGTAATTTACAATCTGCTTCAAAATGTCAAAGCAACAAAGATGACCAACACAAAGAAAATCCAAAAAATAATCTTCAAAGCAAAAATACTTTTACAGGTATATCTCTGCCACCACAACGTGTGATAAATTAACTACTGCCTACTCTATGAAATCCCATCCCAAGTTCACTGTATAATTACAATTTCTGCAGAACAAATACAGTTTCAGTAGGTTGTTTGTATAATGAATGGATTGTAATATGCCTCAGTACTAATGATCTATCTTTTTATTGCAGGCGTCTACCAGATATAGCACCATACATTCCTGACCTCTCCAACAGGTGGACGCCACCACACGGACAGAACAGGCTAACCTACAAATTTATGACAAAATTATACCAAAAAAAGTCATACTTAACTGATACTTGAAATGATTTTCTGAGACCAACACTGCAAAACAGTTTCTGAATTGGAGTCATCTTTCCCTCCTACCATCGCCTAGTGCAATCAATCACTCTGATGGTCTGGAATCATGTTAAGTAGAATCACCTAGTTGAGCCAGTGTTAGTTGAGGTAGCAGAAGACTGCCAGTCCCCATGGAATCATGCCCCACCTGAACCACTCAGGAAATGAGAAAAGGAAAAATCAGGCACTCTTTCACTTGGGCTTTCTGCCAAAACAAGCAGCAAATGACAAAATGAAGTCATCAGTTCCAAGAGTGAACACAACTTTATGTTGGAAACTCCCCACAACATTGCACAAAGTGAAACTAAAGGGAAATTGAATTGCCCGTTGCAAGGAACACATTGTACAGTGTCGAGCTAAAATGATCACTCCAGGCGAACACTTTGGCTCACACACAAATAATAGAACCGCCAGTTTAAGGTGCACTAATGTTCTTTTGCCCTCCCAGCAATAAAAAACAGAATCAAATACAGGTTGCACTGATAGAAAAAAACTGCAGAAATTCAAAGTCTCAAACAAAAACATAACATGCTGGATACACTCAGCGAGTCAGGCAGCAAATGTGAAGAAAGGAGAAATGAGAAATATTAATGCTTCAGGCCTAGCCCTGCATCAGAACAGGAAGATTTTAACTGATGAACAGCTTATAAGAAGGAACTGAGTGAGGGAAAGAGGAAAGGAAAGGACCACTTACACAAGAAAAAGGATGAACTATAAAGTTAACCATCTCCTGTTCTTCATTTAAATCATTTTACAGCCATTTCTTTTTCTTTTCTTGCTGGTCTGATTCTTCCCTCCCTCTTTTCTTTCTGAAAAGTTGTTCATCTGCAATATCTCCCATGCTCTCCTGTCCACACTGAAAGACAATAAATACCATACTATACAGGGCGGCTGTATATTCTAGCTAATACTAATAGTCGGATTTATTTACAAGATAATTACACAGAAGCAGAAAAAGACCAAGATGTTGATTGTACAAATACTTAAAAACAACAAAGATCTAATCCATCCATGAGGGTTTAAAAATCTTTCATAACACAAGATATTTCTTAAGCAGTCTAATAATCAGCAAGATTTACAGATAAACCTAACTTTTGTTGACTTCCTGACGTAAGTAACAATTGTACGTTGCACAACTGTCCTGCCTGCATCACCTGAGGTTCAGGGAATCAATTAGTTGAGTTGAAAGCTGTTTGAATATTAAGGTCTGAACTTCAACACTTCATCGCAGTTGAGCAGCCAGGGAAGATCCTTAATGGCAAAAGAAACATTCCATGTCACTGGGGTGAATGTTGAAACAATGGCCCGGACTTTGGGGTCAATGGCAGAGGAAGGCTGACAGCTGCCCGACAGACTTTTCGTGGGCTTTTGAGCAGAAACGTATGGTCACTAGTGATCCTTTTCAGCATGGCACCCTCTACAGGGAATCTGTGGTGTGCGAGAGCAGGTCGAGCAACAGCGTGTCTCTTCAACCAATCAGATTGATGAATCCTCATTGAGACATGCAGGGAGTAATTTTAAACCCCCAAAAAAAGGGTGGGTTGGAGTCGGGTGGGAGGTTGTACTGTTAAAAATGTGAATCCCGACCCCAACCTGCCTACTTCCGGTTTTAACAAACGTGGGAGGCAGCCAGGTGGCCAACCCGCTCCCAGAAGGCGAATTGTCACTTTAACTATTATAATGAGGCTGCGTGCCACATGTTGAAGCTCTAATTTAAATTTAACTCTGGCTAACCAGGTTTCCCAGGCCTCAGAAGAGCCACCAGTAAAAGGATAGCACTGCTGGATCCACGAGGTAAGTGCCCTTCCACTCCTGGATCCAGTGTCTCTGCCTCACCAACTCCACTGTGATCGGATACCGCCTCAACTGCGAATCTTCCTATCCCCCCCCACCAGGCCTCCAATCACCCCTCCAGCCTTATGATCCTCGTCACCTGGTGAGCCTCTAATCTTTGGCCATTCTCCCAGGTTTCCCAAAAACCGCATTCAAGCCACCTCCCTCCCATTACCGACCCGCTTCCAAGTTAACATTCCGGCCACAGAGCTTAAACCAGGATGCATGAATTAGAATATTTATTTCATCGTAAAAACATGAAAAGAAAGTGAAATAAAGGGAAGGAAAGAGAGATGGGATTAAGAGAGAGATAAAAGAGACAAATAGAAAAAAATAATTTAAAAACATTTTTTTTCTAAATCTCCAAAAATAATTGAATTCTAAAAGGATTGAGATTCCACACTTAGAAAAGTAACATTTCAAGGCCTGAGAGGTTGTTTGGCAGTAATTAAGATTTATCACGCCATTAAAAATTTACTTATGCTTGAATGCACCAGCTCTAACCTTTTCTGGCATGTTTAGTGGGTAACTGTTGGCTAAGTATTAAATGGGAAAAAAGTGCGAGTGGTACAGAGGGTGTGGAATTCCTAAAATGCGTTCAGGAGAACATCTTTAGAAACATAGAAAATAGGTGCAGGAGTAGGCCATTCGGCCCTTCGAGCCTGCACTGCCATTCAATGAGTTAATGGCTGAACATGCAACTCCAATACCCCATTCCTGCTTTCTCGCCATACCCCTTGATCCCCCTAGTAGTAAGGACTACATCGAACTCCTTTTTGAATATATTTAGTGGATTGGCCTCAACAACTTTCTGTGGTAGAGAATTCCACAGGTTCACCACTCTCTGGGTGAAGAAGTTTTTCCTCATCTCGGTCCTAAATGGCTTACCCCTTATCCTTAGACTGTGACCCCTGGTTCTGGACTTCCCCAACATTGGGAACATTCTTCCTGCATCTAACCTGTCTAAACCCATCAGAATTTTAAACGTTTCTATAAGGTCCCCTCTCATTCTTCTGAACTCCAGTGAATACAAGCCCAGTTGATCCATCTTTCTTGATATGTCAGTCCCGCCATCCCAGGAATCAGTCTGGTGAACCTTCGCTGCACTCCCTCAATAGCAAGAATGTCCTTCCTCAAGTTAGGAGACCAAAACTGTACACAATACTCCAGGTGGGGCCTCACCAAGGTCCTGTACAACTCGTAGGAACACCTTCCTGCCCCTGTACTCAAATCCCCTCGCTATGAAGGCCAACATGCCATTTGCTTTCTTAACCGCCTGCTGTACCTGCATGCCAACCCTCAATGACTGATGTACCATGACACCCAGGTCTCGTTGCACCTCCCCTTTTCCTAATCTGTCACCATTCAGATAATAGTCTGTCTCTGTTTTTATCACCAAAGTGGATAACCTCACATTTATCCACATTATACTTCATCTGCCATGCATTTGCCCACTCACCTAACCTATCCAAGTCACTCTGCAGCCTCATAGCATCCTCCTCGCAGCTCACACTGCCACCCAACTTAGTGTCATCCGCAAATTTGGAGATACTACATTTAATCCCCTCGTCTAAATCATTAATGTACAATGTAAACAGCTGGGGCCCCAGCACAGAACCTTGCGGTACCCCACTAGTCACTGCCTGCCATTCTGAAAAGTCCCCATTTACTCCTACTCTTTGCTTCCTGTCTGCCACCCAGTTCTCAATCCATGTCGGCACACTACCCCCAATCCCATGTGCTTTAACTTTGCACATTAATCTCTTGTGTGGGACCTTGCCGAAAGCCTTCTGAAAGTCCAAATACACATCAACTGGTTCTCCCTTGTCCACTCTACTGGAAACATCCTCAAAAAATTCCAGAAGATTTGTCAAGCATGATTTCCCTTTCACAAATCCATGCTGACTTGGACCTATCATGTCACCTCTTTCCAAATGCGCTGCTATGACATCCTTAATAATTGATTCCATCATTTTACCCACTACCGATGTCAGGCTGATCGGTCTATAATTCCCTGTTTTCTCTCTCCCTCCTTTTTTAAAAAGTGGGGTTACATTGGCTACCCTCCACTCCATAGGAACTGATCCAGAGTCTATGGAATGTTGGAAAATGACTGTCAATGCATCCGCTATTTCCAAGGCCACCTCCTTAAGTACTCTGGGATGCAGTCCATCAGGCCCTGGGGATTTATCGACCTTCAATCCCATCAATTTCCCGACTAATAAGGATTTCCCTCAGTTCCTCCTTCTTACTAGACCCTCTGACAACTTTTATATCCAGAAGGTTGTTTGTGTCCTCCTTAGTGAATACCGAACCAAAGTACTTGTTCAATTGGTCTGCCATTTCTTTGTTCCCCGTTATGACTTCCCCTGATTCTGACTGCAGTATGTAACAAGCCCAACAAGGGAGGGGACGGTACTGGACTTGGTTTTGGGGATTGAAGATGGGCAGGTGGAAGGGGTATCAGAGGGAGAGTATTTTTGTGCTAGTTATCATAATTCAGTAAGATTTAGGGTGGTTGTGGAAAGGACAAAGGTGGACCAGGAAGAAAAGTTCTCAATTGGGGTAAAGCCAATTTTGCTGAGCCGAGATGGGATTTAACCAAGGTGGACTGGAAACGACTACTTGAGGATAAATCTGTGTAGGAGCAGTGGGAGGCATTCAAGGAGGAGATCCTGAGTACAGAGCAAGTATGTTCCCTTAAAAAAAAGGATGGGGCGAACAAATCAAGAGCCCCCTGGATGTCAAGGGACATACAGGGTAAGATCAAGAAAAAAAGGAAGCTGATGACAGATACCGAGAACTCAATACTGCAGAAACTCTAGAGGAGTCTAAGAAGTGCTGGGGGTGCAATAAAAAAAATTATCTGGAAAGCAAAGGGAGAGCATGGCAAATAAAATCAGAGAAAACCCAAAGATGTTTTATAAACACATTAAGAGCAAGAGGATAACGAGAGAAAGAGTGGAGCCTATTAGAGACCACAAATGAAATGTGTGCGTGGAGGCAGAAGATGTGGGTATGATTCTTAATGAATACTTTGCATCTGATTTCACAAAAGAGAGGGGCAATGCAGACTTTGCAATGAGGGAGGAGGAGTGTGAAATATTAGACGAGCTAAACATAGAGAAAGAGGAAATATTAAAAGGGGTTTAGCAGCTTTGAAAGTGGATAAATCCCCAGGCCCAGATGAAATGTATCCCAGGCTGTTAAGAGAAGCAAAAGAGGAAATAGCAGAGGCTCTGACCATCATTTTCCAGTCCTCTCTGGCTACAGGTGTGGTGCCGGAGGACTGCTAATGTTGTAGCTTTGTTTAAAAGGGGAGAAAGGGATAGACCAAGTAATTACAGCCAGTCAGCCTAACCTCAGTGGTGGGAAAATTATTGGAAAAAATCCCGAGCGACAGGATAAATCTTCATTTGGAAAGACATGGATTAATCAAGGACAGTCAGCATGGATTTGTTAAGGGAAGGTTGTGTCTGACGAATATGATTGAATTTTTCAAGGAGGTAACCAGGAGGGTCGATGAGGACAGTGTGTATGATGTAATGTATATGGATTTTGGCAAAGCTTTTGATGAGGTCCCACATGGCAGATTGGTCATGAAAGTAAAAGCCCATGTGATCCAGGGCAAAGTGGCAAGTTGGATCCAAAATTGGCTCAGAGTCAGGAAGCAAAGGGTAATGGTTGATGGGTGTTTTTGTGACTGCAAGGCTATATCCAGTGGGGCTCCGCTGGGTTCAGTGCTGGGTCCCCTGCTTTTTGTGGTATTGATCAATGATTTAGACTTGAATGTTGGGGATATGATTAGGAAGTTTGCAGATGATACTAAAACAGGTTGTGTGGTTGATAATGAAGAAGAAAGCTGCGGACTGCAGGAAGATATCAATGTACTGGCCAGGTGGGCAGAACAGTGGCAAATGGAATTTAATCCGGATAAGCATAAGGTAATGCGCATTTGGGGAGGTCTAACAAGGCAAGGGAATACACATTAAATGGTATGGCACTGAAAAGTGTAGAGGAACAAAGGGACCTTGGAGTGCAAGTCCACAGATCCCTGAAGGTAGCAGGCCAGGTAGATAAGGTGGTTAAGAAGGCATATGGAATACTTGCCTTTATTAGTCAAGGCATGGAATAAACGAGCAAGGAGGTTATGCTTCAACTGAATAAAACACTGGTTAGGCCACAGCTGGAGTACTGTGTGCAGTTCTGGTCACCACATTACAGGAAAGATGTGATTGTACTGGAAAGGGTACAGAGGAGACTTACAAGAATGTTGCCTGGACTGGAAAATTTTGGCTATTAGAAAAGATTGGAGATGCTGGGTCTGTTTTCTTTGAGGGGAGACCTGATTGAGGTGTATAAAATTATGAAGGGCCTGGATAGAGTGGATAGGAAGGACATGTTTCCCTTGGCAGAGGAGTCAACAACCAGTGGACATGGATTTAAAGTAATTGGGGGGAGGTTCAGAGGAGATATGAGGGGAAATATATTCACCCGGAGGATAGTGGGGGTCTGGAAATCACTGCCTGAAAGGGTGGTAGAGGCAGAAACCCTCACTAGATTAAAAAAAATACTTGGATGTGCACTTGAAGTGCCGTAACCTACAGAGCTACAGACCAAGAACTGGAAGGTGGGATTAGACTGGATAGCTCTTGGTCGGCTGGCACAGACACGATGGGCTGAAATGGCCTCCTTCCGTGCTGTAAATTTCTATGATTCTAAGTACAGCAACATCACGCCTTTACATGGATTTCCATTGCCAAATCGATTGGCGAGGTCCTGGTATAACGAAGCTTGTGAAGGAACAGGGTAAAATTGGATTACCACGTTTAACTGCGCATGTGCGGACATCAGAGGTTGCTGAACAACTTATTCCATAATAACGCTGAGCGCTGATAATTTCACCATTATTCCTATCGCAAACTCTGGGCCATTAACATTAGCTCCCTATTAAGTTGATCCATATTGAGGCAGACATCAAATAATCTTCTGACGCAATTAATTTCTTAATGCAAGCAACAAAATCAACAAGGGAAACTATCTTGGATAAATTACTATAATTAAAATATGGTTGAATCAGGAATGTTTTGTTTAATAACTGCTACTTTGAAAAAAATCTAGTTAATTTAAAACCAAACCTTTAATTCTCTTTACACCATCTAAAATTAGAGAGAAAAAGGTATAGTGAGTGTGATTTGCCCGCTGAATGCGATGGCCAGTAGTGTTAACAGTTGAGTGGCTGCTGACCAGAATGTGTAATTTTACGACTTTGAAGGCTGCCAGAGAGGACAGGGTTGGCTTGTAAATGATTGCCTTTGAAGCTTTTTGTTGCTGGCTTTTCGAACTGTTTGTTGCAATGCAGGGTTCAGTTTCGACAAGCCTATGTGGGGTTCAGTTTTGTTTAAATGCCTGAAATTGCAGACTGTGATGTATTTGCAGCCATACTCTGTACCATGCATTGTACCATGTAATTACATGTAACAGCCATCAGATGGGGAAAGGCCGGGAGGCAAACATTACTGCACCTCGTGCTGCCTCCCTATATAAAGCAGGCTCCCCCTGCAGTGCTCACTTTTGAAGTTTACATTAAACCTAAAGATCACAAGGTGGTCAGCTCTAGCATGGGCACGTGTGATTTGTTACAGTGATAAGCATACGTATCAACTGGCGACGCAAATAGGATACAGTTATGGCCACCGTTGACTACATCGAGCGATATTGCGTCGGGGAACACTGGGATGACTTCATTGACCAGCTGGATCAATACTTTGTCGTGAAAGACTTAGAGGGAGCCGCGAATGCCAGCAGATGCAGGGCCATCCTCCTCATGGTCTGCGGATCGCGGACATACACACTGATCAAGGACCTACTGGCCCCGACGAAACCCGCTGAGAAAAGTTACGAAGAACTGTGCAAGCGAGTTTGAAATCACCTAAAGCCAAAACGTAGTGCGCTCATGGCGAGGTACTGTTTCTACACCCACCGGCGCGGAGTAGGCCACGACATGGCAACGTTCATCGCTGAGCTAAGGCGTCTTGCTGGCCATGCAAATTCAGGGCAGTTCTTGAAGAAATGTTCAGATACTTCTTTGTTTTGGGAATCGGGCACGAAGGGATTTTCCGCAAATTGCTAGCGGAGGAAGACTTGGACTTAGCCAAAGCCACACTGATTGCTCAGGCATACATGGCCAGAGAGGAAGAAACAAAGCTACTCTACTCAACTTCGGAATCACCTGGGGCCAAACACCGTGAATAAGCTAAATTCGACGGCAGACAGGAGAAGTGCCCCCAGCTGGGCTAATGCGACCTCTGCTCGACCTGAGATGACTCACTCACCACAACAATGGACTATTGGGAAGAGATCAGTACCTGTGAATGCAAGTCCATCAGCAAGCTGTAGGCGCTGTGGAGGGGCTCATCGTGCAAACCAGTGCAGGTTCAAACAATATGTCTGCAAGAATTGTTCAATGATGGAGCACCTCCAACGAATGTGTAAACGTGCTGCAACTCGATACGTAGCGGAGGATGGGAGGCCAAACGTAGATCCCGAGGATCGCGCAGAGGTGACCGAGGAGGAAGAGGTACATGAAGTGCACACCTTTACCAACAAGAGTCCCCCGATTATGAAGAATGTTAAACTGAATGGGATACCAGTGCAGATGAAACTGGACACGGGTGCGAGCCAATCGATCATGAGTCAGAATGCCTTCGAGAAGTTATGGGCAAACAAGGCACACAGGCCCAAGCTGAGCCCGATCGACGCGAAGCTGTGCAACTGCACTAGAGATTATCCCGGTCCGCGGAAGTGCAATGGTTCAGGTGCTGCATGATGGTTCTGGGCATAAACTGCCACTGTGGATTGTTCCTGGTAACGAGCCCACGCTGCTTGGCAGAAGCTGGCTACGGAATTTTAACTGGAAATGGGGCGATGTAAAAGCATTATCGTCGGTGGAGAAAGCCACATGTGCACAGATCTGAGACAAGTTTCCGTCACTGTTCCAGCCTGGCATCAGCACAGGGGCCAAGGTGACAATTCACCTCAGCCCAGGCGCGAGACCCATTCACCACAAGGCCAGAGCAGTCCCTTACATGATACGGGAGAAAGTTGAAGTCGAGCTAGATCGGCTTCAGCGCGAAGGCAGCATATCGCCAGTGGAATTTAATGACTGGGACAGTCCCATTGTCCCCGTTCTTAAAATTGATGGGACAATTAGAATATGTGGAGATTATAAAGTAACCATAAACCGAGTATTGTTACAGGACCAGTACCCACTACCCAAGGCGGAGGATTTGTTGCCGACCCTGTCGGGCAGAAAGCTGTTTTCGAAACTGGACCTCACCTCGGCTTACGTGACCCAGGAGCTGGCGGAATCGTCCAAGAAGCTGACGTACATAAACACACACAAGGGGATGTTCGCATACAACCAGTGCCCCTTCGGGATCCATTCAGCGGCTGCAATCTTCCAAACAAACGTGGAGAGCCTGCTGAAATCTGTCCCGGGAACGGTCGTCTTCCAAGACGACATCTTGATCACCGGACACGACACCGATGAACACCTCCATAACCTGGAAGAGGTGCTACATCGACTAAATCGAGTAGGTCTAAGGTTAAAACGAACCAAATGCGTCTTCTTGGCACCAGAGGTGGAAATCCTTGGAAGGAGAATTGCAGCAAATGGCATCAGACCCTCAGACTCCAAGACGGAGGCGATCCAGAAGGCCCTGAGACCACACAACACGATGGAGCTGCGCTCATTCCTAGGACTATTTGGTAACTTTCTGCCTGGGCTGAGCACTTTGCTTGAACCATTACATGTACTGCTCCGTAAGGGTGATGACTGGGTCTGGGGTAAAAACCAAGAAACTGCCTTCGAGAAGGTTAGAAACTTATTGTGCTCAAACAAACTACTGACGCTCTATGATCCCTGTAGGCATCTTGTTTTAGTGTGCGATGCGTCATCCTACGGGATCGGGTGTGCTTCAGCAAGCGGATGTGTCGGGTAAGCTCCAACATGTAGCGTATGCATCCTGCAGCCTTTCCAAGGCCGAAAGTGGGTACAGCATGGTCGAAAAGGCGGCCCTAGCTTGTGTGTACGCGGTAAAAAAGATGCACCAGTACCCATTTGGCCGGCGGTTCGAACTAGAAACCGACCACAAGCCGCTCACCTTGTTATTCTCTAAGAGCAAAGGCATTAATACTAACACCTCAGCTCGCATTTAGAGGTGGGCATTTACGCTGTCCGCTTACGACGACATGATGCGCCACAGACAGACCGATAACTGCGCGGACGCGCTCAGCCGGCTCCTGCTCACCACCACCGAGGGTTTCGTGCTGAACCTTGGTACGGACCTCAAGTGGCTCGCAGGCACTGTCGTAGCTAAAGAGGGGAGTAGGGCATTCTTGGTAAGACTCACCAATGGCCAAACCTGCAAGAAGCACATCAATCAAACCAAATTGAGGTTCACCGATGATCCAGAACCGCTGGATGACTGCAGTGACATCGACTTCCAACCACAAGCAACAGAGCCGGCGGTTCACCAAGAGACAGAACCCATCGCGCCGGACAGTCCGACCAGAGCCGCAGCACCACAAGGCAGCGACACTCCGGTCAGGCCGCCCACACCCAGCGTCCAACTCAGATGCACAAGAGAGCGCAGACCCTTGGTCAGGCTTGACCTGTAAACCACATCTAAGACTTGGGATGGGGGTGGGGGAAGTGTTGTGATGTATTTGCAGCCATACTCTGTACCATGCATTGTACCATGTAATTACATTTAACAGCCAACAGATGGGGAAAGCCCGGGAGGCACACATTACTGCACCTTGTGCTGCCTTCCTATATAAAGCAGGCTCCCCCTGCAGTGCTCACTTTTGGAGTTTACATTAAACCTAAAGGTCACAAGGTGATCAGCTCCAGCATGGGCCAAATATGATTTGTTATAGTGATACGTATGCGTATCACAGACTGTGGCTCTGTTTCAGACTGGACTCTTGTAGGCCCTGTTCTTGTGCTTAAATGTCAGATGTGAAAGTGACCAGTAATTCAACAAGGGATGTTACCGGAGAGCTTTCAGTTCTGGGCCATTGACTTCAGTTGATGGACTGTAAACACAAATTCACTGGAAATGTAAGAGCTTTCTCTCTTTACTTTGGTCATTCCTTAATGGGGAAAGTCTCCTGCACAGCCATGCTACTTTTGGTAGCACTGTCCTTGGAAAATATTAAATATTAAAATTAAGTCTGTCTCAATAAGACTCTTTTGGAGGAACTGAAGAAAATCCTTATTAGTCAGGAAATTGTGTCAGGGAAATTGATGGGATTGAAATCCGATTAAATCCCCAGGCCTGATAGTCTGCATCCCAGAGTACTTAAGGAAGTGGCCCTAGAAATAGTGAATGCATTGGTGATCATTTTCCAACAGTCTATCGACTCTGGATCAGTTCCTATGGACTGGATGGTAGCTAATGGAACACCACTTTTTAAAAAAGGAAGGAGAGAGAAAATGGGGAATTATAGATCGCTTAAGCTTGACATCAGTAGTGGGGAAAATGTTGGAATCAATTATTAAAGATGAAATAGCAGCGCATTTGCAAAGCAGTGACAGGATCGTTCCAAGTCAGCATGGATTTCTGAAAGGGAAATCATGCTTGACAAATCTTCTAGAATTTTTTGAGGATGTAACTAGTAGAGTGGACAAGGGAGAACCAGTGGATGTGGTGTATTTGGATTTTCAAAAGGCTTTTGACAAGGTCCCACACAAGAGATTGGTGTGCAAAATCAAAGCACAGGGTATTGGGGGTAATGTATTGACGTGGATAGAGAACTGGTTGGCAGACAGAAAGCAGAGAGTCGGGATAAACGGGTCCTTTTCAGAATGGCAAGCAGTGACAAGTGGGGTGTCACAGGGCTCACTGGTGAGACCCCAGCTATTTACAATATACATCAATGATTTAGATGAAGGAATTGAGAGTAATATCTCCAAGTTTGCAGATGACACTAAGATGGGTGGCAGTTTGAGCTGTGAGGAGGATGTTAAGAGGCTGCAGGGTGACTTAGACAGGTTAGGTGAGTGGGCAAATGCATGGCAGATGCAGTATAATGTGGATAAATTTGACGTTATCCACGTCGGGGGCAAAAACACGAAGGCAGAATATTATCTGAATGGCAACAGATTAGGAAAAGGGGAGGTGCAACAAGACCTGGGTGTCATGGTACATCAGTCATTGAAGATTGGCATGCAGGTGCAGCAGGCGGTGAAGAAGGCAAATAGCATGTTGGCTTTCATAGCGAGGGGATTTGAGTATAGGAGCAGGGAGGTCTTGCTGCAGCTGTACAGGGCATTAGTGAGGCCACACCTGGATTATTGTGTACAATTTTGGTCTCCTAACTTGAGGAAGGATATTCTTGCTATTGAGGGAGTGCAGCGAAGGTTCACCAGACTGATACCCGGGATGGCAGGACTGATATATGAGGATCGACTGGGCCTGTATTCACTGGCGTTCAAAAGGATGAGAGGGGATCTCATAGAAACATATAAAATTCTGATGGGACAGGACAGGTTAGATGCAGGAAAAATGTTCCCAATGTTGGGGAGTCCAGAACCAGGTGTCAGAGTCTAAGGATAAGGGGTAAGTCATTTAGGACCGAGAGGAGGAGAAACCTCTTCACTCAGAGTTGTTAACCTGTGGAATTCTCTTCCGCAGAGAGTTATTGATGGCAGTTCGTTAGATATATTCAAGAGGGAGTTGGATATGGCCCTTATGGCTAAAGGGATCAAGGGGTATGGAGAGAAAGCAGGAAAGGGGTATTGAGGTAAATGATCAGCCATGATCTTATTGAATGGTGGTGCAGGCTCGAAGGGCCAAATGGCCTACTCCTGCACCTATTTTCTATGTTTTATGTTTTACTACAGAAGAACATAAGGAGTAGGCCATACGGCCCCTCGAGCCTGCTCCGCCATTCAATAAGATCATGGCTGATCTGATCATGGACTCAGCTCCACTTCCCTGCCCACTCCCCATAACCCATTACTCCCTTATCGCTCAAAAATTAGTCTATCTTTGCCTAAAATATATTCAATTACCCAGCCTCCATAGCTCTCTGGGGCAGAGAATTTCACAGATTTACAACCCTCAAAGAAGAAATTCCTCCTCATCTCAGTTTTAAATGGGCAGCCCCTTATTCAGAAACTATGTCCCCTAGTTTTAGTTTCCCTTATGAGTGGAAATATCCTCTCTGTATCCACCTTGTCAAGCCCCCTCATTATCTTATATGGTTCAATAAGATCACCACTCATTCTTCTGAACTCCAATGTGTATAGTCCCAGCCTATCCTCGTAAGTCAACCCCCTCATCTCCAGAATCAACCGAGTGAACATTCTCTAAACAGCCTCCAATGCAAGTATATCTTTCCTTAAATACGGAGACCAAAACTGTACACAGTACTCATGTGGCCTCATCAATACTCTGTACAGTTGTAGCAGGACTTCTCTGCTTTTATACTCTATCCCCCTTCAATAAAGGCCAACATTCCATTTGCCTTCCTGATTACTTGCTGTACCTGCACACTAACGTTTTGTGTTTAATGCACAAGGACCCCCAGGTCCCTCTGTACTGTAGCACTTTGCAATTTTTCTCCAGTTAAATGATAATTTGCTTTTCCATTATTTCTGCCAAAGTAGATAACCTCACATTTTCTCACATTATACTCCATCTCCAAATTTTTGACCACTCACTTTGCCTGTCTATATCCCTTTGCAGATTTTGTGTGTCCTCCTCACAATTTGCTTCCCACCCATCTTTGTATCATCAGCAAACTTTGCTACATTACATTCGTTCCTTTTATCCAAGTCATTAATATAAATTGTAAATAGTTGAGCACCCAGCACCGATCCCTGCGGCACCCCACTAGTCATGTTTGCCAACCGGAAAATGTCCCATTTATCCCAACTCTCTGTTTTCTGTTCGTTAGCCAATCCTCTATCCATGCTGGTTTATTACCCCTAACTCCATGAGCTTTTATCCTGTGCAGTAACCTCTTATGTGGCACTTTATCGAATGCCTTCTGGAAATCCAAATACACCCCCTTATCCACCCTGCTCGTTACATCCTCAAAGAACTCCAGCCAATTTGTTAAACATGATTTCCCTTTCATAAAAGCATGCTGACTCTGCTTGATTGAATCATGCTTTTGCAAATGTCCCACTACTGCTTCCTTAATAATGGACTCCAGCATTTTCCCAACAACAGATGTTGAAAATGCTGGAAATACTCAGGTCAGGCGGCATCGGAGGAAAGAGAAAGAGAGTTAACGTTTCAGGTCGGTGACCCTTCGTCAGAACTGGAAAAAAGTTAAGAGATGTAACAGCTTTTAAGCAAGTGCAGAAGCAGGGAAAGGGGGATGGGAGGAAAGAACAAAAGGGAAGGTGTACGATAGGGTAGCAGGCAGGAAAGATTTATTTTGTTCTTGCATTCAGTGCACATTATTGAGGTGCGAACTAATGAGCTAACATATCTGTTCCTGCCCACAATAAACAGAGCTCTAAAGACGCTACAACCGGCAACTTTGAAATTGACATTCATGTGGTTAATGGTTATTGCTTTCTGACCTATACAAGCAATTTTCAGAATCTGAGCAAATCGACTATCTGGTATAGAAACATAGAAACATAGAAAATAGGTGCAGGAGTAGGCCATTCGGCCCTTCTAGACTGCACCGCCATTCAATGAGTTCATGGCTGAACATGCAACTTCAGTACCCCATTCCTGCTTTCTTGCCATACCCCTTGATCCCCCTAGTAGTAAGGACTACATCGAACTCCTTTTTGAATATATTTAGTGAATTGGCCTCAACAACTTTCTATGGTAGAGAATTCCACAGGTTCACCACTCTCTGGGTGAAGAGGTTTCTCCTCATCTCGGTCCTAAATGGCTTACCCCTTATCCTTAGGCTGTGACCCCTGGTTCTGGACTTCCCCAACATCAGGAACATTCTTCCTGCATCTAACCTGTCTAAACCCATCAGAATTTTAAACGTTTCTATAAGGTCCCCTCTCAGTCTTCTGAACTCCAGTGAATACAAGCCCAGTTGATTTAGTCTTTCTTGATAGGTCAGTCCCGCCATCCCGGGAATCAGTCTGGTGAACCTTCGCTGCACTCCCTCAATAACAAGAATGTCCTTCCTCAGGTTAGGAGACCAAAACTGTACACAATACTCCAGATGTGGCCTCACCAAGGCCCTGTACAACTGTAGCAACACCTCCCTGCCCCTGTACTCAAATCCCCTCACTATGAAGGCCAACATGCCATTTGCATTCTTAACCGCCTGCTGTACCTGCATGCCAACCTTCAATGACTGATGTACCATGACACCCAGGTCTCGTTGCACCTCCCTTTTTCCTAATCTGTCACCATTCAGATAATAGTCTGTCTCTCTGTTTTTACCACCAAAGTGGATAACCTCACATTTATCCACATTATACTTCATCTGCCATGCATTTGCCCACTCACCTAACCTATCCAAGTCGCTCTGCAGCCTCATAGCATCCTCCTCGCAGCTCACACTGCCACCTAACTTAGTGTCATCCGCAAATTTGGAGATACTACATTTAATCCCCTCGTCGAAATCATTAATATACAGTGTAAACAGCTGGGGCCCCAGCACAGAACCTTGCGGTACCCCACTACTCACCGCCTGCCATTCTGAAAAGTACCCATTTACTCCTACTCTTTGCTTCCTGTCTGACAACCATTTCTCAATCCATGTCAGCACACTACCCCCAATCCCATGTGCTTTAACTTTGCACATTAATCTCCTGTGTGGAACCTTGTCGAAAGCCTTCTGAAAGTCCAAATATACCACATCAAATGGTTCTCCCTTGTCCACTCTACTGGAAACATCCTCAAAAAATTCCAGAAGATTTGTCAAGCATGATTTCCCTTTCACAAATCCATGCTGACTTGGACCTATCATGTCACCTCTTTCCAAATGCGCTGCTATGACATCCATAATAATTGATTCCATCATCTTACCCACTACCGATGTCAGGCTGACCGGTCTATAATTGCCTGTTTTCGCTCTCCCTCCTTTTTTAAAAAGTGGGGTTACATTGGCTACACTCCACTCGATAGGAACTGATCCAGAGTCAATGGAATGTTGGAAAATGACTGTCAATGCATCTGCTATTTCCAAGGCCACCTCCTTAAGTACTCTGGGATGCAGTCCATCAGGCCCTGGAGATTTATCGGCCTTCAATCCCATCAATTTCCCCATCACAATATGATATGAACCAGACAGTGCAAGTAAGTTCCAAGTTCAAATTCTGATCTGTGCTGAGTTAGCTTATCTTAACCAAAGTGGAGGAAGGAAAAGTAGAGCCAGGGTTCTTGTTCCTGAACAGCAGCCCGAAGTTTCCTCCGCACTTGCACCCAGAGACGCGCGGGTTCTGGCGGGGGTGCGGGGGGCGGATGGCAAACCAATTACCTGGCTTTAAAGATTACGGAATTTTGGGTTAAATTAATTAACACTTAAATGTTCATACTTAAAGAAATATACTGCTGTGCGTTTGGTGCTTTCCTTCGGTCCTGTAATGTATGCACCTGAGAGTATGTGTACAGGTTTGTTAAGTTGTGAGCGAGAGGTGGGCGCCGGAGGGACTGGAGTGCATTGTCACCCCCGGCAACCAAATTTTAATTTGATTTCATTTGTTTTAAAGTTTAATTTATTTTAATTGCCGGGTTTTTAGTGTCCCCCTCCCCTTTTATAGGGGGCACTTGTAAATTATGGTTTTAGAGAACAAAAAAAAACTACAAAAATACAAAAAAATACATAACAAAAAAAAGGGCTTTGGAAATGTTTGGAGTGTCCCCCAGATCGGGGGGCACGTGATTTAATGTTTATGTTTGCCCCAAAAAGAGTTAAGTTGTGAGTGGCTTAGCCAGTCACGTGATGTTCACAAGGGCTGGGCAGGAACAGCGAATAGGAGGGGCAGTGGCCCACAGGAGTGCTGTGGAGCTGGAAGGAGCACTCCTGCTCCTCCTAGCTCCACATAAAGGCAAGTTAAGAAACATTTAGCCTCATGTAGGCAGCCCAGTCCAGTAGGCCCATTAACGACCACTGGTTATGCCATAGAGGAAAGTGGAAAACCTGGCATCAGGCATATTTTAGGTGCCTTTGGGGCATTGCCCTGTGAAACTGGATTTTTTTTCCCCATTTTGCACTCAAGAAACAGGCAAAAGTGGGTCCAATTTTGCCCCTCATTTGGTTAATCAGAGATTTTCAGATACTTTAAATTACTAATGTAATTTTCTAAATCAATGGTAATGAAAACAAATACATAACAAAACTCAATACATCAACTGAGCACGTCCATAATTCAAACAATTTTCTGCAAGTGATCAAGATCAGCACAGTGAAAGGATTTGAAATGCAGAACTCAATGACTCAGATGAGATATGCCCTGATTAGACCATACCTGGAGCACTGCAAGCAGTTCTGAATATTGGCCTTGGAGGGAGTGCAATGTGGATTTACCAGAATGATACCTGGACTCCAAGGGTTAAATTATGAGAACAGATTACATAAAAATGGGTTTTTAAGATATTTAAGGGAACAGATAGGGAAGATAGAAAGAAACAATTTCCTCTGGTTGGAGATTCTAGGACTAGGGGGCATCGTCTAAAAATTACAACCAGACCTTTCAGGGGTGAAGTTAGGAAACACTGCTGTTCACAAAGGGTGGTAGAATTTTCTCTGCAACCAGCAATTGATGCTAGATCAATTGCTAATTTTAAATCTGAGATTGATAGATTTTTATTAACCAAAGGTATTGATATGGGCAAAGTTGGCTGTATGGGGTTAGGTCACGGATCAGCCACGATCTCATTGAATGGCGGAACAGGCTCGAGGGGCGAAATGGCATCTTCCTGTTCCTATGGTTGCAATGCTTCTGAATGCCCTGACTTGCCAATTATTTTTCCAGGAAATGTTGGATTAAGTTTGGAATGGGAAGGCTGGGCATTAAATGGCTTAAGTCGCAGATCGCACTGTTCCAGACAATTTTGAACCTTTTACCATGACAATCTTGCACTTTCCCTCATCGCAAGAAAATTACTTTAAAGAGAGGTTGGTTCATTGGCTCAGATGATCAAGACACCCAGCGCATATAACCAGCAGGAAACAGGGTCCATGCTTGCAAGATCTCAATCTTAGCCCAGCAATGTGGAAGAGGAGGAAGATAAAAAAAAAAGGATGGGCTGGAAGAGAGGGTAAATTGTTCTCAGCTATCCCTGTCCACTGAAGCAAGTGTCCGCTCTGCAACATTAACAGAGGGGACACGCTTGACCACTGATACCACATGACCCAAGAAGATTAAATTAAAATGAGTTGAACTATCAACGGAACTGGGACTGGATTGTTAACATTTATTGACAACTTACTTAATTATTTGTGACTTTGCTTTTGAAACTTGCACATTCCTTAACAGAGACAGGCTGAACGTTGTCCCTCTGCCTATCCCCAATGTGTATGTGACTAAAAGGCATTGTCTTTGAGAAGTGTGCAAAGACATCTCTTTGCTGATATAGGCAAAAGTGACAGGCACGACAGGAAATTTATTGTTCATGAATCTAAGATAAAACTGCAGGCAAATTCAAAAAGTACACAGAAAGTCCTTGCATTACTCTGAGTGCATTACTGCAACAGGCTTGAAGTGGTGGGAGTTTCAGGGAACCCTTAAAAAAAAATCACATACTGCCAAAGGAAGTTACATCATCTGGTTTTCTGCCACTAAGTGACTAAAACTAAACTTGGTACTTTGAGGAGGAGGCTTGATGTTTTCAGCACAGTCATAATCATCTGCCATTCTTCACTCAGTTCCAGTGTTTCAAGCAGCTGATGACAGTGATTCAAGGGATCTGTGTTACAATGATCAAACTGCTATCGAAAAGCAATGCCAGACAGTAACTGAAGTTGAATAGTACTCCTCGCATTGATACGCACCAATTCCAAAGCAGTATAAATAGACCCACAATAGCAATTGCATTTACAAATTAATTGCTTCAACACAATCACACTGAATTGACTTATTTTTTATGACTATCATTTTTCATACCAGTTAACTGTGTGTGTTTGTGTTGAAGCAATTAAGTTGTAAATGCAATTGCTATTGTGGGCCCATTTATACTGCTTCGGGATCGGCTTGGTTGGCACCTCTTTAACATTGCTTGGCTCCTGCCTCACAGGAGCTTTTAATGTCCTGTCTCCCAAAAGCTGGAAATTTAAATATTTACAGAGTGGGGAAGGCAAAATCTCAGGGGCCGAAATTGCCTCTTTTTATAGCCCTTAGCACCTTCAGGGCGTTCTAACAGGGCGCAATGCCGTTTTTACCCGGGGAAGGAGGGCTAGGGCTTCCCGGGAAATTGCCCCAGTGGTTTGGGGAGTGCTGCCCCGGCAGCGCCACACCCCACGATTAGCACCCCCGGCCAACGCGCAACCTGCAATTAATCATCGGCGTGTGCACCGACCCCCTCCCGAACCTGTTACGCTCATAATAAAGGATGAAACTGAGTACTGTGAGCAATGAGTAAGTGTGACCTTGGCTTCTTTAGACTCCAGAGTGCAGGTACCGCGTGGGGATCCTGCTTATATACAGTGCTCCCAAGGGATGCTGGGATCCCTTGGAACTCCTACAGGTAGGCCCTCCGGTGGTGGTGTGATACAGGTTGCCAAGGGTTAAATACATAATATCATTCCCTCGTAAAGTCAATAGTACACTTATTTACAGGGTGAGACAATCTGGGGCTTTTCGCTCCCTTGTCAATCGTCTCGGTACAAAAGCAGGTGTGGGTGCTTCACTGGGCTGCTGGGGATGGTGAGTTCGGCTTCGTGGTCAACCATGATGTAGGTTGCCACTTGTGTGTATGTTGGAGGGTTGAAGTTGGTGGTGTCCTCTTCGGGTTGCTCGTAACTGTTAGTGAACCGCAATTTGGTTTGGTCCAAATGCTTTCTGCACGTTAGTCCATTGGCCAATTTGACCTGAAACACCCGACTCCCTAAAGCCAACGCGCCATTTGGGACCATGTCCATAATTGAGTACAAGCACAGGGTCATTGACCTAAATATTGCGTGACAAGTTTGCGCAATCATGGTACATGCTTTGTTGATGCTGTCTGCCCTCGACGCGATCATGGAGATCAGGGTGGACAAGAGAGAGCCTTGTTTTGTGCGCCCTTTTCATGAGCAGCTCAGCTGGGGAACCCTGGTGAGCGAGTGGGGTCTGGTGCGGTAGCTGAGCAGAACTCGAGACAGTCGGGTCTGCAGGGAGCCTTCCGACACACGTTTCAAGCTTTGCTTGATGGTTTGAACTGACCGTTCAAGCCCGCATCCAATGGCCAGGCAAAACGGGGCAGATGTGACATGCTTGATCCGATTGTGGGTCATGAATTCCTTGAATTCAGCACTGGTGAAACATGTTCCATTGTCGCTGACTAGGACATCAGGCAGGCCATGCGTGGCAAACATGGCCCGTGGGCTTTCGATGGTGGCGGTGGACATGCTTGCAGACATTATTACACACTCAATCCATTTTGAATAAGCATCCACAACAACCAAGAACATTTTGCCTAGAAATGGGCCCGCATAATCAACGTGGATCCTAGACCACGGTTTGAAGGGCCACGACCACAAACTTAGCGGTGCCTCTCTGGGTGCACTGCTCAGTTGAGAGCAAGTGTTGCACTGGCGCACACATGACTCTAACTCGGAGTCGATGCTGGGCCACCACACGTGGGATCTGGCTATGGCTTTCATCATTACAATGCCTGGGTGGGTGCTGTTTTGGTCACGCATGAACGTTTCTCTGCCGTTCTTGGGAAAGACCACGCGATTACCCCACAAAAGACAGTCCGCCTGTAAGGACATTTCACCTTTGCGCCTGTGGAACGGCTTAATCTCTATCTGCATCTCCGCTGGGACACTGGACCAGCTGCCATGAGGACAGAGTTTTTTTAAAATCAGGGACAGTAAAGGATCCTGGCTGGTCCAGGTCCTGACCTGGCGGGCTGGAACGGGTGACTTTTCATTTTCGATTGCATCCATCACCATGAGCAAGTCTGCAGGCTGTGCCATTTCAACCCTGGTGGTGGGCAATGGCAGCCGACTGAAAACATCAGCGCAGTTCTCTGTGCCCGGTCTGTGGCGGATTACATAGTTGTATGCCGACAGCGTGAGCGCCCATCTTTGAATGCGGGCAGAGGCATTGGTGTTAATCCCTTTGCTGTCTGAATAGCAATATGAGCGGCTTATGGTCAGTTTCAAGCTCAAACCAAACAAATACTGGTGCATTTTTTTCACCCCGTAAACGCACACCAGAGCTTCTTTTTCAATCATGCTGTCGGTCCTTTCGGCCTTGGACAGACTCCTGGATGCATAAGCGACCGGTTGCAAAATCCGTTAGCCTGTTGTAACACACACCCGACTCCGTATGATGACGCATCGCAAGCTAGCACTTTTTCGTTTTCATGGGTTATACAGAACAAGCAGTTTGTTTGAACGTAACAGATTTCTAGGTTTCTTAAAGGCAGTTTCTTGTGGATTCCCCCATACCCAGTCATCTCCCTTGCGCAGTAGCACATGTAGGGGCTCTAGCAGGGTGCTTAACCAGAGTAGGAAATTACCGAAATAGTTGAGGAGTCCCAGGAACGACCGCAGCCCTGTCATGTTCTGTGCTCTCAGCGTGTTCTTGATGGCCTCCGTCTTGGCATCGGTGCGTCTGATGCCATCTGCTGCAATGCTTCTTCCCAAGAACTCGACTTCTGGCGCAAGGAAAACACACTTCGAGCGTTTCAACCCGAGTCCCATGCGATCTAGCCGACTTAGAACCTCTTCCAGATTCTTGAAGTGTTCGATGGTGTCCCGACCTGTGACCAGTATGTCGTCCTGGAAAACCACGGTGCGTGGAACCGACTTTAGCAGGCTATCCATGTTCCGTTGGAAAATTGTCGCGGCCGAACAAATCCCGAATGAGCATCTGTTATAGATGAACAGATCTTTGTGCGTGTTGATGCAGGTGAGGCCTTTCGAAGATTCCTCCAGCCCGTGTCATGTAGGCCGAGGTCAGGTCCAATTTCATCTTTCCTCCAGCCAGGGTCGCAAATAGGTCGTCTGCCTTGGGTAGCGGGTACTGGTCCTGAAGCGAAAAACGATTAATCGTTACTTTATAGTCCCCACAAATTCTAACAGTGCCGTCCTCCTTAAGTACCGGAACAATCTGACTGGCCCACTCGTTGAATTCCACCGGCGTGATGATGCCTTTTCGCTGCAGCCTGTCCAGCTCAATTTCCACTTTCTCTCGCATCATGTACGGTACCGTCCGTGCCTTGTGGTGGATGGGTCGTGTACCGGGAACTAAATGGATCTGCACCTTTGCCCCCAAGAAACTTTCAATGCCTGGCTCGAACAACGATGGAAGTCTGCTCAGAACCTGGGCACGAGGCGTCGTCGACGGACGAAAGCACTCGGATGTCGTCCCAGTTCCAGCAGATTTTTCCCAGCCAGCTTCTGCCGAAGAGTGTGGGGCCATCTCCTGGCACAATCCATAATGGGAGTTCGTGCACTGCTCCATCATAGGAGACTTTGACTTCTGCACTGCCAATTAAAGGGATCAGTTCTTTGGTGTAAGTTCTTAGCTTGGTATGAATGGGGCTGAGCTTGGGCCTGTGTGCCTTATTGCACCACAGCCTGTCGAGAGCCTTTTTGCTCATTATGGAGTGACTCGCACACTTGTCCAGTTCCACGGATACTGGAATTCCATTCAATTCAACTTTTAACATTATTGGTGGACATTTCATGGTGAAGGTGTGTACCCCGTACACTTCTGCCTCTTTGGTTCGAATCTTTAGTTCAGCCTGATCCCACCGTGGATCGATCTTCCTCGGCAACGTGGTGGTTTGCAGGGTTTGCAGCTCGCCTGCACATTCGCTGGAGGTGTCCCATTGTTCTGCAGCCATTGCACACATAGTGCTTGAATTGGCATTGATGGGCCCGATGATCACCTCCACAACGCCAACAAGATGTTAACTGCCTCGCATTAACGATTGATGGCAGACTCTGGGTCATCTGAGGTCGTATAGCAGCCGGTGTGTACGTTCTGCCATGTATATTCCTGCTCGAAAATGACGTTAATTTGTGCAGAGTAATAGCCGAAACATCTTTATGCTGCAAAATTTGTTTTGTGTTATTGCTGGCGGACATAAATGCCTGGCTATCGTTATGGCTTTGCTCAGATTCGGTGTTTCAACAGGCAATAGTTTGCGAAGGATTACCTCATGGCCAATGCCAAGCACAAAAAAGTCTCTCAGCATTTGTTCAAGAAATCCATCGAATTCGCAATGTCCTGCAATGCGTCTTAGTTCGGCGACGTAGCTTGCCACTTCCTGGCCTTCCGACCGTTGACACGTGTAGAACCGATACCTCGCCATCAAAACACTTTCCTTAGGATTTAGGTGCTCCCGGACCAGCGTACACAATTTTTCATAGGATTTGGTTGTTGGTTTTACCGGAGCTAGAAGATTCTTCATGAGGCCATCGGTTGTTACCCCACAGATGGCAAGGAAGATCGCCCTTCGTTTGGCAGTGTTCTCGTCCCCTTCCAGCTTGTTGGCCACGAAGTATTGGTCGAGTCGCTCCACGAAGGCTTCCCAATCGTCATCTTCTGAGAACTTCTCCAGGATACCAACTGTTCTTTGCATTTTCGCGCGGTTGTTCATTATCTTGTCGCCAATTGTTACGCTCATAATAAAGGATGAAACTGAATACTGTGAGCAATAAGTAAGTGTGACCTTGGCTCCTTTAATTAGACTCCAGAGTACAAGTACCGCATGGGGGGCCTGCTTATATACAGTGCTCCCAAGGGATGCTGGGATCCATTGGGACTCCAACAGGTAGGCCCTCTGGTGGTGGTGTGATACAGGTTGCCAAGGGTTAAATACATAACAGAACCCTTTGCGCCCCGTGGGGGAAATTGGCCTGGAAGGTTACCACCCCCAATTGGGGCAAAGGGCAATTTCCAGCCCTCGGTCTCTAAACATTTAAATTAATGTCAGAAGATTTTATAAATTATCCACAGGGTCCAAAGAGCCCCTTGAGCACTTTTCAAACAGTTGTTAGAGTCACTTGTTTTGAGCTATTGTCAAATGGTTTTAAGATACATGCCATTATATTACTGCTCTTGTTCACAATACAAACAGCATTCTGCACGACACACTGTATGAGTGATCCCAATGTTAAAGAATGCATTTTTTTTCTCTTCATTAGGAAAATATAACACACAATGAAGAGCAGTGGATAATGGAAAATAACCAATGATCGCAGACGTAACTCACGAGGACCACGAATAAGTTGCATTACTCTTATCCCATTTATTTTCTCCAAGTCATCAATGTTTAGATTTGCATTCCATTCACTGCTGTACAAGCCTTTCATGGTGTAAATTACATTTTGTTCTAAAATTTTCCAGTAGTAGACAATTACTTGCACAGGCACAGCATAGAATACTATACATGCTTCATAAAAGTTTCAGAATTTGACTCACACGCATTCTATTGCAAATGTTCAGACGCTATGGGATCAGTTTCAAAGTAGTTCTTAGAAAGTCCATCATCATCCATTTTCCCCAAGCTGTTTTTAAATCACTTACAGAGCCTGAGTTAATAACAAAAATTCTGTGTTAAAAAAGGATTTAGCCAACTCCCCAGTGACTCAGCAGGTTAACCCAGTGAGTAATTAAGCTGTAAAGATGGGGAATTTCTCAGCTTTGATCTCTGATCTGTGCTGAAGTTGGTGATCTCACTTAGGGTGGTGGTAGGGGCAATATAACTGGGTCTTAATGGCTGAGGGTTACGTGAGAAAAACAAACTGGGCAAGATTCCCATTCCTAACACAATCTAGCAACCTTTGTACAGGGAATGCATTGGTGGAAGTTGGCAGGGAGGGGTTGGGGATGAGGGGGGCGGGGGGGAACCATCGGAATAGGGGCCATTCAGCCCCTCGAGCCTATTCTGCAATCTAACTCCATATACCCACCTTTGCCACATATCCCTTCAGAACGTTGGTTATCAAAAAACTATCTCCGATTTAAAATTAACAATTGATCTAGTATCAATTGCCGTTTGCGGAAGAGTTTTCCAAATTTCTACCACCCTTTGGGCTCAAAATTGGCCCACCCATTTTTTCAGCACACGCACGGGAAATGCGCCGACTTTCTGCGTGGAAAACTGCTCCGGAAAAAAAAGAAAAATCGCTCCCCGGCCTCTCCTCGGTCGTCGCGCAGCGTGGCCAGCGGAGTGGGGGGGTCGGAGCCGACGTCCTGAGCTGAAAACAGTGCCGGGACATCTGCGCATGCACATTGGAGTCAGGTCGCGATGTCCGCGCATGCGCAGTAGCGCAGAACTTTGGCAATCGGCCATCTTTAAAGGGAAATTAAGCTGCTTGATTTTTGGTGCCAGACGGAGTGCTGTGGAATAAATCAGCTGCTAGAATCAAGAAGCAGTGAGCGCTCTGTGTTAATACTGCTGCATGCATGCCTGCAAAAGTTCTAAAATCATTGCTGCAAAATCATGCCTGCATAAGTTCCAGGAGTGTTGCAAGCAAAATAAGGGCTGTGTGTTTGAAAAAAATCACTGAGTGTCAATTCAATACAGCAATGCAACAACGTGCACCAAGAACGAAGAATTGCTTGCATGACGAAGTGGAGATACCAGTTAATGTCATTGAGAACAGATGGCAGGAGCTGGATACCAGCAGAGGTCGCACAAAAGTGCCACCCAAAGAAATGAAGAAACGCTGGAACCAAGTTGCAGAAGATTACTGTGCAGTGGTGAACACTCAAGAGATCTGGAAGCCAGTGTAAAAAGAAATGGCAGGACCTTGGTCAAGTAGTTCGTGTAAGTAATATTTTCATTTATTCAATGCAATTGCAAATGTAAATGTGACCAACAGTATACGTCACACCCAGCAGAAAGACACCCTCTCTTAAAAAGGTGAATTTTCATCTTTGCAAAAGGAATTGTTCCACAACAAAAGGGAAAGAATTCGAACAGGAGGAGGCCCGGCAAATCTGCACCCACTGACCCCCTTGGAAGAGAGGGTCGCTGCTTTGATGGGTCCTGCCTGGAGAAAAACAATCAGTACTGCACAAACTGGGCCCACACACACGGGAGAGGGTAAGTCCTGAAAATTCATCGTGGCCCTTCAAATCAGCCTGCTGCCTGGCCTGCGATGTGTGAGCCTACTCATGCCACCCATCCTGCCCCCTCCTCTGCTGATAATCATTTGACTGTTCGGTTATATTTTGCAGAACCTGATGCTAATCCTGAAGAAGATTCAGACGCGGACGAGCCTAACCCTGCAGACCAACTTGGGCGGGGGGGGGGGGGGGGGGGGGGAAATGGAGATGGATGAAAGAGACAATGTTGTACTGAATATGGAGGAGGCCACGTTAATGGACTTCACGTTGCCAAACCTTTCCATGAGTTCTGGTGTGACATTCCTTGGTTTCAGCCCGTCCATGATTAGTGGTTTAAGTGTTGATGTGGCATTCCATGGTTTCATAGCGTCCGAGGTTGAGGGTTCCAGTGGTGGTGGAATACAGCATGGAACACCCAAGACCCCACCGTCCCAGCCTGTACCTCCCAGTAGTGGTGGGGGGCTGCCATGAGGCAGACCCAGGGTGAGGGTAAGGAGAAATAGACCACGCTGTCCTGAAATGCAGGATGCAACAGATGTGCTTCAGATCATGGCATTGAGTGGGGAGAGCACTGACCTTACCCAATCACTCGTGCACACCATCAGTGGAGTGACTGATGAGGTAACGGGACTGTCGGGAGAAGTAACAGTAATCGCACGGTAAATGGGAACATCAGTGAGGGAATAGTGTTCATGAGGGAGGGAATGTCAGAGGTAGTGGAAAGGATGGCACAGGCCATCAGGGAGGGCTTGTGTGAGTTAGCTGCTGCAATAAAGGAACACACCCAGGCCATGCGCCACCACTCCCACTGTAATCCGCACACTAGCCTCTGAAGAGACCCAAGCCAGACCCTTCACATTAACACCTGACCCTCCTTCCCCCACCCATGAAGAAGTGCACATTCACTGAGATAGGAATGAGAGATGGGTGCAGTCTTTCTTTGCTGCTGTTGTTGTTGTTGCTGTTACTGTTGTAACTGTTTTCAAATTGAAAGATTTTTGTAAGTTATGTAAATTTACAACTTTATAAGTGATCTTCAAATATTTAAGTGATCTTAAAGAGCCATAGTAAAGTAAAGTTTGATACAAGAATTATTTTATTACCCGAAATATCGATTGGGCTAACCAAACTGGTAGCAATACGATGGAGGAGGATTTCCTGGAGTGTTATTAGGGATGGTTTCCTACACCTATATGTCGAGGAACCAACTGGAGAGCTGGCCACCCTAGACTGGGTGATGTGTAATGAGAAAGGACTAATTAGCAATCTTGTTGTGCGAGGCCCCTTGGGGAAGAGTGACCATAATATGGTAGAATTCTTTATTAAGATGGAGAGTGACACAGTTAATTCAGAGACTAGGGTCCTGAACTTAAGGAAAGGTAACTTCGATAGTCTGAGACGTGAATTGGCTAGAATAGACTGGCGAATTACACTTAAAGGGTTGACAGTGGATAGGCAATGGCAAACATTTAAAGATCACATGGATGAACGTTAACAATTGCACATCCCTGTCTGGAGTAAAAATAAAAACGGGCAAGGTGGCTCAACCATGGCTAACAAGGGAAATTAGGGATAGTGTGAAATCCAAGGAAGAGGCATATAAATTGGCAATAAAAAGCAGCAAACCTGAGGACTGGGAGAAATTTAGAATCCAGCAGAGGAGGACAACGTGTTTAATTAGGAGGGGGAAAATAGAGTATGAGGAGAAGCTTGCTGGGAACATAAAAACTGACTGCAAAAGCTTCTATAGATATGTGAAGAGAAAGAGATTAGTGAAGACAATCATAGGTCCCTTGCAGTCAGAATCAGGTGAATTTATAATGGGGAACAAAGAAATGGCAGACTAGGTCAACAAATAATTTGGTTCCGTCTTCACGAAGGAAAACAGGAATAACCTTCCGGAAATACTAGGGGACAGAGGATCTAGCGAGAAGGAGGAACTGAAGGAAATCCTTATTCGCAGGAAATTGTGTTTGGGAAATTGATGGGATTGAAGGCCGATAAATCCCCAGGGCCCGATAGTCTGCATCCCAGAGTACTTAAGGAAGTGGCCCTAGAAATAGTGGATGCATTGGTGATCATTTTCCAACTCTCTATCGACTCTGGATCAATTCCTATGGACTGGAGGGTAGCTAATATAACAGCATTTTTTAAAAAAGGAAGGAGAGAAAACGGGGAATAATAGACCGGTTAGCCTGACATCAATAGTGAGGAAAATGTTGGAATCAATTATTAAAGATGAAATAGCAGCGCATTTGGAAAGCAGTGACAGGATCGGTCCAAGTCAGCATGGATTTATGAAAGGGAAATCACGCTTGACAAATCTTCTAGAATTTTTTGAGGATGTAACTAGTAGAGTGGACAAGGGAGAACCAGTGGATGTGGTGTATTTGGACTTTCAAAAGGCTTTTGACAAGGTCCCACACAAGAGCCTGTTTTGCAAAATTAAAGCACATGGTATTGGGGGTAATGTATTGATGTGGATAGAGAACCGTTGGCAGACAGGAAGCAGAGAGTTGGGATAAATGGGTCCTTTTCAGGATGGCAGGCAGTGACTAGTGAAGTGCCGCAGGGCTCAGTGTTGGGACTCCAGCTATTTACAGTATACATCAATGATTTAGATGAAGGAATGGAGTGTAATATCTCCAAGTTTGCAGATGAAACTAAGCTGGGTGGCGATGTGAGCTGTGAGGAGGATGCTAAGAGGCTGCAGGGTGACTTGGACAGGGTAGCTGAGTGGGCAAATGCATGGCAGATGCAGTATAATGTGGATAAATATGAGGTTATCCACTTTGGTGGCAAAAACACGAAGGCAGATTATTATCTGAATGGCGGCAGATTAGGAAAAGGGGAGGTGCAACGAGACCGAGGTGTCATGGTATATCAGTCATTGAAAGTTGGCATGCAGGTACAGCAGGCACTGAAGGCGACAAATGGCATGTTGGCCTTCATAGCTAGGGGATTTGTGTTTAGGAGCAGGGAGGTCTTACTGCAGTTATACAGGGCCTTGGTGAGGCCTCATCTGGAATAGTGTGTTCAATTTTGGTCTCCTAATCTGAGGAAGGACGTTCTTGCTATTGAGGGAGTGCAGCGAAGGTTCACCAGACTGATTTCCGGGATGGCAAGGCTGACATATGAGGAGAGTGTGGATCGACTGGGCCTTTATACACTGGAGTTTAGAAGGATGATACAAGATTCTGACGGGACTGGACAGGTTAGATGCAGGAAGAATGTTCCCGATGTTGGGGAAGTCCAGAACCAGGGGTAAGCCATTTAGATGAGGAGAAACTTCTTCACTCAGAGAATTGTGAACTTGTGGAATTCTCTACCGCAGAGAGTTGTTGATGCCAGTTCGTTAGATATATTCAAGAGGGAGTTAGATATGGCCATTATGGCTAATGGGTTCAACGGGTATGGAGACAAAGCAGGAAAGGGGTACCAAGGTGGATGATCAGCCATGAACTCATTGAATGGCGGTGCAGGCTCGAAGGGCCGAATGGCCTACTCCTGCACCTATTTTCTATGTTTCTATGTAAAGTTAAGTGCATTGTAAAGTTTTGAAAATATATTTTACATTAAAACTGAATCATGTTCCATTAACACAAGACAACATTTAGGAACTGCAAAAAATAAACATGTCCATGAGGAATAGTTGTCGCTGAGCCCTCAAGCATCAGTAAAACATTCACGGATGAGCTGCTGCCGCAAGGCTCGAGCAATTGTTAAAAGGAGTACGATGGCCCACCCTCCTCCAACGTCGTGCTCCGGCCTCAGGCACTTGCATGGTTTCCTCATCATCGGCATTTTCATCCTCCATCTCCTCCTCCTGCTCATCTCCTCTTCCACATCATTCTCACCGCAGGTGGGTTGTCTTCTTCCACGATCAGCTGCTGCTGCATGATAACAAAGTTATGCAGCATGCAGCACACAACAGTGAACTAACCGACAATCTCAGGGGAATATTGCAAGTCGCCTCTGGAATGGTCCAGGCATCGGAAACGCTGTTTCACAATGCCAATTCTCCTCTCTATGATGCTGCGTGTCGTAATGTGCGACATGTATTGATGGTCAGCTTCCGTCCGGGTGTAAGAATAAAAGTGTTCATTACTGATTAAAATTGATAATGTGTATGTATAAATGTTAAAAGTGTAGAGTAACGGAAGGGCCTTGACCAGGCGAAAGAGTTTGAAGGACATTCGCCCGCGGAAGCCCTTCTCCCAGCGTGCGACAGATCGCAAGTGCCGGATTCAGGCACATGCACTTTGCATGCCTAATCCCGAAAGTTGTGGGACCTCTTCGAGCACGTGCGCACATCGTACGCACCCGGAGAGGCCACAATTTCAGGGCCAATGTCTTTCTGCTGCCATTATGTTTTTTTTAATTAAGCAGTTTGGAGGTCACTCAAGCATTAACTTCCTCTGTGACTGTCTGTTGTTTCTTCACCTCCACCACCCCCGCCTCCACTTTTTCCTTCAACCCTATTAAAGGGACTTATCTTTCAGTTGTCAGTTCTGATAATGGGTTGAATCTGAAACTTTGACATGTATTTTTTCTCCATAGATACTGAATGTATTGTAGGCCCAGCATTTTCTGTTTTACTTTCAGATTTTAGTTCTGGGCACTGAAGGTTCACTGGATTGATTCCTGGGATGAGAGATTGTATAGAATGGGCCTATACTCTGGAGTTCAGAAGAATGAGAGGTGATCTGATTGAAACGTACAAGATTCTGAAGGGAACTGACAAGATAGATGCTGAGAGGTTGTTTCCCCTGGCTGGAGTGCCTAGAATTAGGGAGCATAGTCTCAGGATAAGGGGAAGGCCATTTAAGAGCAAGATGAGAAGGAACTTCTTCACTCAGACCGTAGTGTATCTTTGGAATTCTCTGCCCCAGAGGGCTGTGAATGCCGAGTCTGAGTATATTCAAGGCTGAGGTAGATAGACTTTTGGACATAAGAACATAAGAATTAGGAACAGGAGTAGGCCACCTAGCCTCTCGAGCCTGCTCCGCCATTCAACAAGATCATGGCTGATCTGGCCGTGGACTCAGCTCCACTTACCCGCCTGCTCCCCGTAACCCTTAATTCCCTTATTGGTTAAAAATCTATCTATCTGTGACTTGAATACATTCAATGAGCTAGCCTCAACTGCTTCCTTGGGCAGAGAATTCCACAGATTCACAACCGTCTGGGAGAAGAAATTCCTTCTCAACTCGGTTTTAAATTGGCTCCCCCGTATTTTGAGGCTGTGCCCCCTAGTTCTAGTCTCCCCGACCAGTGGAAACAACCTCTCTGCCTCTATTTTGTCTATCCCTTTCATTATTTTAAATGTTTCTATAAGATCACCCCTCATCCTTCTGAACACCAACGAGTAAAGACCCAGTCTACTCAATCTATCATCACAAGGTAACCACCTCATCTCCGGAATCAGCCTCGTGAATCGTCTCTGTACCCCCTCCAAAGCTAGTATATCCTTCATTAAGTAAGGTGACCAAAACTGCACGCAGTACTCCAGGTGCGGCCTCACCAATACCCTATACAGTTGCAGAAGGATCTCCCTGCTTTTGTACTCCATCCCTCTTGCAATGAAGGCCAACATTCCATTCGCCTTCCTGATTACCTGCTGCACCTGCAAACTAACTTTTTGGGATTCAAGGAGCCCCAGGCACTTGGAGGGAAAAAAAAGGGGAAAAAAAAGCCTTGTAAATGGTTGGTGTTTCCCCCAGATCGGGGGGCACGGTTTAATGTTTTTTTGTTTACTCCCAAAAAGAGTTTCAAGGAGCCCCAGGTCCCTCTGCACCGCAGCATGCTGCAATTTCTCCCCATTCAAATAATATTCTCTTTTACTGTTTTTTTTTCCCCCCAAGGTGGATGACCTCACACTTTCCGACATTGTATTCCATCTGCCAAACCTTAGCCCATTCGCTTAACCTATCTAAATCTCTTTGCAGCCTTTCTGTGTCCTCTACACAACCCGCTTTCCCACTAATCTTTGTGTCATCTGCAAATTTTGTTACACTACACTCTGTCCCCTCTTCCAGGTCATCTATGTATATTGTAAACAGTTGTGGTCCCAGCACCGATCCCTGTGGCACACCACTAACCACCGATTTCCAACCCGAAAAGGACCCATTTATCCCGACTCTCTGCTTTCTGTTAGCCAGCCAATTCTCTATCTGTGCTAATACATTTCCTCTGACTCCGCGTACCTTTATCTTCTGCAGTAACCTTTTGTGTGGCCTCTTATCGAATGCCTTTTGGAAATCTAAATACACCACATCCATCGGTACACCTCGATCCACCATGCTCGTTATATCCTCAAAGAATTCCAGTAAATTAGTTAAACATGATTTCCCCTTCATGAATCCATGCTGCGTCTGCTTGATTGCACTATTCCTATCTAGATGTCCCGCTATTTCTTCCTTAATGATAGCTTCAAGCATTTTCCCCACTACAGATGTTAAACTAACCGGCCTATAGTTACCTGCCTTTTGTCTGCCCCCTTTTTTAAACACTAGGGGAATTAAGGGATATGGAGATCGGGCGGGAAAGTAGAGTTGAGATCGATGATGAGTCACGATCTTATTGAATGGTGGAGCAGGCTCGGGGAGCCATGTGGCCTACTCCTGCTCTGATTTCTTATGTTCTTAGTGCATCTTTGGAAGGATATATTGGCCTTGGAGGGAGTGCAGCCTAGGTTAACAGAATGATATCCGGACTCCCAAAGGTTAAGTTACGAGGAGAGATTACACAAATTAAGGTTGTATTCCCTAGAATTTAGAAGGTAAAGGGATGATCTGATTGAAGTTTTCAAGATAGAATAGATAGAGAGATAGATATTTCTGCTGATTGGGGATTCTAGGACGAGGGGGCATAGTCTAAAAATTAAAGCCAGACCTTTTAGGAGTGAAATTAGGAAACATTTCTAAACACAAAGGGTAGTAGAGGTTTGGAACTTTCTTCTGCAAATGGCAATTGATACTAGATCAATTGTTAGTATTAAATCAGAGATGAATAGCTTTTTGTTAACTAAGGTTATTAAGGGATATGGGCCAAAGGTTCATATATGGAGTTAGCTCATAGATCAGCCATGACCTCACTGAATGGCGGAACTGCTCGAGGGACTCAATGGCCTACTCCTGTTCCTATGTTCCTACGTTCCAGCATCGGCAGTTCTATAAAATAAATTATGCAAACTCAATTCCTGTTGGACCCTTGAAGCTACCAGACAGAGAGAGACTTCCAACCCTTCAGTCTTGCGTAGATTACGCCCAAGCTCACATGAATAAAAGCCAATGACGAACCCCAGTCTTTTCAACATTTGTCATACAAGTGGGGTACTCTCAAATTCTAGAAGGCCAAAGAGTCTCACATCGAGAATACTTACACTTCCAGACCACCTGAAGCACAGTAGAAGGCCAGTCGGACCACTTTTTAAAATGTGATGAGGGTTTCAGCCTCTACTACCCTTTTAGGCAGTGTTCCAGACCCCCACCGCCCTCTGGATGAAAAATATTCTCCTCAACTTCCCTCTAATCCTTCTATCAATTACTTTAAATCTATACTCCCTAATTATTGACCTCTCCGCTAAGAGAAAATGCTGCTTCCTATCTACTCTATCTGGGCCCCTCATAATTTTATACACCTCAATCAAGTCATCCCTCAGTTTCCTCTGTTCCAAAGAAAACAAACCCAGCCTATCCAATCTCTCCTCATAGCTAAATTTCTCCAGTCCTGGCAACATCCTCATAAATCTCCTCTGTACCCTCTCTCGTGCAATCACATCATTCCTGTAATGTGGTGACGAGAACTGTATACAGTGCTCTAGCTGTGTCCTACCGTGTGTTTTATACAGTTCAACCATAATCTCTCTACTTATATTCTATGCCTCGACTAATAAAAGAAAGTATCCCATATGCCTTCTTAACCACCTTATCTACCTGTCCTGTTACTTTCAGTGATCTGTGGACATGCACTCCAGGGTCCCTCGGTTCCTCTACACTTCTCAGTATCTTACCATTTATTGTGTTTTCCCTTGCCTTGTTAGCCCTCTCCAAGTGCATTACCTCACACTTTTACGGATTTAATTCAATTGACAACTTTCTGCCCACCATCAAGTTGAGACTCTGGTTTTGGTATTTATTTTAATTAAATATTTTTCTGATTAATTCATCATCATATGCAGCCCCTCGAAATAAAGGAAGACTTGCTTCCACTCTAAAAATGAGTTCTCAGGTGACTGTACAGTCCAATACGGGAATTACAGTCTCTGTCACAGATGGGATAGACAGTGGTTGGAGGAAGGGGTGGGTGGGGAGTCTGGTTTGCCGCACGCTCCTTCCGCTGTCTGCGTTTGATTTCTGTATGCTCTCGGCGACGAGACTCTAGGTGCTCAACGCCCTCCTGGATGCTCTTCCTCCACTTAGGGTGGTCGATGGCGAGGTCCAACAGTGCCTCCAGTGTGCCAGCGCAGCCTTCGGTCACCTGAGGAAGAGTGTGTTTGAAGACCAGGACCTCAAATCTGGCACCAAGCTTATGGTCTACAGGGCAGTAGTGATACCCGCCCGCCTATCCGTCCTCAGAGATGTGGACCATATATAGTAGACACCTCAAAGCCCTGGAGAAGTACCACCAACGCTGCCTCTGCAAGATCTTGCAAATCCTTTGGGAAGATAGATGCCCTGTCAGTGTTCTCTGATTAATGAACCTATTTTTTCCCCTCAAATATTGTGCAATTTCCATTTAAAATATAGGTGCATTATAACTTTATTTACTAATAAATTCTGTCCCTGCTGGAAATAAAACCCTTGAAATTCACAATGGGAATAATCTGTACATGATACCTTTAAATGAAAAACTCACTCCTCTACAAACTAAGTGCAACTCTACAAATAATTACGCTACGACCTCAGTCCTTCATGGCAACGTGTTGACATCTTGCAAAACAATCACATGTCAATCCACATCCAAATGTAATATTCAGCTAAGAATTAAAGACTGAAAATACATGACAGTTCTGTAACCACAAGGCATGATATTGAAAATAATTGAAGGTGATGAGTTCTATAATTCTGTTTGGAACAAAGGAATGCGCAATTCCATGAGTTATTAGATATTGCACTTGAGATTTTATTTTATTTTTCTTGGGGCTCGGGAAGAATTTTAAAGGTTTAATTTCTCTGAAGCTGGACCTGGCTTTGCATTCAGTAGGACGTTCAATAATTTAATGCCTACAAGAGTGCAAATTGAATGCTTTCTACAGAATGTTACAGAGTGATTGGCCGAGATGACCTTTGCGTGTTTAATACTTTTATTTTGCAGTTACCATTTGGGAGGGTACCTGGTTTTAGGATGGCAAGGCGACATTGAGCTTTGCTGCAAACTGTGTCACTTTCTGCTCAGGGAAAGCAACACATTGCACAAATACACACATGTGTCATCATCATAGGAGGTCCCTCGAACGAGGATGACATGCTTCCACATGAGTTCACAGATGTTTCAATGAAGGACCCGATGTTCCAATCCTGAACTCCAATTGAAGGGATGGAAGATACCTGTACTTGGATTTTTTTTTAAACGTGTGGTGACCGTTGCACACCAGCCACCACACAGGCTTGACAAAGCTAGGCCTTTATCCGGTGGCAAGGGTTAACCAGGACGACTGAAGACCTGCTCTGCTGCACGGACCTAGTGCACACACATATCGCAGTGTGGGCTGACCCTCGACTCTTCTGGGCCCCGTACCCTCATTCACTGCACTACGCACATATGTAATGTTATAGTAACCAACGAACAGCGGGAACAGTTTGAATATTAGCAAGTAGCAGAATCCCTTTTCACCTTTTTACCAACATTTTAAAAAACTAAGTTGGTCCAGTGGGCTATTCCATTTAGAAAAGTTCATCTCGCACCCCTCCCCACGAACAAGTGTAGAATCCGAGTCCCAATCTCACGACAGTGGGGCTTCAGTTATTCAGTATTGCATATTCTGCACAATACAAAACAGCTATTTCTGCACAGAAATGTAAAATGTGCTGCATAACCTTCTGATAAATTCTTATCACAAAACATATCCGCTACTGTTGTCAGTAGAACATGATATACCAGCCAGATCAAGGGCATGCGAGACAATGGCCATTCTGGCTGACTGCATAGTTATCTCCAGGCTTAAGGACGATGACACTCACTGAAAAACCACATTACTCAAGACAGCCTGTAGTAAATATTGTACACCCTATATGTACCATTAGTTGGGCTATGCCAATTCGTAACAACTTATGAATTGTTCTAGCAATCAATGAAAATTGCAGTCTGCCGCAAAAATCTGCAGAATTGCTGTGGCTTATCATGTGCAACACTGTGAACAGCTGATTGCTTTAATTTGCTCAAATGTTTTTTTTTAAAAACAAGGCAGAACATTCCTTCTAACCGTTAGCTGATTGAAAAGTATCTAAATTTAGTCTTAAAATAAAATACATTTAAGCCTTATTTGCAGTAACATTTTTGAGCCCCCATTCTCATTTAAAAACCAAGTTTTTTAAACGAGGCACTGATCTCGATTCTTTTGGTTAAGCAGATCATTCATCTGCAGTGGCCTGTTAATTTATAGTTCTAAACCAATGGCAAGTTATACAACTCGTGTACTGGTGGCCAGCATGGGGCTTGCAAGCCTTATACAGTTCTTGTGCTGCTCAAGTGAAGCTCTTTAACCTTTCAGCAGGATTGGCAGCAGTATATCTCTCTGGCTGATGTTGGGCAGCGGCAGCAGTCACATTCACCATACAGTAGGAGTCGGAAGTGTCATTTTTGTGCAAGCAGTTTTCGTGGGAGTGAAGCAGGATCAGTGTTTACAAATAGGACGGGAGCAGAACTGGCATTTTCTGCAGAGCAGGGAACCATAGCCAGTGGAGCCAAGACAACACCAAACAGGAGAAGCAAGCAAAGTCATGACTGAAGCCTGGTGACTTTGCCGTGGGTCAAGATCATTAGCGCCAAAAGTACAACTAGTTGCGGATAATCGATTGAGGGGTTTCAGGCTCAATAATACTGGAACTTGCAGCTGGTTTATTGGATTTGGGGGTGAGGAGTAGTGAAGTAAAATAATCTGTAGAATAATCATTCTTAAAAATATTTAAAATGTATTCCTTATTAAGGTATGAACAGCTGTCTACTTTTGCCAGTGTAATGTAAGAGTGAACTGTCCTCAGAATAGCAGTGAGGGAAGATGACAAATGGGGCAAGTTGGGTTACCTGGGTGATGAGCTGAATTTTAGACAACTGGATACTTGTGGCAAGTATGCAGATACAAAGACCATTGCCCTTTGTCGGAATTCAAAGTTCAACCATGTTCAATTTGTACACAATTCCGTATTTTTCCCCTGTTCTTCAACATGTAAAATCTAAAAGTACACTTCAAAGTTGTTTATGCACTTCAGAGTGGAAAGTACAGTTCAAGAAAACAAGAAACAGAGCATGTCAAAAATAGCACTGATTTGTGTACCCAATTGTGCAAGTACATGTGTTATTCTTACTAACTGTAACAAAAATGTACTATATCACTGAGTATACTAATATTAATACCCGTTATACTGCTTCTTCATTATCAGATATAATTGAATATTGTTTCTTTTAAAATCTTCATAGTTGCTACAATTACTATGATTCTAATTTAAAAAACTGGAATTTTGTGGCTACAACTATATTCAAGGAGAAAATATGCCACAGATTTCAATTAAACTATCGACATATCTAACAGTATACATTGGCTCCCGGTTAAACAACACTTCGATTTCAAAATTCTCATCCTTATTTTCAAATTCCCTCATGGCCTTGCCTCTCCCTATCTCTGTAATCTCCTCGAGCTCGAGCCCCCCGCCCCCACCACTCCCCAAGATGTCTGCGCTCCTCTAATTCTGCCCTCTTGAGCATCGCGGATTATAATCGCTAAACCATTGGTGGCCATGCCTTCTGTTGCCTAGGCCCCAAGCTCCCTGCCTAAATCTTTCTGCCTCTCTATCTCTCTTTCCTCCTTCAAGACGCTCCTTAAAACTTACCTCTTTGACCAAGCCTTTGGTCACCTGCGCTAATTTCTACATATGCGGCTCAGTGTCAAATTTTTTAAATCTTGCAATACTCCTGTGAAGCGCCTTGGGAGGTTTCACTACGTTAAAGATGCTATATAAATCCAAGTTGTTGGTATATTTTAATTTATACCATTTTGTTGTAATGAAGTTCATTGAGGCACGGTTCTCAAGTTGTCAGCAGCTTTCATGAATATAAATAAATAATTCAACTTCTGTTTAGCCAATAGCAGCAGAGATTTGCTTTTGTGTTAGGAATTGAGCTGAAACAAAACAGGGGAGAGACCAGTTGCAGCTCCTCCTCAGATTAAAATGTAAAATCTGACTCAGCTTTGAAGGGTTGGTCATCAGGCACTCGTCAAATATCCAGTACCCTGTACGTAAATTCAGAATCAACCGACATTGCAAGAAAATCCACTTCCATTACAATTATTATGCCATTGTCTAAAGCAAAACAAAATCATTGATATAGTACACAAAATTCTCTCAGGTACAAAGTATGCGTTGTTTGTACAAAAAAGTACATTGTACTAATCGAAAAGTTATTAAGCGGCATTTTAGTTGTAGAAATGCAATTAAATCAGAGGCACTTGCAGGTGTCCAATCTTGTCTACCTGCAGTTTGATCGAACAGCATGTAGTCCAAGACTCCTATCATGATCAGCATGCTACCCAACCAAGGTACAGGAGCAGCTAAATGAAGTGTGCGATAGCATAGTTTCATGGAAGTGTTTTGAGCAAACATTTTCAGGAGCCTAGTATTTTCTAACATCCCTTACATTTTAATTTATTAGCAAAAGAGAAAGGACACCTGCCCCCAGCCATTTGCTCAATACCAGCTGCTAGGATTCACAACCTCACCCCTCTGAGAATAGGCCAAGATGTTCAGCCTTTTTTGAGATATGAAAGTTTAACAGGAGGAAATTAGAGAGCACAGATCAACATCCTAAATCAGGTGTTACATCATTTCTTTAAATGTTAATTTGAATAAATGTAACTCTGCAATATCGAATTTTGTACACGTGCAACTTTCAAAACTACATGAAAATTTATCAGAATTACTAAAATGAGCAGATGAGCCACAAGTCAAGGAGCACTTGACATGCAGGCATTTGCCCTTTTTAGGTGAATTTATAGATGGGTTAAGAAGCCAAAGATAAATTTCCAAATGTTTATATTCATTCAGTTTATGAGCACATTGTCCTCCTATCAGCCCCCACCCTCCACCCAGCTTGATCTGAAATATAGAGCTTACAAAAAGGTTGCTGTACTATTATACACCACTAATTTTAAAACAAGGGTCTAAGGTCATCAAATTTTTGTGACCATCAACAATGTTTTTGTATTTTGTATGTTACTACCATTCTGTGCAGAGGAAATTTACCAGAATGACACCAGAAATGATTGACTTCAGGTATGTGGAGACTATAGAAACTGGGACTATTCTCCTGAGAGCAGAGGTTAAGGGAAGATTTAATAGCAGTCTTCAAAATTGTAGGAGGGCTTTAATAGGAATAAATAAGGAAAAACTGTTTCCACTGATGGGTGGGTCGATAAACAGAGGACACAGATTTAAGGTAATTGGCAAGATCCATGCAAGAGATGAAGAGCATTTTTTTTTCAGCAGCAGGTTGCCATGATTTGAAATGTACTGCCCAACAGGGTGGTAGAAGTAGATTCAATAGTAACTATCAAAAGAGAATTGGATAAATACTTGAAAAGGAAATGGTTGTAGAGCTATGGGAAAGGGCAGGGAGGTGGGATGAATCTTTCTCGAGCCAACACAGGCACGATGGGCCGAATGGCCTCCTCCTGTACTCTTACATTCTGTGATCTGTTGCTGTATATAAATAAGAAACGATAACTTTTTTTGGAGATAGGGCAGCATTTTGGAGATGGAAGTTTGAACATATAACGTCCACTTCTCAATTCATCACCTCTCTCTGGAAACTCCCATCAAAAATACAGTTTGCTGAAAAAATACCAAGGGAGGGTCTGATGGGCTCTAAGCTAAACCCCAACTGTTCCCAGGATCTTGGGAAGACGCCAATATTTGGAGGGGTTCCTGAGAGGACGCCCCACATTAAAATGTTTGAAATCACTGCAGTACGGCCTTAACATCTACAAATAGTTCTCCCTTTTATTCAAGCACACAAAACATATAACGTCCACTTCTCAATTAATCACCTCTCTCTGGAAACTCCCATCAAAAATACAGTTTGCTGAAAAAATACCAAGGGAGGGTCTGATGGGCTCTAAGCTAAACTCCAACTGTTCGCAAGAAATACTGGCCCTGCCCACCATAGGAAGTTCAGATAGATTCGGACCCAAAACTACGCAACAATTAGTGACAATTACCAAACATTTCACTCGGAAACTGTTCAACAACTTGACAAAAAGCCCCAGTAACAAACGGCGGGGCTGAATCAGATACAACATTATCTTTTAAAAGAACATTGTAAAACACCAAATGCTTGTCAACACAATTTGATTGGGGGGCGGAGAAAAAAAAAGAATTATCATTTTAAATATAAAGTATTTCACCACCAAAAAAGTTCGAATTGTATATATTTTAAAAAATGTGTTATTTTTACAGACATTTTAAATAAACACACTAAAGTTAAAAATGTCCGCTTAGGCCTCACTGGTAAAGCCTCCAAGTTCAGTAAAAAATGTGAAGCAACTCGTTTGAAGAGCTCACAAATAACTGAAGCCCCGCATTGGCTCCAAGGCCGGGGAAGCGGTGAAATAGAATTGGAAATTAAACACTCACTGGTCGCTAGCGATGTTTCTGACACTTCCACCTTGCCTCCGCTCCGCACTGCCTGGAGAGTTAATGCGGTAAAATGTCACAAAAAAGGCGAAGTGGCAGCTACTCCGGGAATCATGCTGTGTATTTGTGACTTTATTTCCTGGTGTCGAGTGCTGCTGGTTCTTCACTTCTGCACCAAACAATCCCCCGCACAGAGCAGGACAGAAACACAGACATTCACTGGAACTCTCCTCGCTTAACCCCCCAACCCTGTGCCAAGAACATGCAAGCCTGGATTCAATTGTTGCCTCTCCCTCCCCCACACGCACACACACAAAGTTTATAATCAAACCCACATTAAAAAAAGCAGATTCTCCTTCACCCGGAACTAGTCTGCAGAGCAGCAGCAGACGGATCGATGGTTGGTGTCTGTCTCGCTTCCAGTTCCAAAGCTATGTGTGAAATACAGCCCCTTACATCCTCACCCAGTAGATGTCAGAATAGCTCGGTCACAGCAACTGTTTGCATGAGAAGCTGGATCAGAGCAGCAAACAAATACTCATACTGGACAGTGACACATCACTCAGGGTGCGACACACCTTTGGAGGCATTAATATAATGGATGGAACACAAAACCAAACCATTACCAGGGCAGTGTACACATAATAAAGCACTTTAGCAAGCCTGTGTTTTTGGTTTATTTTCAAGTGTCATTAATATTCCCACATTACAACAGTGACTACACTCCAAAAGTACTTCATTGGCTGTAAAGCGCTATGAGATGTTCGGTGGTCATGAAAGGCGCTATATAAATGCAAGTCTTTCTTTCTATTTCATCCTTTGATTCAAAAATAAAATGATTTTATCTTCTCTGTTTGTTCTCAGGATATGGTCGGCAGTGGCAAGGCTACATTCATTGCTCATCCCTAGTTCCTCTGAGCAGATGGCGGACCTGCTCCTTGAACCACTGCAGTGCTTGTGGTGCGAGTGGTCCAACCTTCTTTGCACAATGCATGTAGCATTCATAACAAAATAGATACAAGTGGGTATGATCTGATAGCCATTACAGAGACGTGGTTGCAAGGTGGCTAGGACTGGGAACTAAATATTCAGGGGTATTTGACAATTCGGAAGGACAGGCAGAAAGGAAAAGGAGGTGGGGTCGCACTGTTAATAAAGGATGGGATCAGTGCGTCGGTGAAAAATGATATTGGCTCAGAGGATCAAGATGTTGAATCAGTTTGGGTGGAGATAAGGAATAATAAAAGGAAAAAGTCGCTGGTGGACATAGTCTATATGCCCCCTAACAGTAGCTACACTGTTGGACGGAGTATAAATCAAGAAATAATGGAGGCTTGTAATAAAGGAATGGCAATAGTCATGGGCGATTATAACCTTCACATTGATTGGACAAAGCAAATTGGCCAGGGCAGCCTTGGGGAAGAGTTCATAGAGTGTATCCGGGATAGTTTCCTTGAACAGTATGTTGCGGAACCAACCAGGGAGCAGGCTATCTTAGATCTGGTAATGAGACAGGATTAATAAATGATCTCGTAGTAAAGGATCCTCCAGGTATGAGTGACCATAACATGGTTGAATTTCAAATTCAGTTGGAGGGTGAGAAAGTTGGTTCTCAAACCAGGGTCCTAAGCTTAAATAAAGGAGACTACAAAGGTATGAGGGCAGAGTTTGCTAAAGTGGACTGGGAAAATAGATTAAAGTATGGGATGGTTGATGAGCAGTGGCAGACATTTAAGGAGATATTTCATAACTCACAACAAAAATAAATCCCAATGAGAAGGAAAGACTGTAAGAGAAGGGATAACCATCTGTGGCTAACTAAGGAAATAAGGGATGGTATCAAATTGCAAACAAGGGCATACAATGTGGCCAAGACTACTGAGAGGCCAGAGCGTTGGGAAACTTTTAAAAGCCAGCAAAGAATGACTAAAAAAATGATAAAGAGAGGGAAGATAGATTATGAGAGTAAACTAGCATGAAATATAAAAACAGATAGTAAGAGTTTCTACAGGTACCTAAAAAGGAAAAGAGTGGCTAAAGTAAATGTTGGTCTGCTAGAGGATGAGACTGGGGAATTAATAATGGAGAATAGGGAAATGGCAGAGACATTGAACAAATATTTTGTATTGGTCTTCACGGTAGAAGACACTAAAAACATCCCAATAGTGGATAATCAAGGGGCTATAGGGAGGGAGGAACTTAATACAATCACTATCACTAATGAAGAAATATTCGGTAAAATAATGGGACTAAAGGCGGACAAGTCACCTGGATCTGATGGCTTACAGCCTAGGTTCTTAAAAGAGGTGGTTCCAGAGATAGATTGGTTGTATTCTACCAAAATTCCCTGAATTCTGGGGCGGTTCTAGTGGATAGGAAAACCGCAAATCTTTTTATGTTCCGTTTTTCAAGAGTGCGCCGTTAGCGCCAAGTGCCCCCGGATCCGACCTGGTAAGACTTGATTTTTTCGGGCGTGTTTTTGGGCCGGCCATAAAAATGGCGATATCGGTGAATTTTCCACCCCCGGCGATAGCGCAGCATTGCACGCCGATTGACGTCACAAAAACAACAACAAAAAATGGGCTGGCGATAATTTCTAGCGCAAAACCGCTGCTGAATTTTCTGTCCGGGCGCTAAGTTTTGTGCAACTCATTTAACGCCCCCCAAAAAACTTTTTTAGCTTCACCCTGGTGCTAAACGGGCACAAACCTGCTGAATTTCTAGCCCTTTATGTCCTTCTTACAGTGTTGTGCCCAGAATTGAATACAATGCTCCAGCTGGGGCCGAAAGGTTTAGCATATTTCATTGCTTTTGTACAGCCCAGGATCCCATATGCTTTATTAACTGCTTTGTTAACCTGTCCTGCCACCTTCACAGATTTGTGCACAAACACGCCCCAAGTCTCTTGCTTCTTGTACCCCTTTTAAAATTGTATAATTCAGCATGTTTTTTCTCTCCTCATTCTTCCTACCAAAATGTATCATCTCCCACTTTTCTATACTGAATTTCAGCTGCCATATTTCCACTAATTCCACCAGCCTCTATGTCCTCTTGAAGTCGATTACTATCTTCCTCACTATTTACTACACTTTTAAGTTTTGTGTCATCTGCAAATTTTGAAATTGTGCCCTGTACACCCAAGTCCAAGTCATTAATATATATATCAAAAAAAGCAGTGGCCTGAGTCCTGAACCATGGAGAACTCCATTGTATACCTTCCTCCAGTCTGAAAAACAGCCATTCACCACAACTCTGTTTTCTATCCCGTAGCTAATTTTGTATCCATGCTGCTACTGCCCCTTTTTTCCCCATGGGCATTAGTTTTGCTAATGTGCCTAATATATGGTACTTTATCAAACACCTTGTGAAAGTCCATCCACACAACATCAACTGCACTACCCACATCCACCCTTTCTGTTATCTCATCAAAAAAATTAATCAAGTTATAGTCAAACACAATTTGCCCTTACCAAATCCTTGCAGTTCTCTTTTATTAGTCCATGCTTGTCCAAGTGGCTGTTCATTTTCTCCTGGATTATTGTTTCTAAAAGCTTCCCTACCACTGATGTTAAACTGACTGACCTCTAATTGCCAGGTTTATCCTTATCCCGATTTTGAACAAAGGTGTAACATTTGCAATCCTCCAGTCTAGTGGCATCACCCCATGTCTAAAGAGGACTGGAAAATTGTGGCGAGCACCTCCGTAAGATACACAAAATCACAAGAGTTTTGGATGTAGAAGGTCCTTCCACATATTTTGTCTCATTTTTCCATGAACAACAACTCGACTGTTTTATTATTACTGCAGTGTGCTGACTCTTCATCCTACAAGCTGTCATATCTTAGAGAGCACACACATCACACAGCCTGTAAAATGGCTGCAGGTTCCAGTGACCCCTGGCCTGCTGGTCAGGTGACCTACTCTTTATTAACAGCACTAGCTGCAGTAACACAGGTGTCCACAGATCATCATACATAACTTGCATGGTTATACATAACAAAGGATATGGACTTATTTTGCCACATTTACAAATCAAGCTTAACCACTTGTTTTCTGTTTCGGAGAGGATACCTTCACTCTCAAACAGAATCTTCTAATGGTCCTGTTTTTTCAATAGGTCATTCAGTGGATGTAATACTGTAGTCAAATTTGGTAGGAACTTCCCATAATAGTTCAAAACACCCAAAAATGATCGAAGTTCAGTGACATTCTTGGGAGTGGGTGCATTTCTGATTGCATCCAGTTTTTCCTTGGTTGGATGTAAACCATCTTTGTCTACTCTGTACCCTAAGTACTCCATTGAGTTTTCAAATAACTCACATTTGCAAGCAGCCACTCATACATTGTGCTTCTCTAGCCATTTGAGGACTTCATTCAATAAGTTATTATGAATTTGCCTATTTGGTGCTGAAATTAATATGTCATCTAAATAACATACTACCCCTTCAATACCTTGCAAAATCTGGTTCATTACCCCTTGGAATATGGCAGGGGCAGAAGACACTCCAAATGGTAGCCTATTAAATTGATATAGGCCTAAATGAGTATTTATAGTCAAGCATGACTTGGACTCCTCATCTAATTCCAGCTGTAAATAGGCATTCGTCAGAGCCAACTTTGAGAAAATCTGACCACCTGTCAGTGTTGTGAACAAATCTTCTATATTCGGCAATGTATTGGGGACATTACCCTCTAGAACCTGGTTTACAATTACTTTATAATCACCACACAATCTTACCTTATAATCAGACTTAGGTACAACAACAATGGGTGTAGCCCAATTACATTGATCTACCTTACAAATAATGTTCTCAGTCTCTAGTCTTTTGAGTTCTTGCTCAACTTTCTCTTTGAATGCATATGGTATGGAACGTGGCTTGTAGTAAACCGATCTAGCGTCCTTCTGTACCCTGACTCTCGCCTTGAAGCCTTGGATCGGACTGCCCGTTTCACAGAACACCTTCGGATAATTCTTGATGACATCAGCCTTTGATGCAAATCTCGTTTCAACACGAAAAATCTCACTCCAATCCAGCTTCAGTGATCCCAACCAATTTCTTCCTAGTAAGGCAGACTTGTCTCCTGCCACTACTATTAGAGGCAAGCTCTGAAATTGATCCTTGTATTTCACCGGTACGGTGATATGACCTACCACTGGAATGTTCTCACCCAAGTATCCTCGCAGCTCTATCTTGGCTTTCTCCAATGGGAAAACCCGCAATTTGACGAGGTATAGCGACTCTGGTACTACACTCACGGATGCACCAGTGTCGATTTCCATGGGTATCTTAAATCCTGCAACATCTACGTGGATTATGATACTTTTTGAATCGCCATCCATTGGCCTCGTGCTCCTGATGATGTTTAACTCTCACATCTCCTCGTCCTGTTGTTATTCTTCCATGCTATGTAGTCTCTGGGGATTTCTACTCATAGCTTTGAAAGCTGGTTCACCCGTCAGTCGGCATGCCTTCGCAAGATGCCCAGTTTTTCTGCAGCCAAAACACTCTGCCTTCACATATGGACAACTTTGAGCAATGTGTTGTCCCAGGCACTGATAGCAGGATGTCAATGCTCTGTTCCCATTTCCAGTTTCTGAGACTTTGGGGCCCCACCGCCTTTTACTTTGAACCTGCAGACAGTTCACCTCGGCTGTCTGATGATTGAAATTAGTATGAAATTCTTGGGAATATTGGTGGGCCATGCTCATCGACCTTGCTGTCTGACAAGCTAAATCAAAAGTCAAGTCAGGCGTTGTCAATAACTTCCTTCTGATCGCATCATTTTTCATCCTACAAACAAAGCGGTCTCGCAATGCTCGGTTCTGAAAGTCTCCGAAATTAGAGTGAATAGATAACTTTTTTAATGGCAGTTTCACCGTGTGCTCGTAACTTATCTCGGATTTGTAGCTGTTTCCAAAAACAGAGAAGCTCTCAAAGTCTCTCTGTCGGCTGGCTGAATCCTTCACCAACAAAAATTTCAGCTTTGTATTATCTGATTACATCCCATTCCTGTTGCCAATGTCATATCTTAGAGAGCACACACATCACACAGCCTGTAAAATGGCTGCAGATTCTGGTGACCGCCGACCTGCTGGTCAGGTGACCTGCTCTTTATTAACAGCACTAGCTGCAGTAACATAGGCGTCCACAGTGTGGCGCTACAGACATTACACTGGCAATTGCCTATTTAAAGATCAGCATGTGCCCCCTTTTTAAAGGGGCACAACAAATAAAGACTGTTATGTTCATAATAAAATAATGTAACTGAGTATTGTAGACGCGAGTAAGTGTGACCTTAGTTCCTTTATTCTAACTCCAGAGTGCCAGTACAGCATGGGAGACCTGTTTATATGCAGTGCTCCCAAGGGATGCTGGGATCCCTTGGGTACGCCCTCTGATGGTGGTATAATACTGGTTACTTAGGGTTGCAGACAAAACAACACTCCCTCCCAAAATCAAAGTCACTTATTTACAGGGTGAGACGATCTGGGGCCTTTCGCTCCCTAGTCGATCGTCTCAGTACAAATGCAGGTGTAGGTGAGTTGGTTGGTTCTTCGCTGGGCTGCTGTGCAGCTGACCTTGCTGGCCTGCTGCGGATGGTGAGTTCAGCTTCCTGGTCAACCGTGATGTCGGCTGCCACTTGTGTGTGTGTCGGAGGGTCGAAGTTGGTGGTGTCCTCTTTGGGTTGCTCGTAGCTGTCTATGAACTGCAGTTTGGTTTGGTCCAAATGCTTTCTACAAGTTAGTCCATTTGCGAGTTTGACCTGAAATACCCTACTCCCTTCTTTGGCTGTGACAGTGCCAGCAAGCCATTTGGGGCCATGTCCATAGTTGAGTACAAGTACAGGGTCATTGACCTCAATATCGCGTGACAAGTTTGCGCGATCATGGTACATGCTTTGATGATGCCGCCTGTCCTCGACGTGATCCTGGAGATCAGGGTGGACAAGAGGGAGCCTTGTTTTGAGCGCCCTTTTCATAAGCAGCTCGGCTGGGGGTACCCCGGTGAGTGAGTGGGGTCTGGTGCGGTGGCTGAGCAGGACTTGGGACAGGTGGGTCTGCAGGGAGCCTCCCGACATGCGTTTCAAGCTTTGTTGATGGTTTGGACTGCCCGTTCTGCCTGGCCGTTGGATGCGAGCTTGAATGGGGCAGATGTGACGTGCTTGATCCCATTGTGGGTCATGAATTCCTTGAATTCAACACTGATGAAGCACAGCCCATTGTCGCTGACAAGGACATCAGGCATGCCGTGTGTGGCAAACATGGCTCGTAGGCTTTTGATGGTGGCAGTGGACATGCTCACAGACATTATCACACACTCAATCCATTTTGAATAAGCATCCACAACAACCAAAAACATTTTGCCTAGAAATGGGCCAGCAAAGTCAACGTGGATCCTAGACCACGGTTTGGAGGGCCATGACCACAAACCTAGCAAGGTGCTTAACCCGGGTAGGAAATTACCAAAATAATTGAGCAGTCCCAGGAACGACTGCACGTTCTGTGGTCTCGGCACGTTCTTGATGGCCTCCGTCTTGGCATCAGTAAGTCTGATGCCGTCTGCCGCGATTCTTCTGCCTAAGAACTCGACCTCTGGCGCCAGGAAAACACACTTCGAGCGTTTCAACCTGAGTCCCACATGATCTAGCCGACTTAGAACCTCTTCCAGCTTCTTCAAGTGTTCGATGGTGTCCTGACCTGTGATCAATATGTGGTCCTGGAAAACCACGGTGCACAGGACCGACTTTAGCAGGCTCTCCATGTTCCTTTGAAAAATAGCCGCGGCCAATCGAATCCCAAACGGGCATAGAAACATAGAAACATAGAAAATAGGTGCAGGAATAGGCCATTCGGCCCTTCTAGCCTGCACCGCCATTCAATGAGTTCATGGCTGAACATGCAACTTCAGTACCCCATTCCTGCTTTCTCACCATACCCCTTGATTCCCCTAGTAGTAAGGACTTCATCTAACTCCTTTTTGAATATATTTAGTGAATTGGCCTCAACAACTTTCTGTGGTAGAGAATTCCACAGGTTCACCACTCTCTGGGTGAAGAAATTCCTCCTCATCTCGGTCCTAAATGGCTTCCCCCTTATCCTTAGACTGTGTCCCCTGGTTCTGGACTTCCCCAACATTGGGAACATTCTTCCTGCATCTAACCTGTCTAACCCCGTCAGAATTTTAAACGTTTCTATGAGATCCCCTCTCATTCTTCTGAACTCCAGTGAATACAAGCCCAGTTGATCCAGTCTTTCTTGATAGGTCAGTCCCGCCATCCCGGGAATCAGTCTGGTGAACCTTCGCTGCACTCCCTCAATAGCAAGAATGTCCTTCCTCAGGTTAGGAGACCAAAACTGTACACAATACTCCAGGTGTGGTCTCACCAAGGCCCTGTACAATTGTAGCAACACCTCCCTGCCCTTGTACTCAAATCCCCTCGCTATGAAGGCCAACATGCCATTTGCTTTCTTAACCGCCTGCTGTACCTGCATGCCAACCTTCAATGACTGATGTACCATGACACCCAGGTCTCTTTGCACGTCCCCTTTTCCTAATCTGTCACCATTCAGATAATAGTCTGTCTCTCTGTTTTTACCACCAAAGTGGATAACCTCACATTTATCCACATTATACTTCATCTGCCATGCATTTGCCCACTCACCTAACCTATCCAAGTCGCTCTGCAGCCTCATAGAATCCTCCTTGCAGCTCACACTGCCACCCAACTTAGTGTCATCCGCAAATTTGGAGATACTACATTTATTCCCCTCGTCTAAATCATTAATGTACAGTGTAAACAGCTGGGGCCCCAGCACAGAACCTTGCAGTACTCCACTAGTCACTGCCTGCCATTCTGAAAAGTACCCATTTACTCCTACTCTTTGCTTCCTGTCTGACAACCAGTTCTCAATCCATGTCAGCACACTACCCCCAATCCCATGTGCTTTAACTTTGCACATTAATCTCTTGTGTGGGACCTTGTCGAAAGTCTTCTGAAAGTCCAAATATACCACATCAACTGGTTCTCCCTTGTCCACTCTACTGGAAACATCCTCAAAAAATTCCAGAAGATTTGTCAAGCATGATTTCCCTTTCACAAATCCATGCTGACTTGGACCTATCATATTACCTCTTTCCAAATGCACTGCTATGACATCCTTAATAATTGATTCCATCATTTTACCCACTACCGATGTCAGGCTGACCGGTCTGTAATTCCCTGTTTTCTCTCTGCCTCCTTTTTTAAAAAGTGGGGTTACATTGGCTACCCTCCACTCCATAGGAACTGATCCAGAGTCAATGGAATGTTGGAAAATGACTGTCAATGCATCCACTATTTCCAAGGCCACCTCCTTAAGTACTCTGGGATGCAGTCCATCAGGCCCTGGGGATTTATCGGCCTTCAATCCCATCAATTTCCCGAACACAATTTCCCGACTAATAAGGATTTCCCTCAGTTCCTCCTCCTTACTAGACCCTCCGACCCCTTTTATATCCGGAAGGTTGTTTGTGTCCTCCTCAGTGAATACCGAACCAAAGTACTTGTTCAATTGGTCCGCCATTTCTTTGTTCCCCGTTATGACTTCCCCTGATTCTGACTGCAGGGGACCTACGTTTGTCTTTACTAACCTTTTTCTCTTTACATATCTATAGAAACTTTTGCAATCCGTCTTAATGTTCCCTGCAAGCTTCTTCTCGTACTCCATTTTCCCTGCCCTAATCAAACCCTTTGTCCTCCTCTGCTGAGTTCTAAATTTCTCCCAGTCCCCGGGTTCGCTACTATTTCTGGCCAATTTGTATGCCACTTCCTTGGCTTTAATGCTATCCCTGATTTCCCTTGATAGCCACGGTTGAGCCACCTTCCCTTTTTTATTTTTACGACAGACAGGAATGTACAATTGTTGTAGTTCATCCATGCGGTCTCTAAATGTCTGCCATTGCCCATCCACAGTCAACCTCTTCAGTATTATTCGCCAATCTATCCTAGCCAATTCACGCCTCATACCTTCAAAGTTACCCTTCTTTAAGTTCTGGACCATGGTCTCTGAATTAACTATTTCATTCTCCATCCTAATGCAGAATTCCACCATATTATGGTCACTCTTCCCCAAGGGGCCTCGCACAACGAGATTGCTAATTAATCCTCTCTCATTACACAACACCCAGTCTAAGATGGCCTCCCCCCTAGTTGGTTCCTCGACATATTGGTCTAAAAAACCATCCCTTATGCACTCCAGGAAATCCTCCTCTACCGTATTGCTTCCAGTTTGGTTAACCCAATCTATGTGCATCTATTGTAGAGGAACAGACCTTTGTGCGTATTGATGCAGGTGAGGTCTTTCGAAGATTCCACCAGCTCCTGCGTCATGTAGGCCTAGGTCAGGTCCAACTTGGTGAATGTCTTCCTGCCAGCGTCGCAAATAGGTCATCTGCCTTGGGTAGCGGGTACTGGTCCTGCAGCGAAAAACGGTTACTCGTTACTTTGTAGTTCCCACAAATTCTGACCGTGCCATCGCCCTTCAGGACCGGAACAATCGGACTGGCCCACTCGTTGAACTCCAGCAGCACGATGGTGCCTTCTCATTGCAGCCTGTCCAGCTCGCTCTCCACTTTCTCTCGCATCATATATGGCACCGCACGTGCCTTGTGGTGGATGGGTCGTGTACCGGGAACCAGGTGGATCTGCACCTTCGCCCCAGAGAAACTTCCGATGCCTGTCTCAAATAACAATGGAATCTTGCTCAAAACCTGGGCACATGAGGCGTCGTCGACGGACGAGAGCGCTCGGATGTCATCCCAGTTCCAGCGGATTTTTCCCAGCCAGCTTCTGCCGAACAGTGTGGAGCCATCTCCTGGTACAATCCATAGTGGAAGTTCGTGCACTGCTCCATCATAGGAGACTTCTACTGCTGCGCTGTCAATTACAGGGATCAGCTCTTTCGTGTAAGTTCTCAGCTTGGTGTGAATAGGGCTCAGCTTAGGCCTGTGTGCCTTGTTGTGCCACAGCCTGTTGAAGGCCTTTTTGCTCATGATAGACTGACTCGCACCCATGTCCAGTTCCATGGATTCTGGAATTTTGTTCAGTTCGACTTTTAACATGATCGGTGGACATTTCGTGGTGATGGTACCCCATACACTTCTGCCTCCTTGGTTTGAGTCTCTAGTTCAGTTTGATCCGCCATGGATCGGTCTTCCTCTGCAATGTCGTGGTTTGCAGGGTTTGCAGCTTGTCTTCACATTCGCTGGAGGTGTCCCATTGTTCCACAGCCTTTGCACGCATAGTGTTTGAAGCGGCGTTGATGGGCTCGATGATCATCTCTGCAGCGCCAACAAGGTGTTAACTGCCTCGCATTAATGCTTGATGGCGGACTCTGGGTCATCTGAGGTCATGCAGCTGCAGGCGTGTACGTTCTGTCATATGCATTCCTGCCTGATAATGATGTTACTTTGTGTACAATCCTTGCCAAAACCTCTTTATGCTGCAAAATTTGTTTGGTGTTATCGCTGGTGGACATAAAGGCCTGGGCTATCGTTATGGCTTTGCTCAGGTTCGGTGTTTCAACAGTCAATAGTTTGCGAAGGATAACCTCATGGTCAATGCTAAGCACGAAAAAGTCTTGTAGCATTTGCTCCAGGAATCCATCGAATTCGCAACATCCTGCAAGGCGCCTTAGTTCAGTGGTGAAGCTCACCACTTCCTGGCCTTCAGATCGTTGACGTGTGTAAAATCGATACCTTGCCATCAGAATGCTCTCCTTCGGATTTGGGTGCTCCTGTTCCAGCGTACACAGTTCTTCATATGATTTGGCTGTTGGTTTCACCGGATCGAGAAGATTCTTCATGAGGCCATAGGTTGTTGCCCCGCAGACGGCGAGGAGGATCGCCCTTTGATTGGCAGCATTCTCATCCCCTTCCAGCTCATTGGCCACGAAGTATTGGTCGAGTCGCTCGACGAAGGCCTCCCAATCGTCCCCTTCTGAGAACTTCTCCAGGATACCAACAGTTCTCTTCATTTTCACATGATGGTTCGTTATCTCATCGCCAGTTGTTATTTTTACAATAAAGTAATGTAACTAAGTACTGCAGACGTGAGTAAGTGTGACCTTAGTTCCTTTATTCTAACTCCAGTGTGCCAGTACAACATGGGAGGCCTGCTTATATGCAGTGCTCCCAAGGGATGCAGGGATCCTTTGGGACTCCAACAGGTATGCCCTCTGGTGGCGGTATAATACTGATTACAATAACAGACTGTAAATTAACATAAATTTTAAAGGTCCCTTAATAACTCAAATGAATATGTTATTCTCAGGTGTGATGAAGCACTCTAGTCTCTCCGGTGCTCACTGGTCCTGGAAGTCCTTCAGCGTTCCGGTGAACACCACCTGCTCCATCTCCAAGGATACCCAGGTGTGAACGTAGCTGTGGAATAGAGGCAGGCAGTTGGGCTGAACAATCCCCTCGACTGCCTGCTGCCTGGAGTCCAGTGTGCTGGCCTTAATTAATTCTCCTGGAAACTGATTTCAGCTGTTCAGTGCCCTATGTGGAAAGAATTACTTTCTGATCTCTATTCTAACAATAACTTATGCTTACAAAGTGTCTTTAAAGAAGTGAAACATCCCAAGGTACTTCACATATAAGGCTGATTACGTACCAAACAGGAAATAGGAGAAAAGTTAAGTGAGGTAACAAAGTAATGGCCAAAGGAAAGACTTTTGAAGGTGGCGGGCGTGGGAGGAGCGGGAATATGGCAAGGGAGAGGGCTTTAAGAAGAGAATTTCAAATTGTCGGGTTATGACATTTGGCCTCCATTTGCCATTCAAAAACATGAACCTCTTCTCTCTTGTCCTACTTCCTTCATTATTGAAAGTATTCCAGATTTCATCGATATTTCTAACAACAACTTTCATTTATATCGCACCTTTAAAGTAGTAAAACGTCCCAAGGTGCTTCACAGGAGCGATTATCAAACAACATTTGACACCGAGTCACATAGGAGATATTAGGGCAGATGACCAAAAGCTTGGTAAAAGAGTTAGGTTTTAAGGAGCGTCTTAAAGGAGGAGAGAGAGCTAGAGAGACGGAGAGGTTTAGGGAAGGAATTATATGTCAGCAAGCACTGGGGTGATATTTGAACGAGACGGTGCGAATTAGGGCTCAGGCAGCAGAATTTTGGATGACCTGAAGTTTACGGAGGGTGGAAGGTGGAAGGATGACTAGGAGTGAATTAGAATAGTCAAATGCAGAGGTATCAAAGGCAATCGATGAGGGTGTCAGCAGCAGATGAGCTGAGGCAGGGGCAGATTCAGGCAATGGTGAGAATAGGTGGTCTTAGTGATAGCACAGATATGTGGTTGGAAGATCATTTCAGGGTCAATTATGACAGCAAGGTTGCAAACAGTATGGTTCAGCCACAAAAAGTTTCCAGGGAAAAGGATGGAGTTGGTAGCTAGGGAATGGAGTTTGTGATGGGAACCTAAGACAATGACTTTGATCTTCCTAATATTTAATTGGAGGAAATTTCTGCTCATCCAGTACTGGATATCGTGCAAGCATTGTGACAATTTATAGACATTGGAGGTGGTGGTGAGGTAGAGCTGCCTGTTATAAGCTGACTTGCGGAAACTGATGCTGTGTTTTCGGATGATGTCGCCAAGGGGCAGTATGTGTATGAGAAATAGGAGGGGACCAAGGATAGATCTTTGGGGGCCACCAGAGGTAATGGTGTAGGGGTGGGAAGCGAAGCCATTTCAGGTGATTATCTGGCTACGACTGGATAGATTAGAATGGAAGCAGATGAATGTAGTTCCAACCAGCTGGACGACAGTTGCGTGGCATTGGAGAGGGTGGTGTGGTCAACCATGTCAAAGACCGCAGACAGGTTGAGAAAGACGAGGAGGGATAGTTTACCATTGTCACTACCACATAGGATGTCATTTGTGTCTTTGATAAGAGCTGTTTCGGTACTGTGGCAAGGGGCGAAAATCTAATTGGTGGGATTCAAACATGGAATTCTGGGAAAGCTGGGCACAGACATGCGAGGTGACAGCACATTCAAGGACTTTGGAGAGCTAACCCACTATTTTATATACCTCCATAAGGTACACTCTGTGACAACTATTAGTGAGGCTGAAGAACTCTAGTGTTCAAGCCAATACTCTCTGAAACTCATTACTGTCCTCTGATGTTAAGAGGGTGCAGAGTGACTTGGATAGGTTAGATGAGTGGGCAAATGCATGGCAGATGAAGTATAATGTGGATAAATGTGAGATTATCCAGTTTGGTAGTAAAAACAGAGAGACAGACTATTATCTGAATGGTGACATATTAGGAAAAGGGGAGGTGCAACGAGACCTGGGTGTCATGGTACATCAGTCATTGAAGGTTGGCATGCAGGTACAGCAGGCAGTTAAGAAAGCAAATGGCATGTTGGCCTTCATAGCGAGGGGATTTGAGTACAGGGGCAGCGAGGTGTTACTACAGTTGTACAGGGCCTTGGTGAGGCCACACCTGGAGTATTGTGTACAATTTTGATCTCCTAACTTGAGGAAGGATATTCTTGCTATTGAGGGAGTGCAGCGAAGGTTCACCAGACTGATTCCCAGGATGGAGGGACTGACATATCAAGGAAGACTGGATCAACTGGGCTTGTATTCACTGGAGTTCAGAAGAATGAGAGGGGATCTCATAGAAACGTTTAAAATTCTGACGGGTTTAGACAGGTTAGATGCAGGAAGAATGTTCCCAATGTTGGGGAAGTCCAGAAACAAGGGTCACAGTCTAAGGATAAGGGGGAAGCCATTTATGACCGAGATAAGGAGAAACTTCTTCACCCAGAGAGTGGTGAACCTGTGGAATTCTCTACCACAGAAAGTTGCTGAGGCCAATTCACTAAATATATTCAAAAAGGAGTTAGATGTAGTCCTTACTACTAGGGGGATCAAGGGGTATGGCGAGAAAGCAGGAATTGCATGTTCAGCCATGAACTCATTGAATGGCAGTGCAGTCTCGATGGGCCGAAAGGCCTACTCCTGCATCTATTTTCTATGTTTTTATGTTTCTATCACCTCTAAATTCTGAATGGCTCTTTTAGTCTCGATACAGTTTGTCCAAGGCACTGTACAGTTCAGCATGACCTCTGGGGATATGAACTGAACAATATTGGCAGTATATCCCAACATCCTATTTGATGGATAATAACTTTGGGAACTGTAATAGACCAAAATGGAAAGGCTTAATTCGGGCAACCACAGAGATCCAGCTGCTAAGTTGATTAGTTGGATGGAATTTGCTGGGTTAGTACAGCGGTGCTTTGTCTTTATAGAAGGTGATTGAGCATATTGCAATTGTGTGAAATTTTAATTTCTGGTGAAGCATGATGATATAATCTTTCGGTCACAATGCCCTGAAATAGCTAATCAATATCTAGTTCCTGTTCTGCAATAGTGTGCAAGGGTGGTGGGGGTGCAGGGAATGTTTGAGCAGCTGGTTGCTGTGTGGGAAATGGATAAGGAAGCGAAATCTGTGAGAACAGACAGAACAATGTATAAATATCAATGTGGTAAGTGCCGAGGTTATCAGAACAAGAAGGGTGTGTAGACTTGGAGATCAACAAACTCCCAAGGGGGAAATGCTATAGGCACCATAAGGAGAGTTCGTGGCTCGCGGAGCACTTTGTCATCGGGGACACCTGGAGGTTTTCTGCACTCTGCTTCTGCAGTCTCCCACATGTAGCTTGTGTCTGTTTCAGGTCACATTTCTATTCCTTCCTCTGCACTAATGCCAGCTCTGCACAGCTTATATAACAAGTCAGGCCTTAGTACTTTAGGGAGCCATCCTTTCATGGTTCCTTAGCCAACCAAACCAGCAGTATTGTGTATTAACATGTAGTACACGTTATATTCCCGTGAGTTCTTTTAAAAGCATGGGCAAAAGTTTAACAGTAATTATCAAAATTTGTACAGCTGACGATTTTTTATTGCTTGGTAGTAATTATGAAAAAACTAGGAAAACAATCCAGTAACATATTTTGTTAAAACCTACTGTGAGCCTTACAAATAGAATGTTGTGAGTACAACAACAGCAACAAGTATTTATATAGCGCCTTTAACGTAGTAAAATGCCCCAAGGAACTTCACAGGTGCACTATCAAACATAATTTGACACTGAGCCACAAAAGGAGATATGAGGACAGGTGACCATGAGCTTGGCCAAAGAGGTCGGTTTTAAGGAGCATCTTAAAGGAGGAGAGAGAGGTGGAGAGGCATTCAATGAGTCCCACTCTCTTTCTCCACAGCCCACCAATGTTTGCCTTTTCAATTATTTATCCAATTCCCTTTTAAAAGTTATTATTGATTCTGCTTCCACCACCCTTTCAATTGTTAAACTTCTCCTTCCAGATGTTCAAATGTAACACCTGCTTTTTCCCATTGGATGTATATAGCTCGCCAGCTGAAGGGTATTGCGTCTGTGGCTATCAAAAGTTCACTTCTCATTCAGTTAAATGGAACTTGAGCACAGATGCATCGTTTTCTGGATCATTCCCTTTCTGTTTTGTGTGTGGAAGACTAAAGGTACAATTTTGCAATAGATAGCTGTAAGGGTTTACTGTTTGTGGAAAATATATTATGCACTACAATTATTATTATGGCCACTGGTAAGCCATTTATTTTAGTATGTACATTTTTTTTAATCTATGATGTGATCCCTAAACTATTAGCAGAATGTTGAGAGAAGACCATTTTTCCCAGTGGTAGAGTGTGAGATGTATGGAAAATCTATAAATTACTTTCTTAAACCTTCTCAGTAACCTGTGAATAAACTAAACAGATGGCTGGACTGTTGTCTCACTAAGCCAAGCTATGACTCCAGACATTCATGCGCAGGACTAGAAAAGGGCAATATGGTGATGAAGACTGGTTCTATTCACCTTATTGCTGTTAATTCTAACAGAGGGTAAATGGGTGCTGGAGGAACAATTCCACTGGCAAATCAACAGTTGCCACACCTATATAGCCACACTTGGATGTGAGTGAAAGTCTGGCGAGGGGAGGACTGAGCATGGCTGGAAGAGGTACCACACAATGACCAGAACCCGTGAAACTGTAGCCCAACACTTTCAGGAGAGGGGGCAGAAAATTAGCAAAAGAAAAAGAAAAAGAAAGACTTGCAATTATATGGTGCCTTTCATGACCTCCAGACATCTTAAAGCACTTTATAGCCAATGAAGTACTTTTGGAGTGTAGTCACTGTTTTAATATGGGAAACACATCAGCCAACTTGCGCACAAGCAAACTCCCACAAACGGCAATACGATAATGACCAGATAATGCCATGGGATCTTTTACATCCACCTGAGAGGGCAGGCGGGGCCTCGGTTTAACGTCCCATCAGAAAGACGGCACCTCAACAGTGTAGCATTCCCTCAGCACTGCACTGGAGAGTCAGCTTAGATTAATGTGTTTAAGTCCCTAGATTGGAACTTGAACACACAACCTTCTGACTCAGAGGCGAGTGTACTACCCACTGAGCCACAGCTGACACAATACAAGTCAAACACTAACTAGAGGGGCAACCATGCCAAATTATTTTCCTCTTGGTGTCATCAACCACAGCGCTGGAGTCACCTTCCACAGGTATGGTGATGACATCTGGCAGTACCTGTGCATCAGCGCTCTCAACCCCGTGATCACCTCTGTACTGCCAGACTGCCTGTTAAACATCAGGTTATAGATGAGCCATCACCACTTCCAACTTAACACTGGGAAGACCAAGGCCATTGTTTTCCCCACCTTTCAAAAACTCTACTCTTGCTATTGATTCATTTCCTTTCCTCAATCATTCATTTAGGCTGAACAGATTGTGCTAAACCTTGGGATGAGCTTCAAATCTCACATGCAATTTGGCACCAAGATCATCTATTTTGTTTGTTGAGCATTCAAGTTCCACTCCAGAGATTTGAGCACAAAAAAATCTCGGCTGAGACTCCATTGCAGTGCTGAGGGAGTGCTGCACTGCCGGAGGTGCCGTCTTTCAGATGAGATGTTAAACCGAGGTCTCGTCTGCTCTCACAAGTGGACGTAAAAGATTCCATGGCACTATTTCAAAGAAGAGCAAGAGAGATATCCCCGGTGTCCTGGCAAATATTTATCCTTCAATCAACAGAACAAAAACAGATTATCTGGTCATTATCACATTGCTATTTGTGGGAGCTTGCTGTGTGCAAAATGGCTGCTGCGTTTCCTACATTACAACAGTGACTATACTCCAAAAGTACTTCATTGGCTGTCATGAAAGGCATTATATAAATCCAAGTCTTTCTTTATTTCCACCATGCAATATTGCTCATGTATGTCCCACCTCAGCCCCTCTGTCACTGAAACCTTTTGTCACCTCAAAACTCAATTATTCCAATTCTCTCCTGGCTGGACTTTCTCTCCCGGACACTTCAACTTGTCCAAAGTGCAGTCGCTCATATTCTGTCCCACACTGAGTCTCACTTTCCCATCACCCGAACCTGCTGACCAACACTAACTCCTTAACCCCAACATATTCCATTTAAACTCCTTATTTTCGTCTTCAAATCCCTTCATGGCTTTGCACCACTGTTGTCTGACTTTAGCCTTTTGTGTGTTCCCTCTTCCCTTTGCTCCATCGAGACAAAATGGAGGCAGAGCCCTCAACCACCTTGGCTTCATTCTACCTAAATCCATTCACCTAGCTACTTCTTGGTCCTACATTAAAAGCCTTCTCAAACCCCAACATTTTGACCAGGCTTTCAGTCAGCTCTCCTAATCTCCATTTTCATGGCATGGCATCTGTTCCCCTTTCTAGCACCTTGGGATAGTATTTATAATGCAAGTTGTGGTAGCAAAATATATTTGCATAGCCACTTTTGCATTGAAATTGAATGTAATACTTTGTTGCGTCTTGACACTTTCTGATTAGATTTACAAATATCAATTGTTTGCTTGTTCCAGTCAGCACGTCCAAAATAACTGTTAAAACTAAGAACGCATTTGGTTTAAAACAAGTAGCTTTGACTTTTTTTGCGCTCTGTTACACTTCACTTATTTTTCCAATGGCCTTTGCATTGTGCAGCTGGACACATTGTTCAGCAACTTCCCTCTCGAACATGCTACTGGCTTGTTCAGTCTCTACTCATGCAGGCAGTAATTACTGTGTGCAGTGATAATTGGCTGAAATACACACAGCTTCTAGTATGAACCCTACTACTTTTAACTCTCTTCCTTTTGGTCTAATAAATACCACATAAGAGATTAATGTGCAAAGTTAAAGCACATGGGATTGGGGGTAGTGTGCTGACGTGGATTGAGAACTGGTTGTCAGACAGGAAGCAAAGAGTAGGAGTAAATGGGGACTTTTCAGAATGGCAGGCAGTGACTAGTGGGTTACCGCAAGGTTCTGTGCTGGGGCCCCAGCTGTTTACATTGTACATTAATGATTTAGACGAGGGGATTAAATGTAGTATCTCCAAATTTGCGGATGACACTAAGTTGAGTGGTAGTGTGAGCTGCGAGGAGGATGCTATGAGGCTGCAGAGTGACTTGGATCGGTTAGGTGAGTGGGCAAATGCATGGCAAATGAAGTATAATGTGGGTAAATGTGAGGTTATCCACTTTGGTGGTAAAAACAGAGAGACAGACTATTATCTGAATGGTGACAGATTAGGAAAAGGGGAGGTGCAACGAGACCTGGGTGTCATGGTACATCAGTCATTGAAGGTTGGCATGCAGGTACAGCAGGCGGTTAAGAAAGCAAATGGCATGTTGGCCTTCATAGCGAGGGGATTTGAGCACAGGGGCAGCAAGGTGTTACTACAATTGTACAGGGCCTTGGTGAGGCCACACCTGGAGTATTGTGTGCAGTTCTGGTCTCCTAACTTGAGGAAGGACATTCTTGCTATTGAGGGAGTGCAGCGAAGGTTCACCGGACTGATTCCCGGGATGGCGGGACTGACATATCAAGAAAGACTGGATCAACTGGGCTTGTATTCACTGGAATTCAGAAGAATGAGAGGGGATCTCATAGAAACGTTTAAAATTCTGACGGGTTTAGACAGGTTAGATACAGGAAGAATGTTCCCAATCTTGGGGAAGTCCAGAACCAGGGGTCACAGTCTAAGGATAAGGGGTAAGCCATTTAGGACCGAGATGAGGAGAAACTTCTTCACCCAGAGAGTGGTGAACCTGTGGAATTCTCTACCACAGAAGGTTGTTGAAGCCAATTCACTAAATATATTCAAAAAGGAGTTAGATGTAGTCCTTACTACTAGGGGGATCAAGGGGTATGGCGAGAAAGCAGGAATGGGGTATTGGAGTTGCATGTTCAGCCATGAACTCATTGAATGGTGGTGCAGGCTCGAAGGGCCGAATGGCCTACTCCTGCACCTATTTTCTATGTTTCTATGTTTCTAAATGATTGCAGAATCAAATTGTGAATGGTACAGTAGTTAAATCTGCATGTGCATAAATGTGCCAAATCATCTACTGAAGTTCTTTTGCCATAAGTAGTAATGACACAAAAGCAATGTAATGGTCACCTCTGAACATTATCAGGGTTTGAGATTGTGAAATGCTCCATGAAATGGTAAACATTTTGACAGTAAGGCTTCATATGCATTGTACATTCAAATGCTAGAAATTGTAGCTGATACTGAATTGAAAGCTGTTACCTTGTCTTTGGGTTCAGTTAATCTTCCTGAACTGTAAGAGTTTTACTCTTCTGGTTTGTGGCAGCACTGAAGCTTAAATTCTGTAAGTGCTTGCCATCACCAGATGGGATACCCTGCCACTGGCCGCTTCTTGGAAGCTTTACCCACTTGAAGATGGAACATGTGAAAAGATGGGCAGCAAAAAGACTGGCTGATCCATCGAAGCTGTCCCTTTACGCCATGTTGCAAGCCCGATAATCCCCACCCACCAGTAACCATGTAATCTTCAAGGTGGGGCAGAAAAACAGATTATTAAAAAACCCCAGGCCAATTTAAGGGAAAAATAATTCTGGGAAATTCCTCTCCGACCTTGAAATGTAATCAAAAACAGGTTACATAGAGTTACATATTTAATTACATAGAGAAATTCTCTACCCCAGAGAGCTGCTGAGGCAGGGTCATTGAATATATTTAAGGTGGAGATAGACAGATTTTTGAACGATAAGAGAGTCCAGAGTTATGGGGAGCAGGCTGGGAAATGGAGTTGAGGCCAAGATCAGATCAGCCATGATCTTATTGATTGGCGGAGCAGGCTCAAGGGCTAAATGGCCTACTCCTGCTCCTATTTCTTCTGTTCTTATGTTCTAGAACTGGGCCATTTGACTCAACTGGTCTATGTTAGTGTTCATGCTCCACACGAGCCTCCAGAAGATAAGAATGATTATGAGTTACATGACCCAACATCCCACCTACCTTTTGTGTGCAGTGATATCAGCCTCCTCCAGAAACCTGTCCAGCTCCCTTCTGAATGTTTGGATCCATTATCCAAATGGGCAACACATTCCAAAGTTCAATCATCCTCTTGGAAAGAGAAAACCCTCCTGACATCTAACCTAGTTCAATGCTTACATAACATAAGAACATCAGAAATAGGAGCAGGAGTAGGCCATTAGGCCCTTCGAGCCTGCTCCGCCATTCATTATCATGGCTGATCTTCTACCTCAACTCCACCCTGCTCTATCTCCATATCCTTTGGTACTGTGCTGCCACAAACCACAAGAGTAAAACTCTTACAGTTCAGGAAGATTAACTGAACCCAAAGACAAGGTAACAGCTTTCAATTCAGTATCAGCTACAATGTCTAGCATTTGAATGTATAATGCATATAATGCATTTGGTTCCCTTAGGATCCAACAATGTATCGCTCTCTGACTTGACTATATTAAGTGACTGAGCATCCACATCCCTCTGGGGTAGAGAATTCCAAAGATTCACAACCCCTTGAGTGAAGAGATTTCTCCTCATCTACGTCCTAAATGTCTGACCCCTTATCCTGAGACTGTAACCTCTAGTTCTAGACTTCCCAGCCAGAGGAAACATCATCCCAGCATCCACCCTGTCAAATCCCATTAAGAATGTTATACCTTTTGATGAGATCACACCTCATTCTTCTGAACTCTAGGGAATATAGGCCTAGTCTACTCAATCACTCCTCATAGGACAATCCCTCCATCCCAGGATGCAACTTGTATGCCTGTCCCTCATTCTTTCTAGCATAACTAATTCAAATAATCTGCTCAAATGTGCATAGTCTAGTCCCTTCATTATTTTAAATAATTCAATTTATTTAAATAATCAAGTCTCCCTGAAGTCTATGCTTTTCTATTGTAAACAAACCTGACTCCCTGAGCCTATCGTAATAGGTAAGCATTTTAGACTAAATATTAATCTAGTGGCCGTCCTTTGAATGAACCTTTTATAGGAATGTTATATTTCTCACCATGTGAGGGGACCCAAACTGGTATCAATATTCTAAATTGTACAGGGATAGTACAGCACTCTTTTGGATTGTATCATCCTAGCTATACACATCACAAAGAATAACAATCCTAACACTGATCCATTGGTCATGGACCTTTAGAGATTGATGCATTATAACACACAGGTCGCTTTCCTTTAATTCAGAATCCAGCATGGTGTACACATGCTTGGCTTGGCAATAGTCCCACCAACATGCATCACCCTACATAGAAACATAGAAAATAGGTGCAAGAGTAGGCCATTCGGCCCTTCGAGCCTGCACCACCATTCAACATGATCATGGCTGATCATTCACCTCAGTACCCCTTTCCCGCTTTCTCTCCATACCCCTTGATCCCTTTCGCCGTAAGGGCCACATGTAACTCCCTCTTGAATATATCCAATGAACTGGCATCAACGACTCTTTGCGGCAAGGAATTCCACAGGTTAACAATTCTCTGAGTGAAGAAGTTTCTCCTCATCTCAATCCTAAATGGCCTACCCCTTATCCTAAGACTGTGTCCCCTGGTTCTGGACTTCCCCAACATCGGGAACATTCTTCCCGCATCTAACCTGTCCCATCCCGTCAGAATCTTATACGTTTCTATGAGATCCCCTCTCATCCTTCTAAACTCCAGTGTATAAAGTCCCAGTTGATCCAGTCTCTCCTCATATGTCAGTCCAGCCATCCCTGGAATCAGTCTGGTGAACCTTCGCTGCACTCCCTCAATAGCAAGAACGTCCTTCCTCAGATTAGGAGACCAAAACGGAACACAATATTCAAGGTGAGGCCTCACCAAGGCCCTGTACAACTGCAGTAAGACCTCCCTGCTCCGATACTCAAATCCCCTCGCTATGAAGGCCAACATGCCATTTGCCTTCTTCACCGCCTGCTGTACCTGCATGCCAACTTTCAATGACTCATGAACCATGACACCCAGGTCTCGTTGCACCTCCCGTTTTCCTAATCTGCTGCCATTCAGATAATATTATGCCTTTGTGTTTTTGCCACCAAAGCGGATAACCTCACATTTATCCACATTATACTGCATCTGCCATGCATTTGCCCACTCTCCTAACTTGTCCAAATCACCCTGCAGCCTCTTAGCATCCTCCTCACAGCTCACACCGCCACCCAGTTTAGTGTCATCTGCAAACTTGGAGATATTACCCTCAATTCCTTCATCCAAATCATTAATGTATATTGTGAAGAGCTGGGGTCCCAGCGCTGAGCCCTGCTGTACTCCACTAGTTACTGCCTCCCATTCCGAAAAGGACCCGTTTATCCCGACTCTCTGCTTCCTGCCTGCCAACCAATTCTCTATCCACGCCAGTACATTACCGCCAATACCATGTGCCTTGATCTTGTACACCAATCTCTTATGTGGTACCTTGTCAAAGGTCTTTTGAAAGTCCAAATACACCACATCCACTGGTTGTCCCTTGTCCACTCTACTAGTTATATCCTCAAAAAATTCCAGAAAATTTGTCAAGCATGATTTCCCTTTCATAAATCTATGCTGACTTGGACCGATCCTGTCACCGCTTTCCAAATGCGCTGCTATTTCATCCTTAATAATAGATTCCAACATTTTCCCCACTCCTGATTAACAGTAAATGCCATCTGTCACAAGCAGGCCCATTCTCCCATAGCACCTAGATTAGATTATAGTTTTTTCCTGCTCCTCAAGGATTCTGCACCACTACAGATCTTTGTGGCATCTGCAAACTTACAAACAGTACCCCCAACGCATTAATCCAGATCATTGATGTGTATCGCAGAGAGTAACGGCCTTAACACCAATCCCTGCAGGACTTCCCTAGTAACCAGTCACCACACAGAGCTGATACTATTAATGTCAGCCTTCTGTCTACAAGAATGCAACTAATTCTTTATCCAAACCAGGATCTATCCTCCAATCCCACAGGACTCTTATCTTATAAAGAAGCCTATTATGGGACACCTTATCAAAAGCTTTCTGTCTACTGGGCTACCCAATGGTTGTCTGGTAACCTCTTCGAAGAATGCAACCGGGTTGTAAGACATGACCTTTTCCAAAAGCCATGTTGCATGTCCCTAATAACTGTTGTCTCTGTGCCGTTTGTGACTCACTCCAAGATATCCATTATTCTTTATACACAGGAAGCTTTAGGCTTGTGAAGAGATTAATGTACTGAGTTGAAAGCTATCAAGGTGAAGGGGATTGAAATATGTTCCGACTTACTTATCTAAGTACTTTGAGGTCAGATTCAGGCCAGACCAAACCATAGTGTACTGTGCCTCAGCAATTCTACTCTTACCCAATCCTCAGCTCCCACTGCATCAATGTGATAATCCCATTTCCCGTCTGTATGACTTCTCGGCGTGAAACTGCCAGATTTATGCTTTAAACTTATGCTCAATGGAACAGTCCCATCCCGTTCCATTTGACCTCCTTGGAACTAGAAGATACTAAGCGCACAATTGTTACCATTGCAAAAGGATCATGAAAAAGGAACTAAATCTGAAAGTTGCAAGCAATTTCACAGGCTCCAAATTGACCTCTGCATTTTACACTCAACTACAATTATCTGGATTTGTATAGGCAGTGCTTGATTAATGGCCTTAAAGACACAGGACAGGTTAGCAGTTAGACTTCACAACTGTGCTGCAGAACCCAGAGTACCTGTTACGGAGATTCTGTCAGTAATAAAAACAAAAGCTGTCAGAACCAAACCCTAAGTAAAGCTTAGAAAATATCCCCGACAATTCAGCAATCACATTAACAAATTGCAGTCGTTGAGAAAAGTCAGGGACAAACATTAGCTATTCACAAATCACCACAGTGACACCAGGTACACAACATACTGGGTAAGTAATTTATAATTCCTTCAAATTGAACATCAGTCAGTGTAGTAAAATTATGTTTTTTTTTCACTGTATGGTTACACCTCAGTATTTACTGATGTGTTACTGCCATTTAAAGTTATAATAGGAAATATTCAAATCTGCAATATTGTATTCTCCTCCACAGATCTCCATTCTCCATTTCAGGTATCCATTCTCTTCACAATTAAAGTGTTTTTATTTAAAAAAAAACTCATGACACTGTATGGTAAATGCTGCCCCAGTACAGGAAAGCTAATGCAACAGTCCATGAACCTTGCTCAAAGTACCCTGCCAATACTGTCTGTTCTTGTCACCATCATCAGGATTCATAGTGGTACTGATGGGTTAGCAACATAGTCTCACAATCTTAACAAATGATGATAATCTACATTGACGTGGAAAAAATGGAAAGTACTCCTGTTTACGAGAAGGAAGGCTGACGCATGACAAATTTTGTTTGAGTGTATGGCTGCATGCAACTGATTGAGGTGGGGTGGGCGGGGGGAGGGGGGAAGGAAAGATAACTATCCCAGAGCTTGGAAGAGGTCCCCAGCTTCAACCAACCCAACTCTATTACCTCTCTATTTTTTATTATCAATGATTTTCAATGTGGCCTCTTTGAAGTGACTTAAAAGCTAGATGTAGAATGCTTCTCTAATGTGGGTCTCTTTCTCCTTGTTATGAGACAACTTGCAAGCAGAGAAGTAGTACTAAGATACTGGAATTTTGTAGAACACATACAGTGACACACAAATGCCCAGCATGTGTGTGAGTACCTGAACATGGATCATTCAGGTACCAGATCGGTCGTCCCATCCTCTGTCATTGAATTACAGTACTCAGACGACGCTTGTGCTGTGGAGTATTAAAAATATAATACTCATACGAAAGATATTTTATAGAGAAAAGAGTTGTTTGTTAAAACCTGATTAATCAAGGGAGATCTGGCCGCATCAGTACAGTTATTGAGTGCTCTCCACGCCGATCTCACAGGACAGGCGGTGCAATTACATGTTTATAGAGTCGAAACACAGAAGCTAGGCGGGGAAGTGTTCCATTGGTTATTTGCCATCAGTCCCCACCCACCTACTACTAATATATTGGTTGATACAGGTTACAGCCAATTTCATTGGTTATAGTAATTTATAATGCTTCTATTGGTACATTCAGTTCTGACAGTTGTTGCCAGGGAACAGCCCCTGCAGGTTATGTGTACTTTCCTGGGAGCGTCTTCCCAGGCTTGTTATCTTTGGCAGAGTCTGGTTACACTCTGCTTTAAAGAGGCTTTTGTCCTTCTTATCTGCTATGTCTGGAACATCGTGGCCTTCTCTCATTATTTCTTTGAGCTGCTAGCATAAATCTTGTGGGTGTTCTTATCTCCTAAGAGAATTTCTCTGACCTTAGTCTTTCTGCCGAAATCAGCTATTCTACCATGAACGCATTTTAAACCTTACTCTCAGTCTTTCTTACTTTATTTTAATTACACCGAATTACTTTACTCCTAATTAAGGTTTTTCACCCTTACAATCTCCCATTTGATCAGGTGGTAACCCCAATACCCACCATGAACAACAATTTTTCCATTCCCTGCCTTTTCCTGTCTTGATTCGTGTATCTCCCACCTCGGTTCCATTGATCAGGCGATAGGATTGGGACACTCACGACTCATATCAGGTATTAATGCCGTCTTTGTGTTTGATTACCCCTCTTTTGGATCTAGCAAAGGCTTTCTGCTTTCTTGGTTACGGGCCTTGGCCAACTTCTTCGCTCTGTGTCTCTTGTATCTGCCTGCACATGCTCCCAGGTGCATTAGCACCACTATTGCTGCACTAGGACTAACACATGGGATATAATTTTAATTCCTATCTTGTAACTTTACCCGGGTATGCCTCTTCTGTCTTTGCACTTGTTACATAACATCACCAACCAACTCAAGGCTATTACTATCTGTACTGCCACTAGGGTACATGAGACGATTCATATTTGAGTACAGGGGCAGGGAGGTGTTACTACAGTTGTACAGGGCCTTGGTGAGGCCACACCTGGAGTATTGTGTACAGTTTTGGTCTCCTAACTTGAGGAAGGACATTCTTGCTATTGAAGGAGTGCAGCGAAGGTTCACCAGACTGATTCCCGGGATGGTGGGACTGACATATCAAGAAAGACTGGATCAACTGGGCTTGTATTCACTGGAGTTCAGAAGAATGAGAGGGGATCTCAAAGAAACGTTCAAAATTCTGACAGGTTTAGACAGGTTAGATGCAGGAAGAATGTTCCCAATGTTGGGGAAGTCCAGAACCAGGGGTCACAGTCTAAGGATAAGGGGGAAGCCATTTAGGACCGAGATGAGGAAAAACTTCTACACCTAGAGAGTGGTGAACCTGTGGAATTCTCTACCACAGAAAGTTGTTGAGGCCAATTCACTAAATATATTCAAAAAGGAGTTAGATGTAGTCCTTACTACTAGGGGGATCAAGGGGAATGGCGAGAAAGCAGGAATGGGGTACTGAAGTTGCATGTTCAGTCATGAACTCATTGAATGGCGGTGCAGGCTCAAAGGGCCGAATGGCCTACGCCTGCACCTATTTTCTATGTTTCTATGTTTCTATGTTTATCCAAGGATGTATAATCTCAAGTATCAAGGCGGGTTTTTCAGGTGATCCTTTATTTCGCTGTCCAGTTCTTTGCCTTTATCCTTTAGTTCATAATATCTTTTAATGTTATTTCTTAATATTCCTTTGAGCTCAGTTAAATCTTCAAGTAACAGGGGAATTGCTGGAGCTTGCTCTTCCATGTAATCATCAATATCTTGCTTAATCTCATCGCTTATGTTTAATGTGATTGTCTTCCTGGCGTGTATATACGTCATGCGTGCTCTTCCCACCGCCACCGACACTCTGGGAGTAAAGCAAAAATTAGGCATTGTAATGTTACAAGTCAAGCCTCTGTAATCGTAAGTTCCCAGGCTAGTTACCACAAAATATTCTCCTCGCCCTTGATAGGTGTAATGTGTGGGTTCGGTTCGGGCAGGACTTATTCCAATGACACATCCTTCCATAGTATTGTCAAACCCAGCTATCCTTGCTCCCATCTCCCACTGGGTGAGGGAATATAGTTAGGCTTCCTTCTCTCCGGCATCTGGATAAAGATACTCCCCTTATATTTCCATTCTTTTTGATCTCATACTGGTCCATCGCAGATGTACTCTTCCCCTCATATTATGTTTATTTCCCCTCACATCCTCCTGTAACTGCATACAGCCTAGTCATTCCTTTCAGGGTGCAGGTGTCTATTGGCCCAGTGTGCTGTGCCATTTCTTTCAACTGGGTGCTATTTATTCAATCTGGAACTCGCCTGGTTTGTATCTCATCCACATTGTGTCTCACCTGACCGATCATCCATCTCCCATAGGCATGCCATATGTCTCTTTTCCTGTCCTCGGCATCGTCCTCTCATTCCTGCTTATTTACCTCGTTAATTGTTCGTGCATGGCCTTCCAATATGCATATACCCTCTAGCAGTATTTTGGATGTTTTAGATCCTAACTCTGAAGATTCTCTCCCTATCCTGGCCTGTTTCCTCATTAGTATCTCGATCGTTCCCCTAAAACTATCTACTCCTGCCTGGATCGCCTGTATATCTCGTGCATCTACTAGAGAGGTCCCTGTACTTACTCCAGTTAATACGTCATTCCCTATGGATCTCCTCTGTCTTCCTCCTTTGTGTCTCAGCTGCTTGTATTACTCCCTTGCTCCTGATGTGTCACTAGCTTTTCTCAGGATTGTGTCTAACAATTGTGTGTACAACGCTTTAGTCTTGGGGCTAAACTTTTCTGGCAGGTATTGGGCTGTTAAATTTATGCTCACAGGTAACATTTCATGCTGCACATTGTCAAATAACAACATTGCTTCTGTTCCAGGTTTAGCTACCACGCACTTTCCCAAGGTTAATTCCCCTGGTTTACAATATTCAGGTAACATTTTGTTACACATTTATCTTGTGGCTTCAAGATAAACGCTCCTTGATACTCGGATGCCGCCCCCTAGAGGCTGCTTGTAACTTATCCTTGTAGAATCGGAAGGACAGTGGTGATCACGTTGATATTCTGTTGATAAAACACATCCTGGATATTCCAGGTTTTTAGTTAGATTCTTACCATTTCTATTTCAACTAGATTGTTTGCACAATTTCTCCGGGCATGTGTGCCCTTTTCCAGATCCATTTTATTATTGGACATGGTCCTAGTTCCTTGGGATATTTCGTGTCCCAGGTACTGTACCACGGCTTGTCCGATTTGTGCCTTTTTGGGATTTACTTTAAATCCTGCTTTCCGTTATCTCAAATGTCTTTTCCATAACTAGAACAGAGTCTAGCACTTAGGCTTTGAAAGCTGCTTTCCGTTATCTCAAATGTTCCAGTTTCAAGGCCATTACATCTCACTCTTTGTGGTTCTTTACCGAGGACACAATACTGCAGAAACTCTATAAATTTACAGCATGGAAGGAGGCCATTTCAGCCTATCATGTTCGCGCCGGCCAACAAAGAGCTATCCAGCCTAATCCCACTTTCCAGCTCTTGGTCCGTAGCCCTGTAGGTTACAGCACTTTAAGTGCACATCCAAGTACATTTTAAATGTGGTGAGGATTTCCGCCTCTACCACCTTTTCAGGCAGTGAGTTTCAGACCCCAGCACCCTCTGGGTGAAGAACTTTGCCCTCAAATCTCCTCTAAACCTCATACCAATTTCTTTAAATCTAGCACAAAAATGCTCTCCCACTGCCCCTTCCACCTGCCCAGCTTCATTCTCTAAAACTAAGTCCAGAACTGCCCCCTCCCTTTTGGGCTTGTTACATACTGGCTAAAAAAAGTTCTCCTGAATGCATTTTTAGGAATTCTGCACCCTCTATTCCTTTCACACTAATTGTATCCCAGTTAATATTAGGGTAGTTGATATCCCCTTCTGTTACTACCCTATAGTTTTTGCACTTCTCAGAAATTTGCCTATATATTTACTCTTCTATCTCCCTCTGTATGGCTGTTAACTGTGTCTACACAATGACATTAATCTCACTTCAAGAGTAATGAATTGATTTTAAAGCACTTTGGACATCCTAAGGATGTGAAAGGAGCTATATAAATGCAACGCCCTTTAGGTTTAATAGTAATGAGACATAGCGCTCCATTACAAGGTGCTTGTGTTTATTTTGAACTTGGGAGGGAAGTAACTGTTCCAGTTGATGCACTAATTACAGGTAAGTAGAGCACGAGAACATTTTATAACCCAGATAGGTACAAAGGTGATCTTGGCTGTATGTTTCTGCACTTCAGGCCCTTCAAGCAATCTGTAGGTTAAAGTTAATAGATTTTTGCTCGATCCATCCACCATCTGCCAATGTTAAAGCTGTGGGAGCATCCGACACATACTTAATGCCAAGAATTTTACCTAAAATGGGTCAGTGACATACAAGTCTTATTCCAGAGAACTGTTGTGTTTATTTTAGATCTCATTCATTTTTAATCCTTGATTTCCTTCAATCTATTGTGTTCCTAACACAGATGTGAGTGTACACAGGGAGGTGAAAGTAATAGTGACCTCAGTCTTTATTAAGACACTCCAGAGTGAGGAACAGGCCTTAGGGGCCAGCTTATATACAGTGCTCCCAAGGGACGCTGGGATCGCTTGGGACTTCAGGGGATGAGCTCCCTGGTGGCGGAACATGCAAGTGCATGCTTTACAGATACACAACATCACTCCCCCTCAAAGTCAAAGTGAAAACTATTTACAAGGTGAGGCGATCGGGAGCCTTTCTTTACCTGGTGGACCACCTCGGTACAAATGTCTGTTCTGGTGTGTTGGCTGTGCCCACGCTGGGCTGGCATGTTGTTGGCCCTGCAGGGCTGCTGGGCTGTTGGGCGTGATGGGTTCGATTTTCTGGTCCGGGGTGGTGTCGTTGATCCTTTGGGTGTGTGTTGTGGGCTCGAAAAAGATGGTGTCTGCTGTGGGTTGTTCAGGGCAGTCTGTGAACCGCAGTCTCGTTTGGTCCAGGTGCTTTCTGCAAACTTGTCCATTGTCTAGTTTCACTACAAACACCCTACTCCCTTCTTTAGCTATCACCGTGCCCGCGATCCACTTGGGACCATGTCCATAGTTTAGCACATACACAGGGTCATTCAGATCAATTTCCCGTGACACAGTGGTGCGACCATTGTTTACATTTTGTTGCTGCCGCCTGTTCTCTACCTGATCATGCAGGTTGGGGTGAACCAGCGAGAATCTGATTTTAAGTGTCCTTTTCATGAGTAGCTCAGCCGGGGGCACCCCTGTGAGCAAGTGGGGTCTCGTGCGGTGGCTGAGCAGTATTCGGGACAGGCGGGTTTGGAGACTCCTTCTGTGACTCGTTTAAGGCTCTATTTGATTGTTTGTACTGCCCGCTCTGTCTGCCCATTGGAGGCTGGTTTAAACTGGGCCGAGGTGACATGTTTGATCCCATTGCGGGTCATGAATTCTTTAAATTTGGCACTGGTGAAACATGGCCCGTTGTCACTGACCAGTATGTCAGGCAGGTCGTGGGTGGTAAACATGGCCTTCAGGCTTCCCGACATTATTTCACATTCAATCCATTTTGAAAAAGCATCCACCACCACCAGGAACATTTTACCGAGAAACGAGCCCGCATAGTTGTCATGGATCCTTGACCATGGTCTGGAGGGCCAGGACCACAAACTTAGTGGTGCCTCTCTGGGCGCGTTGCTCAACTGAGCACACACATTGCATTGCCGTACACAGGACTCTAAGTCAGAGTCGATACTGGGCCACCACACGTGGGATCTGGCTATCGCTTTCATCATTACTATGCCCGGGTGTGTGCTGTGGAGATCCGAGATGAACGTCTCCCTGCCCTTTTTAGGGAGCACTACACGGTTACCCCACAACAGGGAGTCTGCCTGAATGGACAGCTCGTCCTTTCGCCGCTGGAATGGCTTGATTAGCTCTTGCATTTCAACAGGGATGCTGGCCCAGCTCCCATGCAGTACACAGTTTTTTACGAGGGACAGCAGAAGATCTTGGCTGGTCCAAGTCCCAATCTGGCGGGCCGTGACAGGTGATTTATCATTTTGAAACGCTTCCATGACCATCAACAAGTCTGCGGTCTGCGCCACCATCAACAAGTTTGCAGGCTGCGCCATTTCCACCACCATGGTGGGCAGTGGTAGTCGACTGAGAGCATCCGCACAGTTCTCGGTGCCTGGCCTGTAGCGGATGGGATAGTTTACGCTGATAGCGCGAGTGCCCATCTTTGTATGTGGGCTGAGGCATTAGTATTTATCACCTTGTTTTCAGCGAAAAGGGATATGAAGGGCTTGTGATCGGTTTTCAGCTCAAATTTGAGGCCAAACAGGTACTGATGCATTTTCTTTACCCCGAACACACATGCTAATGACTCTTTCTCAATTTTGCTGTCGGCCCTCTCGGCCTTAGACAAGTTCCTGGAGGCATAGGCGACAGGTTGCAACTTCCCCGCAACATTAACTTGATGTAATACACACCTGACTCCGTACGACGATGCATCACATGCTCGCACAAATCTTTTACACGGGTTATACAATACAAGCAGCTTGTTGGAGCATAAAATGTTTCTGGCTTTCTCAAAAGCAATTACTTGTTTTTTCCCCATACCCAGTTCTCACCTTTACGCAATAACACATGTAGGGGCTCTAAGAGGCTGCTTAACCTTAGTAGAAAGTGATTAGAGATGGAAAGAATGTGCTGGGTGAGAAGATAGCTGGTATTATTATTATTATTTGTTCCGGGATGTGAGCGTCATTGGCAAGGCCAGCATTTATTGCCCATCTCTATTTGCCCTTCAGAAGATGGTGGTGAGCCGCCTTCTTGAATCGCTGCAGTCCCTGTGGTGAAGCTACTCCCACAGTGCTGTTCGGGAGGGAGTTCCAGGATTTTGACCCAGCGACGATGAAGGAACAGCGATATATTTCCAAGTCAGGATGGTATGTGACTTGGAGTGGAACTTGGAGGTTGTGGTGTTCCATGTGCCTGCTTGCTCTTATCCTTCTAGTTGGCAAAGGTCGCGGGTTTTGGAGGTGCTGCCGAAGAAGCCGTGGCGAGTTGCTGCAATGCATCTTATAGGTTGTACACACTGCAGCCACAGTGTGCTGGTGGTGGAGGGAGGCGGTGGATGGGGTGCCAATCAAACGGGCTGCTTTGTCCTGGATGGTGTCGAGCTTCTTGAGTGTTGTTGGAGCTGCACTCATCCAGGCAAGTGGAGAGTATTCCATCACACTCCTGACTTGTGCCTTGTAAATGGTAGAAAGGCTTTGGGGAGTCAGGAGGTGAGACACTCACAGCAGGATACCCAGCCTCTGACCTGCTCTTATTGCCACAATATTTATGTGGCTGGTCCGGTTAGATTTCTGGTCAATTGTGACCCCCAGGATGTTGATGGTGGGGGATTCGGTGATGGTAATGCTGTTTAATATCATGGGGATGTGATTAGACTCTCGCTTGTTGGAGATGATCATTGCCTGGCACTTGTGTGGTGCGAATGTTATTTGCCACTGATCAGTCCAAGTCTGAATGTCGTCCAGGTCTTGCTGCATGCAGGCATGGACTGCTTCATTTTCTGAGTAGTTGCGAATGGAACTGAACACTGTGCAATCATCAGCGAACATCCCCACTTCTGATCTTGGTAAGCCAACAGCTCGTGTGTTGTGACCATCAGGACTGGAAGGGCAGGGAAGAAAAATGTTTAAAAAACATTAAAAAATGAAAAGAATATTAGGGAGAAATTTGTGGGAGGGAAGGTCATTAATGAAGTAGCTGAAGATGGTTGGGCCTCAGACATTGCCCTCAGGAACTTCTGCAGCGGTGTCCTGGGGCTGGGATGATTGACCTTCAGCAACCACAACCATCTTGTTTTGTGCTAGGTATGACTCCAGCGATCAAGAGTTTTCCCCCTGATTCCCATTGACTTCAGTTTTACTTGGGTTCCCTGATGCCACACTTGGTCAAATGCTGCCTTGATATCAAGGGCAGTCATTCTCACCTTACTTCTGGAATTCAGCTCTTTTATTCATGTTTGGACTAAGGCTGTAATGAGGTCTGGAGCCGAGTGGTCCTGGCGGAACCCAAACTGAGCAGGTTATTGGTGAGTAAGTGCCGCCTGATGGCACTGTCGAAGGCATCTTCCATCACTTTTCTGATGATTGAGAGTATACTAATGGGGTGGTAATTGGTTGGATTGGATTTGTCCTGCTTTTTGTGGTCAGGACATACCTGGGCAGTTTTCAGGTAGATGCCAGTTTTGTAGCTGTACTGGAACAGCTTGGCTAGAAGAATAGCTAGTTTTGGAGGAGTCTTTAGCATGACAGTCAGGATGTTGTTGGGGCCCATGGCCTTTGCTGTATCCAGTGCACTCAGCCACTTCTTGATATCACGTGAATCGAATTGGCTGAAGACTGGCTTCTGTGATGGTGGGGACCTCAGAAGGAGGCTTATATGGATCATCCACTCGGCACTTCTGGCTGAAGATGGTTGCAAACGCTTTATCCTTGCCTTTTGCACTCACGTGCTGGGCTCCGTCATCATTGAGGATGGGGATATTCATGGAGCCTCCTCCTCCTGTTAGTTGTTTAATTATCCACCACCATTCACAACTGGATGTGGCAGGACTGCAGAGCTTTGTCTGATCCGTTGATTGTGGGATCACTTAGCTCTGTCTATAGCATGCTGCTTCTGCTTTTGAGCATGCATGTAGTCCTGTGTTGCAGCTTCTCCAGGTTGGTACCTCATTTTTAGGTACATCTGGTGCTGCTCCTGCCATGCTCTTCTGCATTCCTCATTGAGCCAGGGTTGATGGTGATGGTAGAGTGAGGGATATGCCGGGCCATGAGGTTACAGATTCTGGTGGTATACAATTCTGCTGCTGCTAATGGCCCACAGCGCCTCATGGATGCCCAGTTTTGAGCTGCTCGATCTGTTCTGAATCTGTCCCATTTAGCACGGTAGTGCCACACAACACGATGAAAGGTGTCTTCAATGTGAAGAGTGGACTTCGTCTTCACAATGACTGTGTGGTGGTCACTGCTACCAATGCTGTCATGGACAGATGCATCTGCGACAGGTAGATTGGTGAGGATGAGGTCAAATAGGTTTTTGTCCCGTGTTGGTTCTCTCACTACCTGCTGCAGGCCCAGTCTGGCAGCTATGTCCTTCAGGACGCAGCCAGTAGTGGTGCCACTCTTGGTGATGGACATTAAAGTCTCCCACCCAGAGTACATTTTGTGCCTTTGCTAACCTCAGTGCTTCTTCATGGTGGTGTACTCATTCATCAGCTGATGAGGGAGGTCGGAAGGTGGCAATCAGAAAGAGGTTTCCTTGCCCATGCTTGACCTGAAGCCATGAGACTTAATGGGGTCTGGAGTCAATGTTGAAGACTCCCAGGCCACTCCCTCCCTCCCTCATACCACTGTGTCACCGACATATCCAGGGTTGGTGATGGAGGGGTCTGTGAAATTGGCTGAAAGGTATGATTCTGTCAGGCTTGACGAGTCAGTGGGACAGCTCTCCTCATTTTGGCACAAGTCCCCAGATGTTGGTGAGGAGGACTTTGCAGGGTTAACTGGGCTGGGTGTGCCATTGTCGTGTCTGAAGCCACTGCCAAGGTAGATGCCGGGTGGTCTGTCCAGTTTCATTCTTATTATTGTTTCTAGTAGCAGTTTATTATAACTGAGTGGCTTGCTAGGCCATTTCAGAGGGCAGTTAAGAGTCAATTACATATTCTGGATCTGGAGTCACATATAGGCCAGACCAGGTAAAGATGGCAAATTTCCTTCCCTGAAGGATATTAATGAACAAGATGGGTTTTTACGACAATCTGGTAGTTTCATGGTCACGATTACTGATACTATTTCAGATTTATTTGAGTAACTGAATTTAAGTTCCCCAACTACCGTGATGGGATTTGAACTCATGTCCCTGGATTATTAGTCCAGGCCTCTAGATTACTAGCCCCATAACTTAACCACTATGCTACCATTCCTTTGCTGATGCCAATTGCAAAGACACAAGAGTGTTAATTCAGCAGAAGGGTTCCATCTGGTCAGACAAATACAATAAGGTTCATGTAAAATCTGGGAAACAAAGAGGAGTTACCGTCAGTGATAAGAAAGGATATATAGTGAGAGGGTATACAGTTCTAACGAAGGGACATCGATCTGAAATGTTAACTCTGTTTTTCTTTCCACAGATGCTGCCTGACCCGCTGAGATTGCCAGCATTTTCTGTTTTTGTTTCAGATTTCAGCACCCGGAGTTTTTTGCTTTGATATAGTGAGAGGTCCTGTTTCCAGGCACTGAGCAGTGGTGAATCCTCCACAGAGAGAAAGAAATGTCAGCTGGTTAGCTATTATATCCTGTAAGTTTAATTCGCTCCATAATGGCATGCTCTCATACTGTTGTGGTCAATGCTCCATGTTTTGCCAAATTACATTTAGTAGCATAATACTAAATTAGCTTCCATATCTTACACCGTTTAGACATGATGAGTGATGAATCGATGTGACAGATGGTAGAAAAATGCAAGTCTTGTTTCTTTGTAACATCCAGAGGTCTCTCTCAGCTCCTCCACACTACTCCCCCCACCACGTCCAGAATCATGTGTCTCTCATTTTTGCTTCCAATATCCAGTATTCACGGCAACCCTCTTGACCTTGCCATCTCTCGTGGCCTCGCTACTCCCATCGTGTCAATCACAGATAAGGCCATCTCAGACCACTTCCTCATATCGCTCTCCACCCACATCCCCCTTCCACCGCCCTCCCCACCCCCCGCCAACCCTAACTCCCTCTGTTTCTACCCCTAGAAAACTCTCTCCCGACTCTCTTACAACTACACTTATGAACTCTCAGCTATCCAGCCTTTGGCCTTCCATTCATTATGACATTTCTGCAGCTACCGATCTGCTCAATCACACCCTCACAACTACCTTTGATGCCCTAGTCCCGGTTGAAATAATTACTCTCTCTCACCCTAGCCATTCCCCCTGGTACAGCCCTGATCTTTGCTCGGATATGGTGGACAACTGGTTTTGCCATTCATCGGCAGATATGGTTGGACCACATAAAACATTATCAGGCCGTGTTCTCGTCTGCCAAAATAGCTTACTATTCCAGAATCATTCTGGAAATGTAAAGATAAACCCCAGCTTGTATTCTCCACTGCAAACCGCCTTTTTAAACCCCTCTCCTCAGTCTCCACTCTCACCTCTGACAATAAGTGTGAGGAGCTCGTGGACTTCTTTGTCTCTAAGATTGAGACCATCCATTCGGCTGCCTCTGCTTCTTCCCTTCCTTTCCCGAGCCCAGATCAAACTTCCTCTAAGGATCCCCCCCTGCCCTAGCCCTGACCTCACATCTTTCTCCAGTTTCTCTTCGATCTCTCCTCATAACATTTCCAAGCTCATCCTGTCCATGAGACCCACTTCCTGCTCCCTTGACCCTATTCTCACCAAACTGCTGACCATCCAACTTCCTTTTCTGGCTCCCATGTTAGCTGACATCATTAATGGTTCTCTCTCCTCAGGTACTGTCCCCCTCTCCCTCAAATCTGCCATCATCACCCTTCTCCTCAAAAAACCAATCCTCGACCACTCTGTCCTTGCAAACTAGCGCCTCATCTACAACATCCCTTTCCTCTCCATAGTCCTCAAATGTGTTGTCACCTCCCAAATCCATGCCCATCTTTCCCGCAATTCCATGTTTGAAACGCTCCAATATGGTTGCCATGGACGAGTTCTGAGTAGAGCGCTAGCTTTGGGAGTCTCGTGTCTGGCATGTGAACTATGTGGCCTGCCCAGCGGAGCTAATCAAGTGTGGTCAGTGCTTCAATGCTGGGGTTGTTGGCCTGGACGAGGACGCTAATGTTTGTGCATCTGTCCTTCTAAGGGATTTGCAGGACTATTCCAACTATTCCAACGCACTCCTGGCTGGCCTCCCAAATTCTATGCTACTGAAACTAGAGGTGATCCAAAACTCGGCTGTCCGTGTCCTAACTCGCACCAAGTCCCACTCAGCCATCATCCCTGTGCTCACTGATCTACATTGACTCCCGGTTAAGCAACACCTCGATTTCAAAATTCTCATTCTTATTTTCAAATTCCTCCATTGCCTTGCCCCTCCCTATCTCTGTAATCTTCTCCAGCCCCACAGCACTCCGAGATGTCTGCGCTCTGCTAATTCTGCCCTCTTGAGCATCCCTCATTATAATCGTTCAACGATTGGTGGCCGTGCCTTCTGTTGCCTCGGCCCCAAGCTCTGGAACTCCCTACCTAAACCTCTCTGCCTCTCTTTCCTCCTTCAAGTCACTCCTTAAAACCTTCCTCTTTGACCAAGCTTTTGGTCACCTGCGCCAATTTCTACTTATGCGGCTCGGTGTCAAATTTTTTATCTCATAATATTCCTGTGAAGCGCCTTGGGATGTTTCACTACCATAAACGCGCTATATAAATACAAATTGTTGTACCTTGCTTTTGCCTATATTGAATTTAGTTTACAAACGGATTAGGCGAGATGGAAACCCTGCCAAACTCTCTTTGTCAGATCTTCCGAGTCCACAGTTCCTCCCCTCTCCTCAAACCTAGTAACACCTGAAAATTTAACAATCTGGCATTGGGACTGCAATTCCAGGTGATCTTCATATATTAAAAAAAAGTTTTTTTTTGGGGCAGAGCCACGGGCATCCCACTCAATACAATACAACCTTTTATTATGAGCTTTTCATAGTTTGTTTCGTGAGGAAAATGTGAGTTGTTAAAAATGGCATATATTTATTAAAGGTAAGGACCTAGAAATTCCATGCCAATTTGGACGTTATTTCAGCATATAATCAGTGCAAAATGGGGAAGAAGCCGTCACACCACTTTTCAGTCCAAAAGTCAACCACCCTAAGTTCCTGCACATGGCCCATCCTGCGATCTACCTGCCCAATCCCGAGTAAGATCCCTCGCATATATTATGACGAGGCCTGGTGCCACTGCAGCTCCAGGTTTATTGCTCTTAGATTTGCAATGCATCAGGGTGAGTTAGAATAAGAAATATTAGCTGCAGCGTTGCCACAATCAGCTGAGATGTGAGGAGTTGGTGAGCCTGAAGAGTCTGGAGAGTTTCAGTTGTGACTTCTTCAGCTGGGAATGACTTTTTGCAGTATTTCTTTTAGTATTCACCTTGCACAGATCTAAACTTCCTTCCAACAGTGTGAGGCCACCAGAAGATTCTTCCCCACCCACTCTGTATTGACTATGAAGCCTCCTAAAGAACCAGCTGCAGCATCACCAAAGAGCATCATCATATCGATCAGAGAATGGAGCAAAGTGGATTCAGGCAGCATCTTAGTAAGATGGACACCACAACATATTATTAGCCCCATCATATTAAGGAGTCACGTATAGGACAAGTGCGCTTCAGCAAAGAACCAGTAGGGGAACTCTGCTGCCTACTGCATGAGGATCTGCAGCAGTGGTCATCTTCCCACAGAACCCTCTCTCTGTGGCTATGTGACTCAACTTTATGACACCAGCTTTTCTTGGGCACCCGCAGAGCTTCTCTGTAGAATTAACCAGGGCACAGTCCAGGATGGCGTTCATCAGGTGATTGACGCACTTCATCAACTTTGGCAGCACAGCAAGGCTGGCTTTCCCAATGTCCAAACTGCACTTCACAGCACCCATGTTACATTGCAAGCTTCTACAGAAAACCCACTCAACTACTTCAACAGGGAGGGCTTCTACTCCCTAAAAGTACAGATGGTATGTGACAACGTGCAAAAGGTTGTACACATCAATGTAAAATATACTGATAGATGTCACGATGCATTCATACTTCAAAATTTGGCTCGCCTTGACATTTTCAGGGGGGAAAAAAATCATATCAACTGAAGGCTTGTGGGCAACAGAGTCTACCACATGCTCACACTAAGATAATGCCCCTATTAAGAGTGGCTCAAACAGCAGCAGAGCCGCCAGTGCTTCTCCTCGGTACAACCTAAGGAGCAGTATCACAGGAGGTGCTTGGCTGCTCATGTTAGACAAAAGGATCATGAGACTAAGGTGGCCGTCCTCTCATGGCAGTTGGCTTCAGGCAGAAAGCAGCTACTGGTTGCATCTCTAGAAATTGTCCTGGTGTTGCCTCCTGCATCTCACTTGTGTGGTGCTCTTCGAGGGAATACCTGAGACCTGGCATAGGCTGAGGTCCAGAGAGATGAATCACGCAGTTCGACTCCAGTGGGTCCTGGCTCTGTGTTCCCAGTGATCAATGTGATGGCTAGTCTAATGGTAGCTTTTAGATCCTGAAAGCCTCGAGAGCCAGCAGCCATGGTATAGATATTGGTATGCAGGGTGCTGTATATTCTCCATCATATTTCCACGAAAGCTGCCGTCTGTGCCTCTGTGGCGTTGAACATTCTGACTAGTCCCTCGCTGCTTCTAGGGTAGGGCCTGTTGCAGATTGCAATGAAGCTACCACACGCTCGATTGATGTGTACATGAAGGAAAAGCCTTCCTGACTTTGCCGCAAATGAGAGCTGTAGACTCGAGAGTGATACCTGTCAGTTGCTGCACATTCTCAGAGACTGGCCTCAGAGCCTGCAGGTAGGTATGATGTTCCTTGAACAGCCTTCTCATCAGAGAAGTACCACAAGTTCTGGGTCCCACAGTCTGTTCAGCCTCCACCGGGAAGGTGGCACATTCTTACTCACTCCACATTCCTCAAATTCCCTCAATCTCGTGAATACTGACACTGTCTAAATCCCCCAGATGAAAATATCTGAGCTAGTGTGGAGAGTGAAGAAGCAAGTGAGGTAAGGGGTGAGATTGATGGGATTGGTTCAGAGGAACACAGGGCATGAAGTCTCTGCAGGAATTCATGGATGACTTTGAGTTTAAATTCATCTTTGTCTTTATCATCCTTCAGTTCATGAGGAGGTAGCTGTGTTTTGATTCCTCCTTTTCATCACTGTCAACCTCCTCCTCTTCCTCTTTCTGTGCCCCCTGTGCTGTGGTGAATCTGCAGGAAAGGAGGGTACAAGCTAGTAGGTAACATTACCCTCTTCGGATTAAGGATACTGAGAAAGAGGTGGAAGCTTGTGGCTGTTCACAGGGCTACCACATCGACAGTGCAGTTGTTCATTCACGAACATAATGTCCCCCGAACCTTATCTATCTGCCATGGCAAGAGCAGAGTGCCTTGTTATGAGCTCCATGGCCTGCTCCTTGTGACGTGAGATGCTTCAGGTCAGCGGTGCCTCCTCTGGTGGCCTGCATCTCTTAGGCATTATGTGCCATTTTCTGTTACAAAAGTGAGGTGAAAACTATTAGTTGAGTTGTGTATACCAAGTGGCATGGAGAACTGATGTCAGAGATGTGATGGTATCACCCTGTTAAACGGGAGGAAGGGGTTTTAGAGTTGCGAATGCAAATAGTTGCTGTTAGGAGAGGTGGATGGCCATACTGTAAGAGCTGGTGCCCTTCTTAACCAGAGTGTATTATGAGGGGTTACTTGTACAGCTGTTATTTTTATAGAGTGATGAGTGTGCTGGTTCCCAAGGAAGAAAATGAGAGTGGAGTCTCTGTGAAAAAATTCCTACTGAACTGCAAATCCTCCAGGATGAAACGGCAAAGGAGGGACAGTGTTGGGTGACTGCGACAGGAAACCTACCAAAAAGTCTCAGTCACGCCTTGCGAGGGGAAGTGGCATTAGTGCTGAGTGCCAATTCTCTCTCCCTATAAGAAATAGTTAAATCTAAAAGTAAGGGTTTAAATCCAAAGGAATTGCAATTTACAAAAAGGGATAATAAACCTAAAGAAAAAAGCTTCACAGCCCAGCAGCTGGAAAATGGCTATTAGATAAAGGCACAGAGAGCAAACGGCTAACACAAGGATGGCTCACATAAGGATGAACCATCCCAGCTTTTCCTCCTAAGCTATTAGGGCAGCAGCATACTCTGATAATGCATTGTGGTTAAGGGCGTCAGTAACATGAAGTCTTACAATATGGCTACTGTTATGTATGCAACACCGTGTAACCAGCATTCAACTGCCACCAGAGGGCGCATCTGTTGGAGTCCCAAGTGATCCCAGCATTCCTTGGGAGCACTGCATATAAGCAGGCCTCCCATGCTGTGCCAGGACTCTGGAGTCAGAATAAAGAGACTTAGGTCACACTTACTCAAGACTATTGTACCCAGTCACATTGCTTTATTTGAGACATAACAACTGGTGACGAGTAATAGATAACGAACCACCACGTGAAAATGCAGAGAACTGGAGAAATTCTCAGAAGGTGACGATTGGGAAGCCTTCGTGGAGCAACTCGACCAATACTTCGTGGCCAATGAGCTGAAAGGGAATGAGAACGCTGCCAAATGAAGAGCGATCTTCCTCCTCACCGTCTATGGGGCAACAAGCTATGGCCACATGAAGAATCTTCTTGCTCCAGTGAAATCAACAACCAAATCGTATGAAGAACTGTGTACGTTGGTCCGGGAGCACCTAAATCTGAAGGAGAGCGTTCTGATGGCAAAGTATCGATCTTATACATGTCAACGGTCTGAAGGCTACGTCGCCGAACTAAGGCGCCTTGCAGGACATTACGAATTCGGTGGATTCCTGCAGCAAATGCTAAGAGACTTCTTTGTGCTCGACATTGGCCATGAGGTTATCCTTCGCAAACTATTGACTGTTGAAACACTGAACCTGAGCAATGCCATAAGGATAGCCCAGGCATTTATGTCCACCAGCGATAACACCAAACAAATTTCAGAGCAGAAAGATGCATCAGCAAGTACTGTTCACAAAGTAACATCGTTTTCAGGCAGGAATACATATGGCAGAATGTATACGCCTGCAGCTGCATGATCTCAGATGACTCAGAGTCCGCCACCAAGTGTGAATGCGAGGCAATTAACTCCTTGTTGGCGCTGCGGTGGTGATCATCGAGCCCATCAATGCCGCTTCAAACACTATGCGCATAAAGGCTGTGGAACAATGGGGCACCTCCAGCGAATGTGCAGATGAGCTGCAAACCACCAAGTTACAGAGGAAGACTGATCCATGGCGAATCAAACTGAACTAGAGACTTGAACTGAGAAGGCAGAAGTGTACAGGGTACACATCTTCACCACGAAATGTCCACCGATCATGTTAAAAGTTGAACTGAACGGAATTCCAGTATCCATGGAATCGGACACGAGTGCGAGTTATAGAGCAAAAAAGCCTTCGAGAGGCTGTGGTGCAACAAGGCAAAAGGCCCAAGCTGAGCCCTATTCATACCAAGCTGAGAACTTACACTAAAGAGCTGATCCCTGTAATTGGTAGTTCAGCATTAAAAGTCTCCTATGATGGAGCGGTGCATGAACTACCACTATTGATTGTACCAGGAGATGGCCCCACACTGTTCGGCAGAAGCTGGCTGGGAAAAATCCGCTGGAACTGGGACGACATCCGAGCGCTCTCGTCCGTCGACGACGCCTCATGTGCCCAGGTTTTGAACAAGTTCCCGTCGTTGTTTGAGCCAGGCATCGGAAATTTCTCTGGGGCGAAGGTGCAGATCCACTTGGTTCCCGGTACACGATCCATCCACCACAAGGCACGTGCGGTGCCATACATGATGCGAGAGAAAGTGGAGATCGAGCTGGACAGGCTGCAACGAGAGGGCATCAGCGCGCCGGTTGAGTTCAACGAGTGGGCCAGTCCGATTGTTCCAGTTCTCAAAGGCGGTGGCACGGTCAGAATTTGTGGGGACTATAAAGTACCAATTAACCGTTTTTCGTTGCAGGACCAGTACCCGCTACCCAAGGCAGACAACCTATTTGCGATGCTGGCAGGAGGGAAGACGTTCACCAAGTTGGACCTGACCTCGGCCTACATGACGCAGGAGCTGGCGGAACTTTCGAAAGGCCTCACCTGCATCAACACGCACAAAGGTCTGTTCATCTGTAATAGATGCCTTTTTGGGATTCGATCAGCCGAGGCTATTTTTCAAAGGAACATGGAGAGTCTGCTAAAGTAGGTTCCACGCACTGTGGTTTTCTAGGACCAAATATTGATCACAGGTCAGGACGCCATCAAACACTTGCAGAACCTGGAAGAGGTTCTAAGTCAGCTAGATCGTGTGGGACTCAGGTTGAAACACTCGAAGTGTGTTTTCCTGGCGCCAGAGATTGAGTTCTTAGGGAGAAGAATCGTGGCAGACGGCATCAGACCCACCGACGCCAAGACAGAGGCCATCAAGAACGCGCGGAGACCACAGAACGTAACGGAGCTGCGGTTGTTCCTGGGACTCCTCAATTATTTTGGTAATTTCCTACCCGGGTTAAGCACCTTGCTAGAACCTCTACATGTGTTGCTACGCAAGGGAGATGACTGGGTATGTGGGATATCACAAGAGACTGCTTTTGAGAAAGCCAGAAATCTGTTGTGTTCCAACAAATTGCCTGTTCTGTATGACCCATGTAAACATTTACTGCTAGCTTGCGATGCGTCTTTGTACGGGGTCAGGTGTGTGTTACAACAAGCAAACGAATTGGGAATGTTGCAACTGGTCGCTTATGGTCCAGGAGTTTGTCCAAGGCTGAAAAGGCCTACAGCATGATTGAAAAAGAAGCTCTGGCATGCGTTTGCAGGGTGAAAAAATGCACCAGTATCTGTTTGGGCTTAAGTTTGAGTTAGAAATTGACCATAAGCCGCTCATATTGCTATTCTCAGAGAGTAAAGGTATTAATACCAATGCCTCTGCTCGCATCCAAAGATGGGCGCTCACGCTGTCTGCATATAACTATGTAATTCGCCACAAGCCAGGCACAGAGAACGGCACTGATGCTCTCAGTCAGCTACCAATGTCCACCACCGGGGTGGAAATGGCACAGCCTGCAGACTTGCTCTTGGTGATGGATGCATTTCAAAACGAAAAGTCACCCATTACGGCCCGCCAGATCAGGACCTGGACCAGCCAGGATCCTTTACTGTCCCTTTTAAAAAACTGTCCCCTCCATGGAAGCTGATCCAGCGTCCCAGCGGAGATGTAAGAAGAGAACAAGCCGTTCCAGCGGCGCAAAGATGAAATGTCCATACAGGCGAACTGTCTTTTGTGGGGTAATCGCGTGGTTTTGCCTAAGAAAGGCAGGGAAACGTTCATGCGCGAACTACACAGTACCCACCCAGGCATAGTAATGATGAAAGCTATAGCCAGAGTTGGCCCGGCATCGACTCAGATTTGGAGTCTTGCATGCACCAATGTAACACTTGCTCTCAACTGAGCAATTCATCCAGAAAGGCACCACTAAGTTTGTGGTCATGGCCCTCCAAACCGTGGTCTAGGATCCATGTTGACTTCGCTGGCCCGTTTCTAGGCAAAATGTTTTTGGTTGTTGTGGATGCTTATTCAAAATGGATTGGGTATGTAATAATGTCTGTAAAAGCACGTCCACTGGCACCATTGAAAACCTACGAGCCACGTTTGCCATGCACGGCCTGCCTGATGTCCTTGTCAGCGACAATGGGATCAAGCACATCACATCGGCCCCATTCAAGCCCGCATCTAACGGCCAGGCAGAGCGGGCAGTCCAAACCATCAAGCAAAGCTTGAAACGCGTGTTGGAAGGCTCCCTGCAGACCCGCCTGTCCCGAGTCCTGCTCAGCTACCGCACCAGACCCCACTCGCTCACCGGGGTTCTCCTCCTGAACTGCTCATGAAAAGGGCACTGAAAACAAGGCTTTCTCTAGTCCACCCTGATCTCCATGATCATGTCGAGGGCAGGCGGCATCAACAATGCATGCACTATGATCGCGCAAATTTGTCACACGATATTGAAATCAATGATCCTGTATTTGTACTCAACTATGGCATGGTCCCAAATGGCTTGCTGGCAGTGTCATAGCCAAAGAAGAGAGTAGGGTGTTTGAGGTCAAACTTGCAAATGGACTAACTTGCTGAAAGCATTTGGACCAAACCAAACTGCGATTCACAGACAGCCATGAGCAACCTGAAGAGGACTCCACCAACTTCGACCCTCTGATACACACAAAAGTGACAACCGATATCACGGTTGACCACAAAGCTGATCTCATCATCCCCAGCAGCCCAGCGAAGGCCCAATCAACTCACCTGCACCTGTGTTTGTACCGAGATGATCGATTAGGGAGCGGAAAGCCCCAGATCATCTCACCCTGTAAATAAGTGCACTATTGACTTTGGTGGGGGGAGTGATGTTATGTATGCAACACCTTGTAACCAGCATTCTACTGCCACCATAGGGCGCATCTGTTAGAGTTCCAAGGGATCCCAGCATCCCTTGGGAGCACTGCATATAAGCAGGCCTCCCATGCTGTGCCAGCACTCTGGAGTTAGAATAGACGAAGGTCACACTTACTCAAGTCTACAGTATTCAAGTCACATTGCTTTATTTGAGACGTAACAGCCAACCATCTCTCATAACAACAATTACGTGCAGGCATGCAATGTAGGAGGCAGCACCATGCTGATTAGGATCAAACTCCTGAAGTGCAGTCAGTAATAGCTCCCTGCCAGGAGCCAGTTGCGATGAGAGGACAGGCACCCAAGTCCCATGAACCTTTTGTGGAATGTGAGCCGCCAACTTGTGATACAGGTTCTTGGGTTGAATTGAGTAGAAGCACGAGAATAGGTGAAAGAAAAGCACTTTAACCTGTGTGGGGAAACCCGATGAGATATAGATAGATTATACTACAATGGTGGCAAAATATTATTGTATTAGACAGATTTGCAATGCCACATACCTGACCAGATTTTTTATTTTGAATAGATTTATTTTATTTTTTCAAACATTCACAAGCAGTGTAATGTGCATAATTTCACCTATGTCAGCGAATGTGCGTGTAAAGTGTAAAAGTAGTTGAGGTTCCAAATTAATAATGCAAAATAGATTTTGTAAAGATAAAACAAACCCTGCAAAAAAGATAACAAAAATAGGAATGTATGTCCGAGAAAACAAAACAGGTGGCAGAAAAACAACACAAGAAAGATTTTCCAAGATATTTAAAAATAACAAGGACGATTTCCTATGGCATTGGTTAGATAAAATGTTTTTTTTAAATTGGAGAAATAAAACACTTCAAGCAGACAGATAAATAAAGAGCGACATTTCAAAGAGGTTTCTTATTTTATTTTTGTCAAACATTCACAAGCAGTTTAATGTGCAGAAGGTCAAACGCATGGGGGATAATTTTTACCTTCACCATCGGGGCAGTAATCTGGTGTAGTGGATCATCTGTGTCATGTAAGTAACCATCATGCAACGGTAATCTTCATGTAACTGTAACCTTCATGCAACTCCTGTACACTGTACTTATACCCTAGAAATGCACACCCTGACCACAGGGGCTGAACTTGTGGGAGACACTTCTCACCTGGGTTTCCAGGTATAAAAGGGGAGTTCCCACCCAGGGTCCACACTCCTTGGTCCTGGGAATAAAGGTTAAAGTCACGTAGTGACTGTGTCTACAGTATATGCCTCGTGTGATTTTGTAGTAAGGTGCAGGGACACTACATTTGGCGATGAGAAACGGGAATCACCGAATCACGAGGATGGCCACCGGTAGCACAGAGAAACGTTACTGTGTGGGTGAGGACTGGGATGACTTCGTGGAGAGACTCCAGCAGAGCTTTGTCACGAAGGACTGGCTGGGGGCGGCAGCGGCTGACAAGTGGAGGGCGCATCTACTGACCAGCTGCGGACCGCAGACGTATGCGCCGATGAAAGACCTGCTCGTACCCCAAAAGCCAGCGGACAAGTCCTTTGAAGAGCTCAGCCAGCTGATCATTGAGCATCTCAAGCTGGCGAGTAGGGTACACATGGCTCGGCACCGGTTCTACACACACCGGTGTCGGGAGGGGCAAAACATCTCGGACTTCGTTGCGGACCTGCGGCGCTTGGCCAGTCTTTGTAAGTTCACAGACGCCTGCAGGGGGGAGATGTTAAGGGATTTCTTCATTGAGGGCATTAATCATGCCGGGATTTTCAGGAAGCTCATAGAGACCAAGGACTTGACTTTAGAAAGGATGGCGTTGATAGCCCAGACCTTCATGGCAGGGGAAGAGGAGACCAAGCTAATTTACGCGCGCAGCCCTGGTCCCAACGTGGCGATGGACCAGGGAGTTAACATGGTGAACGCGGCCAGGGACCCAGCAGGCAGGCAAGGGCATTTTGAAACCGCCCAGGCAGCAACAGACTCCAGGGTGGGCCCGCAACAGGGACAATGGAAAGGGGATCGGCAATTCACGCCATCACGAGGAACAATGCGTCCCATGATGGGACCATTAACACCCACCATCAAAGTGCTTAGAAACAACCAAATGGGCAGAGAGGAATGCCTGGTAACAGTTCTTTTGTTAACAACAATCTCAGCTCATGCTGGAGATGCGGGGGTAGGCATACTGCGAAAAGCTGCAGGTTTCAGCAATATACCTGTAGGATTTGTAATGTCAGTGGACACTTGGACGGGATGTGCAAAAAGGCTGTAGCGAGGCTAATCTGCGAGACAGAGGAACCAGTCGAGGGGTCTGCAATGCAGGATGATGCCTGGGGAAAAGCCATGGATGCTGAAGTTCAGTGGGTTCATGTGGCTGACGTCCACAGCTCATACACTAATGATGATGAAAGTTTTATTGAATGGCATCCCAGTGCGCATGAAGCTGGATACGGAGCTAGCCAGTCACTTATGAGCGCCCAACAATTTGAGAGACTATGGCCACACAGAACTAGCAGGCTCAAACTGGAACGCAGTAACATGCAGCTACGGACGTACACCAAAGAGATCATCCCAGTGCTCGGTAGTGCAAACTTGGTGGTAACACATAATGGATCACAGAACCGGCTGCCACTCTGGATCGTCCCAGGAAATGGCCCCACGCTCTTGGGGAGGAGTTGGCTAGCCGAGATGAATTGGAAATGGGGGGGATGTGCACGCCATTTCATCTGTGGAGCGAAGTTCATGCTCACAGGTCCTACAAAAATTTGGGTCACTGTTTCAACTCGGTGTCGGAACGTTCAGGGGCACTAAAGTAGTGATACGCATCACTCCGGACGCCAGACCAGTGCACCACAAAGCCAGAGTGGTGCCGTATGTGATGCGTGAGAAAATTGAAAGTGAATTGGACAGGCTGCTCAGAGAGGGCATAATTTCAGCCGTTGAATTCAGCGACTGGGCAAGTCCCATCGTTCCTGTCCTTAAAGCAGATGGCTCGGTCAGGATTTGTGGCGACTACAAAGCCACCATCAACCGAGTGTCGCTGCAAGACCAATACCCGCTCCCGAGAGCGGAGGACCTTTTTGCCACGCTGGCAGGTGGCAAGCTGTTCACGAAGTTGGACCTCACTTCGGCCTACATGACTCAGGAACTGGCTGAAGAATCCAAGCTTCTGACCACCATCACGACGCACAAGGGATTATTTATCTACAACAGGTGTCCGTTCGGCGGCAGCTATCTTTCAGAGAAACATGGAAAGCTTGCTCAAATCCATTCCTGGAACAATCGTATTCCAAGACGACATCCTTATAACGGGTCGAGCCACCGAGGAACACCTCCACAACCTGGAGGAGGTGCTACGCTGACTAGACCGGGTAGGCTTGCGGCTGAAAAAGGCCAAGTGTGTGTTTTTGGCCCCAGAGGTCGAGTTTTTGGGCAGGAGAGTTGCCGCAGACGGGATCCGGCCCACTGAATCAAAAACGGAGGCGATACGCTGGGCGCCCAGGCCCGGCAACATGTCGGAGTTGCGATCATTTCTGGGACTTGTGAACTATTTCGGGAACTTTCTGCCGAACTTAAGCACACTGTTGGAGCCATTACACATGCTCCTGCATAAAGGTTGTGAATGGCTTTGGGGTGACTGTCAAGGACGGGCTTTCAATAAGGCGAGGAACCTGCTGTGTTCTAACAAACTGTTGACTTTGTATGACCCCTGTAAAAAACTGGTTTTAATGTGCGATGCATTGTCCTACGGGGTTGGATGTGTGTTGCAGCAGGGTAATAATGACGGCCGACTCCAACCCGTGGCTTAAGACTCCAGGTCACTCTCCCATCGTGGATACGGCATGGTCGAAAAGGAAGCACTCGCTTGAGTTTACGGTATGGAAAAGATGCACCAGTACCTTTTCGGTAGGCGGTTCGAGCTAGAAACGGACCACAAGCCGTTAACATCCCTGTTGTCCGACAGCAAGGATGTCAATGCCAATGCGTCAGCTCGCATACAGCGATGGACTCTCACGCTGGCTGCGTATGACTACACCATACGGCACCGGCCAGGCACCGAAAATTGCGCTGACGCGCTCAGCAGGCTCCCACTGGCCACCACTGAGGGGGCGTTGGAGAAAAGCGCTGAGATGGTCATGGCCGTTAAGGCTTTTGACACCACAGGCTCCCCCATCACAGCCCACCAGATCAAACTCTGGACCAACAGAGACCCCCTCCTCTCCATGATAAAGAAATGTGTCCTGACTGGGGATTTGGCGCCCACACACGGGGCGTGCACGGAGGAGGTCAGACCGTTTCAGAGACAGGTGGATGAGCTCTCCATCCAAGCCGACTGCCTGCTATGGGGCAGCCGGGTAGTCATGCCCCAGAAAGGAAGGGAAGCGTTCATCTGGGAACTCCACAGCGAGCACTCTGGCATCATTTTAATGAAGGCTATTGCCCGGTCACATATATGGTGGCTGGGGATTGACTCAGACCTGGAACACTGGATTCGCAGGTGCACGACATGTGCCCAGCTGGGCAATGCCCCCAGGGAGGCCCCACTCAGCCCGTGGCCCTGGCCCACCAGGCCATGGTCACGTATTCATGTAGACTATGCGGGCCCGTTCATGGGGAAAATGTTCCTAATCGTCGTCAATGCATACTCGAAATCGATCGAGTGCATCATATTAAACTCGTGCATGACATCCATCAACATGGAGTGTGCGCGTACGGTTTTCGCGACCCACGGCTTGCCGGACATCCTGGTCAGCGACAATGGCCCGTGTTTCACCAGCCATGAATTACAGGAGTTTATGTCGGGCAATGGTATCAAGCACGTCCAAGCAGCGCCGTTCAAACAGGCTTCCAATGGCCAGGCGGAACATGCAGTCCACGTCATAAAACAGGGCATGCTATGCATCCAAGTACCCTCCCTTCAGTACCGCCTATTGCGCCTCCTGCTGGCCTACAGGTCCCGCCCACACTCGCTCACGGGATTCCCGCCAGCGGAACTCCTCATGAAATGCACGCTTAAGACGCGGCTGTCCCTCATTCACTCAGCCCTGGCAGACATTGTTGAGGGCAAGCACCAGTCCCAAACCGAGTTCCATGATCAAAACTCAAGGGGGAGGTGTATAGAAATGGATGACCTGGTATTTGTTCTTAACCATGCTTTGGGACCCAAGTGGCTTGAGGGCACAGTAATTGGCAAAGAAGGGAATAGGGTCATAGTGGTCAGACTAAGCAATGGGCAGATATGCCGCAAACACTTGGACCAAGTAAAGAAAAGGTTCAGCATAGACACGGAGGAACCTGAAGAAGAGCATGAAATGTCACCCACACCACTGCCAGTGGACGAGCAACAAGGACAGTCCACAGCATGAACAGTCCCTGCGGCCAGCCCGGACAGGCTGGAATCACCTCAGGTGACAGAGACGCATGCCAATGCTCAGCCACCAGAGCTCCAACTGCGGCGCTCCACGGAGAGCGTCGACCACCTGAAAGACTTAACCTTTGACACAAAAAGACGTAAGGGGGGAGGTGATGTCATGTATGTAACCATCATGCAATGGTAACCTTCAATTAACTGTAACCTTCATGCAACTCCTGTACACTGTACTTATACCCTAGAAATGAACACCCTGACCACAAGGGGTGAACTTGTGGGAGACACTCCTCACCTGGGTTTCCAGGTATAAAAGGGGAGGTCCCACCCAGGGTCAGCACTCCTTGGTCCTGGGAATAAAGGTTAAGGTCACGCAGTGACTGTGTCTACAGTACATGCCTTGTGTGATTTTGTGGTAAGGTGCAGGGACACTACAATCTGCCCAATTTTAATTCCATTGATTTTGATGGGATGAAAATCAGGTGGGTTCTACAATGGTCAGGTAATCCATTTTCCCAGGTTACCTTCTCCTTCTTCCTTGGCAGTTCCCCAGAGTCGAGGATGACTTTCTTCCATACGAATATGAGTTCTAAGGTGACTGATGAGACCAATGCGGGATCTACAGTCTCTGTCACAGGTGAGGCAGGTGGTGGTTGAAGGGACGGGTGGGTAGGGTGCCTCGTTTGTTGTACGCTCCTTCCGCTGTTTTTGCTTGGCTTCCGCGTGCTCCTGATGAAGAGACTCGAAGTGTTTGGCGCCTTCTCGGATGATTCTCCGCCACTTTGAATGGTCTGGGGCCAGGGATTCCCAAGAGTTGGTGGGAATGTTACATTTTTTCAAGGAGGCTTTGAGGGTGTCCCTGAAGCATTTTCTCTGCCCTCCTGGGACTCCCTTGCTGTGATGGAGCTTGGAGTAGAGTGCTTGTTTCGTGAATCTAGTATCGGAGATGCAGACAATGTGACCCATCCATCAGAGCTGATCGAGCATGGTCAATGCCTCGATGCTCGGGTTACCAGGTTACCACCCAGCTGGTGAAGGTGAAAATTCATCCCATAGAGTCTAAGAAGAACATTTGCACTGAACAAGCAGAATTTAATGAATTGGTTCCTGAAGGGGAATATGCTTATTCACAACCAATTGCACATCTTTTGAAGCAAGAATGGCACATTTCCTTGTACTGCAGTTAAATAAATATATTACTTGATGCGCTATTGCTATATAAATAAATGTGTGTTCATGTACCAAAATTACATAAATAAATCTATGCATCTTATCTGCATCTCGCATATGAACATGATGATAAATACATCGAGGGTATCTCCCATGGTATTACTCATGAGTGCAGAGTGGAGCCAGAAGATTTGGGGCAGAATTTGGGAAACAAATTGAAAATATTAGTAGCATGATTTAGAATGACCACCTGCAAGGAAAGAAATTCACTAAAGTCTGCACACCCATTGGGGTCAAGCTTCAGCCACCCGCTAGAACGGCGCACATTGGAGAGGCCCGCCTAAATTATAGAACAAAAATTATGGCGAATACTTACCTCGCGATTCTCAGATAGCTGTAGGCCCATTTCCACTTCGGCGCTACGCAGCAGGAGCTGCTGGGGGCGGAGCTACAGCCCTGCGCCAAAAACAGTGCCAGCAGCTGCGCTCGTGCGCTATAGCTGCCAGCGTCCTGTCTCCGGGGTGATGACCTTATCCCAGGCCGAAGGGACGTCGCCCCTATCCCCAGCCGAGTGACCTGCGCATCTTACCTCGGCGGCAGGGTCCGCCCGCCCGGCCTCTCGCTGGGGCGGGCCCTGCCCGAAGAATCGGCGACAGCCCGGCATCGGCTGCTTGCGGGCCCCGCCCGAAGTCCTCGGCGGGGCCCGGCTTCTTCTTTGTCGTCTTCTCTCTCCCCCCCCATCTTCCTCTCTTCTCTCTCCCATCCCCCATCTTCTTCTCTTCTCCCCCCCATCTTCTTCTCTTCTCTTCCCTTCCCCCCATCTTCTTCTCTTCTCTCTCCCCTCCCCCCATCTTCTTCTCTTCTCCCCCATCTTCTCTTCCCCCCATCTTCTTCTCTTCTCTCTCTCCTCCCCCCATCTTCTTCTCTTCTCCCCCCCCATCTTCTTCTCTTCTCTTCCGCCCATCTTCTTCTTTTCTCTTCTCCCATCTTCTTCTTTTCTCTTCCCCCATCTTCTTCTCTTCCCCCCCCCCCATCATCTTCTCTTCCCCCGCTCTTCTCCCTGGTGTTGCGGTAGGTGAGTAGAAATAATTTTTTATTTATTGAGTGATTTTTAATTTTAAAATTTTTTAAATTTTTTACATTTATTTGGATTGATTTATTGGTTTATTTATTGATTTATTTATCATTTATTATTGATGATGGCTCTTTATTTGTAAAAGTGAAGTGTTTAATGTTTGTAAACCCCCCCCCTATCTATCTGCAGGGTGACTTGGACAGGTTAGGTGAGTGGGCAAATGCATGGCAGATGCAGTGTAATGTGGATAAATGTGAGGTTATCCATTTTGGGGCAAAAACACAAAGGCAGAATATTATCTGAATGGTGGCAGATTAGGAAAAGGGGAGGTGCAACGAGACCTGGGTGTCATGGTTCATCAGTCATTAAAGGTTGGCATGCAGATACAGCAGGCGGTGAAGAAGGCAAATGGTACATTGGCCTTCATAGCTAGGGGATTTGAGTATAGGAGCAGGGTGGTCTTACTGCAGTTGTACAGGGCCTTAGTGAGGCCTCACCTGGAATATTGTGTTCAGTTTTGGTCTCCTGATCTGAGGAAGGACGTTCTTGCTATTGAGGGAGTGCAGCGAAGGTTCACCAGACTGATTCCAGGAATGGCTGGACTGCCATATGAGGAGAGACTGGATCAACTGGGCCTTTATTCACTGGAGTTTAGAAGGATGAGAGGGGATCTCATAGAAACGTATAAGATTCTGACGGGACTGGACAGGTTAGATGCGGAAAGAATGTTCCCGATGTTGGGGAAGTCCAGAACCAGGGGACCTAGTCTTAGGATAAGGGGTAGGCCATTTCGGACTGAGATGAGGAGAAACTTCTTCACTCAGAGAGTTGTTAACCTGTGGAATTCCCCGCCGCAGAGAGTTGTTGATGTTAGTTCATTGGATATATTCAAGAGGGAGTTAGATATGGCCCTTACGGCTAAGGGGATCAAGGGGTACGGAGAGAAAGCAGGAAAGGGTTACTGAGGGAATGATCAGCCATGATCTTATTGAATGGCAGTGCAGGCTTGAAGGGCCAAATGGCCTACTCTTGCACCTATTTTCTATGTTTCTATGTTCCATACACCTTATTTCCAAGTGTAGGCAAGGTTTTTGTGAACGTACAAAAATCTGCACTTACTCCATTCTAAGTTAGTTTGGAGTAAGTGTTCACTGCCTAAACTTGCAAAACAGGCATAAGTGGCCGGACACGCCCCCTTTTGAAAAAAACAATCGGTTCTAAAATGAAACTGTTCTAACTCACTAGAACTGGAGCAAACTAAAGGCCGAAATTTGCAATTTCTAAGATACTCCATTCTAAACTAGTTGCTCCAAAAAAATAGTAGCAACTCAGGCCAAAACTTGACCCCATAGGAACTAACACATTTCTGTAGACCTCTTAATTTTTTTAAGCCTCTTTCCCCCTCTCTTGCAGGCACCAGTGTCAGCTGATATTGATATGGTTCAACAAGTGCGCTATTTATTGACAGATATAATTTCATCAAGACCAAGCCAACACTGCCACCTAGAACATCAAATGAACAGGCTGTCAGATTCACTAAGTAGACATTTTCTAGAAAACTACAGGTTGCAAAAATAACAAACCTCTATGTTTATGTGACCTATATTAAATACAATAAGGCATTCAATCCCTAGTCTAACCAGTTTTTGTTTAAATTTGAAACAGCTTTAAACATTAATATCTCTCCATACAGTTTTTTTTCTGCTTCCTTTCTGGTTAGACATACAAAATACAATATTGTAAACAAAAATAGTACAAATTATATTTGTTTTCAAAAGTTTTCTGAGAGCGAGATTGACCACTGTTTTAGCTTTCCGTTTTCATAGTGAACTCCTCCAGCCCTTCAACCCTTTGAGATCTCTACGCTCCTCCAACTCTGGCCTCTTGAGCAACCCAATTTTAATCTCGCCACCATTGGTGGTCATGCCTTCAGCTGCTAAGGCCCTAAACTCTGGAATTCCCTCCCTAAACCTCTACACCTCTCTAGCTTTCTTTCCTTCTTTAACACGCTCCTGAAAACCTACCTCTCATCTGCCCTAATATCTCCTTCTGTGGCTCGGTGTCAAATTTTGTTCGATAATGTGAAGCGCCTTGGGATGTTTTACTATGTTAAAGGCACGATATAAATACAAGTTGTTATCGTGAACAAGACATCTAAAATTTATATGTCTTGTTCACGATAACAACTTGTAATTATATTGTGATTTGTATATGCTCTCTTTTTTGAACACAGATCCTCTCTTTAAACTAAAATAATAGTACAATCCTTTCAAAAGATATCATTTTTTCTGCTGGTTGTTTTTCTGTTCCCTTTCAGATACACATATATAAATAACCAAAGAAAGACTTACATTTGTAGAGCACCTTTCACAACCTCAGGATACTACCTCAAAAAGCTTTATAGCCAACCAAGTACTTTTGAGTGTAATCACTGTTGTAATGTAGGAAATGCAGTACAGTGTCTCTATCCACTTATAATAGATTGCAAAATGTAAACATTAAACAATGGCAAAATTTCACTTGTTACAAATGTGCAGAGACATGAAAAATATCATCAAGAAAGGGCAAGCTGAACAGAACAAACACTCGGAATAGAGCAAGATACATGCCTCGGGCTTTTGCGAATGGGGAACACTCAGTAGACAGATTTACAAGATAACAGGTATTTTTATGGGTAAGCTTTCATGATTTTGTTATGAATTGTGAGATTATTTTTGTGTTTGTTATGATAAAAACTTAATTTTTAGTACAATATTCCTCGAGCTATCTACCAAACAAAATGGCAGCTAACGGGTTAGTTGAAATAAAAATAAAATTGAAGAAATGAATCAAATGAAGTTGGCTGATTCATGAATGTAAAGCAGCCATATACAGAATAGTGTGAAATAGCACCAAATAAGTAATGGTGGTGATAAATAATTATATAATTTAGGGAGAAAGTTAACACAATTCATGAAATAAGGATGTGGGATTATTAATTTACACAACAGGAACATTGTTTTTCAGACTGGAGGAAGGTGTACAGTGGTGTTCCCCAGGGGTTGGCACTAGGACATATATTAATGACTTAGAACTTGGGTGCACATCTGCAAATGAAACAAAATTTGGAAGTATAGTGAACTGTGAGGGGGGGAGTGATGGACTTCAAGAGGACACAGGCAGGCTGGTGAAATGGGCGGACACGTGGCAGATTAAATTTAATGTAGAAAAGTGTGAAGTGATACATTTTGGTAGGAAGAATGAGGAGAGGCAATATAAACTAAAGGGTACAATTGTAAAGGGGGTGCATGAACAGAAACAGAGAGACCTGGGGATATATGTGCACAAATCATTGAAGGTGGCAGGGCAGGTTGAGAAAGCGGTTAAAAAAGCTTACGGGATTCTGGGGCTTCATAAATAGAGGCCTAGAGTACAAAAGCAAGGAAGTGATGATGAACATTTATAAAACACTGGTTTGGTCTCAACTGGAGTATTCTGTTCACTTCTGGGAACCTCAGTTTAGGAAGGATGTGAAGGAGTTAGAGAGGGTGCAGAAAAACTTTACAGGAATGGTTCCAGGGACGAGGGACTTCAGTTACGTGGATAGACTGGAAAAGCTGGGGTTGTTTTCCTTCGAGCAGAGAAGGTTGAGATAAGATTTGATAGAGGTATTCATAATCGGGGGAGGGGGCGGCGGCGGTCTAGAAAAAGTAGATTGAGAGAAACTGTTTCCATTGGTGGAAGGGTCGAGAACCAGAGGACACCGTTTTAAAGTGATTGGCAAAAGAGCGAAAGATGACATGATGAAAAACTTTTTACGCAGCAAGTGGTTATGATCTGGAATACACTGCCTGAAAGAGTGGTGGAGGCAGACTCAATCATGGCTTTCAAAAGGAAATAGGAGAAGTATCTGAAAAAAAATTTGCAGGGCTACGGGGAAAGGGCGGGTGACTGGGACTAGCTGAAGTGCTCTTGCAGAGAGCCAGCAGAGGCTCGACAGGCCAAATGGCCTCCTTCTGTGCTGCACCCATTCTATGATGGCATGATTAAAGACTTGAACTTCAGTCAACAAAATTAATGAAAGATTGAAGCTTCATTGGGTTCAAGATAATTAAGTATAGATTGGGGTTGTTGTGGGAAAATTAATTAAATAAAGATTGGGCCCACATTGGGAGAACTTAATGAGAGCAAGGGCTCAATTTTCCCCAATGCCGTTTTTTGGCGTACTGCAAGAGTTATGCACGTTTTTTGGGCTCCGAGTACTCAAAAAAAATAACTAGCAAGTTTGCCTGTTCTATTTTTTGGAATTGGAGCCGCGCAGCCTGTCTTTTAGCTTCGTCGGGTGGAGCCTAATGTCTGCGCTGAAAAAACAATGCTCCCCCTTCTGCGCATGTGCAAAAAAAAGGACGTTTTTGATGTGATTGCTATGGGCGTGCATGCCCAATACAGCTCCCGGTCTGCATTCGGCTACTTTTAAAGAGCTAGTTGTGTGTGAGAACTTTAATTCTCATTGGAAAAATCGGAGCTACAATACAAGATGCAACGTGTTGCAAGGACCAAGAATTTCCCACAGGATGAAGTGGAGGTACAAGTTTCTGTAATTGAGGCCAGATAGCACGAGGTGGACACCAGCAGAGATCACATAAAAGTTTCACCAAAAGAAATGAAGAAACACTGGAACCAACTTGCAGAAGATTACTGTGCAATGGTGACCACCCCAAGGTCTGGAGGCCAGTGCAAAAATAAATAGCAGGATATTGGGTCGAGTAGTTAGTGGAAGTAATATTTTCATTTATTCACTGGAATTGCAATTGTAAATGTGACCATCTGTATATGTCCCACCCAACAGAAAGACACCCACTCTAAAAAGTTACATTTTCATCTTTGCAGAGGAAGGTGGCACACAACAAAAGGAAAAGAACTCGAACAGGAGAAGGCCCGGCAAATCTGCACCCACTGACACCCTTGGAAGAAAGGGTCGCTGCTTTGATGGGTCCTGCCTGGAGAAAAGCAACCACCACTACACAAGCTGGGCCCACACTTGAGGGAGAGGGTAAGTCCTGCAAATTCCACAGTCTGGTTTTGCTAAATGTTAAGTACTGCGCGGGCTAGCCATGCTTCGGTTCATGGGGATGTGTACGTCAGCTAAGCTTCGGTTGATGCAATGTGCTATCATTCATCGTGGTCCTTCAAATCAGCCTGCTGCGTGGCCTGCGCTAGGTGAAGGGGAGGAAATGGAGGAAGCCCACACCGTTGTACTCACTCTGGAGGAGGTGCAGGTGCCGCCCATTGAGGTGCCAGCCCCTTTCCTGAGTGATACGAGTGTTGGTGGGACATTTCATGGTTTCCCACAGCCCGAGGCTGGGGATTCCAGTGAAGTGCAGCGGGGCACACCGAGGGCCCCACCGTCCAAGGCTGTGGGTCCCAGTGGGATGTAGCGAGCCACACCCAGGGTGAGGAGGGGAAAGAGAGCTTGACAGCGCTCTCCTGAGGATCTAACAGATGTGGTTCAGATGATGGCAATGAGTGCAGAGAGCATTAACCTTACATAATCACTCCTGGACACCATCAGTGGGGTGGGTGATGAGGTATCGGGACTGTCTGGAGAAGTAACAACACTCTCACCAGAAATGTAAACACTGTCCGGGAACATGAGGGAGGGAATGTCGCAGGTAACTGATGCGCTGTCAGTGAACATGAGGGAGGGAATGTTGCAGGTAGTTTACACAGTCATGGCACATGAGGGAGGGAATGTTGGAGTTAGCTGCTGCAATAAGGAAAGATGCCCAGACCCCGTGCCCCTTGACAGAATCAACTGCCACTCCCACTCTAATCCCCAGACCAGCTTCTGAAAAGGCCCAAGCCGGGCCTTCCACATTACCGGCTGCCCGCCCCCATCAAGAAGTGCGCATTACCCGAGATGTTCGAAAGAATAAGCTTGGTACCAACCTGAAAAACGCTGTGCCACCGCCTGTGGCCAGGGGTGGAGTCAACAAGACCAAGCGTAGCGGGAGCTCTTAGAATAAGGTGGAGGAGAGATGGGTGCAGCCTTTCTTTGCTGTTGTTGTTGTTACAACAGTTATTGTTGCAACTGTTCTCAAATTCAAAGTTTTTTGTAAGTTATGTAAATTTACAAATTTAAAAGTTTGTAAGTGATCTTAAAGTGTGTAAGTGATCTTAACTGACAACTTTAAAGTTTGATGAAAGAATATTTTTATTAAAGTTAAGTACAAACAAGTGTTTTATAAACTTATGAAGAAAATATATTTTAAATTATAACTGAATCATTTCCATTACTTGTGTCATTAACACAACACAACATTATGGAACAGGTCCAAACAGTAAACATGGTCCATTTGGAATGGTTGTCGCTGAGCCTTCAGGCAGCAAAACGTTCATAGCTGGTGCAAGGCTCGAGCAATCATTAAAGGGGCACGATGTCCCGCCCTCAGGTAGTTGCATGGCTTCCTCGTCCATCTCCTCCTCCTCGTCATCTGCATCTTCCTCCTCATCAGCAGCCACTCTCGCCTTAGATGGGTCTTCTACTACCTGCTGCTGCTGCCTCATGATGGCTAAGTTATGCAGCATGTAGCACACAATACTGAACTGACCGACAATCTCAGGATTGTAGCCTCTGGAATGGTCCAGGCATCGGAAATGCTGTTTCAAGATGCCAATGGTCCTCTCTATTATACTGCGCATTGCAGTTTGTGACGTGTTGTATTCCTGGTCAGCTTCCATCCTGGTTATGGGGGGAGGGCGTCATAAGCCAGGTGGCGAGGCAGTACCCTTTGTTTCCCAGCAGAGAGCTCTGCCCTTTTGGCTGCTGCTGAAATATGACAGATATAGCGCTCTTGTGCAGGATGAACACATCATGGGTGCTCCCAGAGTATCTTGCATCAACTGACATGATGCAATGCATGTCATCACACACGAGCTGCACATTCACGGAGTGGAAGCCTTTTCTGTTCCTGTACATCTCGAAATCCTCCAAAGCTGCTCGCAAGACAATGTGGGTACAATCAATGTACTTTTGAGAAGCCAGCAATCCTGGAGAAGCCCACAGCCCTTTCACACATTGCCTAGGTAGTCACGGGGAACTTTATGTAGTCATTCCTCCAGGCATATAATGCAGCAGTTACCTGCCAAATGCAGATATGTGTTGCATGTTGAGAAATGGCGCACACATCCCCAGTTGTAGCCTGGAACAATCCAGATGAAAAGAATGAAAGTGCAGTTATAATCTTCACTTCAACTGACAAAGTAGTCCTCCTGACGCTTCTCGGTTGCAGGTCTGCATTTACTAACTCAAAAATCTTGGTTACAACTTCTTTGCGGAAACGCAGCCTTCTCCCATAGTCTGCATCACTCAGGTGCAAGTATGAATGCCTGTCTTGATATAACCGACGTGGGTAAAGCCTCCTGCTCATCATCCTACGTGCTCTGAAGTTCCTCATGCAATGACGTAGAATCAATTGTCTCCTACATAGCACCATGATGCAGAAGGCTTGCACGAGGTATGGCATTGTCAGTATTGCCACCAGGGTTAAATTGTACCTTTGCAAGAAGCTCAAAACAGCAGGACAAGCTTCTTTGTTGTCTCTCTCCCAAAGATCGACGCCCTAGTATGGACCACACCCAGGTCTGGGCATGCTTGCTTAGAACGGGAAACACCCCCGCCCCCCCGAACTTCATTTGATGCTGCTGCTGCATAGTGTAAGGGTTCTCATGCCTTCAGTTTGGCTTCCACACACCCCCACCCAATTCCCCGGGCTTCATGTGATGCAGCTGCTGAATAGTATTAGGTTCTCATCCCTTTAATTCGGCTTCCACACACTCCCACCAGGCTTCGTTTGATGTTGCTGCTGCATAGTGTAAGGGTTCTCATCCCTTCAATTCGGCTTCCACACACCTCCATCCTCCCGGGCTTCTTTCGATGACAAGCTCCGAGCCTCTGTGTCCGGGGAATGACCGATTCTGCCGGCCGATGTTCCGACCCTTGAGCCCAGTTTGGAGACGTTCAGTGGTGGCATGGCACTTTGAAAAAAATCCCAAATTAAAGAATTGCATTAAACTTCCATTTTTTGTGTTTTAAGTTTGAAAAAATTAAGCTACATGATGCATATTTAATGTGTTGTTGACTCCCTCCAAAACTTCGCCTAAAAACAATGGCGTCTTTCTGCGCTGATCTTTTGAGGTGTGCAGGTTTTTCTTAAGTGCCCATTAAGTTTTTTGCGAGTGGTCACATACACCTTCCTAGCAGAAATATAAGTTGGACAAACTTGCATAAATGTGAAAAACTGGCGCAGACATCAGGTTACGCCCCCTATGACGCAAAAAAAAACTCACCTAAAAAAATCGTAACTAACTGAGTTACGCTGGCACACAATCTTTGGGGAAACTCCTCCGCAACCATGTCAATAATCATCACCTGATTGAATAAGTAAGCATCAAATAAGCAAGCTCTTTCCTGTAGGGGAGTCAAGGGTTATGGAGAACAGGCAGGAAAGTGGAGTTGAGGCTGTAATATCTGTACCTGTGAGGATGCTTACAGGTTTGTAGGGCTGTTGTTCTCTTCTGCGGTTACGTTCGAGCCAGGATGTCCCTGGAGATGGAGCACGCGGTGTCCACCGGTACGCTTGCGGCCTTCCATGAGAGGTGGGCGCCAGACGGATTGGAATGCATCATCATCCCCGGCAACCAAATTTTAATTTGACCATATTTGAAAAAGTTTAATTTGTTGGTTTTAGTGCCCCTTTAATAAAGGGGCACTTGTATGAACATTTTACAAAAATAGTTGTAGAGCTGTTGCATTGTGAGTGGCTTAGCCAGTCACGGAATGTTCACAAGACTCAATAAAACCCCAGTCAGTTGGGTTCAGGTCATCCACGATGAGGTATGCAGTTATGAGCCTAGTGGATGAACTGGTAATGTGCAGTGTGATTGTTAAACCTTTGTTAATAAACCAACTAGTTCTTAATAGCAATGTGTTGCTATGAATTCTTAAGCAAAGAACCTATGAAGCAAATATATTGCAGAGGCCACTATCAGATCAGCCATGATCTTATTGAATGGCGGAGCAGGCTCGGGGGGTCATATGGCCTACTCCTGTTCCTATTTCTTATATATGACACCAAACTTCCATGAATGCAAAGCGCAACATAAGAGGCTATTCTATTTTATTACAACAAAAGTCCATGATGAACACAGGCCAACAGACTTTTTCCCCTAACACCATGCTTCTCCAGGGTGGTTACACATGCCTTTATTTCTAGGCCTTCTCAGGGATGCAAACTGAGGGCCTGTATCAGCAGAGGTGGTTGGCTGCCCATGCTTTGTCAAAGGGTCACAAGAATTAGTTGGCTCTACTCTCATGACAGCTGCCTCTGGCCAATCAATATTCCAATGAACATGCAAATGAGCTAATCCCAAAAAATCTGGTGTAAATATCTCTCCAGCCCATTGGTGGGCCCAATTCTTTTTCCACTGGCATAACAGCAATGCAGAGAAATTTGGGGTCCGTGTGTTTAGTATGCACTGATAAGCAAATTGAGTCTTGAAAATTCATATGTCTCTTCAGTCTTACTGACACAAACTTTTTATAGTACCTGTATACAGAGAGATAGATTACGGTACATTTAATATCACATACTGCGGGTATGGCAGCATAGTGGTTATGTTACTGGACTAGTAATCCAGAGGCCTAGACTAATGATCTGGAGACATGATTTCAAATCCCACCATGGCAGCTGAGGAATTTGAATTCCGTTAATTAAATAAATCTGAAATAAAAAAACTAGTATCAGTAATGGTGACATGAAACTGCTGGATTGTTGTAAAAATCCGTCTGGTTTACTAATGCCCTTTAGGAAAGGAAATCTCTCCCCCCGCCCCTTACCCTATATGTGACTCCAGACTGACAGCAATATGGTTGACTCGTAACTGTCCTTTACGGTTCAAGAAGGTGGCTCACCACCACCTTCTCAAGGGCAATTAGGGATGGGCAATAAATGCTAGCCTTGCCAGTGATGCCCACATTCCAGGAACAAAATTTTAAAAAACATTGCACTAAAAATCCATTTTATGTAGTGGCTTTCAATACCATGAAAGTCTTTGTAAGACTGGGAAATAGGGTGAGATTTTAACCATTTTCCAGGGTCTTACATCTGTGACCTATGAATTGTAGTTTAGTTCTAGTATTGGAATATAGAACACTTACAGCAATAGTGACTGGCCGCTGTTGGTATTATGCTATCAAACTTAAAAATATATTGGTTCTTTTTACTAGCTGAAGTACTATTCTGATTTTGAACATTCAACATTCGTTTAAAAGGCCACACTTTCAAAAAAAGTACTTCCTTCATGTTGGTAGGAATAAGAATGGTCACTACATATCTTTACCTTCTCCTCTCACCAACAGCCCATCCTTCCAAATAGTCTATTTCTGACTTTGAAACCGCTTACGGCAACTGTCAATAAGAATGCCACCGAGGAAGAAACAAAAATCAACATTTGTCGCAATAAGTTGAGTAATTCTATAAGCTAAAATCGGAACATGGCTTACAAACGCCATTGAAAAGTCTTATGTAAACAATTCCGATGGATAATTCCATGTTAAGAAGTTTGCATTTACTTTTATGCTTCCCTGTGATGCCAGTAGATGGCACTGTAATAAGACATTCCATTTTGTTTTATCACTTACCTGTATCATTTGGCTATAACTCTTTGCCACAGCTTTGTTGAACTCCATCTGTGTGAAGAGCTCCATCTGCTGTCTGCGACCTGCACCTTTTTTTTTTACTTTTAATATTTTAAAATTTGTATTTGTACACATGCTATATATTTCATTTAATGCCCACCTCTCTTTTCCGAGCCAGACCTGGCTCCCAGGCTGCTACTGGCATTTCTTTTTTTGTGCCCTGCTCAGGCTCCTACCCTCATTGCTTCTCCTGGTTTGGCTGACTGCACAATTTCAACAACAACTACAATAACTTGTACTTATATAGCGCCTTTAATGTGGTGAAACGTCCCAAGGTACGTCATAGCAGTATTATGAGATAAACATTTTGACACCGAGCTGCATAAGTAGAAATGAAGGCAGGTGACCAAAAGCTTGGACAAAGAGGTAGGTTTTATTGAGCATCTTGAAGAAAGAAAGAGGTGGAGAGGCGGAGAGGTTTAGGCAGGGTTAGGCACTTTGCACTGGTAGTATTCTGATCCCAGTCCTGGTGCCACTTCTTGGCAGTTCTGCTGATTTCTCTAGCCTGGTGTACTTCCTCCTCCAATTGAACCACCTGAGTGAAGCCCGTTGCAGTGTTGGAGTTGCCCGTGTGCTGACTCACAGCCGCTCGCTTTCTAAAAAATTCTTTCTTGGGATGTCGGCATTGCTGGCAAGGCTGGCATTTATCGCCCATTTCTAGTTGCGCTGAGAAGGTGATTCTGGGCCGCCTTCTTCAGCCGCTGCACTGCGTATGGTATTATTTGTAGCAGTTTAATACAATTTAATGGCCTGTTAGGCCACTTCTGAGAGCAGTCAAGAGTCATCCCTGTTGGTGTGGGACTGGAGTCACATAAAGACGGACTGGAATTAACTTTGGACCTATAGTTTTAGTCCTTATCTGCCTTAGAGGTGGTGCAACGAACGTTCACTAGATTGATCCCTGGGATGAGAGTATTGTCCTATGAGGATGAGATTGAGCCTATACTCTCTGGAGTTTAGAAGAATGAGAGGTGATCTCATTGAAACATAGAAAATTCTGAGATTGACAGGGTAGATGCTGAGAGGTTGTTTCCTGTCATGTATGTAACTTCTGTGTAACACCACTGCAATACTGTAGTGGGAGACACTCCTTACCTGGTCATCCAGGTATATAAAGGAAAGTCCCACGCAGGGTCATCACTTTTTGGTCCTGTGAATAAAGGTTCAGGTCATAGAGTGACCTTGTCCAGAGAATGTGCCTCATGTGGGTTTTGTGCCATTGAGTAAGGACTTTACATTTCCCTTGGCTGGAGAGACTAGAACTAGGGGGCATAGTCCCAGGATAAGGCATCGGCCATTTAAGACTGAGGTGAGAAGGAATTTCTTCACACAGAGGGTTGTGAATCTTTGAAATTCTCTACCCTAAAAGATTGTGGATGCTGAGTTGTTGAGTATATTCAAGGCTGAGATAGATAGATGTTTGGACTCTAGGGAAATCAAGGGATATGGGGATCAGGCGGGAAAATGGGGTTGAGATTGAAGATCAGCCAAGAGGGAGCGGTTCCGTCGAACCGGGCTTCATTTGAACCAGGCTGGGGCCAGTGTCCTGGCGAATTGAATAACTAGAGCTGTAGATGGGGCTTCAAACTAATTAGTGGGGCGGGGGATGTGAGGGGGGGGGGGGATGGTGGGGGTGGGGGTGGGGGTGGGGGGGGGGGGGATGGTGGGGGTGGGGTTGGGGGGAGGGATCTGGTGAACAGAAATTTAAAAAGTCAAAGAGAAAGGAGACGGTAATAGTGCAGGGTAACGATAAGGGTAATGATAATCACAGTGTGACAGGGACAGCGCGTATACACATAAGAGTGCATCAGAAAGTGGGGTCAAAGTAGGGATAAATGGTAAAAAGACAAAATTAAAAGCTGTTTATCTGAATGTACGCAGCATTCGTAATAAGATAGATGAGTTGACGGCACAAATAGAAATAAATGAGTATGATCTGATAGCCATGACAGAGACATGGTTGCAAGATGAGCAAAGCTATCAACCAAATATTCAGGGGTACTTGCCATTTTGGAGGAACAGGCAGAAAGGAAAAGGAGGCAGGGCAGCTCTGTTAATAAAGGATGTGATCAGTGCATTAGTGAGAAATGATATTGGCTCAGAAAATCAAGATGTAGAATCAGTTTTGGTTACATCCGAGCCAGGGTGTCCCTGGAGATGGAGCACGCAGCATCCACCGGTATGCTCGTGGCCTTCCGCGAGAGGTGTGCGCCGGAGGGACTGGAGTGCATCATCACCCCCGGCAACCAAATTTTAATTTGATATTTTAATTTGATATCAAAATAAGTTTACTGTCTAAAGTTTAATTTGTTTAAGTTTGTCGGTTTTAGTGCCCTCCCCTTTAATCAGGGGGCACTTGATTATTGTTCTACTTAAAATAGTTGTAGAATCAGTTTGGGTGGAGATAAGAAATAATAAGGGAAAGAAGTCACTGGTGGGAGACACACTGTAGGACAGAGTATAAATCATGAAATAATAGTGGCTTGTAAGAAAGGTACGGCAATAATCATGGGTGATTTTTGTCATGTATGTACATGCTGTTTGTAGATGGTATCATTGTTGGAGGTCACTGAGCAGCATGGTGCTGCTCTGGTATAAAAGGCCAGCCATTTTGTGAGTCGGGCACTTTGGGCCGTAATAAAGCATAGCCAAGGTTGTACCTTGTTCAGTTAAACAGTACTTAGTTTGTACCTTTATTGTATACATAACATTTGGCGCTGAAAATACAAGAACTTTTGTTTGTAAAATGAGCACGATTGTATTTTTAGAGCAATTCGTGGAGGGAGAAGATTGGGAAGACTTTGTGAGCCGTTTGAACCAGTACTTCGTGGCCAACAAAATGAAGGGGGCCGACGAAGCAGATCAGCGCCGGGCTGTGTTCCTCACTGTGTGCGGTTCAAAGATCTACGGTCTGATAAAGAATCTACTCATGCGTAGTGAACCAACAGAGAAAACGTACGAGGAGTTGTGTACATTGGTATGGGAGCACCTCAAGCCAGACGACGGCATCATCATCTCGAGATAGGGGTTTTATACACACATTCGATCGGAGGGCCAGAGCGCAGCGGAATTTGTTGCCGACCCGAGACGTCTAGAGGGACCGTGCAAGTTCGGGGCGGTGTTGGCAGACATGCTGCGGGACTTCTTTGTTATCGGTATCAACCACGAGGTGATCCTGCGCAAACTCCTGGTGGTGGAGGAGTTGGATTTAAAAAGGCCCATCCAGATCGCTTAATCTTGTATGACGACGGACAAGAGTTTAAAGCAAATATCGGTGAAGAACTGAAGCTCGGCAAGTACTATAAATGCGATTGATTAGGCGTTTGGCAGAGCGGCACATGGTAGGGCCTAACCGGCTGCGCCGCAAAATCTGTGGCTGCCCAAAGTCTGTCAGCGGGAATGTATCCGACTTCTCTGTGTTGGCGTTGTGGGGGAAATCATCGGCACCAGCAGTGCCGATTTAAGCAATATAGTTGCAAAGGCTGTCTGAGAGTGGGGCACCTCCAGCGCAAGTGTCCGCAGATGAGCAAGCGAGCTGTGACACACCACGTGGAGGATGAGAGTCAGATTAGCGTGGATCAGGATACGCAATCCAAGATGCCAGAGGAGGAAGTGTATGGACTGTACTTTTTCATAACCAAGAGTAAACCAATTTTGATTAATATGAAGTTTAACGAGATACCGGTATCGATGGAACTGGACACAGGGGTGAGTCAATCGATCATGAACGAGAGGGCATTTAATAAGTTGTGGGATACTAAGACTGTGAGGCCCAGACTGAGCCCTGTTAATGCCAAGCAGCGCACATACACCAAAGAACTGATATAGGTGATTGGCAGTGCACAAATTAATGTGTCATATAACGGTGCAGTTCACGAGTTACCGCTGTGGATTGTTTCAGGCAATGACCCAATGCTGCTCGGCAGGAGCTGGTTGGATGAAAATCAGATGCGACTGGAACGACATAAAGGCGTTGTCGTCGGAGGAAGATACATGTGCCCAAGTATTGAGCAAGTTCCCCTCGCTGTTCGAACCGGGTATCGGCAACTTCACGGGACCAAGGTGCAGATCCACATGGACTCAGATGCAAGACCCGTCCATCATAAAGCTCGGGCAGTGCCGTATATGATGAGGGAGAAGGTCAAAATTGAACTGGACAGACTCCAACGTGAAGGGATCATATCACCGGTCGAATTTAATGAATGGGCCAGCCCCATTGTTCCTGTGCTGAAAAGTGATGGCACAGTCAGAATCTGTGGCGACTACAAGGCTATGATCAACAGGGTTTCGAAACAAGATCAGTACCCGCTACCGAAGGCTGATGACTTGTTTGCTATGCTAGCCGGGGGGGAAGTCGTTCACAAAACTGGTCTTGATGTCGGCCTATAAGACGCAGGAGTTGGTCGAGTCATCGATGAGATTTACGTGCATTAACACGCACAAAGGACTGTTTATTTACCACAGGTGCCCGTTTGGAATTCGCTCGGCTGCAGCAATATTCCAGAGGAATATGGAAAGTCTACTGAAGTCCATTCCCAGAACCGTTGTGTTCCAAGATGACATCCTGATCACCGGTCGTGACTCCAAGGAACATCTGAACAATCGACTGTGTTTGGACAGAGTGGGACTCAGACTTAAATGCTCGAAGTACGTCTTCATGGCACCGGAGGTCAAATTCCTTGGGAAGAAAATCGGCGCTGATGGCATCAGACCTACTGACGTGAAAACCAAAGCCATCAAGAATGCACCCAAGCCGCAGAACATGACGGAGCTGCGTTCGTTCCTGGATCTACTCAACTATTTTGGTAACTTCCTACCTAAATAGAGCACCTTACTTGAACAACTGCACATGTTATTGAGAAAAGGCAATAACTGGGTGTGGGGCACATTGCAAGACAGAGCTTTCGAGAAAGCCACCAATCTGCTTTGCTCGAACAAGCTGCTGGTACATTATGACCCATGTAACTGTTTAGTTTTGGCCTGTGACGCATCGTCATGTGGAATTGGTTGCGTGTTACAACAAGCCAATGAGTCGGGGAAACTTCAACCTGTTGTGGATGCATCCAAAAGTTTGTCTAAAGCAGAAAGATGGTAGAAAAAGAAGCTTTAGCATGTGTGTACGGTGTTAAAAAGATGCATCAATATCTGTTCGGTCTGAGGTTCGAATTAGAGGCCGATCACAAGCCGCTCATTTTGTTGATTTCCGAGAGCGAAGGTATCAATACCAACACTTCATCCCACATCCAAAGGTGGGTGTTGACATTATCAGCCTATGATTATGTCATTCGCCACAGACCTGGCACAGAGAATTGTGCCGATGCTTTGAGCCGGTTGCCGTTGCCCACAGTGGAGGTGGAAACGCCACACCCAGCAGATTTAATGTTAATCATGGATGCTTTTGAGAGTGAAGGTACCTCCATCACGGCTCAACAGGACCCGATATTATCAGTGGTAAAGGGTTGCATCCTCAAAGGGGATTGGTCTGCCATACCTAAGCAAATGTGCGAGGAGGCCAAACCGTACATTCATCGCAAGGACAAACTGTTTATTCAAGCAGATTGCATATTGTGGGGCAATCGAGTTGTAATGCCGAAGAAAGAGAGAGAGAAGTTTGTGCCCGAGTTACACAGCACACATCCTGGTATAGTGATGATGAAAGACATCACCAGGTACCACATATGGTGGCCAGGAATTGATTCTGAGCTGGAAGCATGCGTGCACCAGTGCAACACGTGCATGCAGCTCAGCAAAGCACCAGTGGAATCGCCGCTGAATCTGTGGTCATGACCATCCAAACCTTGGTCCAGGATCCATGTATATTTTGCAGGTCCCTTCCCGGGCAAGATGTTTTTAGTGGTGGTGGATGCTTATTCGAAGTGGATAGAATGCATAAGCATGTCATCCAGTACGTCCATGGCAACCATAGAGAATCTCAATGTCATGTTTGCGATACATGGTCTGCTTGACATAGTGGTGAGCGACAATGGGTCGTGCTTCACCAGTCAGGAGTTTTAGGAGTTTGTAAAACTTAACGGCATAATACATGTAAGGTCAGCACCGTTCAAGCCTGTATCCAACGGGCAAGCAGAACGTGCAGTACAAATTATCAAGCAAAGCACGAGGAGAGTAACCCAAGGGTCACTGCAGACCCACTTGACTTACATACTGCTGAGTTACAGGACAAGACCCCACACACTCACAGGGGTCTCGCCTGCTGAACTCATGATGAAAAGAGGTCTTAAGACCAAGTTATCTCTTGTACACCCGGATTTAAGTAATCATGTTGAATACAGAAGACAGAGTCAATAAGGATACCACAATCACGCAACTGTGTCACGTGAGATTTCTGTTAATGATCCTGTTTTTGTGTTGAATTATGGTCAGGGTCCAAAATGGATCACTGGTATGGTCATGGCCAAGGAGAGCAACAGATTTGTAATTAAGCTCAAGAATGGGCAAACTTGCAGGAAACACATGGATCAAACAAAGCTGAGGCGCACAGATGAGCCAGAGCAGTCGGACAAAGAAACCGTCGACAACCAACCAACCTACCAGCAGCCTTCAGTGGACTCAAGGGTCATCAGTGAACCCGGAATTTCCATCACGGACTTATTCAATAAAAATGGACTTGCAATTCCTGACATAGCCACTGCCACCCCCAACAAGTCAGCCATCCAGCCACCAGCCACAACAGACTCCACACATTCACCCAAGGCCAGAATCGAACTGAGACGGTCAACCTGGGAGTGTAAAGCACCGGACCGTCTTAACATGTGAAAGACTGTGATAAGATTTCAGAGGAGGGTATTGTCATGTATGTACATGCTGTTTGTACACCAGATGGTGTAATTGTTGGAGGCCACTGAGCAGCATACACATGGTGTTGCTCAGGTATAAAAGGCCAGCCATTTTGTGAGTCGGGCATTTTGGGCATAGCCAAGGTTGTACCTTGTTCAGTTAAACAGTACTCAGTTTGTACCTTTATTGCATGCATAACAATTTTAATCTTCATATTGTTTTGACAATCAAATTGGCAAAGGTAGCCTTGAGGAAGAGTTCATAGAGTGTATGCAGGATGGCTTCTTAGAACAATACGTTGTGGAACCAACCAGGAAGCAGGCTATTTTAGATCTGGTAATGTGTAATGAGACAGGATTAATTAATGATCTCATAGTAAAGGATCCTCTTGGGAAGAGTGATCAAAGCAAAGAGTAGGAGTAAATGGGTACTTTTCAGAATGGCAGGCAGTGACTAGTAAGGTACCGCAAGGTTCTGTGCTGGGGCCCCAGCTGTTTACACTGTACATTAATGATTTAGACGAGGGGATTAAATGTAGTATCTCCAAATTTGCGGATGACACTAAGTTGGGTGGCAGTGTGAGCTGCGAGGAGGATGCTGTGAGGCTGCAGAGCGACTTGGATAGGTTAGGTGAGTGGGCAAATGCATGGCAGATGAAGTATAATGTGGATAAATGTGAGGTTATCCACTTTGGTGGTAAAAACAGAGAGACAGACTATTATCTGAATGGTGACAGATTAGGAAAAGGGGAGGTGCAAAGAGACCTGGGTGTCATGGTACATCAGTCATTGAAGGTTGGCATGCAGGTGCAGCAGGCGGTTAAGAAAGCAAATGGCATGTTGGCCTTCATAGCAAGGGGATTTGAGTACAGGGGCAGGGAGGTGTTGCTGCAGTTGTACAGGGCATTGGTGAGGCCACACCTGGAGTATTGTGTACAGTTTTGGTCTCCTAACCTGAGGAAGGACATTCTTGCTATTGAGGGAGTGCAGCGAAGGTTCACCAGACTGATTCCTGGGATGGCGGGACTGACCTATCAAGAAAGACTGGATCAACTGGGCTTGTATTCACTGGAGTTCAGAAGAATGAGAGGGGACCTCATAGAAACATTTAAAATTCTGACGGGGTTAGACAGGTTAGATGCAGGAAGAATGTTCCCAATGTTGGGGAAGTCCAGAACCAGAGGTCACAGTCTAAGGATAAGGGGTAAGCCATTTAGGACCGAGATGCGGAGGAACTTCTTCACCCAGAGAGTGGTGAACCTGTGGAATTCTCTACCACAGAAAGTTGTTGAGGCCAATTCACTAAATATATTCAAAAAGGAGTTAGATGAGGTCCTTACTACTAGGGGGATCAAGGGGTATGGCGAGAAAGCAGGAATGGGGTACTGAAGTTGAATATTCAGCCATGAACTCATTGAATGGCGGTGCAGGCTAGAAGGGCCGAATGGCCTACTCCTGCACCTATTTTCTATGTTTCTATGGTAGAATTTCAAATTCAGTTTGAGGGTGAGAAAGCTAGGTCTCAAACTATTGTCCTGAATTTAAATAAAGGCAATTACAAAGGTATGAAGGCAGAGTTGGCTAAAGTGAACTGGGAAAATAAATTAAAGAGTAAGATGGTAGATAACCAGTGGCAAACATTTAAGGAGATATTTCATAATTCTCAGCAAAGATATATTCCAGTGAGAAAGAAAGGCTCTAAGAGAATGATGAACCATCCAGGGATAACTAAGGAAGTAAAGGATGGTATCAAATTGAAAACAAAGGCATACAATGTTGCAAAGAATCGTGGAAGGGCAAAGGATTGGGAAATTTTTTGGAACTTGCAAAGGACGACTGAAAAAATGATAGAGAGACGATAGTTTGTGAGGGTAAACTAACAAGAAATATAAAAACAGACAGTAAGATCTTCGACAGGTAAATAAAAAGGAAGCGAGTAGCTAAAGTAAACATTGGTCCCTTAGAGGATGAGACTGGGGAATTAATAATGGGAAACAGAGAAATGGCAGAAACTTTGAACAAATATTTTGTATCGGTCTTCACGGTAGAAGACACTAAAAGCATCCCAAAAATAGATAATCAAGGGACTATTGTGCGGGGGGGGGGGGGGGGGGGCGGGGGGAACGGACCGAAGGACACTTAAAACAATCACTATCACTAAAGAAAGAGTACTAGGCAAATTAATATGACTAAAGGTGGTCAAGTCCCCTGCACCTGACGGCCTGCATCCGAGGGTTTTAACAGAAGTGGCTGCAGGGATAGCGGATGCATTGGTTGTAATCTACCAACATTCCCTGGATTCTCGAGAGGTCCCAGCAGATTGGAAAACCGCAAATGTAATGCCCATATTTAAAAAAGGAGGGAGATAGAAAGTATGAAACTATCGACCTGTTAGCCTAATATCTGTAACTGGGAAAATGCTGGAGTCCATTGTTAAAGAAGTAATAGCAGGACATTTAGAAAATCATAATGCAGTCAAGAAGAGTCAGCATGGTTTTATGAAAGGGAAATCATGTTTGACAAATTTGCTGGAGTTCTTTGAGGATGTAACGAGCAGGGTGGATAAAGAGGAATCAGCAGATGTAGGGTATTTGGATTTCCAGAAGGCATTTGATAAGGTCCTACATAAAAGGTTACTGCACAAGATAAGAGCTCATGGGGTTGAGGGTAATATATTAGCATGGATAGAGGATTGGTTAACGAAAAGAAAACAGAAAGTTGGGATAAATGGGTCATTTTCAGGTTGACAAACTGTAACTAGTAGGGTGCCACAGGGATTGGTGCTGGGGCCTCAAATATTTACAATTTATATTTATGACTTGTACGAAGGGACTGAATGTAATGTCACCAAATTTGCTGATGATACAAAGATAAGTGGGAAAGCAAGTTGTGAGGAGGACACAAAAAATCTGCAAAGGGATATAAATTGGCGAAGTGAGTGGGCAAAAATTTTGCAGATGGAGTATAATGTGGGAAAATGTGAGGTTATCCATTTTGGTAGGAAAAATAAAAAAGCTAATTATTATTTAAATAGGGAGAGATTAGAAAATGGGATTTGGGTTCTATGTACATGAAGCTTAAAAAGTAAGCATGCAGGTATAGCAAGTAATTAGGAAAGCAAATGGACTGTTGGCCTTTATTGCAAAGGTGTGGAGTATAAAAGTAGTGAAGTCCTGCTACAACTGTACAGAGCGGTGTTGAGACCACACCTGGAGTACTGCATACAGTATTGGTTGCCTTATTTAAGGAAGGATATACTTGCATTGGAGGCAGTTCAGAGAAGGTTCATGAGGTTGATTCATGAGATGAAGGGGTTATCATATGAAGAAAGGTTGAGCAGGTTGGGCTTGTGCTCATTGGAATTTAGAAGACTGAGAGGTGATCTTATTGAAACGTATAGGATTCTGAGGGGGCTTGACAGGGTAGATGCAGAGAGGAGGTTTCCTCTCGTGGGGGAATCTAGAACAAGGGGGGCATAGTCTCAGAATAAAGGTCGCCCATTTAAAATGGAAATAAGGAGGAATTTCTGCTCTCAGAAGGTCGTGAATCTTTGGAATTCTCCACCCCAAAGAGCTGTGGAGGTTAGGTCATTGAATATATTAAAAGTGGAGATATACAGATTTTTGAAAGATAAGGGTATGAAGGATTATGGGGAGCAGGCAGGGAAGTGGAGTTGAGGCCAAGATCAGATCAGCCATTATCTTATTGAATGGTGGAGCAGGCTCGAGGGGCCAGATGGCCTACTTCTGCTCCTTTTTATTTTGTCCTTGTAGTCTTCTGGGGATGCGTGTTCTACATTCACACTCCCCTTTGTGTGAAGCAGCTTTTCCTGGATTAGTTTTTAACTGGCTTCATTTGAATTTGAAGATTATGTCCATTTGTTTCTGTATTCCACTACTAGAGGGAAAGGTTATTCCATCTATCCTGTCGATTCCCTTCCTTATTTTAAACACCTTGATGAAATCACCTCTTAATTCCTCATCCCGTAGGAATATAACCCAAATTTTGCCAGTCTCTCCTCATAACTCAGTTTCTTCGTCTCAGCTATCATTCTCAGGTATCATTCTCATGGGCTATCTCCAAGTCAAGTATATACTTCCTTAATTGGGATACCCACAGACTTTGGAGCAGCAAAGTTGTCATCAGGCGTCTGATCCAGCATGGCGATGGAGCGCCTGTGGCATGTGCGAGTAGGTCAAGCAACCGTGTGGCTCTTCAACCAATCAGATGGAGGAATCCTTACTGAGGGCAGGGCTACAGGGAAAGGGGTGGTGAGTGGGACTAGCTTAAGTGCTCTTACAGATAGCTGGCACAGGCTCAATTGGCCAATTGGCTTCCTTCTGTGCTGTAACCATTCTATGATTCGAAGAGAGAAAGATAAGAGACAGAAAGAAAAATAAAAATAAAAAAAAAGAAATTAAATTAAATCTCCAACACTAATTAAATTCTGAAGAAATTAGATTTATGAAATTAGATTTTCAGGGCTAGAGAGGGTGTTTGGCATTACTTATGACTTATAAGGCTGTTAAAAAGTCACATACTTGAATGCACCAGCCCTAAATTTTTCTGCTGTGTTTAGTGTGTAACTAGTGGATAAGTACAGCAACGTCATGTCCTACTAGGAATTTACAATGCCAAGTCTAAAGATGAGGCACTGTTATAGCCCAGGCTGTAGAGGGACAACAACTTCTGGATTTCCGCATTTAACTGCACATGTGCAGTTGCTGTCCGATTTACTCCATAATAACGGTGAGCGCTGTTTGCCTAAACCGTTATTTTCAATGCAAAATCCGTCTATTATTTTGAGTGTCTGACCTGCACCATGTGTAAGTAAAAATATAAGAACGTAAGAAATAGGAGCAGGAGTCGGCCATTTGACCCCTCGAGCCTGCTCCGTCATTTAATAAGACCATGGCTGATCTGATGATCATGGACTTAGCTCCACTCCCTTGCCCGCTCCCCATAACCCTTTACTCCGTTATCGCTCAAAAATCTGTCTATCTCCGCCTTAAATATATTCAATAACCCAGCCGCCATAGCTCTCTGGGGCAGAGAATTCCATAAACTGACAACTCTCTGAGAGAAGAAATTCCTCTTCATCTCAGTTTTAAATGGGCGGCCCCTTATTCTGAGATTATGCCCCCTAGTTTTAGTTTCCCCCATGAGTGGATTTCTGCATCCACCTTGTTGAGCCCCTTCATTATCTTATATGTTTCGATAAGATCACCTCTCATTCTTCAATAAGTAGAGGCCTAACCTACTCAACCCATCTTCATAAGTCAACCCCCTCATCACCGGAATCAACCAAGTGAACCTTCTATGGACAGCCTCCAATGCAAGTACTGTGTATCCTTCCTTAAATACAGAGACCAAAACTGTACGCAGTACTCATGTGGCCTCACCAATACTCTGTCCAGTTGTAGCAGGACTTCTCTGCTTTTATACTCTATCCCCCTTACAACAAAGATGAACATTCCATTTGCCTTCCTGATTACTTGCTGTACCTGCATGCTAACTTTTTGTGTTTCATGCACAAGGACCCCTAGGTCCCTCTGTACTGCAACACTTTGCAATTTTTCTCCATTTAAAATGTAATTTGCTTTTCTATTTTTTCTGACAAAATGGATAACCTCACATTTTCCCACATTATATTCCATCGCAAAATTTTTGCCCACTGACTTAGCCTGTCTATATCCCTTAGCAGATTTTTTGTGCCTTCCTCACAATTTGCTTTCCCACCCATCTTTGTATCATCAGCAAACTTGGCAACATTACACTCGGTCCCTTCATCCAAGTCATTAATATAGATTGTAAATAGTTGAGGCCCCAGCACCGATCCCTGTGCCCATTAGTTACTGTTTGACAATCGGAAAATGACCCGTTTATCCCGACTCTCTGTTTTCTGTTAGTTCGCCAATCCTCTATACTGTTAATATACGTAACGTCTGTAGCTCCACACCAGCAGGTCAGAAGATTCCGGACTGACAGCCATCTTACAGGTTGTGTGTTGTATGCTTCGCTGAAGAGATCACATTTGACGATGGGAATGGAATAAAATCAGATAATACAAAGCGAAATTTCTGTTGGTGAAGGATTCAGCCAGCCGACAGAGAGACTTTGAGAGCTTCTCTGTTTTTGGAAACAGCTACAAATCCTAGGTAAATTATGAGCACACGGTGAAACTGCCGGAGTCAAAATAGCTGCCCCTATGAGAGTTATAGGGCTTGGGGACACTTCAACACAACCGTGAAAATTTCAGAGCGCATATGGATCGGCTAGGAATGTTTTTCACTGCAAATAATATAATTGAAATTCCCGGTAATGAAGACAATAACCGGGTGGTGTTGGAATGAAAAAGAGCTATATTCTTAACTGAGGCCGGGCCCGAGTTGTATGAAACGCTGATAAATTTTCTTGTGCCTGAAAAGCCAAAGGATTCAACGCTGAAACAGATTCTAACTAAGCTAGAACAACATTACCATCCAGTTCCATTAGAAATTGCTGAAAGTTATCGTTTCGGAATAGGAAATCAGAAGGCCGAAGAAAATATCAGTGAGTACATTGTAGCATTAAAAACGCTATCGATTCACTGTAATTTCGGAGACTTTCAGAACCGAGCATTGCGAGATCGCTTTGTTTGTGGGATGAAAAATGATGCGATCAGAAGAAAGTTATTGACGCCGCCTAACTTGACTTTTGATTTAACTAGTCAGACAGTGAGGTCGATGAGCATGGCCGACCAATATTCCCAAGAATTTCATACTAATTTCAGTCATCAGACAACCGAGGTGAATCACCCGCAAGTTCAAAGTAAAAGGCGGTGGGGGTCCCAAAGTCTCAGAAAATGGAAATGGGAACAGAGCATTGACGTCCTGCTATTGGTGCCTGGGACAACACAGTGCTCAAAGTTGTCCATATGTGAAGGCAGAGTGTTTCGGCTGCAGGAAAACTGGACATCTTGCGAAGGCATGCCGACTGAAGGGTAAACCAACTTTCAAAGCTATGAGTAGAAAACCCCAGAGACTACATAGCATGGAAGAACAACAATAGGACGAGGAGATGTTCGAGTTAAATGTCATCAGGAGCATGAGGTTAATGGACAGCGATTCGAAAAGTATCATAATCCACATAGATGTTGCAGGATTCAAGATACCCATGGAAATCGACACTGATGCATCAGTGAGTGTAGTACCGGAGTCGCTATACCGCGACAAATTGTGGGATTTCCCATTGAAGAAAGCCAAGATAGAGCTGCGAGGCTACTCGAGAGAGAGAACATTCCAGTAGTAGGTCGTATCACCGTACCGGTGAAATACAAGAATCAAGTTCAGAGCTTGCCTCTAATAGTACGAGACAAGCCTGCCTTACTAGGGAGAAATTGGTTGGGATCACTGAAGCTGGATTGGAGTGAGATTTTTCGTGTTGAAACGAGATTTGCGTCAAAGGATGATGTCATCAAGAATTATCCGACGGTGTTCTGCGAAACGGGCAGTCCGATCCAAGGCTTCAAGGCGAGTGTCAGGGTACAGAAGGATGCTAGATCGGTTTACTGCAAGCCACGTTCCGTACCATATGCACTCAAGGAGAAAGCTGAGCAAGAACTCAAAAGACTAGAGACTGAGAACATTATTTCTAAGATAGATTGATGTAATTGGGCTGCACCCATTGTTGTATCTAAGTCCGATGGTAAGGTAAGATTGTGTGGTGATTATAAAGTAACCATAAACCAGATTTTAGAGGGTAATGTCCCCAATACATTGCCAAATATTGAAGATTTGTTCACAACACTGACAGGGGGTCAGATTTTCTCAAAGTTGGATCTTACAAATGCCTACTTACGGCTTGAATTAGATGAGGAGTCCAAGTCATGCTTGACTAAAAATACCCATCTAGGCCTATATCAATTTAATAGGCTACCATTTGGAGTGTCTTCTGCCCCTGCCATATTCCAAGGGGTAATGAACCAGATTTTGCAAGGTATTGAAGGGGTAATATGTTATTTAGATGACATACTAATTTCAGCACCAAATAGGTAAATTCATAATACTGTAACATATTGAATGAAGTCCTCAAACAGCTAGAGAAGCAGAGAGTATGAGTGTCTGCTCGCAAGTGTGAGTTATTTCAAAACTCTGTGGAGTACTTAGGGTACAGAGTAGACAAAGATGGTTTACATCCAACCAACTGGATGCAATCAGAAATGCACCCACTCTCAAGAATATCACTGAACTTCGATCATTTTTGGGTGTTTTGAACTATTATGGGAAATTCCTACCAAATTTGGCTACAGTATTACATCCACTGAATGAATTATTGAAAAAACAGGTCCATCGGAAGTGGTCAAAAGAATGCGATACAGCATTCAAGGATGCAAAAGCAACTTGGTAGAGAGCACCATGTTAGTTCACTATGATGTATCTCAGGAGATCAAGCTAGCATATGATGCCTCTCCGTATGGAGTTGGGGCAGTAATCTCTCATGTATTGCGTAGTGGGGAGGAGAGACCAATTGCTTTTGCTTCACGTACTCTCAGTGTCTGTGAGCGTAATTATGCGCAAATCGAAAGGGAAGCTTTGGCATTAATTTTTGGGGTCAAGAAGTTCTTGACCAAGAGTTTTGCACGCAGTTATTTATGGTGGCCAGGTCTTGATAAAGATTTTGGGCTCAAATTTCCCCAGGAGTTGCCCCGCTTTTTTTGGAGCAAGTAGCTTTTTTTGGAGTAACTTAAAAATCGCAAATTTCCCCATTCAACTTGCTCCAGTGTAAGTCATAGTTCGGATTTTTTTTTAAGTTTAGTTTTTTTTCTCCAAAAGGGGGCGCAACCAGCCACTTACACCTGTTTTGGCCATGGAAGCAAATTTGGGCAGCTAAAAGTTACTCCAAACTAACTTAGGCCAGTGTATGTGGCCACTTTTGTAGGCACAGAAAAACCTTACCAACATTTAAGAAATCAGCGCAGGTAGCCAGAGATGTGGGGGGAGGGGAAGGTGTGTTAGAGGATTCTAAAGCACTAAACACCTTCACAGCATCAGCACAACATCACAACATCTTCAGCAGAACATCATAAAAAATAAAAGGAAAGATAAATCAGCTATATTGTACATTAATGATTTAGACAAGGGGATTAAATGTAGTATCTCCAAATTTGCGGATGACACGAAGTTGGGTGGCAGTGTGAGCTGCGAGGAGGATGCTATGAGGCTGCAGAGTGACTTGAATAGGTTAGGTGAGTGGGCAAATGCATGGCAGATGAAGTATAATGTGGATAAATGTGAGGTTATCCACTTTGGTGGTAAAAACAGAGAGACAGACTATTATCTGAATGGTGACAGATTAGGAAAAGGGGAGGTGCAACGAGACCTGGGTGTCATGGTACATCAGTCATTGAAGGTTGGCATGCAGGTACAGCAGGTGGTTAAGAAAGCAAATGGCATGTTGGCCTTCATAGCGAGGGGATTTGAGTACAGGGGCAGGGAGGTGTTACTACAGTTGTACAGGGCCTTGGTGAGGCCACACCTGAAGTATTGAGTACAGTTTTGGTCTCCTAACTTGAGGAAGGACATTCTTGCTATTGAGGGAGTGCAGCGAAGGTTCACCAGACTGATTCCCGGGATGGCGGGACTGACATATCAAGAAAGACTGGATCAACTGGGCTTGTATTCACTGGAGTTCAGAAGAATGAGAGGGGATCTCATAGAAACGTTTAAAATTCTGACGGGTTTAGACAGGTTAGATGCAGGAAGAATGTTCCCAATGTTGGGGAAGTCCAGAACCAGGGGTCACAGTCTAAGGATAAGGGGTAAGCCATTTAGGACCGAGATGAGAAGAAACTTCTTCACCCAGGAATTTTCTACCACAGAAAGTTGTTGAGGCCAATTCACTAAATATATTCAAAAAGGAGTTAGATGTAGTCCTTACTACTAGGGGGATCAAAGGGTTATGGCGAGAAAGCAGGAATGGGGTACTGAAGTTGCATGTTCAGCCATGAACTCATTAAATGGCAGTGCAGGCTCGAAGGGCCGAATGGCCTACTCCTGCACCTATTTTCTATGTTTTTCTATGTTTACTGAAAATAGTGCAGTCCTGCCTTGCCGACTGCAGAACACAGTGGCTAGCCCTAGGGGTGGTAGGCAAGCATGACTGTAGGGGTAAGGGATGTTTTTTTTTAACAGTTGTTCCCAAATGTTGTGTGGTGATAATGGAACATGATTCAGTTTTAATGCAAAATATCTTTTATTGGAAAGCTGGTGCATGGATTAAAGTGGGAGTGGCATTTGTGTATCCGGCCTTTGTGCTCTTATTGCAGCAGCTAGCTCCCTCATGGCATCTGCCATCATTTGCACACCCTCTGAAATGCTCGCCCTCAGTTCCCGTCTCAGTGCTGATATTTCTCCCGACAGTATCGCTACCTCATCACGCACCCCACTGACGGTCGCCACGAGTGATCTTGTCAGGGCATTGGTCTCCTCACCCAATGACACAACCTGATTAACATCTGATGAAGGCTGCATCTCAGGTGAGACTGGTCGGCTTCTCCTTCCCCTCGCCGTGGGTCTGCCTAGTGGCACCTCTCTAGTGTGAGGTGCAGGCTGGGACGGTGGGGGACTGGGTGTTCCAACATCCATTTCACCACTGCCACTGGGACCCGCAACCTCGGAAGGTGTGGACCCATGGAATGTCGCCGAGGAGCTCATGGAGGTTTCTTGCAGTGTGATGCCCTGTACGATGGACTGATCCATATCATGATCAGCATTCTCCCGTGAACACATTTCCATGGACCCCTCCTCCCTCCACCCGCCTTGGTCTGGAGTGCACACATCTGGACCTTCTGGTGGATCTTCAGGATGTTTAGGATTGTCTTCTTCTTCTGCAAAATACAACAGAACAGTTAAATGGTTAGCAGCACAGGAGGGGGCAGGATGGGTGGCATGAGTAGTCTCACGCATAGCAGGCCAGTCAGCAGGTTGATTTGAAGGGCGACGGCGCATTTTAATAACTCACCCTCGCCCTCGTGTGTGGGTCCAGCTTGTGCAGAGCTGATTCTTTTTCTGCAGGTGCAACTCGGCAAGGCAGCAACCCTCTGTTCCAGGGGTGATAGTTGGTGAAGATTTGGCGGCCCTCCAATTTCTTCTGCAACGATGAAAATATTACTTTACACATGGTGCGCTTCTGATGGGTGGGACACATACAGATGGTCACATTTACAATTGCATTCCATTTAAGGATGAAGATATTACTTACACTCACTACTTGACCAACATCCTGCCATTTCTTTTTCCACTGGCTTCCAGATCTTGCGGTATTCACCCCTGCAGAGTATTCTTCTGCAACTAGGTTCCATCGTTTCTTTGGGTGGAACTTTTGTGGGACCACTCTTACTGATATCCAGCTCCAGCCATTTGTCCTCAATGACAGTCACTAGTTTCTCCACTTCCTCATGGAGGAAATTCTTTGTTCTTGTTGCATGCTCTTGCGTCAGTGGTGTATTGGACTTACCTTCAGAGTATCTTGAAAAATCACAGTTCTCACTTTTCTTCCACCTATGCAGCACTCCTTTCCACTCCCTCAGCCACCCAAAAATCACTATTCACATCTTACCTTTATATATGGTCCATTGCCAATGCTGCTGAAGCACCGAGGACGCTCTCCCTTTAATTGGCCGATTGCCAAACTTCCTGCTCTAGTGCGCACATTGAAATGCGCATTGCGCATGCGCGCACGCTGAAACAGACATGTGGCCCCCTTCCCGCACTTGAGGAGACATTGGGCCCAAGCCCCGCTCCCCTGCTGGCTGCGCTGAGCAAGCGCGGCCAAAGCTCCGTCCTCCGCAGGCTCTGCAGCGCCACGCCACGGGACCAGAACGCTGAAGCAGCGGCCAAATTAAAAGGTAAATTTTCGGCGCGTTTTTTGCTCCACAAAGTCGGTGTACCACGGCTAACTACGCCGCTCTAGGCGGATAGGGAAATTTGGGCCCATAGAGTACATCGTCAGTCAGTGTACGACATGTCAATCGGTAAGCAAGCAACCACCACCAGTACCATTACAGCCATGGAAATGGCCTCCCAGGGTGTGGCAAAGGCTACATATTGATTTTGCTGAGCTAGAAGGGCAACAATTGTTCATTGTGATTGATAACCATTCGAAGTGGGTAGAGATGTTTCCAATATGGAAAATAACAAATAAAACATTAAACATTTTACGAAGATTATTTTCTTCATTTGGCCTCCCAGAAGAAATTGTTTTGGATAATGGACCACAATTTTGTTCAGAAGAATTTGCACAGTACATGAGCAAAAATGGTGTGAAACATACCGAGGTTCCACCGTACCACCCTGTTTCGAATGGGTGCAGCAGAGCGCACTGTACAAATTGTAAATCGTGCCCTCATCAAATAAATGTTGGATCCAAATCCAAAGAAACGACAGTTGTCATTGGATCACAAATTGGCAAATTTTCTAGTAACGTATTGTAATACTCCTCACACAACTACTGGTAGAACGCCAGTTGTTTCTCAAATGACAGCCACGAACCAGATTCTCATTGTTAAAACCAAACTTGGCACAGTCCATAGAAGAGACACAATTAAGACAGAAAGAGAATCATGATAGAGGTAGAGTAAAAGAGAGGTATGAAATTAAATCAGAAGGTGAGAGTCAAGAACCATCACCATAAGTGGGTAAAGTGCTTACCAGGAAGAGTGGTGAAGATATGTGGGCCTCACAGATATTTGGTCAAGATGTTTGATAGTGGACAGGTTAGGTTTGTTCACATTGATCATGTTTTACCCACAAACATGGAAGTAGTTGAGAGTGGGAATGATTCAATTATTTCTGACTCATCAGATAGTTTTGATACACCAGTCGCATATCCTATATCCAATACAACAAATCCAAGAGAAAGTCAGAATTTAAATCTGAGTCCGAGTCAGGAAAACAAACAGTCTGAAGTTAGAGAGAGTTCAAATAGAAATCAAGGGCAGCCCTTCAAGGAAAAATTCCCTCAGGATCAGCCTCGAATGAGTTTAAATTTGACACCATGTTTGGAAGATTCTGTTCGAGAGCGAAGGTATCCTCTTTGAAACATAAAACAAGTGGTTCAGCTTGATTTGTAAATATGGCAAAATAAGTCGATATCCTTGTTATGCATAAGCATGCAAGTTATGCATGATGATTGTTTGTTTTAATAACTTCTTCATTCAGGAGGGAGAAGTGTAATGTCTGTAGCTCCACATTGTGGATGCCTGTGTTACTGCAGCTAGTGTTGTTTAATAAAGAGCAGGTCACCTGACCAGGTCAGAAGATTCCGGACCGGCCGCCATCTTACAGGTTGTGTGCTTCCCTGAAGATATCTCAATATATTACCCCCAAACCCGTGAACTTTTATCTTATGCAGTAACCTTTTATGTGGCACCTTATTGAATGCCTTCTGGAAATCCAAATATACCACATCCACTGGTTCCCCCTTATCCATCCTGCTCGTTACATCCTCAAAGACCTCCAGCAAATTTGTCAAACACGATTTCCCTTTCATAAAACCATGCTGACTCTGTTTGATTGAATTATGCTTTTCCAAAATTCCTGCTACTGTTTCCTTAATAATGGACTCCAGCATTTTCCCAATTACAGATGTTAAGCTAACCAATTTATAGTTTCCTGCTTTCTGTCTGCTTTCTTTTTTAAATAGGGGTGTTACATTTGTGGTTTTCCAATCAGCTGAGACCTCACCAGAATCCAAGGAATTTTGGTAGATTAAACCAATGCATCCACTATCTCTGCAGCCACTTCTTTTAAGACCCTAAGATGCAAGCCATCAGGTACAGGGGACATGTCCACCTTTAGTCCCATTATTTTACTGAGTACTGCTTCTTTAGTTCCTCCCTTCCAATAGCCCCTTGATTATCCACTATTGGGATGTTTTTAGTGTCTACTACCATGAAGACCAATACCAAATATTTTTTCAAATTGTAATAGTGCTTCCTTGCTTTTATATTTTAAACTGCTTTTGATAAAACATTACGGGTTCAAATTTCCCCAGGAGTTGCCCCATTTTTTTTTGGAGTAAGTAGCTTTTCTTGGAGTAAGTTAAAAATCACAAATTTTCCATTTAACTTGCAAGTCAGTCAGTTTGTAAGTCAGTAAGTTAGTTTTTTTTCTAGTTTAGTTTGTTCTCTCCAAAAGGGGACGTGACAGAGGGTGCTGCTGCTGGAGACCTAAGGGTTGCCTGCACACTGCAGGTAACCCAGTATAAAAAGGAACACACAGCTTGTTGTCGTGACTCAGGAGCTGCAAATAAAGGGCTACAGGTCTACACAGTTTAAGTTTCATACCCTGCCTCGTGGAGTCATTACTAAAGGTGCCTACATACACTACAACTGGCGACGGGAATGCGAGGTCACGAACCACAAGCTCAGCATGTCGAATCTCAGCACCTTTCAGCAATTTACCGATGGGGAAGATTGGGATGCTTTTGCAGAAAGATTGGAACACTCAAGGAGACTGGCTGCACCGTGCGACTTTGGCGACCACCTAAATGAAGCACTAAGGGACTCTAAACTAACGAGAGCAGTGCACCGCATTGATATTTCTAAGGGCAGAAACGCTGCCCCGAGTCCCGCAATCCTGAGTCCGCCACATGGGGCAAACCAGCTAGCCCCGTGCTGGCGCTGTGGAGGAAAACACAGGGCCCACCAGTGCCGCTACAAAGACTATGCATGCAAAGAGAAAAGGCACCTTCAAAGGATGTGCAGAAAAAGTTTTACTCACCGCGTCTCTGATGAGTTGGCTGATCACCGGGGCTCCGATAAAGGTGAAGTTGCTCAACCCCTGGAAGAAGAGTATGGAACTCATACCTGCTCCACCGAAAGTTCTCTGTGGACGATGAAAGTAGACGTCGACGGGGTCCCAGTTTCTATGGAGAGCGACACAGGGGCGAGCCAGTCTGCGATGAGCCAAGTGACCGACCTTTGAAGAACTTTGGATGAATCCCGCCAATCGACCACAACTGCATCCTGTCCAAGTGAAGCTGCTCCCAGGCCTCCGTGCTCTGGCAATCGACCTCAAACATGGATCCATCGCTGCATCCGGAGGTTTCACTGTCCAGTTCGATGGCACGGCGACGACTCCACAGCACCATGGTGAAATCGCCAGGACCGCGGATCCAAACTCTACTTTCGGGGCGGAGGCAGGACTCCAAGAGGTGAACATCGATGAAGGAAATGGATTTCCAACATCCAGGATCGAACCTGTGGAAAAAAAGACCACCACAGCCTACCTGCAGCAGGGCCAGAAAATAGCTGCAGCACCACAAGCAGCAGAACCTATAATCAAAATCGCCGCGGCCATACCACAAGGAGCATTGGGGGAGCATCACATGATACCGAGCGGCCAATCGGATTTGAAGGCTCCCTTAAAGGAGATCGGTAACCAAAAAAATTTAAAGGGGAAGTTTCAACTATTTGAGTACACGGACTTTAAAGCTAAAGATGCAATTAAAGGGTGCAAGTATGAAAATGTATGCAATGTAACCATGAATTGTGATGCTGGTTTAACTAATGTGACTAATGAGATGAATGCAGGTGTCAGTAAGGTTAAGAACAAGTTTATTATGCTTAACAATAATGATAGAGAATGTGAAATGCCTAATGTAACCATGTCTGTTGAAACCAGGACACTCAAAAGTGATGCCCCTTGCAGGACACACACACAGCCAGTGGGAGCACACCCACTACAGGGACAGTGGTCAATGGGCAGCCCAGCCACCACCACTGGCAACCTGCACCAGACCAGCCCTACAACCTCTGGTCACCAGGGCCAACACCAGGAGCATGGGGCCAATACCCTCCAGCTTCCCTGGCAAACCCTGGGATGACCTGACCCTCATCCCAATTGGTGGACAAGGAGCCCACCCAGTCTTGTGGCCCTGCCCACCACCCCACAACAACGATGGACAAGGAGCCCACCCAGTCTTGTGGCCCTGCCCACAACTACCCACGTCACAGTGTATACACGCCACCCAGTGCTGCCGTGGCTACCCCTCCTGAGGGATCCCACAACAGTGATACCCACATGGTCTGTGTGTGAGGGAGGGGAAATGTACGAGACCAGCCTCAAGTACAGGGGTCACACGTGGCAACCATACAACAACCTCACCACAACCTCCCATAGCCCACCACTGATCACCTCCCCTGGGCACTACAATAAGGATGTGAAAAATGCTTAGGGGGGAGTGTTGTTGTGTATGCACGTCTGTTACTGTGTGATGTCTGTAACATTTTTATGCAACACTGAATGTACCCTTACTCTGTTCACACCTTACCTGTACACCAGAGGGTGCTGCTGCTGGAGACCTAAGGGTTGCCTGCACACTGCAGGTAACCCAGTATAAAAAGGAACACACAGCTTGTTGTCGTGACTCAGGAGCTGCAAATAAAGGACTACAGGTCTACACAGTTTAAGTGTCATAACCTGCCTCGTGGAGTAATTACTAAAGGTGCCTACATACACTGCAGTCCTAATGGAACATGATTCAGTTTTAATGCAAAATATTTTTTATTGGATATTTCACAGTGCACTTCAACGACAACAACAACAACAGCAACAATAGCAACAACAGCAAAGAAAGGCTGCACCCATCCCTCACCCACATTTCGGGGATAGTGCACTTCCTCATAGGGTCGGTGATGGTGGTGGGGGGAGATGGGACCCGGTTTTCGTCTCACCAGAGGCTGGTGTGTGGACTGAAGTGGGAGTGGCATTTGAGTATCTGGCCTTTGTGCCCTTATTGCAGAAGCTAGCTCCCTCATGGCATCTGCCATCATTTGCACACCCTCTGAAATGCCTGCCCTCACTTCCCGTCTCAGTGCTGAGATTTCACCCGACAGTGTCGTTACCTCATCATTCACCCCACTGACAGCCGCCACGAGTGATCTTGTGAGGGCATTGGTCTCCTCACCCAATGACACAACCTGATTAACCTCTGCTGAGGGCAGAATCTCAGGAGACTGGTCGGCTTCTCCTTCCCCCCGCCGTGGGTCTGCCTAGAGGCACCCCTCCAGTGTGAGGCACAGGCTGGGACGGGGGGGGCACTGGGTGATCCAACATGCATTTCATGACCGCCACTGGGACCCGCGACCTCAGAAGGTGTGAAACCATGGAATGTCGCCGAGGAGCTCATGGGGGTTTCTTGCAGTGTGATGCCTGTACTATGGACTGATCCATATTGCGGTCAGCATTCTCCCTGGAACACATTTACATGGACCCCTCCTCCCCCCACCCACCTTGGTCTGGAGCCTCTGGTGGATCTTCATGTTGTTGAGGAGTGTCTTCTTCTTCTGCAAAATACAACAGAACAGTCAAATGGTTAGCAGCACAGGAGGGGGCAGGAAGGGTGGCATGAGGAGTCTGACGTGTAGCAGACCAATCAACAGATTGATTGGAAAGGCAACTATGCATTTTAATGACTCACTCTCGCCCTCGCGTGTGGATCCAGCTTGTGCAGAGCTGATTCTTTTACTGCCAGTGCGACACAGCAAGGCAGCAACCCTCTGTTCCAGGGGTGATAGTTCGTGCAGATTTGGCAGACCTCCTCCTGTTCTAAGTCTTTCCCTTTTGTTGTGGGCCAATTTCTTCTGCAAAGTTGAAAATATTAATTTTTAGACATGGTGCGCTTCTGATGGGTGGGACACATACAGATGGTCACATTTACAATTGCAATTCAATTTAAAGATGAAGATATTACTTACACTCACTACTTGACCAACATCCTGCTATTTCTTCTTGCACTGGCTTCCAGATCTTGCAGTATTGACCCCTGCGGAGTATTCTTCTGCAAATAGGTCCCACCTTCTTCTCATTTCCTTGGGTGAAACTTTTGACGGATCACTCTTGTTGATATCCAGCTCCAGCCATTTCTCCTCAATGACAGTCACTAGTTTCTCCACTTCCTCACGGAGGAAATTCTTTGTTTGTGTTGCACGCTCTTGCGCCATTCGTGTATTGGACTTACACTCAGGTAATGTTCAAAAATCACACTTCGCATCTTTCTTCCACCTATCCAGCATTTCTTTCCACTCCCCCAGCCACACAAAAATCAATAGTTAAACCTTATCTTAAATATTACCAATGATACTGAGGACTCTCTGCCTTCAATTGGCCGATTGCCAAGCTTCCTGTTGCACTGCGCATGCGTGCACGCTGAAATGCCCATTGCATATGCGTGCCCACTCAGATATGCATACCCCTGCCGGCACTCCACAAGACGCTGGGCCCAAGTCCCGCCCCCCCTGCCAGCCACGCTGAGCAAGCGCGGTCAAAGCTCCACCCCCCCGCAGGCTCTGCAGGGCCATGCCAATGGATCCGGACGACAAGGGAGCCGCCAAAGTGGAAGGTACTTTTGGTGCATTTCTTGGCTTAGAAAGTTGGCGTGCCACCCCTAACTGCGCCGCTCTAGGCGGCTGGGGAAATTTAGGCCCAATATCCCTAAAAGTCTTCTTGCTCTATTTTTGTATCTGAGCTAGCTTTTGATTATGTCCCTGAACCCTTAAATACCTTCATTGTGAGCATCCTTGATTGTAATCGCTCAGCCATTGGTGGCCATGCCGTCTGTTGCCTAGGCCCCAAGCTTTGGAACTCCTGCCTAAACCTTTCCACCTCTCGTTCCTCCTTCAAGATGCTCCTTAAAACATTCCTCTTTGACCAAGCTTTTGGTCACCTGCGCTAAATTCTACTTATGCAGCTCGCTGTCAAATTTTTATCGCATAATTCTCCTGTGAAGCGCCTTGGGACGTTTCACTACGTTAAAGGTGCTATATAAATACAAGTTGTTGTTGTCATCGACCCCCTCAAAACTGCCCTAGTCAGTGTTATGTATGTAAACTTGTATTTACCATATACAGACACCAGAGGGCTCATCCTCTGGAGTCCCAAGGGATCCCACAATCCCTTGGGAGCACAGATACTTAAGGAGGCCTCACAAGCTGGAGGGGTACTCTGGAGACCTGCAATAAAAGACTAAGGTCACACTTTACTTTGAGCTCACAGTATCCAGTCTTTATTCATATACAACAACTGACGACGAGATACAGATGACGAACCCAACGATATAGAGAACAGTGGGCATCCTGGAGAAATTCTCGGATGGAGATGATTGGGAAACCTTCGTGGAGCGACTCGACCAATACTTCATGGCCAACGAGCTGGAAGGAGAAGCGCAGGGCTGCCAAACGCAGGGCGATTCTCCTCACCGTCTGCGGGGCACCAACATATGGCCTCATGAAAAATCTGCTTACTCCAGCAAAACCCATGGAGAAATCGTACGATGATTTGTGCACACTGGTCCGGGAGCTTCTGAACCCGAAGGAAAGCGTTCTGATGGCGAGGTACCGGTTCTACACCAACAAAAGGTCTGAAGGCCAGGAAGTGCTGAGTTATGTCGCCGAGCTAAAATGCCTTGCAGGACATTGCGAATTTGAAGGACATTTGGAGCACACGCTCAGAGACTTTTTTGTACTTGGCATTGGCCATGAAGTGACACTTCACAAACTTTTGACTGTAGAGACCCAAACCTTGAGTAAGGCCATAGCGATAGCCCAGGCGTTCATTGCCACCAGTGACAATACGAAGCAAATCTCTCAGCACACGAGTGCTGCTACAAGTACTGTGAACAAAGTGATGTTGTTTTCAAATCACAACGTACAGGGCAGGCCCCACTTGCCTGCAGCTGTACGTCCGCAAATGTCTCAGAGTCCACCATCAAGGGTGATGAATGCAAGGCCATTAACACCTTGTTGGCGCTGCGACGGTGATCATGGTTTCCTTTCATACCGCTTCAAAGAGTACGTTTGCAAGGGCTGTGGAACAATTGGACACCTCCAACATATGTGCAGGCGAGTTGCAAACCACCATGTTGCAGAGGAGGACAGATCCACGGCAGATCACGACGAACCAGAGCCTCAGACCGAGGAGGTAGAGGTATATGGGGTGCACACATTTAGCACAAAGTGTCCCCCGATAATGCTGAAGGTTGAATTAAATGGACTCCCGGTGTCAATGGAGCTGGATACGGACGCGAGCCAGTCCGTTATGAGCAAAAAGACTTTCGAAAAATTGTGCTGCAGCAAGGCCTCAAGGCCAGTCTTGACTCCGATTCGCACAAAACTGAGAATTTACACAAAGGAACTGATTCCCATAATCGGCAGTGCTACTGTAAAGGTCTCCTACGATGGAGCGGTGCACAAGCTACCACTCTGGGTGGTATCGGGTGATGGTCCCACACTGCTCGGCAGGAGCTGGCTGGGATAGATACGCTGGAACTGGGATGACGTCCAAGCGCTCTCGTCCGCTGACGACATTTCGTGTGCCCAGGTCTTAAACAAGTTCCCCTCGCTGTTCAAACCAGGCATCGGGAAGTTTCAAGGAGCAAAAGTGCAGATCCACCTAATTCCAGGGGCGCGACCCATCCCATCACAAGGTGCGAGTAGTACCGTACATGATGAGAGGGTAGAAATCGAGCTTGACCGGCTGCAATGAGAGGGCATCATTTCGCCGATCGAATTCAATGAGTGAGCTAGTCCGATTGTTCCAGATTGCACCGTCAGAATCTGTGATGATTACAAAGTAACTATCAATCGTTTCTCCCTACAGGATCAATACCCACTACCAAAGGCTGCCGACCTTTTCGCTACGCTGGCAGGAGGAAAGACACTCACGAAGCTGGGCTTGACCTTGGCCTACATGACACAGGAGCTGGAGGAATCATCGAAGGGCCTCACCTGCATCAACATGCACAAAGGTCTCTTCATTTATAACAGATGCCCATTTGGCTTTCTCCAATTTCTTGTACTTCAATTTTAGCTGCCATGCTCTTGTGTGGAATCTTATCTTTCTGAAAATCTATGGAATTCCATTAAACATCGTCTATCCACTACCTCTGACTGTCAAAGAACCCTAACAGGTTAGTTAGATATGACCTACATTTCACAAAATAATGCCAACTCTTCTGAACTAGCTTGTATCTTTCCAAGTGTTTACTTACTCTGTTCCTGATGATGGATTCTAGTCTGTTTCGCATTACGGATGATAAACACAATGGCTTTTACGTACTTAGTTGTAATTTCCTCTTTTTTTGAATAAAGGTACGTTTGCTATCTTGTAATCCTCTAATAATCATGGATGGAAATCATATGGTTTGGAGAGTTTCCAAGCTTGAATCTCATTTTATTTAACACATTTTTTTCAGTTTACTAGTCCTGTGGTGTTGCCAACAGGGAGTGAAGATCCAGATGTACTTAGGCCAAGCAAGGTTAGAAGCTGGCAGAAAAATTGCACTTGGGTAAGGGAGGGCAGGAGAAGAAGTCAAGGATGAGGAAGGAGGGCAGGAAAAGTGGAGGCTGAGTGGCGTCGCCAACAACAATTTGCATTTATATAGTGTCTTTAATGGAGTAAAACATCCCAAGGCGTTTCACAGGAGCAGCATCAAATAAAATTTGACACCGAGTCACATAAACAGATATTAGGGCCGATGAAAGGGGTAGGTTTTAAGGAGCGTCTTAAAGAGAGAAATAGAGAGGCTTCAGGAGGGAATTCCAGAGCTTAGGGCCCAGGCAGCTGAAGGCACAGCAGCCAATGGTAGAACGATTAAAATCAGGGATGTGCAAGAGGCCAGAATTGGAGGAGTGCAGAAAACTCGGCTGGGGCGGGGGGTTGTGGGGCTGGAGGAGGTAACAGAGATAGGGAAGGGCAAGGCTGCGGAGTGAATGGAAAACAAAAATTATTTTTCAATTGGGGCTTTGCAGGAGCAACCACGATGTTGTGTTCACTTGGGTGGGGTTTTCAGCTGATGCGTTGCACTCCAGGACCCAAGTTGCTTCTTAGTTTAATGTTTAAATCTCCCTCCAGCTGCTCCAGACTCACGCTGCCTCTGTTGTCAGGGAGACGCTGAGATTTAAATCTGATTTTCTAATTTGAACTTAATTTATAATTATGGTATATATTATTTAATTTTGTTTAATTATAATTAATCTTTATTATACTGATTTTACTATTGTAGACTCCTTATTGTATTATTTACAATGTAATTTGATTTTTTTTCCCGCCTGTGTCTATCTGCGTGTGCATTTTGGCTGCTGCTTCGGACCCGAGCCTTTAACCTTTTTTTACACTTCCTTCTCACGCTTTTTCTCTTTCCCTCAATGGTCAATATCTAACGTGTTGTAAAATTGTTGTGAAGCGCCTTGGGACGTTTTTCTCCGTTAAAGGAGCTATATAAGTAAGTTATTATTAGTTGTGGGTGGTGGGAACTTGTTCAATGCCTGATGAAGCCGCAGTTGATGTTGGACCCAGCACTAGTACCGGCCTGGCGTCACAAAGGAGCAGAACCGAATCCGGCGTTGTGTCACAAAAGGCCCATGCGTCACAGATGCCCAACGCGCTCGCTCCCTTCCACACAATTCCTGGCCCGTCGACCAAGCCGCGGTGCCTTGTGGGATTGCCCCCCGGGGCTGGCGCGGTGCGCGCTGGGAAGGCAGGTCCGTTGCCTAGAGACGGAAAACAAGCCGGAGCCGGCAAGGAGAAGGAGAGGGAGAGGGAGCTGCGGAGAGTGCCGGGGCGAAAGCAGACAGCCGGAAGGGTGAGTAAACTTTAAACCAGCACCAACACATATATACACACAGACAGGAGCAGGAGGAGGAGGAGGAGGTGGTCTCTGTCTGCCGGCGGCTCTCTATTGTCAGGGATACGACTGGCTGGGGGCTGTATATTCTTTGGTCAGCAGGTGTCGAATCCACGGGATCTCGTCACTTTGAGTCTCCAATTCAAGCCAATGAGAAACCCAACCCAGATGGAGTGTTTATTTGCGGCGGGGGGCGGGGAGAAGGTGACCCAACCCCACCCCACCCCACCCCACACTGTGTCCAGAGATACAGGTTGGCAGGGTTCTGAGAGCTTGGGTAGAATCATAGAAACTTACCGCACAGAAAGAAGGAGGCTATTAGGCCCGTTGTGCCTGTGCCGGCTCTTTGTAAGAGCTGTTGTGCTTAGTCCCACGGCCCTGCTTTTTGCCTGTAACCCTGTAAGTTCCCCCTCCTCAAGTACCTGTCCAACTCCCTTTTTGAAATTATTTATGAAATCAGCATCCACACTGCTCCTCCTCCCTCCCCCAACGGTGCTTCGAGATTAACTGGCTAAAGCATTCAGCTTGCTGCAAGACATTCTGGGAGGCGGGGGGGAGGGGGAGAACAGCCAGAGGTTGAGGTCCTTATGGGTACCAATGACATAGGTAGAAAAAGGGATGGAGTCCTACAGGCAGAGTTTAGGGAGCTAGGAGAGGGATTAAAAAGCAGGACCTCAAAGGTAATAATCTCTGGATTACTGCTGGTACCATGTGTTCATGAGTACAGAAATACGAGGATAGAGATGATGAATGCATGGCTGGAGAGATGGTGCAAGCGGGAGGGCTTTAGATACCATTTGGACTGTTTCTGGGGGAGGTGGGACCTGCACAAGCTGGACGGGTTGCATCTCAACACAGCTGGGGCCAGTATTGTCGTGAGAGGTTTTGCTAATGCTGTTGGGGAGGGTTTAAACTAGCTTGGCAGGGGGAGGGGAATGGGAAAATAGATTCAGAGGGGAAACATAGAAAATAGGTGCAGGAGTATGCCATTCGGCCCTTCGAGCCTGCACCACCATTCAATATGATTGTGTTCAGTTTTGGTCTCCTAATCTGAGGAAGGATGTTCTTGCTATTGAGGGAGTGCAACGAAGGTTCACCAAACTGATGGCAGGACTGACATGAGGAGAGACTGGATTGACTGGGCCTGTATTCGCTGGAGTTTAGAAGAATGAGAGGGGATCTCATAGAAACTTATAAAATTCTGACGGGACTGGACAAGTTAGATGCAGGAAGAATGTTCCTGATGCTGGGGAGTCCAAAACCAGGGGTCACAGTCTCAGGGTAAGGGATAAGCCATTTAGGACTGAGATGAGGAGAAACTTCTTCACTCAGAGTTGTTAACCTGCGGAATTCTCTTCTGTAGAGAGTTGTTGATGCCAGTTCGTTAGATATATTCAAGAGGGAGTTGGATATGGCCTTTACGGCTCAAGGGATCAAGGGGTATGGAGAGAAAGCAGAAAAGGGGTACTTCCCCCAATTAAATGCTACGACACTGAAATGTGTATTCCCTTGCCTTATTAGACTTCCCCCAAATGCATCATTTCACACTTATCCAGATTGAATTCCATTTGCCACTGTTCCGCCACCTGACCAGTACATTGATATCTTCGTGCAGTCCGCAGCTTTCTTCTTCATTATCAACCACACAGCCTATTTAGTGTAATTTGCAAGCTTCTTGATCATACCCCCAACATTCCAGTCCAAGTAATTGATATATACCACAAAAAGCAGGGGACCCAGCACTGAGCCCTGCAGAACCCCATTGGATACAGCCTTCCAGTCACAAAATCACCCAGCAAACCATTACCCTTTGCTTCCAGCCCAAACCAGTCTGCCTCACACAACTGCGACACCCCTTATACTGAAACATTCTACACTCCACCCCAACCGGAGCCATGTGATCACCTGGGAAAGGCAAAAAATCAGATTAAAAAAACCCAGGCCAATTTAGGGAGGAAAAAATCTGGGAAAACTCCTTTCTGACCCATTAAGGTGATCGAAACTAGTCCAGGAGATCACCCTGGCCGTATTCTATTCCCTGCAGTATTTACCATTATATCTGCGCGTCCAACAAAAGGTCATCCAGTCGAATCCCAATTACCAGCTCTAGGTCCGTAACCCTGTAGGTTACTGCACTTTAAGTGCCCATCCAACCATCTCTTTAAAAGTGGTGAGGGTTTTTGCATCCACCACTCTTCCAGGCAGCGAGTTCTAGATCCCCACAACCCTCTGCGTAAAGAAGCCCCCCCTCAAATCCCCTCGCAACCTTCCACCAACCACCTTAAAACTATGCCCCCTCATAATAGACCCCTCCAGCAATGGAAATAGGCCCTTACTATCCACTATGTCCAGACCCCTCAATATTTTGTACACCTCAATGAGGGCTCCTCTCAGCCTCCTCTGTTCCAACGAGAACAAACCCAGCTTATCCAATCTGTCCTCATAACTAAGATTCTCCATTCCAGGCAGCATCCTTGTAAATCTCCTCTGCATCCTCTCTAGTGCAATCACGTCCTTCCTATAACACGGCGACCAGAACTGCACACAATAATCCAGCTGTGGCCTAACCAAAGTATTATACAATTTAAGCATAACTTCCCTGCTCTTATAAGCTGGTTAAGAAGGCATATGTAATATTTGCCTTTATTAGTCAAGGCAAGGAATATAAGAGCAAGGAGGTTACGCTTGAACTGAATAAAATACTGGTTAGGCCGCAGCTGGAGTACTGTGTGCAGTTCTGGTCACCGCATTACAGGAAAGATGTGAGTGTACTGGAAAGATGTGAGTGTACTGGAAAGGGTGCAGAGGAAATTTACAAGAATGTTGCCTGGACTGAAGAATTTTGGCTTGAGGAAAGTTTGGATAGGCTGGGGTTGTTTTCTTCCGAACAGAGGAGGCTGAGGGGAGACCTGATTTAGGGGCCTGGTTAGAATGGATAGGAAGGACCTATTTCCCTTGGCAGAGGGGTCAACAAACAGCGGGCATAGATTCAAAGTAATTGGGGGAAGGTGTTATGTAAACTATCATGACCCCCCTCCCCCCCGCAATGATCGATTTCTCTTCGCTCCTTCCTCGCCCCAGTGATCTAAACACCCTCCCCCCTCCCCCCCCCCCAACCCGGAGAAATCTATTTCCCCACCTCCCTCTTTCCCCCCTCCCCCCCCCCCCGGCCCAGAGAGATCTAATTCCCCCGCAGAGAGCTCGAATCACGCTCAAATCTCCTCCCCCCGGAGAGAAATCTAATTCCCCCTCCCACCCCCGAAGCGATCTAATCTCCCCCTCCTGGGTTGGAGAGAGAGAGAGAGAATGGGGTGGAACGTGGAAAGGGAGGGAGGGAGAGGGAGAGAGAGAGAGAGAGAGAGACTGGGTTGGAGGGAGAGTGGTGGGGGGGGGGGGGGGGGCCGAGACTGGGTTGGAAGGGGGGGGGGCGAGAATGGATCGGAGGGAGGGGGGGGGCGAGAATGGGTTGGAGGGAGGGGGGGGGCGAGACTGGGTTGGAGGGAGGGGGGGGGCGAGACTGGGTTGGAGGGAGGGGGGGGCGAGACTGGGTTGGAGGGGATGGGGGGGTGAGACTGGGTTGGAGGGAGAGGGGGGGGTGAGACTGGGTTGGAGGGAGGGGGGGCGAGACTGGGTTGGAGGGAGGGGGGGCGCGAGACTGGGTTGGAGGGAGGGGGGGGCGCGAGACTGGGTTGGAGGGAGGGGGGGGCGCGAGACTGGGTTGGAGGGAGGGGGGAGCGCGAGACTGGGTTGGAGGGAGGGGGGGGGCGCGAGACTGGGTTGGAGGGAGGGGGGGGCGCGAGACTGGGTTGGAGGGAGGGGGGGGCGCGAGACTGGGTTGGAGGGAGGGGGGGGCGCGAGACTGGGTTGGAGGGAGGGGGGGGGCGAGACTGGGTTGGAGGGGGGGGGGCGAGACTGGGTTGGAGGGGGGGGGGGCGAGACTGGGTTGGAGGGAGAGGGGGGGGGCGAGACTGGGTTGGAGGGAGAGGGGGGGGTGCGAGACTGGGTTGGAGGGAGAGGAGGGGGGCGAGACTGGGTTGGAGGGAGAGGAGGGGGGCGAGACTGGGTTGGAGGGGGGCGAGACTGGGTTGGAGGGAGAGGAGGGGGGCGAGACTGGGTTGGAGGGAGAGGAGGGGGGCGAGACTGGGTTGGAGGGAGAGGAGGGGGGCGAAACTGGGTTGGAGGGAGGGGGGGTGAGACTGGGTTGGAGGGAGGGGGGGTACGAGACTGGGTTGGAGGGAGTGGGGGTACGAGACTGGGTTGGAGGGAGGGGGGGTACGAGACTGGGTTGGAGGGAGGGGGGTGCGAGACTGGGTTGGAGGGAGAGGAGGGGGGCGAGACTGGGTTGGAGGGAGGGGGGGCGAGACTGGGTTGGAGGGAGGGGGGGTACGAGACTGGGTTGGAGGGAGGGAGGTGGGGGGCAAGACTGGGTTGGAGGGAGGGAGGCGGGAGGCGAGACTGAGTTGGAGGGAGAGGGGGGGCAAGAGACTGGGGTAGTGAGAGAGAGAAAGAGACTGGATAGAGGGAGGGGGACTGGGGTGGAGAGAGAGAGACTGGGAAGAGAGAGAGACAGATAGATACTGGGGTGGGGGGAAGAGAAAGAGAGAGAGACTGCGGTAGGGAGGGTGAGAGGGAGACTGGGGTTGAGTGAGAGAGTCGGGTGGGAGAGTGAGTGAGTGGGGGGAGAGAGAAACTGGGAGGAGGGAGAGTGAGGCAGACATTGGGAGAGAGACTGGGCAAAGAGATTGGGGGAGAGAGAGAGAGAAACTTGGGGGAGGAGGGAGAAGGGGACGACTGGGGGAAAGAGATTCCCTGCGCGTAAAAGAAAGTCTTTAACATCCACTGATAGGGCCTCATTTAATCACCTAAAACCAGCAAGCAGTTATCGCTCAGGATTACACTAAGGTAATTCAAGTATTTGCAAACAGGCTAGTGGAGCTGGTGTCTGATATGAGCACCTTCATTATCACACGAGCACAAATAGGAATGCATTGCCAAAGAGCATTTCCCCCAAGAGAGAAAGAATCCTGATTTTTCAACGTTGACTGGATTTCAAATTGTTGTGTATGCAATAACTCAATAAGCTTAGTACCGTGAACTCAATCAGGTGCGAACTGATTCTACTTTATTAGCTCTCAAAGTGAGGATTAAATATGGAGGCTTTCTTTACATACAAGGGCTGCACGTGTGTGTCTGTGACCCAATGATCTCCGACGGTCGCTCTCCCCCTGGTGTCAGGTAAACCCAGGCATACATACATTACATCATTCCCTCCGCGCCCCCCTCCCCCGCCACCAAGATCTTGGTATCGGTCCTATTTACAAATTGAGATGGTCCAGGGCTTTCCGCTCCCTAGTTGATCGTCTCAGTTCAATTCCAGATGTGGGTGAACTCTCAGAGTCATTCATGACTTGAGGCTGGGTAGCCGACCTAATGGCAGTGGCAGTGTTCATGTCGGGAATTGTAGGTCCAGATTCATTGACAACACCAGGGTCTTCTGATGGCTGAATATGAATCAGTTGGTCATTAATGGTGTCTTCTTTAAGCTGTTCCAGTTCGTCTGTGTGCTGCAATTTCGTCTGATCAATGTGCCTCCTGCATGTTTGCCCATTAGTGAGCCTGACAATAAGCACCCTGTTACCCTCCTTGGCCATAACAGTGCCAGTGACCCACTTGGGGCCTTGACCATAATTTAGCACATACACAGGATCATTAATAGAGATGTCATGTGACACGGCAGTGCGATCATGATACCACTGCTGATGTTGACATCTATTTTCGTGTGATTGTTCAGATCAGGGTGGACAAGTGAGAGCCTGGTCTTGAGACCTCTCCTTCAATAGTTCAGCAGGGGGGACCCCGGTAAGCATGTGGGGTCTCCTCCTGTAACTAAGCAGTATGCGTGACAAGCGAGTCTGCAAAGAACCGTGAGTTACGCATTTCAGGCTCTGCTTGGTGGTTTGGACGGCCCGCTCTGCTTGACAATTGGACGCGGGTTTGAATGGTGCTGTCCTTGCGTGCATGATACCATTGAGTCTCATAAACTCTTGAAACTCCAAACTCATAAAACACGATCTGTTATCGCTCACAACGATATCGAGCAGACCATGAGTGGCAAACATGGCATGAAGGCTCTCCGTGGTGGCTGTGGATGTGCTGGATGACATGATTACACATTCTATCCATTTGAAATACGCATCCACCACCACCAAAAACATTTTGCCCAAGAAAGGATCCGCGTAGTCAATGTGGATCCTTGACCATGGTTTGGATGGCCACGACCACAGACTTAGCGGAGATTCCACTGGTGCATTGCTTAACTGCATGCAAGGGGGGGGGGGGGGGGGGGAGGAGAAAGAGGGAAGGGGGGGAAGAAGAGGGAGGGGGGGCGGAGGGGGAAGGGGGGAGGGGGGGGCGGATGGGGAAGGGGGGAGGGGAAGGGGGGAGGGGGGGAGGGAAGGGGGGGTGGCGGAGGGAGGAGGGAAGGGAGGGGAGGGAGGGAAGGGGGGAGGGGGGGAAGAGAGAGGGAGGGGGGGAGGGGGGGGAGAGGGAGGAGGGGGGAAGAGAGGGGGGAGGGGGGGAGAGGGAGGAGGGGGGGGAAGAGAGGGGGGAGGGGGGGAGAGGGAGGAGGGGGGGGAAGAAGAGGGAGGGAGGAGGGGAGAGAGAGAGAGGGAGAGAGAGAGAGAGAGAGAGAGAGGGGGGATGAGAGAGAGAGGAGAGAGAGGGGGGGGAGAGAGGGGGGAGAGAGAGAGAGAGAGAGAGAGAGGGGTGGGGGGGAGAGAGAGAGAGGGGGAGAGAGAGGGGGGGAGGGGTGGGGGGGAGAGAGAGAGAGAGAGAGAGAGAGAGAGAGAGAGAGAGAGAGGGGGGGAGGGGTGGGGGGGGGGAGAGAGAGAGAGAGAGAGAGAGAGGAGGGGGAGGGGGTGGGGGGGGAGAGAGAGAGGGGGAGGGGTGGGGGGGGAGAGAGAGAGAGGGGGGAGAGAGGGGGAGGGGGAGAGGAGGGGGGGTAGGGGGAGAGAGAGAGAGAGAGAGGGAGGGGGGAGGGGGAGAGAGAGAGAGAGAGAGAGAGAGAGAGGGAGGGGAGGGGGAGAGAGAGAGAGGGGAGGGGGAGAGAGGGAGGGGGAGAGAGAGAGAGAGAGAGAGGAGGGGGAGAGAGAGAGAGAGGGAGGGGGGAGAGAGAGAGAGGGAGGGGGGAGAGAGAGAGGGAGGGGGGAGAGAGAGAGGGAGGGGGGAGAGAGAGAGGGAGGGGGGAGAGGAGAGGGAGGGGGGAGAGAGAGAGGGAGGGGGGAGAGAGGGAGGGGGGAGAGAGAGAGAGAGAGAGAGAGAGAGAGAGAGAGGGAGAGGGGAGAGAGAGAGAGGGAGGGGGGAAGAGAGAGAGGGAAGGGGAGGGGGAGAGAGAGAGGGAGGGAGGGGGGAGGGAGAGAGAGAGAGAGAGGGAGGGGGGAGAGAGGGAGGGAGGGAGAGAGAGAGGGAGAGAGCGGTGGGGGGGCGGTGGTGGTCGGGTCGGGGCAGGGGAGAGCGGGTGTCGGGTCGGCGGGGGGGGGGGGGGGAAGCAGGTGTCGGGTCTCGGGTCGGGGGGGGGAGCAGGTCTCGGGTCGGGGCGGGGGGGGAGCGGGTCTCGGGTCGGGGGGGGGGGGGAGTGGGTGTCGGGTCGGGGGGGGGGGAGCGGGTGTCGGGTCGGGGGGGGCGGGTGTCTGGTCGGGGGAGCGGGTCTCGGGTCGGGGCGGGGCGGGGAGGGGGGGAGCGAGTGTCGGGCCGGGAGCAGGAGCTGGCCGTGGGAGGAGCCTCATTCACGCAGCCTCAGTGAGGCCATTGGGCCAGGGCTAGGGGCTGTGTGCTTCGGGCCCCTCCCACACAGTTCGGCGCCTGGAGCTACTGCACTTGCGTGCCGACTGTAGCGCGCATGTGCAGAGGTCCCGGCACTGTTTTCAGCGCCGGGACCTGGCTCCGCCCCCCCACAGCTCGTGCTGGCTGCGCCGAGGGCTACAGGACCTGTAAGTAGGTGGAGAATACCGAGGATTTTTTTAGGCGCCGTTTTAGGCGGGAAAAATGGGCACCCAGCTCGGAGGGGCGCCCGTTTTTTTTCTTGTGGAAACTTGGGCCCATAGTCTCTGGAATTTAGAAGAATGAGAGGGGATCTCATAGAAACATATAAAATTCTGATGGGATTGGACAGTTTAGATGCAGGAAGAATGTTCCCGATGTTGGGGAAGTCCAGAATCAGGGGTCACAGTGTAAGGATAAGGGGTAAGTCATTTAGGACCGAGATGAGGAGAAACTTCTTCACTCAGAGAATTGTGAACCTGTGGAATTCTCTACCACAGAAAGTTGTTGAGGCCAGTTTGTTAGATATCTTCAAAAGGGCGTTAGATGTGGCTCCTATGGCTAAAGGGATCAAGCGGTATGGAGAGAAAGCAGGAATGGGGTACTGAAGTTGCATGATATTGAATGGTGGTGCAGGCTCGAAGGACCGAATGGCCTACTCCTGCACCTATTTTCTATGTTTCTGTGTTTCTTTAATATCTTTCCAGTTCCACTTTATTTTTTCGAGCCAACTCCTGCAACAGCATTGGACCATTGCGAGGAATGGTCCACAGCGATAGATCATGAACCGCCCAATCGTACGACACCTTGACTGCTACACTCCCAATCACTGGTATGAGCTCTTTGGTGTAGGTACGCAATTTTGCATTTACTGGATTCAGCTTGGGTTTCACAGCCTTGGTGTCCCACAGCTTTTCGAAAGTCCTCTGGCTCATAATTGACGGACTCGCACCTGTGTCTAATTCCATAGATACTGGCACGTTGTTCAATTTTAATTCAATCATTATCAGTTGGCTTTTTGTCAGGAACGAGTGTACACTATACACTTCCTCCTCGGGTATCTCGGGTTGCATTGCCAGATCGGTCATCATCCACGTGATGTGTCGCAGCATGCTTGCTGAGCTGCGGACACATCCGGTGAAGGTGCTCCATTTTCGCACAGCCTCTACAAATATACTGCCTGAAACGGCACTGATGAGGCCGATGATTGCCCCCACAACGCCGACAGGGTGAAATCAGATTCGTGCCCAATGGTGGACTTTGAGCAGCTACAGGTTTCGCAAACACAGTCGGGTAGGCCTTGCCAGGTGCAGCTCTGCCAACCGATGACACAATCTGGTGCACTGTACTTGCTGTGGAGTTCCGACTCTGCGAGGATATCTGCTTTGTACTATCGACCGTGGGCAGGCAAGCCTGGGCGATCGTGATAGCCCTGCTCAGATCCAGCATCTCCGCAGCCAGCAGCTTCCGCAGGATCACCTCATGGCTTATGCCTATTGTAAAGACGTCGCGCAGCATGTCTTCCAACGCAGTTCCAAACTTACACGGTCCAGCGAGACGTCTTGGGTCGGTAACAAATTCCACCATGTCCTGGCCCTCAGAACGAACATGCTTGTAAAAGCGATATCTCGAGATAATGATGCCGCCTTTAGGTTTGAGATGGTCCTGAATCAGAGCACACAATTCCTCATAGGTCTTTTCCGTTGGACGTGCAGGTGAGAGCAGATTCTTTGAGGTATTTTTGGACCACAAACTGTGAGGAAAACGCCCTGCGCCTATCTGCGTCAGCGTCTTCATCCATCTTGTTGGCCATGAAGTACTGGTCGAGGCGATCTGTAAAATCCTCTCAGTCTTCTCCCTCCACAAATCGCTCCAGGATTCCAACTATGCTCATTTTTTTGTGTGCGTGAAAGATCGTATTGTGCCTCGTCGCCAAATGTTGCGAATGCAATAACTCAATAGGCTTAGTACCGTAAAATTAATCAGGTACGACCTGATTCTACTTTATTAGCTCTCAAAGTGAGGATTAAACATGGAGGCGTTCTTTATATATAAGGGCTTCACGTGTGTGTCTGTGGCCCAATGACCTCCGACGGTCGCTCCCCCTGGTGGCAGGTAAACCCAGGCATACATACATTACACACACGTTTAAAAAACAAAATGCGTGTAAAGCTCTTTCCTGAACCAACACTGATTCTCTGTTTCTCCTTTTGCTCCGATGTTCTTTGCAGAGACAGAGGGAGACTGCAACCGAGGGAGACTGCGTGATAGACAGACAAACAGAGACATAGATGTAGAATCAGTTTGGGTGGAGATAAGAAATAAGGGAAAGAAGTCACTGGTGGGAGTGGTCTGCAGGCCCCCAAATAGTAGCCACTGTAGCACAGAGTATAAATCAAGAAATAATGGAGGCTTGTAAGAAAGGTACAGCAATAATCATGGGCGATTTTAATCTACATATTGATTGGACAAATCAAATTGGTAAAGGTAGCCTTGAGGAAGAGTTCATAGAGTGTATACGGGATGTTTCTTGGAACAATATGTTGTGGAACCAACCAGGGAGCAGACTATTTTAGATCTGGTAATGTGTAACAAGTCTAGATTAATTAATCTTCTACCATGCTATGATCACTCTTCCCAAGATCCTCTTGGGAAGAGTGATCATAGCATGGTAGAATTTCAAATTCAGTTTGAGGGTGAGAAAGTTAGGTCTCATACTAGTGCTCTGAACTTAAATAAAGGTAATTACAAAGGTCAGAAGGCAGAGTTGGTTAAAATGGACTGGGAAAATATATTAAAGGGTAAGACTGTAGAAAAGCAGTGGCAAACATATAAGGAGATATTTCATAACTCTCAGCAAAGATTTATTCCAGTGAGGAAAAAAAAGATGCTGCAAGAAGGATGAACCATCCCTGGCTGCTGAAGGAAGTAAAGGATGATAGTAAATTTAAAACAAAGGCATACAATGTTCCGAAGGACAGTGGAAGGCCAGAGGATTGGGAAATTTTTAGAAACCAGCAAAGGATGACTAAAAAAATGACAAGGACAGAGAAGATAAGGTATGAGAGTAAACTAGCAAGAAATATAAAAACAGACAGTAAGAGATTCTACAGTTATATAAAAAGGAAGTGAATAACTGAAGTAAACATTGATCCACTAGAAAATAAGACTGGGGAATTAATAATGGGGAACAGAGAAATGGCAGAGACTTTGAACAAATATTTGTTCAATCGGTTTTCATGGTAGAGGACAGTAAAAACATCCCAATAATTGATAATCAAGGAGCTGGTGAGGGGGTGGGGGGAAACTAAAAACAACCACTATCACTAGAGATAAACTACTCGGTAAACTAATGGGACTAAAGGTGGGCAAGTCATGTGGACCTGATGGTCTGTATCCTAGGGTCTTAAAAGAAGTGGCTGCAGAGATAGTGGAAGCATTAGTTGTCATCTACCAAAATTTCCTGAATTCTGTAGAGGTCCCAGCGGACTGGAAAACCTTAAATGTAACCACCCCGATTTAAGAAAGGAGGGAGACTAAAAGAAGGAAACTGTAGACCAGTTAGCCTAACATCTGTATTTTGGAAAATGCTGGAGCCCATCATTAAGGAAGTAGTAGCAAGACATTTAGAAAATCATAATGCAGTCAAGCAGAGTCAGTATGGTTTTGTGAAAGGCAAATCATGTTTGACAAATTTGCTGGAGTTCTTTGAGAATGTAACACACAGAGTGAATAAAGGCGAACCAGTTGATGTCATATATTTGGATTTTCAGAAAGCATTCAATAAGGTGCCATACAAAAGGTTACTGCACAAGAAAAGAGCTCATGGGGTTGGGGGTCATATATTAGCGTGGATAGAAGATTGGCGAACTAACAGAAAACAGAGAGTCGGGATAAATGAGTAATTTTCAGGTTGGCAAACTAACTAGTGGGGTGCCACAGGGATCAGTGCTGGGGTCTCAACTATTGACATTATATTAATGACTTTGATGAAGGGACCGAGTGTAACGTAGCCAAATTTGCTGATGATACAAAGATAGGTGGGAAAGCAAATTGTGAGGATGATGCAAATAATCTACAAAGGGATATAGATAGGCTCAGTGAGTGGGCAAACATTTGGCAGATGGGCTATAATGTGGGAAAATGTGAGGTTACCCACTTTGGTAAGAAAAATAAAAAAGCAAATTATTATTTACATGCTGTAGTACAGAGGGATCTGGGGGTTCTTGTACATGAAACGCAACAAGTTAGTATGCAGGTACAGCAAGTAATCTGGAAGGCAAATGGAATGTTGGCCTTTATTGCAAGGGGGAATGGGGTATAAAAGTAAGGAAGTCTTGCTACAACTGTACAGAGCGTTGGTAAGACCGCACCTGGAGTACTGCATACAGTTTTTGTCCCCTTATTTAAGGAAGGACATACTTGCATTGGAGGCAGTTCAGAGAAGGTTCACTAGGTTGATTCCTGAGATGAAGGTGTTGTCATATGAAGAAAGGTTGAGTAGGTTGGGCCTATACTCCTTGGAGTTTCGAAGAATGAGAGGTGATCTTATTGAAACGTTTAGGTTTCTGAGGGGGCTTGACCGGGTAGATGCAGAGAGAATGTTTCCCCTCTTGGAGGAATCTAGAACTCGGGGCATAGTTTCAGAATAAGGGGTCGCCCATTTAAAACAGAAATGAGGAAAAATTTCTTCTGAGGGTCGTGAATCTTTGGAATTCTCTATCCCAGAGAGCTGTGGAGGCTGGATCTTTGAATATATTTGAGGTGGAGAAAGACAGATTTTTGAATGATAAGGGAAGCAGGGGTTATGTGGAGCGGGTGGGGAAATGGAGTTGAGCCCATGATCAGATCAGCCATGATCTTATTGAATGGCAGAGCATGCTCGAGGGGCCAAATGGCCGACTCCTGCTCCTATATCTTATGTTCTGATGAGACAGTGGGAGAGACAGACCGAGAGAGAGAGGTGGGGGGCAGGGACAGGGAGAGAGATGGGGACAGGGAGAGGTAGGAATGGAGAAAGAGCGAGAAGTGGGACAGAGAGAGCGGGACTGGGACAGGGACAGACATGAGAGACAGACAAACAGTCAGAGGGGGGGTGAGCGAGAGATGGGGACAATGGGGGATAAAGAAAGAAACAGAGGGGAGAGGGACAGACAGACTGAGGGAGAAAGAGAGAGCGCGAGGGGTGAGAGTTGAGATGCCAGTTCCTGGGGACTGAGCGGCGGCCGCTCTTTGGAGCAACACAGGTCGAGGCGCAGCAGGTATAGAATGGCTGCTAGCAGGAGGATAAAGCAAACAAGTGAACATTTTTTTTTTAATTCGGAAAATTATTTAAAGTTAGAAACAAGTACGGGAAAATGATATTGAATGTCCCGCAGCAAGTTCCAGTTAAATTTTACCAGGTGTTGTCTCCCGTTTGAAAGTGTTTCAGGGATATTATATCATGTTATGAGAGAGGGGAAAAAGTTTGTACCCCGTTTCGTACCTCCAAGTCTGAGAGACTGAGGGAATGGCAGCAGAAAAAGAGGAAACAACTTCTCCAAAACTGATCCCAAATCAACACCAAGACTGGGGATAGATAAACTCAACGCCTTCTTAGGAAGTTTAACCACTTGATTCGCTTTCTGATTTGAGCTTTGGAATTAGTTTATTTTATGTTTTTGTTGTATGTTTAACGACAGCATGGAAGAGGGAAAGAGAAACTTGGAGCAACTATTGCTGTTATTGTAAGCGTTATTGTTGTTGTTGTAATAATTTTGCCCATGGGCGAAAAGGTCGCGCTCAAAGGAGTTTGTGGCCCGTTCAGCACAAAAGAAATTAGAGGGAACACTGGTGATGAGCCAAGTTTGAAGGAGGTTTCCCTTGTTTCCAATGAGCCAGACCTTTAAATCTGTTTCCTGGACCGAATTGGTCTGGAATGTTGGACTGCCTCCGTATGAAAACATTATGACAGCTCCCAGGGAATCTGGCGCACACCTGCATGAACCTCTCCTTTTGGTTGCACACCAGTTGTACATTAATGGAATAAATTCCCTTGCAGTTGATCAAAACTGGTAGATATGGTGTCCCTTGGATTGTCACGCGTGTGCAATTGATAGTACCGTGTACTTGTGGGAAGTCAGGCAAAGTGGCGAATGCAAGTGCTCGCTCATTCTGGTTATTGTCGTTGCAGGGGAAGTTGACATAAGTCAACACCTGTGGGTAGTGCCTCCTGTGACCTCAGCCCCTCTGGATTCCTCTCTGCTGTTCTGCTCCTCTCCTCTGGGCACTTCCAGTGCATCTGCTGATCACATCACAGCATATCGTTGCTGCCGTGGGTAGTGATTGTCTTCCTCATCTGATGTAGTGTTGAAAACATCCACGTCACCTCCCATCCTGGTTGTGTCTATTTGAAAGCCTCCAAACTTCTCAAAAGCCTCTGGTGACAAGAATACACTGAAACGTTTTTCAGAGGGAACTGACAAAGCAGCTGTAAGCACTGCGCCTTTATTGAGATCGGGCAATCTGAACTTTAAAGAGCCTTATGAACAGCAATTCAATCTCTCCTCTTTTTCACTGGCGAGTTGGGAATCCTGCGCTGGAGTTGTTATATTCAAATGCCTGTTTAATTCAATTGAAAATCACCTCATTACCATGTGCTAATGTTAATGGCTGTGGTAGTTACGGACTTTCCTGTCCTAATGATCACGCCAACTCCGGTGAGCAGGTTACTCGCACGATTGCAAATGCGCCTCTGTTAAACCCAGAAGAGGGCGCGTTGCTGCTGGTCAATTTTTACTTTCCTCCCAACCCAATCCATCCGTTCTTGGGGGTTAAAACTTTCCCCACGGTGTCTTAGCCAATAATGCCTTGCTGCAGCTGGCAAAAAAGAAACCGGAATAAAAATGGAATACCCGCTTGAACTTCATAGTGTATATCATAAAAGTAAACAGATCGGTGAGAGTTATTTCAAGGCAATTTAATTGAAATGCTGACTGGGTGATTGTAACTATGCCAGTTTTACTTGTGGTTTATAGGTAGAGATGTGCCACTGCTTGTACGCTCGTGCCATCATTTTGAATGAGCACAGGTTGATGTTTCAGCCCACTTGCAGTCTGATTTCAATTTCTATGTAATGTGAACCTGTGGCAAACACAATAGGCTTTTAAAAAATTGCTTTTCATCTCCTTTTCTCGTTGTAAGGAGGGACCAACTACATGAGAAAATCAAACCATTAATTGTTCTGTGTATAAAATAAATTTATAAAAAATTCCCTGATGAAATGTTCATTTTATTTAAAAATGCAAAGGAAACATACAACCTTTTAATTTTATGATATTGCTTGCAGTTAGATATATTTTACAATATTTTCTAATTTATTTTTTGCAGTTCAAAATGTTCCACCCTGCTGATACATCAGCATGTTTGCCATCACATGTTAAAAGGAAAAAAAGGAAATTTGGGGACAGTCTTAACACTCCAAATACAGATATTGATCCTTCGCAGCTACAAGATAGACTAATCTCCACAGCACCGAAACAGATAAGTCCAAATCCTCTCGCTTTGAAGTTTACCCAGAACACAAAGGCACAGGAAAAAAGAATAGCAAGAGAGCAACCCTTGAAACTGCAACCATTGGTAGGTGCTAATGCATTATATATCATTAATTTAAAGGCGAAGGTAGCTCTGCCTATCTTTTATTTATAAAATTAATTCCTGCCGAGTAATATCATTGATGCACATTAAAGTGAGAAGTTGACATCACCAAGCACAATCATCTGGTTTCCTTGAGCAAAATTACATACAAAGTTATTCATTAAAATTCACGTAAGTAATTTCTAACCTGCTGTAAGTATTATGAATAGAATGTGATATCACCGTCTAGTATGATGATTGTAACTGATTTGTGGTTTATAATTGGATGGCTATATCATTGATGGCACATAGTGGGGACAATACAGCAATTTGCATGTATTGGGACATTGTCGGAAATTTGTTTAAATCAGGATAATATGTCATTATGTGTTCATTAATGGACAGTAAATGACTTATTTACCAAAGGACTTAATAACTTCATCTGAGGCTGCCATAGCCCTTAACCCGCATCTTTAGTTTCTCTTTGATCTCCCCTCTTGATCTCTCCAAGCTCATCTTGTCCATGAGACCGACTTCCTGCTCCCTTGACCCTATTCCCACTAAACTGCTGACCACCCAACTTCCTTTTTTGGCTCCCATGTTAACCGACTTTGTTAATGGTTCTCTCTCGGGTACTGTTCCCTCTCCTTCAAACCTGCTGTCATCACCCCTCTCCTCACTTGGCTTGCTAGCTATCGCCCCATCTCCAACCTCCCTTTCCTGTCCAAAGTACTTGAACGTGTTGTCGCCTCCCAAATCCGTGACCATCTTTCCCTAAATTCAATGTTTGAATCCCTTTGCCCCTGCCACAGTACCAAAACGACTCTCATCAAAGTCACAAATGACATCCTTTGTGACTGTGACAAAGGTAAACTAGCTCTCCTCGTCCTTCTGGACCTGTGTGCAGCCTTTGACGCAGTTGACCACTCCATCGTCCTCCAACATCTTTCCAGCATCATCTAGCTAGGTGGGACTGCACTCGTCTGTTTCCATTCTTATCAATCTAATCATAGCCGGAAAATGTCCTGCAATGGCTTCTCTTTTTACTCCCGCATTGTTACCTCTGGTGTCCCCCAAGGATCTAATCTTGGCCCTCTTCTATTTCTCATCTATATGCTGCTCCTTGGCGATATCATCCAAAAACACAGAGTCAGTTTCCACATTTACGCTGACGACATCCAGTTCTACCTCCAACACTTCTCTCGACCCCTGTTTGGTATCTAAATTGTCAGATTGCTTACCCGACATCCAGTACTGGATAAGCAGAAATGTTCTCCAATTAAATATTGGGAAGACCGAAGCCATTATCTTTGGTCCCCGCCACAAACTGCATTCCCTAACCACTGACTTCATCCCTCTCCCTAGCATCAATCTGAGGGTGAACAAGATTGTATGCAATCTAGGTGACATTAGTTTCCGGCCACACATCCGCGGCGTAACTAAAACTGCCTTTTTCCACCTCCTTAACATTGCCCGCTTCCGCCCCTGTCTCAGCTCTCATGCTGCTGAAACCCTCATTCCTGCCTTAGTTACCTTTAAACTTGACTACTCCAACTCACTCCTCGCTGGCCTCCCACATTGTACACTACGTAAACTAGAGGTTATCCAAAACTCAGCAGCCCGTGTCCTAATTCGCACTAAGTCATGATCATCCATCACCCCTGTGCTTTCTGACCAACATTGGCTCCCGGTTAAACAACACCTCGATTTCAAAATTCTCATCCTTGTTTACAAATCATTCCATGGCCTTGCCCCTCTTTATCTCTGTAATCTTTTTCAGACTCACAACCCCACAAGATGTCTGCGCTCTTGAATATCCCTCATTATAACTGCTCAACCATCGACTGTTTGGGGCCCTAAGCTCCAGAACTCCCTCCCTAAACCTCTCCACCTCTCTACCTGTCTTTCTTCACTTTAAGACGCTCCTTAAAACCTACCTCTTTAACCAAGCTTTTGGTCATCTGCCTTAATTTCTTCTTTTGTGGCTCGGTATCTAATTTATCTGTTTTGTCTTGTTAGCACTGCTGTGAAGCTATATAAATAAAAGTTATTGTTATTTATTAAAGGACGCGACTGCTGCCAATGACATAAAGTAGTTGCGCATGCGCAGTTCCAGTGGATTTTTTGGCTTGTTTTCACCGGACTTCCGACAGATTAATGAGAGAGAAAGGCGAAGGGATAGATAGCTGTTTTTTTGCCTCTCCCAGGAGATTGCATGGCTCCGGGTGAGTTGAACTCTGCCGTATAACATCACAGGTAAGGAAGGTAAGTGATTGGTAGTGATTGTGGGCTAAGTTTTTTTTTTAAATTAACACATAGCATATAACTAAATACTAAAAACTAACCTTTATTTGTTTAATTAATTTAATATACTATATAGGGTAAATACTTGATTAACGCTAAACTAATTAATTAAATAAAATAATGTGAAAACAGGAAATGTGTTGCTGCTGCAATATGTGGGAGCTTCTGGACGTTTTGGTCCAGGGTGACTACATCTGCGGTAAGTGTCTGCGGCTTGACAAACTTCGGCTCAGAGTTGAGGAGCTGGAGTCCGAGCTGCAGACATTGCGAGATATCAGAGCGGGAGAAAGTTACCTGGACCTTTTGCTCCAGGAGGTAGCCACATCCTCTAGATTAAATACTTTAGAATTGACACGTGGTCAGGGACAGGAGGGTGTGACTGCGAGTGAAGCAGTTAAGGGGATCCAGGATGTAGTATTGCAGGAGCCTCAGTCCCTGCACTTGTCCAATAGATTTGAGATTCTTGCAACCCTTGAGGGCAAGTGTGCAGACTGTGGGGTGAATGAACACCGTGGTGCAGAAAGCCATTCAAGTGGGGTGAGTAAAAAGATAGGTGGTTGTAGTAGGGGACAATACAGTTAGGGGGATAGATGGGGTTCTCTGCAGCCAAGAGCATGTGGCCCGAAGGCTGTGTTGCCTACCTAGTGTCAAGGTAAAGGACATCTCCTCCGGGCTGGAGAAGAACTTGGAGGGGGAGGATCCAGTTGTCGTGGTACATGTAGGTACCAATGACATAGGGCCCAAGTTTCCACACGATAAAAAACGGGCGCCCCTCCGAGCTGGGCGCCTGTTTTTCGCGCCTAAAACGGCGCCGGAAAAAAAACGCGTGATTCTGGAGCGCTTTGCAGCTCCTTGTCTGTTTGGCGCGGCGCCCAGGGGGGCAGAGCCTACACTTGCGCCGATTTTGTAAGTGGGAGGGGGCGGGTACCATTTAAATTAGTTTTTTTCCTGCCGGCAACGCTGCGCGTGCGTGTTGGAGCGTTCGCGCACATGCAGTGTAAAGGAAACATTGGCACTCGGCCATTTTTGTAGTTCTTTGTAGCTGTTTAATTTTTGAACATTTTTTAATAAAAGCACATTGCCATCAGCACTGAGGCTTCTTGCAGCCTTCTCACTGTCTCCTTCCCCACCCCCGCGGGAACGAACGGGCGCCTCCTCCCCCCCCACCCCAGCGGGATCGAACGGGCGCCTCCCCCCCCCCCCCTCCCCCCCAGCGGGAACGAACGGGCGCTTCCTCACCCGCGCCCCCCCCCCCCCCCCGCGGGAACGAACGGGCACCTCCTCCCGCACCCCCCCCACCCCCGCGGGAACGAACGGGCGCCTCCTCCCGCACCCCCCCCCCCCCCCCCCCCGCGGCGGGAACGAACGGGTGCCTCAACTTGTGAGGCTGACTGCAGCATTCTCCGTGGCTGAAGCACTTTCACACAGGTGGGAAGATGGTTTATTTAATCTTTTCTTTGCTTATAAATGTTTATTCAGGTTGGATTTATTTGTATAATATTTGTAGAAGTATAAATAAGGATTTATTGTAGAATTTAATGATTTCCCTTCCCCCCCCCCCACTTCGTTCTGGACGCCAAATTTGTAACCTGCGCCTGATTTTTTTAATGTGTAGAACAGGTTTTTTCAGTTCTACAAAAATCTTCACTTGCTCCATTCTACTTTAGTTTGGAGTACGTTTTCACTGTGGAAACTTTGAAATCAGGCGTCAGTGGCCGGACACGCCCCCTTTTGAAGAAAAAATTCTGTTCCAAAGTAGAACTGTTCTACCTGACCAGAACTGCAGAAAAAAAAATGTCGAGAATTGCGATTTCTAAGATAGTCCATTCTCCACCAGTTGCTCCTAAAAATCAGGTGCAAATCATGTGGAAACTTAAGCCCATAGAAACATAGAAAATAGGTGCAGGAGTAGGCCATTCGGCCCTTCGAGCCTGCACCGCCATTCAATGAGTTCATGGCTGAATATGCAACTTCAGTACTCCATTCCTGCTTTCTCGCCATATCCCTTGATCCCCCAAGTAGTAAGGATGACATCTAGCTCCTTTTTGAATATATTTAGTGAATTGGCCTCAACAACTTTCTGTGGTAGAGAATTCCACAGGTTCACCACTCTCTGGGTGAAGAGGTTTCTCCTCATCTCGGTCCTAAATGGCTTACTCCTTATCCTTAGACTGTGACCCCTGGTTCTGGACTTCCCCAACATTGGGAACATTCTTCCTGCATCTAACCACTCTAAACCCGTCAGAATTTTAAACGTTTCTATGAGATCCCCTCTCATTCTTCTGAACTCCAGTGAATACAAGCCCAGTTGATCCAGTCTTTCTTGATAGGTCAGTCCCGCCATCCCGGGAATCAGTCTGGTGAACCTTCGCTGCACTCCCTCAATAGCAAGAATGTCCTTCCTCAAGTTAGGAGACCAAAACTGCACACAATACTCCAGGTGTGGCCTTACCAAGGCCCTGTACCACTGTAGTAACACCTCCCTGCCCCTGTACTCAAATCCCCTCGCTATGAAGGCCAACATGCCATTTGCTTTCTTAACCGCCTGCTGTACCTGCATGCCAACCTTCAATGACTGATGTACCATGACACCCAGGTCTCGTTGCACCTCCCCTTTTCCTAATCTGTCACCATTCAGATAATAGTCTCTTTCTGTTTTTATCACCAAAGTGGATAACCTTACATTTATCCACATTATACTTCATCTGCCATGCATTTGCCCACTCACCTAACCTATCCAAGTCACTCTGCAGCCTCATAGCATCATCCTCACAGCTCACGCTGCCACCCAACTTCGTGTCATCCGCAAATTTGGAGATACTACATTTAATCCCCTTGTCTAAATCATTAATGTACAATGTAAACAGCTGGGGCCCCAGCACAGAACCTTGTGGTACCCCACTAGTCACTGCCTGCCATTCTGAAAAGTACCCATTTACTCCTACTCTTTGCTTCCTGTCTGCCACCCAGTTCTCAATCCATGTCAGCACCCTACCCCCAATCCCATGTGCTTTAACTTTGCACATTAATCTCTTGTGTGGGACCTTGTCGAAAGCCTTCTGAAAGTCCAAATACATCACATCAACTGGTTCTCTCTTGTCCACTCTACTGGAAACTTCCTCAAAAAATTGCAGAAGATTTGTCAAGCATGATTTCCCTTTCACAAATCCATGCTGACTTGGACCTATCATATCACCTCTTTCCAAATGCGCTGCTATGACATCCTTAATAATTGATACCATCATTTTACCCACTACCGATGTCAGGCTAACCGGTCTATAATTCCCTGTTTTCTCTCTGCCTCCTTTTTTAAAAAGTGGGGTTACATTGGCTACCCTCCACTCCATAGGAACTGATCCAGAGTCAATGGAATGTTGGAAAATGACTGTCAATGCATCCGCTATTTCCAAGGCTACCTCCTTTACTACTCTGGGATGCAGTCCATCAGGCCCTGGGGATTTATTGGCCTTCAATCCCATCAATTTCCCCAACACAATTTCGCGACTAATAAGGATTTCCCTCAGTTCCTCCTACTGAATAGACCCTCTTGACCCCTTTTATATCCGGAAGATTGTTTGTGTCCTCCTTAGTGAATACCGAACCGAAGTATTTGTTCAATTGGTCTGCCATTTCTTTGTTCCCCGTTACGACTTCCCCTGATTCTGACTGCAGAGGACCTACGTTTGTCTTTACTAACCTTTTTCTCTTTACATATCTATAGAAACTTTTGCAGTCCGTCTTAATGTTCTTTGCAAGCTTCCTCTCGTACTCTATTTTCTCTGCCCTAATCAAACCCTTTGTTCTCCTCTGCTGAGTTCTAAATTTCTCCCAGTCCCTGAGTTCACTGCTATTTCTGGCCAATTTGTATGCCACTTCCTTGGCTTTAATGCTATCCCTGATTTCCCTTGATAGCCACGGTTGAGCCACCTTCCCTTTTTTTATTTTTACGCCAGACAGGGATGTACAATTGTTGGAGTTCATCCATGCGGTCTCTAAATGTCTGCCATTGCCCATCCACAGTCAACCCCTTGAGTATCATTCGCCAATCTATCCTAGCCAATTCATGCCTCATACCTTCAAAGTTACCCTTCTTTAAGTTCTGGATCATGGTCTCTGAATTAACTGTTTCATTCTCCATCTTAATGTAGAATTCCACCATATTATGGTCACTCTTTCCCAAGGGGCTTCGCACAACGAGATTGCTAATTAATCCTCTCTCATTACATAACACCCAGTCAAAGATGGCCTCCCCCCTAGTTGGTTCCTCGCCATATTGGTCTAGAAAACCATCCCTTATGCACTCCAGGAAATCCTCCACCACTGTATTGCTTCCAGTTTGGTTCGCCCAATCTATATGCATATTAAAGTCACCCATGATAATTGCTGCACCTTTATTGCATGCACCCCTAATTTCCTGTTTGATGCCCTCCCCAACATCACTACTACTGTTTGGAGGTCAGTACACAACTCCCACTAATGTTTTTTGCCCTTTGGTGTTCTGCAGCTCAACCCCATATAGATTCCACATCATCCAAGCTAATGTCCTTCCTAACTATTGCATTAATCTCTTCTTTAACCAGCAATGCTACCCCACCTCCTTTTCCTTTTATTCTATCCTTCCTGAATGTTGAATACCCATGGATGTTGAGTTCCCAGCCCTGATCATCCTGGTGCCACGTCTCTGTAATCCCAATCACATCATATCTGTTAACATCTATTTGCACAGTTAATTCATCTACTTTATTATGGATACTCCTTGCATTAAGACACAAAGCCTTTAGGCTTAGTTTTTAATACCCTTTGTCTTTTTAGAATTATGATGTAGTGTGGCCCTTTTTATTTCTTGCCTTTGTTTACTTGGCGTTCCACTATTGCTTTTTACCTTTCTACCATCTGTTTCTGACTCCATATTACTTCGCCCTATCTCGCTGCATAGGTTCCCATCCCCCTGCCATATTAGTTTAAGCACTCCCGAACTGCATTAGCAAATGTTACCCCGAGGACATCAGTTCCAGTCCTGCCCAAGTGCAGACCGTCCCTTTTGTACAGGTCCCACTTCCCCCAGAACTGGTTCCAATGTCCCAGGAATTTGAATCCCTCCCTCTTGCACCACTGCTCAAGCCACGTATTTATTCTAACTATCCTGCTCCCTTTACTCTGATTAGCACGTGGCACTGATAGCTATCCAGAGATTACTACCTTTGAGGTCTTACTTTTTAATTTAACTCCTAGCTCCCTAAATTCAGCTTGTAGGACCTCTTCCCGCTTCTTACCTATATCGTTGGTACCTACATGTACCACGACAACTGGCTGTTCACCCTCCCTCTCCAGAATGCCCTGCAGCCGCTCTGAGACATCCTTGACCCTTGCACCAGGGAGGCAACATACCATCCTGGAGTCTCGGTTGCGCCACAGAAACTCCTATCTATTCCCCTTACAATAGAGTCCCCTATCACTATTAGCTCTCCCACTCTTTTTCCCACCCTTCTGTGCAGCAGAGCCACCCACGGTGCCATGAACCTGGCTGCTGGTGCCTTCCTCTGATAAGTCATCTCCCCCAACAGTATCCAAAACGGTATATCTGTTTTGGAGGGAGATGACCGCAGGGGACTCCTGCACTACCTTCCTGCTCTTGCCTTGTCTCTTGTTCACCCATTCACTATCTGCCCTAACCCTTACCTGCGGTGTGACCAACTCACTGAATGTGCTATCCACAACATTCTCAGCATCGCGCATGCTCCGGAGTGAGTCCATCCGCAGCTCCAGTGCCGTCATGCGGTCTGTCAGGAGCTGCAGCTGGACACACTTCCCGCACACAGACTTCCCACATAGCACAGGAGGAACATGACATGGGTCTGAGCTCTCCTGCCATGACTTAACCCTTAAATTAATTTACTTACTAAAATTTACTTAAACACCAAATAGCTACTTAGTAGTTCGCTGCCAATTAAACCAATCTAAAAGTCAGTCTAAAAGAGAGTTATACTTATCCGTCGAACAGCCAACCACTTACCAGCTTGACTGTGACGTCACCTCTCGATTTCGCACCCCTCTATCTTTGTCTGCAATTGGTCAGGCTGGTCTCTGGGCCTCTGTCTCCTACTCTCGCACTACTTATCAGCTGCTCTAGTGTCAGCACTGGTAGGAAAAACAAGACAAAACAGCACCTGCCACCCCCACTTGCCTGAACTCACCCACTTACCAAACTCACAAATGCCACTCTATGCTGTTGCATTTATCGGATATGATAACATCACACTTAGATAATATCAACGAGATTATATCAATGGGATTAAACAAAGTCAACATGGATTTATGAAAGAAAAATCATGTTTGACAAACCTACTGGAATTTTTTGACGATGTAACTGATAGAATAGATAAGGGAGAACCGGTGGATGTAGTGTATTTGGAATTTCAGAAGGCCTTTGACAAATCCCACATTAGAGGTTCGTGTGCAAAATTAAAGCACATCGGATTGGGGTAATGTATTGGCATGGATTGAAAATTGGTTAACTGAGGAAACAGAGTAGGAAAAAATGGGTCTTTTTCGGGGTGGTGGGCAGTGACTAGTGGGGTACCACAGGGATCAGTGCTTGGGCCCCAGCTATTCACAATGTATATAAATGATTTGGATGAGGGAACCAAATGTAATATTTCCAAGTTTTCTGACGACACAAAACTAGGTGGGATTGTGAGTTGTGAGGAGGATGCAAAGACGCTGCAAGGCGATTTAGATCGGTTGAGTGAGTGGGCAAACACATGGCAATTGCAATATAATGTGGACAAATGTGAAGTTATCCACTTTGAAAGGAAAAACATAAGGACAAAGTATTATTTAAATGGTGATGGCTTGGGAAGTGTCGATGTTCAACACCAGTCATTGAAAGCAAACATGCAGGTGCGGCAAGGAGTTAGGAAGGCAAATGGTATGTTGGCCTTCATTGCAAGAGAATTTGAGTACAGGAGCAAGGATGTCTTACTACAGTTATACAGGGCCTTGGTGAGACCGCACCTAGAGTATTGTGTGCAGTTTTGGTCTCCTTACCTAAAGAAAGGATATACTTGCCATAGAGGAAGTGCAGCGAAGGTTCACCAGACTGATTCCTGGGATGGCAGGACTGTCGTATGAGGACAGATTGGGTCGACTAGGCCTGTATTCACTAAAGTTTAGAAGAATGATAGGGGATCTCATTGAAACGTATAAAATTCTGACTGGGTTGGATAGACTGGATACGGGGAGGATGTTTCCCCTGGCTGGGAAGTCTAGAACAAGAGGTCACAGTTTCAGGATATGGGGTAGGAAATTTAGGATCGAGATGGGGAGAAATGTTTTCACTCAGCAGGTGGTGAACCTGTGGGATTCTCTACTACAGAAGGCTGTGGAGGCCAAGTCACTGAATATATTTAAGAGGGAGATAGATTTCGAGAAACAAAAGGCATCAAGGGGTATGGGAAAAAGCGGGAATATGGTGTTGAGATAAAGGATCAGCCATGATGATATTGAATGGCAGTGCAGACACGAAGGGCCAAATGGCCTACTACTGCTCTTATTTTCTATGTTTCTATTTCAGGTATTGTGAGGTCTGTGAGGGGTTTTATTTATTTATTTATTTTGCTGTGTGTCGGTTTTTAGGGGTTATTATTGATAGTCATGGGAATTCGTACAAACGGAGTTCCTATTTTTATCAATGAGAATACTGCATAGTGATTGGTGGTCCAGGCCCACGTGACTCCAGCATTTACATACATACCTGAAAGACATCTTCCCATGTGCTGCGCAGTGAATCTAGGCCTCCAACTGGGACCACCAGGTACTTTCGTAGATTTTTTTCGGGTCAGAGGCGTTTGTACGAAGGAAGCCTCTGACCCCAATTTTCCCCCATTAAAATTGCATCAGGTTACCGCTCTTAAATATATCAAGGAATATTTTATAATGCAAAAACAATTGCGCTCTAAGATACGCTAATGAGTTTGAGTGGTAACATGAGCAAAAAAAAAAATCACTTCTGAAAATTACCACAATTTGTGCCTGGATTGCTGATTGCGCCCAAAGAGGAAACGCTTGGCCATAATGATTATTTTTTTCCTGCGAATATTCAGCTTTTACTATAATAGAAAACATAGAAACATAGAAAATAGGTGCAGGAGTAGGCCATTCGGCCCTTCTAGCCTGCACCGCCATTCAATGAGTTCATGGCTGAACATGCAACTTCAGTACCCCATTCCTGCTTTCTCACCATACCCCTTGATTCCCCTAATAGTAAGGACTTCATCTAACTCCTTTTTGAATATATTTAGTGAATTGGCCTCAACAACTTTCTGTGGTAGAGAATTCCACAGGTTCACCACTCTCTGGGTGAAGAAATTCCTCCTCATCTCGGTCCTAAATGGCTTCCCCCTTATCCTTAGACTGTGTCCCCTGGTTCTGGACTTCCCCAACATTGGGAACATTCTTCCTGCATCTAACCTGTCTAACCCCGTCAGAATTTTAAACGTTTCTATGAGGTCCCCTCTCATTCTTCTGAACTCCAGTGAATACAAGCCCAGTTGATCCAGTCTTTCTTGATAGGTCAGTCCCGCCATCCCGGGAATCAGTCTGGTGAACCTTCGCTGCACTCCCTCAATAGCAAGAATGTCCTTCCTCAGGTTAGGAGACCAAAACTGTACACAATACTCCAGGTGTGGCCTCACCAAGGCCCTGTACAATTGTAGCAACACCTCCCTGCCCCTGTACTCAAATCCCCTCGCTATGAAGGCCAACATGCCATTTGCTTTCTTAACCGCCTGCTGTACCTGCATGCCAACCTTCAATGACTGATGTACCATGACACCCAGGTCTCTTTGCACCTCCCCTTTTCCTAATCTGTCACCATTCAGATAATAGTCTGTCTCTCTGTTTTTACCACCAAAGTGGATAACCTCACATTTATCCACATTATACTTCATCTGCCATGCATTTGCCCACTCACCTAACCTATCCAAGTCGCTCTGCAGCCTCATAGTATCCTCCTCGCAGCTCACACTGCCACCCAACTTAGTGTCATCCGCAAATTTGGAGATACTACATTTAATCCCCTCGTCTAAATCATTAATGTACAGTGTAAACAGCTGGGGCCCCAGCACAGAACCTTGCGGTACCCCACTAGTCACTGCCTGCCATTCTGAAAAGTCCCCATTTACTCCTACTCTTTGCTTCCTGTCTGACAACCAGTTCTCAATCCATGTCAGCACACTACCCCCAATCCCATGTGCTTTAACTTTGCACATTAATCTCTTGTGTGGGACCTTGTCGAAAGCCTTCTGAAAGTCCAAATATACCACATCAACTGGTTCTCCTTTGTCCACTTTACTGGAAACATCCTCAAAAAATTGCAGAAGATTTGTCAAGCATGATTTCCCTTTCACAAATCCATGCTGACTTGGACCTATCATATTACCTCTTTCCAAATGCACTGCTATGACATCCTTAATAATTGATTCCATCATTTTACCCACTACCGATGTCAGGCTGACCGGTCTATAATTCCCTGTTTTCTCTCTCCCTCCTTTTTTAAAAAGTGGGGTTACATTGGCTACCCTCCACTCCATAGGAACTGATCCAGAGTCAATGGAATGTTGGAAAATGACTGTCAATGCATCCACTATTTCCAAGGCCACCTCCTTAAGTACTCTGGGATGCAGTCCATCAGGCCCTGGGGATTTATCGGCCTTCAATCCCATCAATTTCCCCAGCATAATTTCCCGACTAATAAGGATTTCCCTCAGTTCCTCCTCCTTACTAGACCCTCCGACCCCTTTTATATCCGGAAGGTTGTTTGTGTCCTCCTCAGTGAATACCGAACCAAAGTACTTGTTCAATTGGTCCGCCATTTCTTTGTTCCCCGTTATGTGTCAGACATTGGCAGAATGAAGTAAGTGAAAATGGATAATAAAGATGCGAATGAATGGAGAGTTAAAAGTACATGGTATCACACACATTTTATACACTAAACTACAATGGTGCTGAAATTCCGATGTCCTGGGTCCGTACGAAGTGTCTACGGACCCGGGAAGGCATCGGAAAAGCCGGTTTTCAGCGCACAATGCGCATGCGCTGAAAACCAGCTTTTCCGATCTGTCTAGTTTCTGGCTTGACAGATCTCACGCATATCGGGAGCGAGGACACTTGCAGGGCAAGATTTCCGATATTTACGCATATCTTGCCCTGCAAATGTCCTCAAAAATCTTGCGCCTGAAAAAGGTGTAAAGTCTACTTTTACAGACGCAAGTGTTTAAAAATACACAAACATTTTAAAATCAAGTTATAAAAACACATCTTATTGTTTACAAATCCTCCCCACAATGGTAAGTTTATTTTAAGGCATAATTAAAAAAACTTTTTAAAAAAAGTCAGGAAAATATATATTTTTTAATAAGAACTTTAATTTATGAATCTTAAATATGTAGTGTATTTTTCTATTTTTTATGAATATTTTGTGTGTTTGGGGGAGGTTTCTCATTCATAATAATGGAAACTCCAACTTGCGGAGTTCCCATTATTATGAATGAGAAAATACTGTACCTTGATTGGCTGCCCACAGCCATGTGACTCCAGCTCCAGGCCTACGCATGTCCCGACGTGCACGCGATCCGATGCATAGGAGTAAAGGCCTCAGGATTGGAAGTTCGTGCGGGCGCCGCAGGAACAAGTAGTTGCGCATCTTTTAAAAATGTTTTCAGTCGTTTGCCCGTGGGAAGACCTCGATCGGAATTTCAGGCACATTAATGAAGTATTGCCAATCATTCTGATAACAATTAACAGAAAATAATTGATACGCTTTAATTTAGTTTACACTTTTTAAATTAATTACTTACAACCATACACATCTGAACTATAGTGCAGCCTGTTTCCTGGGACTTGAGTGCATAATCTAATGTTACACTTCAATGTGGTACTGAGGTAGCTCTGCAGTTTTGGATGTGCTTTCTTTCAGAAGAGACGTCAAACTGAGGCCTCATCTGTCTATTCAGGTGGACATCTGGGGTTAGACTTTCCACTTGGCATCGCTGGGCTAGTGCCCAAAAATCGCCTAAAAAGGCAGGCAATTGCCCATTTCGCTTAAAAAGTGGAATGTTGGACTGGAAAATTGCCGGCCCAACTTTTGTGTCACATCGCCGAGGTGATCGCCCACACATCACCCAGCGCAACTTTCGGTACATCGCCCACTCATCGTCTGGCTAATAGCTTGCCGAGGACATCGCTGGAGAAATGCTGCTCTTACTTGCCGTTCCTCACAGAACTTGACACTACGAACGCCATTTTGAAAGTCGGAAGAAGTGATGAGGTTGCTTAAAGGGGCTTATAATTTGTGAGTTATTTAAGGGCCTTTAAGTTACTCATTGATCCATTCATAGTTATATTTATATTTATTTTAGTACCAAGGTCATTTATAGTTATAATAGTGATCGTGAATGAGGCTTGTATCTTCGTTACCATTACTTGTAAATGCTCACATGCTGGAGTCTGAAGTTGGGTTTAGTGAAGGGTTCAGTGAAGGGCCCAATTGAAGAGGTGGAAGACTAATATGGAGGCGGAAGAGGAGAACTTACAGCCAACGAACTTACAGGGAAAAGCAATCTTACCTCAACTTGTCTGATAAAACGTGCCTTAGGAGACTGCGCTTCCGCAAAGAGGTCATCGATGAGATATGCCAGCTCATCAAGGGGATCTTTAGCCTACCAGCACCATTAGGACCGCACTGCCCATTGAGGTAAAGGTTACTACAGCACTATCCTTCTATGCATCTGGCTCCTTTCAGGTTTCAGCTGGCGACATCTGTGGTATCTCTCAGCACGCCACACACTGCTCCATTCGACACTGCTCCATTCGACAGGTGACTGAAGCCCTTTACGCTCGCAGGATGGATTTTATAAACTTCCCTATAACCAGGGAGGCACAAACTAGGAGGGCTTTGGGTTTCTCGAATAGCAAACTTCCCCAAGGTGCAGGGAGCAATAGACTGCGCGCACATTGCCCTGAAAGCACCTTTGCAGAGCGCAGTGGTGTTTCGTAACTGAAAGGGATTCCACTCCCTGAATGTGCAGCTCGTTGTCGACCACAATCAAATAATCATGGCAGTTAATGCTAAATTTCCAGGCAGCATCCATGATGCGCACATCCTGCATGAGAGCGCTGTCTCTTACCTGTTTGACAATCATGCAGAAGGTCATGGTTGGATGCTGGGGGATAAAGGATATGGCTTTGACAGATGGCTCATGACCCCGCTGTGTAATCCCCAGACGGAAGCCGAGAAGCTACATGCAATATCGTTGAAAAGACAATTGAGTGCTGAAGCAGTGCTTCAGATGCCTGGACCACTCTGGAGGCAGCCTACAATACCACACTGACCAGGTTGCTGAGTTTATTGTAGTATGTTGCATAACCTAGCTATAAGGAGAGGACAACAATTGCCAGATGGGGCTGCCAGTCCACCTCCAGGAGAAAGTGGAGATGGAAGAGGCAGACGAGGAGGAGGAGGCTGGTGAGGACCTTGGGGAGGACAATCAGCCTGGTGATGAATCCATGGTCCCACCCCCCTCAAGACTGCAAAACCCCATGGGAGTTACGATGCTACAAAGCAGTTGCGCCAGCAGCTCATAAATGAACGCTTTGCATGAACTTACATTGGGAACAGTTACACTTACGGTTACGGAAAGACAACACTTGTGTTTGCTTTGAGTTACATTTCATACTTGCCTGGTCTAGTCTGGCCATTGTTTTACAACAGTTGATAGTTTTACCTTAACTTACGTTATTAGAAGACATTGCACAATAATTGTAAAATGAAATAATTAAAAAAATTATATTAACAAAATATATTAACTTTTAAAATAACACCCACACACCAACAGTGATACAACAATAAAAACAACAACTATCAACAATATAAAAAACAATAAAGCACCCCCTCCCTACCTGCGGCCATGTTTCCCTCCAGGTCCTGCACCCACCCCCGTGTCTTAGCCCCATCCACCCGTTTTGGTCCCCGTGTACCGAGGCAAAGCTGGTGTGTAGCAAACAACGGCAAGACTTCCTGCCGTGGTGGGGTGATGGCGCGATCGCCTGTTTGGGGCCGGAGGGTGGGGTGGTGTTGGAGGGAAAGTGCCTTCTGAATCAGAAGGAAGTGCTTCCTCCTGATTCGCCTGTGTGCTGGTGCTGGTGGTATGTCGACTGACGGCACCTCGGGGTTCTGTGCCATGTCCTGCCACCCATCGCATGCCGCAAGGCATCGACTGAGGCGGTCGTCGCACGCGTCTCCTGGATCATCTGCTACATAAGCTCCGAATTGCGCACGCACGACTGGGACGTGTCCCTCGTGAATCCCACAAAAGCCTGGAGATGCTCGGGACTAATCACGACACTCTCCTTGCACAGTCTGGTCAAGCCCTCGATCCGATCGGCTAGGGGAGGCATGTGCTGACCTCGCTGACCCTACCTCCGTGAGGTCGACGTGAGCACTAAGATGTGCCTTGGCGTTGCCGGCTGCACGCCGCTTGGTCCCGCTACTACTTCTGTCGAAACCGATGTTGTGGCCGCAGGTCCCACAGGTACATCAATGACCGGTAGGGGGATGCTAGGGGCATCCTCCTGGGTTTCCATAACATCGACGTCCTCCTCAGGGTTGGTGGTCTCTTACTCCTCCTCCCGTGGTGATGACCACCTGCATCTGGAGGGGGAGGTGTTCCGGTTGCGCCTCCGCCTTGCTGCGCATGGGTATTGGTGGACCTGCAAAACACAATTGAGCTTATTAGAACAGAAGTGTACGCATTCTTGCACTGTTCTGTGCTGGTATACGAATGAGGCGCAGCACTACTACAATAAATGAGACCAAGAGACATTACATAACGCATCACACTGTAGTACATATGGTAAATCCGAGTTGAAATTTAGTGACCCAGGGAGCTCTGGAGGCTGGATCAGTCAGAGAAAGACAGAATGATAAGGGAGTGAAGGTTTATGGGGAGCAGATAGAGAAGGGGACAGATGGCCAGATCACCTGCTCCTGCACTTCTCTCTTGTGTTGTCAACCTGAGAGTAGCACAGAGGCGGCATGGGAATCGGGATAGCTGCATGCATAACATGACATCATTCATATATTATAATGAAATGATGTTACATTACTTTAACACTGCTTGACGCATTACTCATGTGACGGAAGCGAGGGCTCTGCCTCACCATGGGTGGCTGAACGAGTGTGGCCCCCGACCAGTGACACAGCGTGTTCCTCCAACTCGGTTAGCTGGGCAGGGCCCCCTCCGGAGTTCGCCTGCACTCTGAGCGATTCTTTGCTAACTTCTTCTGCAAATGTGAAAAGATCATGGCATAAGCTCATTGGGTAGGTACTATCATGGAAAGACAGCATTCGCCACGTTATATGCTAATAGGGTTTTTATCCACAATTGATGCATGGTTATAACAAAGATCGTGTTTAACATCTAATGCTTGACGCAAACATCTCTCTCGACTACATTCACCATTGAAGGACCCCCGGGGGTGGTGGGAATCAGGATAGCTGGTGAACTCGGCAATGACAGGAGCTAATATCCCAAAATGTCCCAGGGCAGACAGTGAGCAATGGCAGTTCTCCTCCAGTCAATGCTGGGTCACTGTGTAAGTGACAGCAGCCAGAGAGACTTAAAAAGGGCGCAGATTCATAGCCCTGTCCAGAACTTAGCAGGGAATATATGTAATATATGTAAGAATAACAAGCTTAAATTCAATCCAGGAGATTTTTTATTATAATTACAATTTGCATCATTACAATATAAAATCTATACCTACTCTTGCCGAAGCAACCAGGCTGTTCCAGCGCTTCTGGCACTAGTCGGACCCACTCGCCAAATGGGAAGTCGACGAGACCAGATTTTCCGATACGCCTGGGGTGGGGGTTTCCCACGACCACTCCAGGTTAATTGGGCCCACCGGGAGTGCACTTCCTAAACTAGGGCCTCGTTGGCCTCATCGCTAAAAAGCTTAGCCCTTTTCCTTGCGTCCACCACATCATGGAGACTTACGTTAGAAGATGACATTTTTTAATTGTATCAATTATATGTAATTATATCTCTGGTTCTTTTATCTCTAATTCTCTAATTCAATCACTCCACAAGTCTCTCTGTCTCTCTATCTCTCTCTCTCTCTCTCTCTCTCCTTTCCCCCCCCCCCCCTGCGCATGTGTGGATGACCCCGACCTCCCGAAACGCATGCGCAGAAGACCGTTGCTAGGGAAGCTTCGCCTTCCACATCGCTGAGTCCCATTTTGCATCGCTGAGCTGAAAGTAATGGACTCAAAACTGGGCGATCATGAAGGCTGACACATCGCCAAGGCTGGAACATCGCCCATTTTTTGGGCGCTAGCGATCTGAGTGGAAAAGTCTAGCCCAAAAGATCCCACAACACTATTTGTAGAAGAGTAGGGGTGTTCTTCCAGTCTTAACCAACATTTATCTCTCAATCAACACCTCCAAAAACAGAATAACTGGTCAGTTATCTCATTCTGATATGTGGGGCCTAGCTCCGTAGAAATTGTCTGCTCCGTTTGCCTACAAAACAACATTAACTACAAGCCAAAAGTAATTCATTCGCTGTGAAGCACTTTGCAATGGCCTGAGAATGTGAAAGGTGCTATATAAATACAAATTCTTTCAAATAATTTTGAAACTATTAGGAATATTATACTTTGTGGGCTAAACATCAATGAGATTTCGTGCAATCTACTTGGCTGCTTTGATACTAATTCTGCATTAGTGCATTTCTTATCATATTCGAGAAAATTCCCTAAATGGCACTGTTGTGTAACTGCAGCCTATACTGAAAAAGTACCAAGATCGCAAACAGCCAGAATACATCTACGAAAAGAATAGAGAGCAATTGATAGCTGCAGGATGGCGTCCACCCAGTGTACCAAAGAAGCGTTCACGAGTTGCTACTTTAGATTCAATGGCTACTTTCCAACGGCTGCCAGAACTCTCAATTGCCTCTCAAAAGAAACAGGTTTGAACAAAGTTGTAAAAATATGTCGTTTTTAATTCTATTTTTTTTTCTTGATGTACCTAGCTTCAACATCTCTGCTGTCAGGAGAGCAGTCATTCTGCTCTTGTATTGTTGAAATGCACCTGCATGATTTGCCAATCAATGCTAAGGACCATACACTCCCCTCCAATTATTTGCTCTTGTAAGAAAACACTGAAGCCTCCATTTAGCACTTCCCCACTCTGCATAGCTCAGCTTGACAGAATAGGAATTTAAACTACATTTGACCTCATTTCGTGGTTCAGTGCCATTGCACTGCTCTGTAAAAATATATAATTTGACCTGATCTACTAGTAGCTTATAGTTGACTAAAGAAAAATAATTGTTTTTCAATATCTAAGTGATTGGGCCTTCAAAAGCAAATTGTTGAACTTTCTTATTTCATACTTTTTCAATTATCTATTTTCTTCTGGATATGTGGAAAAACAAATCCCTGGATGATGAAGACAAGAGAATTGATATACATTGGGATATTTTTAAAAATGTATTCGTTCGTGGGATGTGGGCATAGCTGGTAAAGCCAGCATTTATTGCCCATCCCTAATTGCCCTTGAGAAGGTTGTGATGAGCCACCATTTCAGAGGCTAGTTAAAAATCAACCACTCTTCTGGATTCACATATAGGTCAGACCGGGAAAAGACAGCGGATTTCCTACCCTAAAGGATGTTAGTGAACCAGATGGATTTTTACATTACTGATGCTAGCTTTTTTTTTTAAATTCCAGATTTATTTAATTAACTGAATTTAACTTGCCCTGCTGCCATGGTGGGATATGAATTCATGTCTCTGGATCATTAATCAAGGCCTCTGGATTACTCGTCCTGTAACATTGCCACTATGCTACCGTTCTGTTAAAATAATATAGTCATATAATTCACTATTGTGAATGTATGTTTTGGAGATATATCCACATTATCCTCTGAATTTGATTTGCTTTATTGATTGCAGTGAAAATCTTGATTAGAATTTCTAAGTTAGGAGCAATTTGCTCCTTTGTCAAAACGCTACCTTTTAGAGGATGACCTAAAGATGGACAACATGAGATGTCTTTGTATTCAGTTTGCTATTGAATGGAACTATTTTAATTTTAAACACATTATTCATATTACACAGATTGACCTGGACACATGTATAATGATGTCTCCACCACCAGTGAAACAACCCAGTATTGCTCTGTGTAGGACAAGTTCATGCATGAGAATGATTTTACCTCCAGCACTGGCATATAGTTCAGCAGAAGATGTCATCCAGGAAAACGTACAAGATCCTTTAAAAATTATTTCAATAATTCGGAAGAATAAACACCTGGGATTTTTATACATGAACTATAGTGCTCCCAAATATTCAATTAAATATGATTTTTATAATTTGAGGTACAGTCTTTAATTTTTAATATTGATGATTTTGTATTTGTATTTACAGTAACTATATCTATATATTCATATAACTATATTTAAAAAATGGTGAATATTGTTCACTTGATCTTTCCCATTGAGTGATACATTTTAACATTCCAATTGCCCAATATCTACACTTGGTTGCAGTCTTGTCTCTTGAGTTAGCAGGTTGTGAGTTAAAGACCCCAGATCAAAACGTGAGCACATAATCTATGCTGATACTTTAGTGCAAAACTACATGAGTAATGTATTATTGAGGTTCAGTTCTTTGGATACGACATCAGGCCGGAGGCAACTATTTTATGCACTTACGGTCCCATAAAGAGTAATACGATGAATGACCAGTTAATCTGTTTTTGGTGCTGTTGGTTGGTGGACGGAATATTGACCAGGGCATTGGGTGAATTGCCTTCTGTGCTTCAAGTAGTGGCATGGGATACAGCCAACCAGGTCTCAATTTAACCTTCTCATCTGAAAAATGGGACTTGTGACAATCCAGCACTCCTTCTGTGTTGCACTCAAGTGTCAGCCTAGATTATGTGCTCAAATCCTGGAGTGGGGCTTGAACATGCAATGTTTAAAGTGCCATGATATATTTCTAAGAGGCTTAATAAGGAAATGTATGTCTTTTCTTTCTTTCCATAGTAACCCCATGAAAATTCAATTTGTATCACAATCTAGCAGTTAATTTCATGACCAATCTAATTTTGTGTGAGGGAGACCGGGCACGGCATGGAAATAAATAAAAGTAGTTCAGGTTAGGGCAGGATTCATATCATAGAATTATAAATTATAGAATGGTTACAGCTCTGAAGGAGGCCATTTGGCCCATCAAGCCCATGCTGACTCTCTGCAAGAGCACTTCAGCTAGTCCTACTCCCCTGCACTTTCCCTGTAGCCCTGCATATTGTTTTCCTTCTGGTACTTATCCAATTCCCTTTTGAAAGCCACGATTGAATCTGCTTCCACCACCCTTTCAGGAAGTTCATTCCAGATCATAACCACTCACTACATAAAAAAGATTTTCCCCATGTCGCCTTTGGTTCTTCTCCCAATCACCTTTAATATGTGTTCTCTGGTTCTCGACCCATCCAGCAATAGGAACAGTTTCTCTCTATCTACTCTATCGAGACTCCTCATGATTATGAACACTGGTATGAAATCTCCTCTCAACCTTCTCTGCTCTATGGAGAGCAACCCAGCTTCTCCAGTCTATCCACGTAACTGAAGTCCCTCATCCCTGGAACTATTCTTGTAAATCATTTCTGCACCCTCTGTAAGGCTTTCACATCCTTCCTAAAGTGAGGTGCCTAGAATTGGGAACACTATTCCAGTTGAGGCCGAACCAGTGTTCTGTAAAGGTTTATCATAACTTCCTTGCTTTTGTACTCTATGCCTCTTTTTATGAAGCCCAGGATTATGTATGCTTTTTTAACCACTTTCTCAACCTGCCCTAACACCTTCAATGATTTGTGCACATATACCCTCAGATCTCTCTGTTCATGCACCCCCTTTAGAATTGTACCCTTTAGTTTATATTGCCTCTCCTCATTCTTCCGACCAAGATTTATCACTTCGCAGTTTTCTGCATTAAATTTCATCTGGCATATGTCCACCGACTCCACCAGTCTGTCTATGTCCTCTTGAAGTCTATCACTATCCTGCTCACTGTTCATGATACTTCAAAGTTTTGTGTCGTCTGCAAAATCTGAAATTGTGCCCTGTACACCCAAGTCTAAGTCAATATCAATGATTTAGACTTGAATGTAGGGGGTATGATTAAGAAGTTTGCAGATGATACTAAAATTGGCTGTGTGGTTGATAATGGAGAAGAAAGCTGTAGACTGCAGGAACATATCAATGAACTGGTCAGGTGGGCAGATCAGTGGCAAATAGAATTCAATCCGGAGAAGTATGTGGTAATGCTTTGGGGAGGGCTAACAAGGCAAGCGAATACACATTAAATGGTAGGACACTAAGAAGTGAAGGTAGCAGGCCAGGTAGATTATGTGGTTAAGAAGGCATACGGAATACTTGCCTTTATTAGCCGAGGCATAAAATACAAGAGCAGGGAGGTTATGCTTTGAACTGTGTAAAACACTAGTTAGGTCACAGCTGGAGTACTGTGTGCATTTCTGGTCACCACGTTACAGGAAAGATATGATTGCACTAGACAGGGTACAGAGGAGATTTACGAGGATGTTGCCTGGACTGGAGAATTTTAGCTATGAGGAAAGATTGGATAGGCTGGGCTTGGTTTCTTTGGAACAGAGGAGGCTGAGAGGAGATTCTGAGGGGCCCCAGATAGAGTGGATAGGAAGGACCTGTTTCCCTTAGCAGACAACCAGGAGGTATATATTTAAAGTAATTGGTAGAGGTTTAGAGGGGATTTGAGGGGAAATTTCTTCACCCAGAGAGTGGTGGGGGTCTGGAACTCACTGCCTGTAAGGGTGGTAGAGGCAGAAACCCTCACCACATTTAAAAAGTACTTGGATGTGCACTTGAAGTGCCGTAACCTGTAGGGCTACAGACCAAGAGCTGGAAAGTGTGATTAGGCTGGATAGCTCTTTGTCGGCCAGTGTGGACACGATGGGCCGAAATGGCCTCCTTCCGTGTTGTAAATCTCTCTGATTCTATGATTCATTAATATATATCAAAATCAGTGGTCATCGTAACGACCCCTGGGGAACAACACTGTGTACCTTCCGCCAGTCTGATAAACAACCGTTAACCACTACACTCTGGCCAATTTCGTATCCATGCTGCCACTGTCCCTTTTATTCCATGGGCTCCAACTTTTTATAGTAAACCTATTATGTGGCACTTTATCAAGCGCCTTTTGGAAGTCCATCTGCACCACATCAACCGCCTTTGTTGAGTGAGACTTGATCATTCCAATGCTTTCCATTCCAGTCTCCCATCCTCCACCCCAGTAAAACTCTAGCTGGTCCAAAATCTTCTGTTCGTGTGCTATCCTGCAGCAAGTCTTGCTTACGCAACACCCCCATCCTTGCTCACTTACAGTATCTCACAGTCCCCTAATGATTCAGATTTAAATTCCCTTCATGACACTGTCACTCTTTAATATCTCCATAGCCCCCTGCAACGTCTCCATTCCTCTGAATCTGGCCTCTTGTGCATTCTCCCTCTCTTCACCCCACCATTGGCAGTCATGTATTTAGCCCACAATTCACCACTTCTGGAATTTCCTCCCTAAAACCATAGCTCCTCTACCTCCCTCTCTTTCTTTAACCCTCCTTAAAGACCCTCTTTGTTCCTTCAAGACCATTTTTGCTTCAGCTTTTCGTCTCCACTATTAACTCTAATTCTTTGACTTGGTGATAATTTCATGGGTTTTATTATTGCTGTGACAGTTTGACATGATTCATGCCTTTTTTTTCCCGTTCAATATTGCCGTCAGGTGCTCCTTTCTTGAATCTTTAATTTAAGGCTACTGCCCAACTGTAAGGGCAGAAACTCAACTTGTGCCTAAAACAGGAGCAAAGTCGGCCGAGCAAATCCTCACCACGCCGCTCTGAGGCTCAATCCAAATTTAACTACAGGCCTTAATGAAATGCAACTGGCGAGTTGCAGGTGCCAAATGGGTGACCCACTGCAGTTTGCTGGTCGGGGAGGGCGGGAAATTGGCCAGCTATCGCATAGAGACAGCTTGCAGGGTGAGTCTAGCAGTGGCAGAGTGGTTCCGGGGCAGCAGACTGGAGGTTTTTGTGTGTCCAGGAGGAGCACTCTAGCTTCTCCTCAACCCACAAAAATAAAAACTGAAAAGTTCTTGGCCTCTTTTTGAGCAGCCTCCTATGGTCCCCTTAAATACTGTTGGTTCGGCCACTCAAGACCTGATACAAATAGGTGGAGCATTTTTATCTGCAAGCCCATTTGTATCAGAATTTTGTATTTGTGACTTTGCAACTGGTGTAGGATCCTGAGTTATGTATTTAAGGAGCCGAACCAATATGTCTTCAGTGCACTTTTCGTCCAGATCTGTGTGACAGATCACGAATTTGGAAGCCTAACATCTATTTTACAGGGACAAAACAGGTGGCTGTAAGTTGAATTACTATGCCTAGGTTTTGCAACATGGTCTGTATGTGAAAGAAAACCTTTTTAGTAAATCAATATTTTTACTTATTCAATTTGAATCTCGGTACTGTTGAATGGTGAAAAGAGCTTGAAGAAAGGGGAACTAATACTCGTCGCACCACTATCCTGTCAGGAAAGTTAGGTGAAGTGCTTTCTATGGGAAACAGGGAAAATCTCATGAACTTTTTCATATATTTTCTGAGATCTATACAGCAGTATTGTCAGAGGCCGTAGAGATGGTTCAATCAGAATGACACCTAAAGAACAGAAAATATAAATAAATATGTAAAAAAAAAAAGAATAGTTCTGAAAGGAATGTAAAAAGTGATATTAAAACTATAAATGCTGTAGGTGCACATCAGATTGACTAGCATCTGAAAATAAAGTATAAATTAATATTTTGGTGTTCTGGTGAAGGGTTCTTTTTGAAAATTTAACCCATCCTTGTTCAATGCTGATGGAACCGCTGTGCACTTGCAGATTTTTATTTAAGGCCTCTAACGTTTGTGATTTTTCTTTTTAACCTGATCAATGCAAATAATAATAATTGGGGAGATCTGAAATGCCAACCAAAGAATCAATTGCTAATATCATAATGCTGAACCTAATGTATATTTTTTAGTGTTGTTGCCTACGAGGATATCAATGAAAATGACTATTATACAATCAGCCAGAATGGAGTTCTCCACATGAATAATGAAGATATTGATTTTATAGAACTGGACCGCTGGGAACAAGAATATTTGTATCATAAGAAACTTATTCAGATTCCAGTATTTTCACTCTTTCGCAAATGGAAGGCCTTTATGGTCTGGCGAAAGAACGTACGTTCCAAGAAAATCAACAGCTGCCGCAGAGCATTGCAGGACAACCTGTTCATAGTCAACCCAGTGAGTATCAAATCAAACTTTTTATAATTACCCAATCATTTGCTTCTCTAAGCATTTGTAATCCAGATATGCTCAGGGTATGTTGAATTGCATTTTATTTCACATTAATGTGAAGTATTAAGTTGTTTATATTAAAGCTGGCCAGTTGGAATGAATTACATTGAATTACATAGAATTTTACAACACAATGGGTCATTTGGTCCAGCAGCCGATCTATGCTGGTGTTAATGTTCCTCCTACCTAACTTCATCTCGCCCTACAAATCCTTTTAATCCTTTCTCCCTCAGGTACTTGTGTAGTTTCCCCTTAAATGCATCGATATTGTTTGCCTCAACCACTCCATGTAGTAGTAAGTTCCACATTCTCACCACTCTGGGTGAAGAAGTTTCTCCTGAATTGCTTATTGGATTTATCAGTGACTATCTTATATTTGTGGCCCTTAGTTTTTTTTTAAAGAGAAAAGAGTCCAGCCTGTTCAGTCTTTCCTGATGGTTATACTCTCTCAGTTCTGCTACCATCTTTGTAAAAAAAATTTTCACTTTCTCCAGTGCTTCTATATCCTTTTTGTAATATGGAGAACAGAACTGTGTACAGTACTCTGTGTGGTCTAACTCAGGTACTCTATAAGTTTAACATAACCTCTGCTTTTGAATTCTATTCCTCTAGAAATGAACTCCACTGCTTTGTGTGCACTTTTTATGGCTTTGTTAACCTAAGATGCTACCTTTAATGATTTGTGAATCTGCATCCCAAGATCGCTTTGCAGCACTACCCCATTTAGATTCTTGGTATCCAAGGAGTGGGTAGCCTTCTTATTCCTCCTATCAAAATGCATCACCTCACACTTATCTATATTGAAATTAGTTTGTCCATTTACATGCTGATTCTGCAAGTTTGTTAACATCTTGTATTTTGTTGCAGTTTTGCTCAGTAATAACTACATTCCCCAATTTGGCATCATCTGCAAATTTTGACCTTGTACTTCGATTCCCGAATCTAAATCATTTATGTTAATGGTGAATAAAAGTGGTCCCAACATCGATCTACTTCTTGCCTTCCACCAGTCTGCGTAACTACCTTCAACCCCTCCTCTTTGTTTTCTGTTGTAGCAAGTTTCCTATTCATTCTGATACTTGTCCCCTGGCTCCACATGTGAGGTGCATTTTTCACCACCTATTCCAAATGTTATTTATTTTGCTATTTTCTGTCTTTTTCCTCACAACTTTTCTCCCATTGCATCCCCTCCTGAATGCGTTGACAACTTGCTGGATAAGATTCCACAGCAATAGTCTTGTTGTCGTCATCATCATCAGAGGCAGTCCCTCGAAATTGAGGAAGACTTGCTTCCACTCTAAAAGTGAGTTCTCAGGTCCCTGTACAATACGGAAATTACAGTCTCTGTCACAGGTGGGACAGACAGTGGTTGAAGGAAAGGGTGGGTGGGTAGTCTGGTTTTCCGCACACTCCTTCTACTGTCTGCGTTTGGTTTCTGCATGCTCTCGGCGATGAGACTCTAGGTGCTCAGCGCCCTCCCCGATGCTCTTCCTACACTTAGGGCGGTCTTCGGCCAGGGATTCCCAGGTGCCGGTGGGGATGTTGCACTTTATCAAGGAGGCTTTGAGGGTGTCCTTGAAATGTTTCCTCTGCCCACCTGGGGCTCGCTTGCCGTATAGGAGTTCTGAGTAGAGCGCTTGCTTTGGGAGTCTTGTGTTGGGCAGGCGGACGATGTGGCCTGCCCAATGGAGCTGGTCGAGTATGGTCAGTGCTTCAATGCTGGGGATGTTGGCCTGATCAAGAACACTGACGTTGGTGCGTCTATCCTCCCAGTGGATTTGCAGAATCTTGCAAAGGCAGTGCTGGTGGTACTTCTCCAGTGCTTTGAGGTGTCGAGTGTATATCGTCCACGTCTCTCAGCCATATTGGAGGGCGGGTCTACCTTGCCCAAGTGGCCATTATTCATGTGTAAATCTAGACAGTGAGTATCAGCAGACTAGCCTGATCTTGTCTTCAATTCTCATCCAAACGCTGCATAGTGATCGGGAATCAGATACCCTAGTCAAATTTTCCCTCCCGACCTATCAAAAATATACATTTCTATGACACGCGTGTCGAAATTCTTTACAGGGCAGAGGAAAAAAGTGGACAAGGCGCGGGAAGGAGAAAGTAATACAGAAAAGTTGTGGGTCGTTGTAGCACCCCTACATCTGTCCTGGCTGAAAGCAGCTTACTCAGCATAGAACATGGGAAGCTCCTGATCTGTATGATTCCGAAACTCAATGGATCATCTGAGTAAGCTGTTGAAGGATTTATAGCACAGTTTTAGTCATATCTTGAGGATGTACTTGAGAACCCAAGTGACCCTTAGCAAATACCATTTGAAGAAAAAAAACCTTTTCAAGACAATGCACTATTGCACGATTCAGAAAAGTTTCCAGCACTGCTTGATTTGCTTTCCAGAAAACAGTAATAATCCAATATTTGGAGCTTAAATATTTACTGGAATGTTTTGGAAATCTTGGTTTAATATAGTTATCTCTTGTCTTCCTTACAATATAAATAATTAATGACATTCCAGGGGATCTGGTGACGCATTTGATAATAGGCTTTGCTCCTATAACTCTGCACACAATTATTGGACAAATTTAACAAAGGTATTGAATTTGAAGAGGGTAGGGGTTGCATAGGTAAGGAAGAGGCGACAAAATCACTGTTTACGATTAGTCGCAGGTAATGTTTATAGTTTGGGGTTATCCTCACACTTGTTCCTCTGTCTTGTAACCTTTCTTGTATTTCTATATATTTTTCACACACTACACTACTGTGGTCATTGCTATTCTGAATTTTCCATTCTTATTTCTTCCACATTCAAAATATGTTACAACAAAAACTTGTGTATATTTAAAGCACCTTTAATGTAATAAAATGTTTCAAGGTGTTCACAGAAGTATTATAATACCAGAGATTTGACACTGAGCCTCATAAGGAGAAATTGGGGCAGGTGACCAAAAGCTTGGTCAAAGAGGTAGGTTTTTAGGGCACGGCCAGCCGAGTTTTGGATCACCTCAAGTTTACATAGGGTAGAATGTAGGAGGCCATCCAGGAGTGTGTTGGAATAGTCAAGTCTAAAGGATATGGATAAGGGTTTCAGCAACGGATGAGCTGAGGCAAGGGCGGAGGAGGGCGATGTTACGGAGGTGGAAATAGGCGGTCTTAGTTATGCTGCGGATATGTGGTCGGAAACTCGTTTCCGGGTCAAATATGACACCAAGGTTGCGAATAGTGTGGTTCAGCCTCAGACAGAGGTTGGGGAGAGGGATGGAGTTAGTGGCTAGGGGTGAAGTTTGTTGCGGGGACTGAAAACAATCGCTTTGATCTTCCCAATATTTCATTGGAGAATATTTCTGCTCATCCAGTCTGACGAGCAGCCTTACAATTTAGAGACCATAGAAGGCCGAGAGAAATGGCAGTGAGGTAGAGCTGGGTGTCATCAGATTACATGTGGAAACTCGCACTATTTTCGGATGATGTCGCCAAGGGGTAACATGTAGATGAGAAATAGGAGGGGGCCAAGGATAGATCGTTAGGGGAACACCAGAGGTAACGTTGCGGGAACGGGAAGAGAAGCCGTTGCAGGTGATTCTCTGGCTATGATTAGATAGTTAAGAATGGAACCAGGCGAGTGCAGTCCCTCCCAGCTGGATGACGATGTAGAGGCTTTGGAGAAGAATGGAGTGATCAACCATGACAAAGGCTGCAGACAAGTCAAAAAGGACGAAGAGGGATAGTTTGCCTTTGTCACAATGACATAGTTACCTACAATCCCTTCTTCCTGACTCTGTTAAATTCTGGCTATTGAATCCTAGAATGGTTATAGCATGGAAGGCGGCCATTCGGCCCGTCGAGCCTGGGCGGCTCTCCAAGAGCATTTCAGCTAGTTTCACTCCCCCGCCCTTTCCTCGTAGCCCTGCATTTTGTTTCCTTCAGGTACTTATCCAATTCCCTTTTGAAAGCCACAATTGAGTTTGCCATCACCACCACCCTTTCAGGCAGTGCATTCACTATGGCAATTTGAAACTTTGAATTCATTATTAATAACCTTAAAATAAAAAGCTGTTATCAATAAATGTGAAAATGAAGCTATAACATTGTCTTATTAACCCAATGGGTATCATAATATCCGTACTGTCCTTACCTGATCTGGCCGACATGCAATTTCATTCTCACACCAACGTGGTTGAATCGTAACTGCCCTCTTAAATAGTCTAGAAAGCACCCATCTGTATCAAACTGCTACAAAAACATCAACTTGTATTTATATAGCGCCTTTAACATAGTAAAACATCCCAAGGTGTTTCACAGGAGGGTTGTAAAATAAATTTTAACACTGAGCTACATAAGGAGATATTAGTACAGATGAACAAAAGCTTGGTCAAAGAGGTACGTTTTAAGGAGCGTTTTAAAGGAGGAAAGAGAGACAGAGACATGGATCGGATTCGGGAGGGAATTCTAGAGCTTAGGGTCGAGGCAACTGTCGGCATGGCCATCAATGGTAGAGCGATTGAAATTGGGGATACTCGAAGCCAGAATTAGAGGAGCGCAGATATCTCTGAGGGTTTTGGGCTGGAGAAAGTTACAGACATAGGGAGGGGCGAGACCATTGAGTGATTTGTAAACGAGGATGAGAATTTTAAAATCGGGGCGTTGCTTAACCAGGAGCCAATGTAACATGGGTGATGGGTGAAAGGGACTTGGTGTGAGTTAGGACACGGGTGGCAGAGTTTTGGATGACCTCAAGTTTGCCGAGAGTAGAACATGAGAGGTGCTAGAATAGTCAAGTCTGGAGGTAACAAAAGATAATAAGAATAAAATAGAACAATTGGACCAAACAGCTGTGGCTTTGGCATCGAATTAAGACTCAACGAAGGCACAGTCCCGTTGACCCTGCAAAGTCCTCCTCACTAACATCTGGGAACTGGTGCTAAAGCTGGGAGAGCTGTCCTGCAGACTAGTTCTCCTTGCAATCATGCCCATCAGCCAAAATCCCAGGCGCTTCCACCATAATAAAGCAGTGAGAGCATATAAGAGGTGAGAACCTTGTCTAAAACAAACAGAAAAATCAATAAGTGATGGTACAATATAAGGAGGAGTGGTGGGGATATGTTACAGATAACTATTTAGTTTATTGGTTTGTGTTAAGTTAGTGTAAGTATTTGAATTATTGATTAGTGTTTTTAGTAGTGGTTAGTGATTTATTTTTAATGGTTCGAGTTGGGCAGCGAGAATTTGGGCTCGTTAGTGCCTGTCTTTTGGGCGCTATGGGTGCCCTTGGAGCGCCAAAAGGACTCCACGGCATGTGCGTACACTCGTGGGATAAAACGTGCCGGATGCTATAATTGGTGCAAGCATTGGCGTGTGTGCAGTGAATGTCCGCTGGAAATATGCAGAGCAGATAGATCATGACCTGCATGTCTCTTAAATGCACACAGCTGAACATGCATTCAGCAGCAGGAAGGAACCCCCACCAGCCCTATTTAATGGGATCATCAACTGCTTGCAGGTTAATTGCTGGTTGATGTCTTCTCACTGTTTGTACCAAAAACTTGTAGAATTGTACTTTTTATAAGTTTGTTCAAGTTGCAAAAGTCTACAGGAAGTGGTGTGGCAGGTGCTGAAGGACTTTTTTCCGACTTATCATGGAATCACAGAATGGTTGCAGCATGTTGAGCCTGTACCGGCTCTCTGCAAGAGCACTTCAGCTAGTCCCATTTCCCATGGCCCTGGAAAATTCTTTCCAACAGGTACTTATTCCCTTTTGAAAGCTACAATTGAGTCTGCCACCTCCACCCTTTCAGGCAGTGCATTCAGATCATCACCATTAGCTGCATGAAAAAGTATTTTCTTATGCCACCTTTGGTTCTTTTGCCAATCACCTTAAATCTGTGTTCTCTGGTTCTCGACCTTTCAGCCAATGGAAACTGTTTCTCTCTATCTACTCTGTCTAGATATCTTCTCAACCTTCCCTGCTCTAAGGAGAACAACCCTAGCTTCTCTAGTCTATCCATGTAACTGAAGTCCCTCATCCTTGGAATCATTCCCGTAAATCTTTTCTGCACCCTCTCTAAGGCCTTCACATCCTTCCTGAAATGTTGTGCCCAGAATTGGACACACTACTCCAGTTGAGGCCGAACCAATGTTTTATAAAGGTTCATCATAACTTCCTTGTTTTTGTACTTTATACCTTTCTTTATGAAGCTCAGGATCCTGTATGCTTTTTTAACCCCTTTCTCAACCTGTTCTGCCACCTTCAATGATTTGTGCACATATACCCCCAGGTCCCTCTGTTCATGTATCCCCTTTAGAATTGTACCCTTTAGTTTATATTGCCTCTCCTTGTTCTTCCTACCACGATGTATCACTTTGCAGTTTTCTGCATTAAATTTCATCTGCCACATGTCCGCCCAATCCACCAGCCTGTTTCTGTCCTCTTGAAGTCTATCACTATCCTGCTCACTGTTGAAGATACTTCAAAGTTTTGTGTCATCTGCAGATTTTGAAATTGTGTCCTGTACACCCAAATCCAAGTCATTAATATGTATCAAGAAAAGCAGTGGTCCTCGTACCGACCCTTGGGGAACACCACTGTGTATCTTCGTCCAGTTTGAAAAACAACTGTTCACCACTACTCTCTGTTTCTTATCACTCAGCCAATTTTTTATCCGTGCTGCCACTATCCCTTTTATTCCATGGGTTTCAACTTTGCTGGCAAGTCTATTATGTGGCACTTTATCAAACGCCTTTTGGAAGTCCATTTACACCACGTCAACTGCATTGCCCACATTAACCCTCTCTGTTATTTCATCAAAAAACTCAATCAAGTTAGTTAAACATGATTTGCCTTTAACAAATCTGTGCAGGCTTGGCTGAATTAATCCACACTTCTCCAAGTGACAATTTTGTCCCTGACGTTCGTTTCTAAAAGCTTCCCTACTACCGAGGTTAAGCTGACTGGCCTGTAGTTGCTGGGTTTATCCTTGCACCCTATTTTGAGCAAGGGCATAACATTTGCAATTCTCTAGTCATCTGGCACCAGCGCCATATCTAAGGAAGATTGGAAGATTATGGCCAGTACCTCAGTGGTTTCCTCATTAACCTCCCTAAACATCCTAGGCTGTTTCCCATCTTGTCCAGGTGACTTATCAACTTTTTAAGTACCGACTGCCTTTCTGGTATCTCCCCTTTATCAATTTTTATTCCATCCAGTATCTCCACTACCTCCTCTTTCACTATGACTTCGGCAGAATCTTCTTCCTTGGTGAAGACAGATGGAAAGTACTCGTAGTCCCTCAACCATGCCCACTACCTCCATGCGTAGATCTCCTTTTTGGTCCCTAATCGGCCTCACCCCTCCTCTTGACTACCCGTTTACTATTTATATGCCTATAGAAGACTTTTGAATTCCCTTTTATGTTAGCTGCCAATCTAGTCTCATACTCTCTTTGCCCCTCTTATTTTCTTTTTCACTTCCCCTCTGAACTTTCGATATTGTATTCTCAACCTGACATCTGTCATATGTGCTCTTTTTCTGCTTCATCTTACTCACTAACTCTTTAGTTGTCCTATCTTTCCTCCTTGTGGGAATGTGCCTCGACTATACCTGAACCATCTTCTCTTGAAAGGCAGCCAGTTTTGCTACCAATCTTTAATTCCAATTTACCTGGGCCAGGTCCGATCTCAAACTACTGAATTTTGCCTTCCTCCAATTTAGTATTTTTACTTTAGATTGTTCCTTTTCCATAGCTAATTTCAACCTAATGATACTATGACCACTGTTCCTGAAATGTTCCCCTTCTGACACTTGCTCCATTTGACCCACCTCATTCCCCAGAACCAGATCCAGCAATGCCTCCTTCCTCATTCGGTGGGAAACGTACTGATCAAGAAAGGTCCCCTGAACACACTTCAGAAATTCTTCCCCCTCTCTTCCCTTTACACTAGTACTATCCCAGTCTATATTGGGATAATTGTAGTCCCCCATTATCACAACTCCATAGTTCTTGCACCTCTGTAATTTCCCTGCAAATTTACTCCTCTATATCTTTCTCACTAGTTGGTGGCCTATAGAATACACCTAGTAGTGCAGTGGCACCTCCTAATGTTTCTTAACTCTAACTTAATAGATTCTGTCCTTCACCCCTCCAGGACATCCTCTCTCTCCAGCACTGCAATATTCTCCTTAACCAATTCTACCACCCTTCCTCCTTTCTTTCTTCCCTATCTTTCCTGACCATCTATCGAAGAATATTTAAATCCCAATCCTGCCCTTTTTTGAGCCAGGTCTCCATCATTGCCACAACATCATATTCCCATGTGCCTATTTGCGACTTCAAGGCTTCTGCACAAACCAGTTGCTCTCAGAAATTGGTGCAGTCGTAGGCATTCCCCTTGGAATACAGCACGACTTGGAGAAGGAATAGAGACCATGTAGAGCAGAAGAACCTTCTTGAAGAGGGAAGAGGAGGGGGAAGAAGAACTCTCTCAGTAGGAGGCCAATTCTGCCTGGGGTGTTCAAGGAGCAATTCTCCTGCCTGGACCTCAGCAAGGAACAATGTGTGAGACATCTGCGCTTCAGTAAGTCTTCACTGCAATATGGCACGTGCTGCAGCCACAACTGCAACCACAGAGCAGGGCATGGGTCACATGACTGTAAAGGTGACTGTGGCGATGAAATTTTATGCGCCTGACTCCTTCCTAACTGGTGTTGGAGATATTAGCAACATCTCGCATTTTGTAGTTCAATGCTGCGTAAGGAGTCATTAATGCTCTCTATTCAAAGAGAGCTAAATACATTTCATTCTCCCTTACCAGAGAGAAGCAGACAGAGTGAGCACATAGCTTTGCTAGGTTTTCAGGCTTGCCCATGGACTGCATACACATCGCTTTGCCGGCGCCACATGTCAACTCTGCCCTATACCAGAACCGCAAAGGATTTCATTCACTCAACGCTCAGCTGGTGTGTGACCAAATGCAATGAGTCATGCAGGTCAATGCCTGGCATTCTGACAGCAGTTATGATCCCTTCATTCTGCGGCAGTCCGCTGTGCCAGCTGCATTTTAACCACAATAGCAAACCAAAGGGGGGGCTACTGAATGACATGGCTGATGACTTGGGTGCAGAACCTATGCACGTGTGTGCAGCGCACATTCCATGAAAGCCATGGTGCCACGCAAAATGTGATGGAGCAGACTTTGGGCATTCTGCTGCCTGGACTGCTCTGAGAAGCTCTGCAGTACTCGGCAGAGTGGGTATCAAGATTCCTGGTGGTTGTTGCATGCTGCACAACCTCTCCACAATGACTGCACCGCCCTTGCCACCAGCTACACGGTGAGTGGCTGAAGAGCAGGAGCATGAGAAAGAGGAATAGGGGAGGCATCCTAGGCAACCCTGGGCTGTCCATGAAGAACTCATCGAAGTGCGATACCAGTAACCACAACTCCAATTCCCCACGCCTTACCTTCCCTCTGTCACTGACCATTACAGGCCACAATGCAAAAATAAAAGACGCCACCAAATAAACATTCCAAACCAAATTTGTAAGTGAAATCATGCAATTTTGCATACAAAGGTCAACTAATCACCCATGTTCATTCCCTTAATGTCTGTCTTCCGTGTGCCATTTCCTGTCCTAGAGCTTTTATGCAGTGCTACACCAGTGGCTGCAGCATGGCTCAGCGAAAGCTGCTGACTTTCAGTGAAGGTGACTGCAAATGACCTTGGAGGATGACCTCGAGAAGCTCGGGGTCTAGAAGGCCCAGCTGTAAAGTGCACCATCTCGGCATGGGTGGCAGCAGTCTGGGCTGGCTGGCTGACAGGCAACAGCAAGGGCACTGTCAGAGTGGCAGTGGTGGGAAGACAAATGCTGTCATCCTGAGAGAGGACAGCACGTTCTGCTTTGTAGAGCCACTGCCACTCCCCTGGGGTGACGTTGCAGCAATTCTAGTAAGGTGGGAGTGCGGGTGGGAAAGTAAGAGGTGCATGCTTACACCATCTGCAACTTGTGAATCAGAAGAGAGTGTGGGATAAGAGAGAAGTGGGATGTGAGAAGGAGGATCAAGTGTCAGGATGCTGTCAGTGGTTTCAGCCTTTCCGCTGGCCACAGCCTCAGCAACGGCCATCCCAATAATGGCCAGCACCTTCTCCGTGGGCATTAGGACATGATTCAGAGATAGAAATAGAAGGAAGCCATTCGACCCATGGTGTCTGTGCACGCCAAAAAATTGCTATCCAGCCTAATCGCATTTTCCAGCTCTTGGTCCGTAGCCTTGTAGGTTACGGCACTTCAAGTATATATCCATTTAAATATGATCAGCTTTTCTGCCTCTGCCACCCTTTCAGGCAGTGAGTTCCATGTCCTACCATCCTCTGGATGAAGAAACTTTTCACCCCCCGAATCCTTCTACCAATTACTTTAAATCTCTGCCCCCTGGTTATTGACCTCTGCTGGAGGAAATAGGTCCTTCCTCTGCATTCTATCTAGGCCCCTCATAATTTTATACATCTCGATCAAGTCTCCCTCAGCCTCCTCTGTTGTAAAGAAAACGACCCCAGTCCATCTAATCTTTCCTCTTAGCTAAAATTCACTCGTCCTGGCAACATCCTCGTAAATCTCCTCTGTACCCCCTTTAGTGCAATCACATCTTTCCTATAATGTGGTGACCAGAACTGTACATGGTACTCTAGCTGTGGCCTAACTAGTGTTTTATAAAGTTCAAGCATAACCTCTTTGCTCTTATTCTATGCCTCAACTAATAAAGGAAAGTATCCCGTATGCCGCCTTAACTATCTTTATTTACCTGTCCTACCTTCAGGGATCTATGGACATGCACTCTTAAGGTCCTTCTGTTCCTCTACACTTCTCAGAATCCTGCCATTTATTGTGTATTCCCTTGCTTTGTTAGCTCTCCCCAAATGCATTACCTCACACTTCTCCTGATTGAATTCCATTTGCTACTTTTCTGTCCACCTGACCAGTCCATTGATATCTTCCTGAAGTCTACTGCTTTCTTCCTCACTGTCAACCACACAGCCAGTTTTTGTATCATCTGCAAACTTCTTAAAAATGCCCCTACATTGAAGTTTAAATCATTTATGTATACTACAAAAAGCAAAAGACCAAGTACTGACCCCTGTGGAACCTCACTGGAAACAGCTTTCCAGTCACAAAAACACCCATTGACCATTACCCATTGCTTCCTGCCACTGAGGCAATTTTGTATCCAACTTTTCACTTTCCCTTGGATTCCATGGGCTTTTACTTTTCTGACCAGTCTGCCACGTGAGACCTTGTCAAATGCCTTGCTAAAATTTATGTACACTAACTCAAACGCACAGCCCTCATCAACCCTTCTTGTTACCTCAACTGGGCTTGTATTCACTGGAGTTCAGAAAAATAAGAAAGGATCTCATGGAAACGTTTAAAATTCTGACGGGTTTAGACAGGTTAGATGCAGGAAGAATGTTCCCAATGTTGGGGAAGTCCAGAACCAGGGGTCACAGTCTAAGGATAAGGGGTAAGCCATTTAGGACCGAGATGAGGAGAAACTTCTTCACCCAGAGAGTGGTGAACCTGTGGAATTCTCTACCACAGAAATTTGTTGAGGTCAGTTCGTTAGATAAATTCAAAAAGGAGTTAGATGTAGTCCTTACTACTAGGGGGATCAAGGGGTATGGTGAGAAAGCAGGAATGGGGTACTGAAGTTGCATGTTCAGCCATGAACTCATTGAATGGCGGTGCAGGCTCGAAGGGCCGAATGGCCTACTCCTGCACCTATTTTCTATGTTTCTATGTTTCCTCAAAAAAATTGAATCAAGTTAGACAGACAAAACCTTCCCTTAACAAATCCGTGCTGACTGTCCTTGATTAATCTGTGCCTTTCTAAATTACAATTAATACCTGTCCCTCAGAATTTTTTCCAACAATTTGCCCACCACCGAGGTTAGGTTGACTGGCCTGTAAATACTCGGTCTATCCCTTCTTCCTTTTTAAAAAATGGTACGTTAGCAGTCCTCCGGCACCACACCTGTAGCCAGAGAGGATTGAAAAATGATAGTCACAGCCACCACTATTTCCTCCATTGCTTCTCTTAACGGCTTGGAATACATTTTATCCGAGCCTGCCGATTTATCTACTTTGAAAGATGCTAAACCTCATAATATTTTTTCTCTCACTATGTTTATCTAATCTAATATGTCACACGCCTCCTTCTTGACTACAATGTCTGCCTAGTCTCTTTTGTGAAGACAGACGCATAGTATTCATGAAGAACCATACCCATGTCTTTCGTCTCCACACACAAGCTTCCTTTTTGGTCTCTAATGGGCCCGACTCTTTCTTCAGTTAACCTCTTGCTCTTTATGTATTTATAAAACATCTTTGGGTTTTCCTTGATTTTACTTGCCAATATTTTTATGCTGTCTCTTTGTTTTCCTAATTTCCTGTAGGCATGCCTGTCCCCCTCAGGTTAGCTCCTACTGCCTCTGGTTGTACACCAGCTTGTCTTGCAAGAGAGAGTGAAGTGTGTCAGTGAATGTTGTGCAATATGTTTGGGTGATTTGGCTATCATGGTTGAACAGCTGGTGGTGTGCAAGCTGTGAGATGTAGGTGTGAGGCTTGCAGCTGTGCCAAGTGTGTGTGAGTGAGGTGAAGCATATGAATGTTAAGTATGAGGCCTGATTGATAGAAATTTTTCGCAGGTGAGTGATGGAGGTGTGATGATTTTAGCAGTGGCTGAGGCTACTGGAGCAGTTGCAAGGATATGGCATTTGAAGATGCATTCACTGATCTTGACCACTCATGTGAGGTCATTGAACTTCTCGTGCCACTGCAGCCAGGTTCTCGGGGCTTGACTCCTGGCCTTAACATTGAAACAATGGGGTCAAGTTTCGGCCTGAGTTGCTCCTATTTTTTTTGAGCAACTGGTTTAGAATGGAGTATGTTAGAAATTGCAATTCTCGGCATTTAGTTTGCTCCAGTTCGAGTCAGTTAGAACATTTTCATTTTGGAACAGATTTTTTTTTCAAAAGGGGGCGTGTCCGGCCACTTACGCCTGTTTTGAAAGTTTAGGCAGTGAAAACTTACTCCAAACTAACTTAGAATGGAGTAAGCCTAGATTTTTGTATGCTCAGAAAAACCTTGCCTACACTTTACAAATCAGGTGTAGGTTACAAATCAGGCGTAGGGAACGAGGTGGGTGGGGGGGTGGAAGGGAAGTAATTAAATTCTACAAGCATTCAACAATCTTTCTTCTACAAATAAAGAGCCATCCTGAAAAAAAATTATAAATAAAGCAAATACACAATATTGAATATTCCTACCTATGCGAAGCAGCAGCAGCCTTCGAGCTGCGGTGCTTCAGGCAGGCCTTCCTTCCATGTAGAAGACAGGGGCGGTAGAAGACAGGGGCGGCGTCAGTGGCTGATGGCGGCCAAAGACACAGCAAGCAGCCTTCGCGTTGCAAGGGAGACTGATGCCATTCAGCCACGGGATAGGGGTGGCGACAGTGGCTGACGGCGGCCGAAGACCCAGCAAGCAGTTTCTTTAAGTCCCTTTAAAAATGGCCGAGTGCCAATGTTTCCGGGCTATTGCGCACACTCCAACGCGCACGCGCAGGGCTGCCGGCACGACGTTGCCTCATTTATATTAGCCCCCCCCCCCCCCTTCACTATCAGAATCGGCGCGACTCTGTGGCTCCGCCCCCCCGCTGCTGTGCGCGCGCTGCGCCGAGCTCCCAGGGACCTGTAAGGAGCCGGAGAATTCAGAGGTATTTTTCTGTCATACTTTTAGGCGCGAAAAACGGGCGTCCAGGTCGTGGCTGTGCCGTTCTAGGCGCGGCCCGAAACTTGACCCCATAGAAACATAGAAAATAGGTGCAGGAGTAGGCCATTCGGTCCTTCGAGTCTGAACCACCATTCAATAAGATCATGGCTGATCATTCCCTCAGTACCCCTTTCCTGCTTTCTCTCCATATCCCTTGATCCCTTTAGCCGTAAGGGCCATATCTAACTCCCTCTTGAATATATCCAATGAACTGGCATTAACAATTCTCTGTGGCAGGGAATTCCACAGGTTAACAACTCTGAGTGAAGAAGTTTCTCCTCATTTCAGTCCTAAATGGCCTACCTCTTATCCTAAGATTATGTCCCCTGGTTCTGGACTTCCCCGACATCGGGAACATTCTTCCCGCATCTAACCTGTCCAGTCCCGTCAGAATCTATTTGTTTCTATGAGATCCCTCTCATCCTTTTTAAACTCCAATGTATAAAGGCCCAGTTGATCCAGTCTCTCCTCATATGTCAGTCCAGCCACCCCTGCAATCAGTCTGGTGAACCTTCGCTGCACTCCCTCAATAGCAAGAACGTCCTTTCTCAGATTAGGAGACCAAAACTAAAACAATATTCCAGGTGGGGCCTCACCAAGGCCCTGTACAACTGCAGCAAGACTTCCCTGCTCCTCTAATCAAATCCCCTTGCGAATAAGGCCAACATACCATTTGCCGCCTTCACCGCCTGTTGTACCTGCATGCCAACTTTCAATGACTGATAAACGATGACACCCAGGTCTCGCTGCACCTCCCCTTTTCCTAATCTGCCGCCATTCAGATAATATTCTGCCTTTGTATTTTTACCCCCAAAGTGGATAACCTCACATTTATCCACATTATACTGCATCTGCCATGTATTTGCCCACTCGCCTAACCTGTCCAAGTCAACCTGCAGCCTCTTAGCATACTCCTCACAGCTCAAACCGCCACCCAGTTTAGTTTCATCTGCAAGCTTGGAGATATTACACTAAATTCCATCATCGAAATCATTAGTCTATATTGTAAAGAGCTGGGTTCCCAGCGCTGAGCCCTGCGGCACTCCACTAGTCACTGCCTGCCATTCTGAAAAGGACCCGTTAATCCCGACTCTCTGCTTCCTGTCTGCCAACCAGTTCTCTATCCATGTCAGTACATTACCCCCAATACGATGTGCTTTGATTTTGCACACCAATCTCCTGTGTGGGAGCTTGTCAAAAGCCTTTTGAAAGTCCAAATACACCACATCCACTGGTTCTCCCTTGTCCACTCTACTAGTTACATCCTCAAAAAATTCCAGAAGATTGTCGAGCATGAGTTCCCTTTCATAAATCCATGCTGACTTGGACCAATCCTATCACTGCTTTCCAAATGCACTGCTATTTCATCCTTAATGATTGATTCCAACATTTTCCCCACTACTGATGTCAGGCTTACCGAACTATAATTACCCATTTTCTCTCTCTCTACTTTTTTTAAAAGTGGTGTAACATTAGCAACCCTCCAGTCCATAGGAACTGATCCAGAGTCGATAGACTGTTGGAAAATGATCACCAATGCATCCACTATTTCTAGGGCCACTTCCTTAAGTACTCTGGGATGTAGACTATCAGGCCCTGGGGATTTATCGGCCTTCAATCCCATCAATTTCCCGAACACAATTTCCCGCTTTATAAGGATACTCTTCTGTTCCTCCTTCTCACTAGACCCTCAGTCCCCTAATACATCCGAAAGGTTATATGTGTCTTCCTTTGTGAAGACGGAACCAAAGTACTTGTTCAGTTGGTCTGCCATTTCTTTGTTGCCCATTATAAATTCGCCCGAATCCGACTGCAAGGGACGTACGTTTGTCTTCACTAATCTTTTTCTCTTCACATTTTGCAGTCAGTTTTTATGTTTCCGGCAAGCTTCCTCTCGTGCTCTATTTTCCCCCTCTTTTAATTAAACCCTTTGTCCTCCCTCTGCTGAATTCTAAAATTCTCCCAGTCCTCCGGTTTGCTGCTTTTTCTGGCTAATTTGTATGCCTCCTCTTTGGAATTAATACTATCCTTAATTTCTCTTGTTAGCCATGGTTGAGCCACCTTCCTCGTTTTATTTTTACTCCAGACAGGGATGTACAATTGTTGATGTTTGTCCATATGATCTTTAAAAGTTTGCCATTGCCGATCCACCGTCAACCCTTTAAGTATCATTTGCCAGTCTAATCTAGCCAATTCGCACCTCATACCATCAAAGTTACCTTTCCTTAAGTTCATGACCCTAGTTTCTGAATTAACTTTGTCACTCTCCATCTTAATAAAGAATTCTACCATATTATGGTCACTCTTCCCCAAGGGGCCTTGCACAACAAGATTGCTAATTAGTCCCTTCTCATTACCCATCACCCAGTCTAGGATGGCCAGCTCTCTGGTTGGTTCCTCGACATATTGGTCAAGAAAACCATCCCTAATACACTCCAGGAAATCCTCCTCCACCGCATTGCTACCAGTTAGGTTAGCCCAATCAATATGTAGATTAAAGCCGCCCATGATTACTACTGTACCTTTATTGCACACATCCCTTATTTCTTCTTTGATGCTGTCCCCAACCTCACTACTACTATTTGGTGGCCTGTACACAACTCCCACTAGCGTTTTCTGCCCTTTGGTATTCCGTAGCTCCACCCATACCGATTCCACATCATCCAAGCTAATGTCCTTCCTTACAATTGCATTAATTTCCTCTTTAACTAGCAATGCCACCCCGCCTCCTTTTACTTTCTGTCTATCCTTCCTAAATGCTGAATACCCTTGGATGTTGAGTTCACAGCCTTGGTCACCCTGGAGCCATGTCTCCGTGATGCCAATCACATCGTATCCGTTAACTGCTATCTACGCAGTTAATTCGTCCACCTTATTCCGAATACTCCTCGCATTGAGGCACAGTTCAGGCATGTCTTTTTAACACACTTTGACCCTTTAGAATTTTGCTGTAAAGTGGCCCTTTTTGTTTTTTGCCTTGGGTTTCTCTACCCTCCACTTTTACTATTCTCCTTTCTATCTTTTCCTTCTGTCTCCATTTTCTTTCCCCTGTTTCAATGCATAGGTTCCCATCCCCCTGCCATATTCGTTTAACTCCTCCCAAACAGCACTAGCAAACACTCCTCCTAGGACATTGGTTCCGGTCCTGCCCAGGTGCAGACTGTCCGGTTTGTACTGGTCCCATCTCACCCAGAACTGGTTCCAATGCCCCAAGAATTTGAATCCCTCCCTTCTGCACCACTGCTCAAGCCACATATTCATCTGGGCTATCCTGCAATTCCTAGTCTGACTAGCACGTGGCACTGGTAGCAATCCTGAGATTACTACTTTTGGGGTCCTACTTTTTAATTTAACTCCTAGCTCCTTAAATTCGTCTTGTAGTACCTCATCCCGTTTTTTACCTATATCGGTACCTATATGTACCACGACAACTGGCTTTCACCCTCCCTTTTCAGAATGTCCTGCACCCGCTCCGAGACATCCTTGACCCTTGCACCAGGGAGGCAACATACCATCCTGGAGTCTCGGTTGCGGCCGCAGAAACGTCTATCTATTTCTGTTACAATTGAATCCCCTATCACACCATCGTTCTCCCACTCTTTTCCTGCCCTCCTGTGCAGCAGAGCCATCCACAGTGCCATGAACTTGGCTGCTGCTGCTCTCCCCTGATGAGTCATCCCCCTCAACAGTACCCAAAGCGGTGCATCTATTTTGCAGGGGACCCCTGCATTACCTTCCTTGCACTGCTCTTCCTGTTGGTCTCCCATTCCCTTTCTGGCTGTGTACTCTTTTCCTGGGGTAAGACCAACTCGCTAAACATGCTATTCACGTCATTCTCAGCATCGTTGGTGCTCCAGAGTGAATCCACCTGCAGCTCCAGTGCCGCAATGCAGTCGGTTCGGATCTGCAGGCGGATACACTTCCCGCACACGTAGTCGTCAGGGACACCGGAAGCGTCCCTGACTTCCCACATAGTACAGGAGGAGCATAACGCGTGTCTGAGCTGTCCTGCCATGACTTAACCCCTAGATTAACTTAATTTGGCAACAACAATGCTAAATGTTACTTAGTGATATAGAAAAGAAAAAGAAAAGCTACTTACCAATCACCAGCCAATCACTTATCCCCTTGGCTGTGACGTCACCTTTCAATTTCATTCTACTACTTTTTTGCCTTCTCACCCTGCTGCAGCTGCAGAAGCATGCCTTTATAGGGCTGCTCCCGCCTCTCGCTGACTGCCGCCGCCTCAGGAACTCCCGTTGGGCCTTTATAGGCCTCACTCACGCTGCTCCCGCTTCTCGCCGCCTCTCGCCGCCTCAGGAACTCCCGCTGGGCCTCCACGGCTATCTGCTGCCACTGCCTTTTGACTGTGTCTGGAGAGTCTCCTCCCCCTCCTGTGGATTTATCCCCCTTTCCAGCACCTCCACTAAGATTTCCAATGCTGTGTCTGAAAATCTTGGAGCCCACTCTCACCCCTGTTGTGCCATTCCTCACTCTTTCCCAGGTTAGAATCTCTTCAATCACGACTCCCAGCACCTGCTTCAGGCACAATGCACCTCCCCTTTAAATGATGGAGGCTAGCTTTAAGGAGTGCAGGCTAGCTTTAAGTGGTGCCAACCTCTTATGATATTGGCCTCCTACTGATGCGTCCAGCCAATGAGCAGCATGGGTAGCGCTGGCTGGACACCGATCATTCAGATGAGCAGGCAGCACAAAGTTGGCATGCTTGCCTGCATTGCAATCAATGGGCATGGGTTAATCGTCCTGGAAAACCACATATGGAGGAAGTGCCACCAACTGCTCGAGCTCAGAGTTTCCGAGCTTGAGGGATGGCTGGGACGTGCAGCTGAGAGTTACGGAATAGCACAATTCAGGAGGTGGTCACTGCAGCTACAGAAAGTTCAAGAGGAGAGGAAGTGGGTGACCTCCAGATAGATTAGGAGGAACAGGTAGGCAGTGCAGGAATCCCCTGAGAGTGTGGCACTCACAAACATATTCGGTGTTGAATACCAATGAGGGTGCTGACACTTGGGAGGAGTGCAGTCCATGGCTTTGTACAAGAAAGTGCAGAAATGCAGTTGTGGTCTTGGAGTTCTTAATCACCCTCCAAAACAGAATTTTGATTTAATTTGATAAGTTTCCTTTAAATTTTGTTAAGTTACAGGTTTATTGGTTATACCCCTTTAAGAAGGGGGACACATGCTATCTCCCAATTGGTAATGACATAAAGAAAGAAAGAAAGACTTGGATTTATACGACCACCGGACATCTCAAAGCGCTCTACAGCCAATGAAGTACTTTTAAAGTGTAGTCACTTCATGTATCATTAATTGGTTAAAACTTAATGAGAATTGGAAATGCAGTTTTATAGGGCCCAAGTTTCGAGCCGCGCCTAGAACGGCCCAGTCCAGACCTGGACACCTGTTTTCCGCGCCACAAAGTGCGCCTAAAAAAAACTTCCAGATTCTCCAGCTCCTTGCAGGTCGTTTGCAGCTCGGCGCAGCGCAGCAGGAGCTGCAGAGGGTAGAGCCAGGTCCCTGCGCTGAAAACAGTGCCGGGACCTCTGCACATGCGCGCTACAGTGGGCGCGCATGTTCAGTAGCTCCAGGCGCCCAAAACTGTGGGAGGGGCCAAAGCACGCAGCCCCTAGCCCTGGCCGAATGACCTCACTGCGTGAATAAGGCTTCTCCCACCCCCATCTCCTTTCTCCCCCCATTTCCTTTCCCCCCCCATTTCCTTTCCCCCCCATCTCCTTTCCCCCCATCTCCTTTCCCCCCCCCCATCTCCTTTCCCCCCCCCATCTCCTTTCCCCCCCCATCTCCTTTCCCCCCCCATCTCCTTTTCCCCCCATCTCCTTTTCCCCCCATCTCCTTTTCCCCCCATCTCCTTTTCCCCCCATCTCCTTTTCCCCCCATCTCCTTTTCCCCCCATCTCCTTTTCCCCCCATCTCCTTTTCCCCCCATCTCCTTTCCCCCCATCTCCTTTTCCCCCCATCTCCTTTTCCCCCCATCTCCTTTTCCCCCCATCTCCTTTTCCCCCATCTCCTTTTCCCCCCATCTCCTTTCCCCCCATCTCCTTTTCCCCCCATCTCCTTTTCCCCCCCATCTCCTTTTCCCCCCATCTCCTTCCCCCCATCTCCTTCCCCCCCCATTCCTTTCCCCCCCCATCTCCTTTCCCCCCCATCTCCTTTCCCCCCCATCTCCTTTCCCCCCCCATCTCCTTTCCCCCCCATCTCCTTTCCCCCCCATCTCCTTCCCCCCCATCTCCTTTCCCCCCATCTCCTTCCCCCCCATCTCCTTTCCCCCCCATCTCCTTTCCCCCCCCATCTCCTTTCCCCCCCATCTCCTTTCCCCCCCCCATCTCCTTTCCCCCCCCATCTCCTTTCCCCCCCCATCTCCTTTCCCCCCCCCATCTCCTTTCCCCCCCCATCTCCCTTTCCCCCCCATCCCTTTCCCCCCCCATCTCCTTTCCCCCCCATCTCCTTTCCCCCCCCATCTCCTTTCCCCCCCATCTCCTTCCCCCCCATCTCCTTTCCCCCCCCATCTCTTTCCCCCCCCATCTCCTTTCCCCCCCCATCTCCTTTCCCCCCCATCTCCTTTCCCCCCCATCTCCTTTCCCCCCCATCTCCTTTCCCCCCCCCATCTCCTTTCCCCCCCATCTCCTTTCCCCCCCATCTCCTTTCCCCCCCCATCCTCCTTTCCCCCCCCCATCTCCTTCCCCCCCCATCTCCTTTCCCCCCCCATCTCCTTTCCCCCCCCCCCCATCTCCTTCCCCCCCCATCTCCTTCCCCCCCCCATCTCCTTCCCCCCCCCATCTCCTTTCCCCCCCCCCATCTCCTTTCCCCCCCCCCATCTCCTTTCCCCCCCCCCATCTCCTTTCCCCCCCCCCATCTCCTTTCCCCCCTTCCCCCCATCTCCTTTCCCCCCCCCCATCTCCTTTCCCCCCCCCCATCTCCTTTCCCCCCCCCCCATCTCCCTTTCCCCCCCCCTATGATCTCTT